>NC_141693.1:1947522638-1948223340 GCF_964263255.1 Lissotriton vulgaris
AAAACTAAGATTTTTCCCAGAAGATTTTAACTTTGGAGCAGTAGAAGATGAGGTGGGCTAAGTCCCCCTTATTGCTATCGCAGTTCCAGCAAAGGTTGTTTTCCCTGAGGCCTGGCACGGCCAGTCTTGTGAACTAGCCAAAATTTGGTTTGGGATAGTATTGGGGAGAATTTCTTACTTGAGGCTGAGGCCCAGAGTGGTGCGTTGTTGTTTTGCCCAGTAGTTTGATGTCTTATCGTTAATTTTTGTGGCAGTTGGTTGTAGGAGTTTGACACCTGATGGCCTACTCTGTTAAGCCTCATTATATATTGGATAATTGATGGGATGTGGTTTGCTAGCTTGGTTTTTGTGAGTGCTGTTTTGATTTTTAGGAAGTTGTAGAACTCTGTCTGGGAGCTCATGTCTACCTTTATCGTAGCAAATGTGGCGAGCTGCCTTCTTCCTCCAGTTCTGCTGAAAGGAGATGCCTTTTGTTATCCATGTGTCCATGGATGGCACTTCCCTCTGTATTTAATATTTCTGTTGGCCCACAGGATTCCCATTTCAAATTACATACGCTGACCTCCATTTTTCTTGTCTATTTTGAGTAGGGCAATTTTTGTGTTTCTGAATATTGGGTTGGAGGCGTGTTTATGTTTATTAGCTTTTAGCAGAATTAGTGAGTTCAGGTTTTTTATGATGGCTCGCTCGATTGTTAGCCAAATTGGTGTGTACCCCTAGGGCAGAGGTCTTCTAACTTTTTGATGCCGAGACCCCCCTGTCTAAGAATTTTAAGCGTAAGGACCCCCTCCTGACAAAAATTTCTAGAACTTGGTCCTCCTCATCATTGCCAACTATCGACAACCATAAACGCCCCAATTCCCACCGCAAATCATGTTTACATTGAAAAAAAAAATTAAAGTGTTTAGCAAACCAAAGGTCAGTAAGAGAGCTTGGGGGGCGTGGTTAAAGGTGTGGCTAAAACAAAGGGCCTTATTTATGAGGCATTGGCGTAGGGCTGCGTCTCAAGTCTTCTTGCTGTGCTACCCTACGCCAACGTGAAAGGGAAGGAATTCACCTTATTTATGAATTATGGTGCATTCCTGTCCTTTCCCCTGCGTTGGCACACAAATTGCTGCTTAACGCCAACATAGGCAGGATTGTTCTGCAAAAAAAGAATCCTGTGGTCAGAAAGCACAGTGAATGTGCAAGTCGTTATTTTATACTTGCATTACACACATTATAATATAGACTGATACAAACTGTGCAAATAGTTTTAAAATAAAATAGAGCTTCCAAAATACAGATTTGAGTAATATAAGAACATAAGTAATGTTTTTTTATTTTTTTTGCATACCTGTCCCCTCAACCCCTTACCGAGGGTACTAAGCACAGTGTAAATGCAGTTACGGTTAAAAGCATGCACTTAACAGCGAAGTTGTTTATTCTTTGCATCACCATGCAAAAAAAAAAAACATCTTTGCCATCACAATGCTTGGAGTGATTCAAACAATTATAGCCAGAATCGCTCCCAAGCACCCTTTACATTTACAGATTTACTCCATGTCATTCAGGTAAGCAGGCACCCTGGCATGAACACTTACTTGAAGGATTGTTTTACCAGGCCTCTTCCTTTTGCAGCACATGAGTCAACTAAATTCAGCTAAAGCATTTTAACCATCAAAATGAAGGGTCCCAGCCTTTGTCCAAAAGGAAAAGCAAATTTTGCATTCCAGACATAAGTTATGCCTGGAAATGTGCGACCCCTTTCCCAGGACTGCACGGCCCCCCTGGGGGTCGCACCCCACAGATTGAAAACTACTGCCTTAGGGGGTGCCACCCAGTAAGTTCCTTGTCTGGCTAGGAAGGCGGTATGAAAGGTTCCGTAGTCTGCTAAGTTTAGTCCTCCCAGTTTTTATCTAGTCTAAGATTTTTAATACTTATACGCTCTCTTTTGCCTTGCCAAAGGAATTTATTAATCTGGTTATCCATTTTGTGGTGGAAGTCCTCCATGAGTAGCAGTAACATCTTGATAGTTTCTATCCTACCCCACCAGCTTATGAACTTGGGGGATCAGGACTCCAAGAGAGTCTTCGTTTTCCCTAAAAATGGCTTATGTTGTTAAAAACAAACAGTGGAGTTTGAAGATCGGAACAGAAGGGGACACATAAGACTCCTTGGCGTACCGGAGGGAGAAGAAGACAACTTAGGATCTTGCCTGGCCTTCATTGAGGACATACTGCCTAAAATCACAAACCTCAAATGAGGTCTCGACAGAGACTACAGAGTACCCGCATTCAAGTCAGCTACAAAGTCAAGGGCCTGCCCAATAATCTGCAAACCACTATGGTCGCAGCATACAGATGCCATCTTCGCCTATGCGCGGAAAAACCAGCATATCGCGTGGAACGGACAAAGGAATATACTAACACAGGTCTACTCAAAACCAACAGTGGACATCAGAAAGGGCTTCCTGGCCTTGCGTGACAATTGAGAAAGAAAAATATTCTCTTCTCATGCACCGACCTGGCAAGATTTTGGATTAATGATAATGGCTGAACACAAATCTTAGAGGACCCGAGAGAACTAAGAAGATACCTGGATGAGCTGGCACAACAAGAAATGGAGACATCCCAAGCAGGCACTACCAAACTAAGAGCGTCACCGGAACTGAGGGTGGAGTGAGAGACCTCTTAGTTCCCAGCAGGACTACGTCGATTAAGTAAATTAACATCTACCATACCTACCTCATGACCATATCTACCTCATTAACGATGTAAATCAGGAAAATATATACTTACAGTTAACAAAGCCAAAACAAGAACTGGAAGTACATCTGCAAATACCTCAGGCTCCAAGTAACGCTCATTATCTTACATGATACTACCTCATAGAAACACAACGTGCCGAAGTTACACTTGAGTCCCTCTCAGAAGCTCCTCTTCATTAGAACAGTTCTGGACTCGGCGCAGTTCGGGTTTATCCTCCTGAGCAGCGGGTTCTGTATATTCAGGCTCTGATTCAGCTCTTTCAGCCTTTATCTCGCGTTTCGGTCAGGCTGATGCTGCGGATCCTGGGGCTGATGGCCTCCTGCATCCTGCTGGTACATCACGCTAGGTGGCGGATGTGGGCTCTGAGGTTCCAGTGGACACAGCATCAGGGCAACCTGTCCGACCATGTCCTGATCTCAGAGGGCACTGCGAATCCGCTGCAGTGGTGGCTCACGGACCGCGATTGGATCAGTGGCAGATCCCTCTCCCTTCCCCAACCGGTGCACACAGTGGTGACGCATTCCTTCCCTCTGTCCGGTAAAGTGTAGTGCAGGTGTTCACTGACAACACCACCGCCATGTGGTACTGCAACTAACAGAGCGGGTGGGGTCGTGGACCGTTTGTCCGGAGGCTCTGCGCCTCTGGACATGGCTGGAACACCAGGGCGTCACCCTGGTGGTTCAACACCTGGCAGGTTCCCTGAACGCCAGGGCGGACGAACTCAGCCGCCGTTGCATGATGGAACAGGAATGGCGTCTGAATTTGGACGTGGCGCAAGGTCTCTTTCAGTAGTGGGCAGTGTGAGAAGTTGGCCTGATATGCAGTGCTCACTATTCTAGTGAACACTATGTATCAGTCCAGACAACCCTTATTGATGATTGGTTGTAAGTCAACCTTATAGACCAGCTATCCTAGTAGCGTGGATATGAGCAGTCTAAGGCTAAAGACTCGAGAGGGCGTGTTAAGCCAGCTGTTATACCACACATATACCCCTTGAACACCAAGTGAAAGGACACCACACAAGTGTTATGAAAATAAACAGTGTATTTATTAAAATCACAACAGCCCTGTACTCTTTATGAGGACAGGGTACTAAGCACAAAACAAAACTCTTACGAAAACACTTAAGTTAGCACAGTATACACAAATGCCCGAGGGGCACGGTAAACCATATACTCTGAAAGTGGAATGCGAAATTACTAGCAGGTAAGTACAGTACTAATAGGCTTTGGAATCGCTAGGACTTGACTATAGAATCGTTAGATTACTTCTAGGAGACCCAGGGGACTCGGGTGCAGAGTGTGCACTCTCACGCGTGATGCGGGACAAAGTCTATGGTAGCTAGTAAAGACAAAGTTAGTGTTCTCGGGCGAACCCGACCTGGTAGGAGGAAAACGAAAGTGAATTCTGACCCTTGGATAGTGAGGCTATGCTGGGGCACCGAAATGCCGAAGTTACCTAGCCCAGGGGCTGCAGCTGCATATGTCTCAAAAGACGTCGGGAATCCTCGTAGACGGACCAGGAGCCTGGAAGAAAGATGCTGGCAGGCGACCAGTGAAGAGAGTTCGAAGTGATCCAAGCCTGGATCTTGAAGACAGATGACACCTGAAAGCAGAGGGGACTAAGTTCGTGACTACTAGCCAGTAGTCCGGTGGCACCAGGAGGGCACCGGATGGTAGTCACCTCGACTAGGTGAGTGGGCGACGCTGTGCTCTGCTGATCTCACGGACCAGGAGGCGTTGTCGGCGACCAGGATGGAGGAGCGAGCTGTCCCACGATGGATGAAGCTGTTGGCGTCGCTGGACCCAGGATTGGGCAACAAAGCCTTGGCTAATTCAAGCCCACGCGGTGGACCTAAAATGGCGTCTTGAGTGGACCAGGCGGGTCCGGGGTGCTCCTCTCTTGGAAGGGAGCAAGGGCCAGTCTGGAGCAACCAGACCAGCAGCAGTGATGTTGTCGGGCGTCGTAAAGAAGGCCACACGCCAGCGGGCTAGTAGCCAAACAACGCGGTGAGCAGCAAAAAGCAGAAGGGCCCCACGCAGATCGTGGAGATGCTGGGAGGCTGATCTTCGGTGCTGGAGCTGCTCAGGGTCGGGGCTTCTCGGACCCCAAAGCGCTCACCAGAGGGTTACTCGGCGGGCGTGCTGTAAAGAAGTCGTGCAGTCTTGGCGATAGTCGGTCCCTCGAGGTCTCGTCGCACTCACGGTTCTCAGCTTGGCTGTAGAGGTGAGTAGAGGTCAGAGGTGCCAGGGAAGCCGGGTCTCGTCGAGCTGTGTCGTCGGATTCCTGAGGAAGGACTTGCAGCAGACCGCAATGTTCTTAAGATGGTGCCTGCGGATGCAGGGTGACTACTCCTTAGTCACAAGGGAGAATCTTGAAGAAGAAATCTTGAAGTCCTTTTGCAGAAAGTCGTGTCTTGATTCCAAAGATGATCTAATTTGAACAGGGGGCCCGCTCCTATCTTTATACTAAGAAAAGGGGCTGACCCGGTGACTAGGTCCTGCCTATGGGTGGGACTAGGAGGGGGGTGGTTACACCCCTCTCCCATGCCGGACTTTCCCCAGGCCAGGGGCTGGTGTGCCCCTGGTACTGGTCCTGACCGGCCTATGCGTAGTGAGCACCGGGGTGCCACTCAGCAGTCACCTTCCTGTAAAGCCCTGCCTACCCAGGATACACAAAACCCTGTCTGGGATGGTGCTAGCACCGCCCCGGACAGGAAACCCTTTGTCCAAGCTCTCCTCGCTGGAAGGGCTCCCAGCAGCAGGAGGTCAGACTCGTGTCTGTGGTGGCAGCATCCATTTTGTGATGCTGAGGCTCGAGTTAACTTTAACCGGGGTTCACAGTTACATACATGTCGTGTCCCTCTAGAAGGGTGGAATGCTAACCCCGTCGCCAGAATTGGCGAGGGGTTAGTATTCCAATTCGTATGACGCCTTACTCGACATGTTTTGATAAAGCAATACCAAAGATAGCATTTAACCGCGAGGATTATAATGCACTTAAGAGTATATGGTATGCGATATCATGGAACAGCTATTAGGACTTGGTTCCGCAAGCTGCAGACAGGCTCAGCTCATGCCAGAGCACCATCTCACACGATTCCAAGCACTCTGCCTTCAGGATTGTTAAGGCCTGCCATAGGAGTGACTGATAGGAATCTGTGTGTCCATTTTTAGGGTTAGATATAGGTATACTATATCTACAGCAAAGGGTGATTACACGACTTTGCCCCAGCTGTCATGCAGCCAGTTGTGTCAAATTTAGGAGGCCAGCCAGTGGTGGCATAATATATGCTTCAGCCCCTGGTAGGCACTGGGTACACCTATGCCCTGAGTTACATGGTCTGATAAGGTGGCCCAGTACCAATTGGAAATGTACCTAAGGTACATGGAATCCATTTTACAGAGAGAGCAGTAGGCCTGGGGTCCTGATTGGCAGGGTCCCAGGTCGACTATGTCAAAAACCAGCTAAAACACAGGGCAAAAAGTTGGGGGCAACCATAGTCAGGATGTACCTTCCTACAGGCAGAGCCTTGGTTAGATCTATTCGCCACCAAAGAGAATGTGCAATGTCATCAGTTCTGCGCGTTGGAATTTCCAAAGCAGCGCTCGCTCGGCGATGCTTTTTCTCGCGAATGGAATTACAGTCTGTTGTACGCCTTTCCACCTATAACACTTCTTCCCAGAGTGCAGAAGATCAGGCGCCACCGGGCCCAAGTCATCCTTGTGACTCTGGACTGGGCACAAAGATACTGTTATCCGGAGCTACTCAGTATGTTGGTCGAACCCCCGATTTGTCTGCCTCTTCAGGAGGTCCTTCTGTCTCAGCAACAGGGAATAGTCCTCCACCCGAACCTGTCCAGTGTCCACCTACACGTGTGAAGATTGAGTGGTGAGAGTTGAGGCCATTTGACTTGCCTCCTGAAGTCTGTGATGTCATTCTGGCAGCCAGGCGTCCCACCACGAAATCGGTATAGGCCTACAGGTGGAACAAATTTGTGGCATGGTGCACAGCAAAGGCTGTAGATACACTCTCTGCCCCTCTTTCAGAGATTCTCCTCTTTCTTCTCTCTCTTGCCCTTCAGGGCTCTGCTCCGGGCACTATCAAGGGCTCTCTTTCGGCCATTTCTGCCTTCTTGAGGCTTCCTGATCAGCCTTCTCTTTTCAAGTACCCTGTTTTAAAAAGGTTCTTGAAAGGCATCACGCACATGTTCCCTCCTGTTCCTTTCGTGATGCCTCAGTGGGACTTGAACCTGGTTCTTTATTATCTGATGTGTGCTCCCTTTGAGCCGCTTCATAATTGCCCTCTTCGTCTTCTGATTCTCAAAACTGTTTTCCTGGTTGCCATCACCTCTGCCAGAAGAACGAGTGAGTTCCAGGCTCTTTCCTCTAAGCCTCCTTTCCTCTCCATCCATCCGACAAGGTTGTTCTGAGGACTCGTCCATCTTTTCTGCCCAAGGTTGTTACTGCCATGAACGAGAGTCGGTGGGGATGAGGGAAAACATGGCGGCCGGCTAGGTGCGGCCTGCAGGTGTCGTCCAAAGGCGGATTGTGTTTAAGTGCCTTTTGACGTACCGTGAGGGGTCCGGCGGGAGGCAGGAGGAGTCGGAGGATGCGGTGACTCTCGCACCGTTTACAATTGGTTGAATTTTTACGGGAGAGAGCTGCACGCTAGCAGGCAGTGATTACCGAGTGTGGGTTGTGTATGGCGGGTTCAGCTGCGTAAGGCGTACAGAGTTTGGTGAGACGCGAGGAGGCTGCAGAGGTGGAGCCAGCGGGTCAAGCGGAGCTCAGCTAGGAGAGAGCGGGGTCAGAGGGTGGCAAGGGTCACCGAGCAGCAGGCAGGATTGTTTTTGGAGGGGGAGGACGGGGGAGAGGCAGACAGGTGGACAGAAGGAGCAATAATAGTACGGAGGAGGGGCTCTCTACATCAAAGGCCCCAAAGGTACTTTTGCTTCACACTTGTGCTCAGCAGGATTCCCAGGAGATTCATGTCCCTAGGGTAAACAGGGGTTTCGCGTGCCCCATGTTGGTGAATACCTGTAGTAAAGCGTGCTTGGGGGATTTTAGTAGAGTTGAGCAACTCGGGGGCGGTAGTAGAGGCTGTAGTAGAGGCAGGGGGAGGCTCGAGCGGTATCTCCAGGTACGCGTTAAGGAGTGCAGGGAGGGTGGCGCAGAAGCTGTTATTTAATCAGGGGGGCTCTCCTGTCTCCAACAACAAAGAGGCCATAGAGGTTAAGGCTAAGGGTAGGCTTACTGTTAAGAACAATAAAATTTGCAAGAAATTGGGTAAGGCGGGCTCACTAGAGCATACGATCAAGGTGACTCCATCACTCAGGTCGTTTAAGGTTTTGCTAAAGATTTTGGCATTGAAGGGGAAAACTCCGACAAGTTAACTGGGCCAGCGATATCTCCCAAAGCTAGACAGGAGCACCCAAGTAGGCATAGTAGTTTGGCCGGCGCTGGGGATTGTTCAGTAGAGGTGTCTGACATATATTTGGTGGACTGGTCCCAATCGTTTCCAGGTCTTTAGATATAGGTGACGGTGAGGATGTACTACAGGTCCAGGATGATGTTAATTTAAATGTATCGCGACAGGTTTCAGCCCCCGAAGTAAGTGGTCTTGGGGCTTCAATTGGCCCAGCGTGCAGCACGACTACATCAGGTACAGAGGGAGTGCAGTCTGACCAGCCGGAGCAGCAGAGGGAGTCAGAACAGGAGTGCAGTGATCTCTCTGTTATAGCTTTGCTTAAAAACTTAAATCTTGAGATGCAAAAGAGATTTGAGGTATCAGTCAAATCAGGAAAGCATCAGAGTAGCTTGTGGTTTACTTGAGAGAAAGAGAGATGATCTGAGTAGCCGAATGATGGCATTAGAGGTTGAGGTCAAGGACCTTAGAGAGGAGGTTATGGTAAATCTGAAAGAGCTAGAAGTAATCAAGGTTAAGGAAAGGGAGCACGAGGAAAGGGTAGAAAGATTGGAGAATATGCAGAGAAGAAACAAACTGAAAATTTTAAAACTCCCGGAGGGTAAAGAAGGAACAGATATTAGAAAGTATGTAGTGCAGTTGCTGAAGAGTGAGTTGCACCTAGAGGAAACAGAGTAGGAGATCTCTAGGGATATTCAGAGAATACATCGTGATCCCTTCAGGTTGAACCCAAACCGTGCTAAACCCAGGAAAATCTTGATTCATTTTATGACGTATACTCTGAAAGAAAATATTATAGTGAGTGCTCTTAAGAAGAAAACAATTGAAGTAGATGGTGCTTCGGTTGAGGTACGATCAGCTTTATCATCTGTAACTGCCAATAGACAGTGGGAGCTTGGTAAAAGGATCGAGCCGTTGAGGAAATTGGGGGCATTGGTCCAGTTAAAGTTTTTCAGCGTTTTTAAAGGTGATGTGGAACAACAAGATGCACTCCTTCCGTTTTGTTGATGAGGTCGATAAGTTTTTTGAACTGTGTCAATCTGATGATATTTGAGGCAGGACGTTTTAGGTTGTTTGTTAGAGGGTTTTCTTAGGCTGCTCATGTTGCCTCTTAAAGACTCCAGGCATGTACGTCATAGTTTTTATTTAAGTTGTAATGTTCTTTATCTGCACCATCCGTCAAGGGGCACCCATAGGGCTTAGTAGCCATGGGTATTTGGAATGGGTTTCCCGCGGCGAGGGGGTGGGTTTTGGGGTGGTTTTGGGGGTGGGAAGAGTAAAGGGAAAATACAGAAAAATCCTCAGAAGCATTTTTCCTGTCCATGGAAGAGAGGGTGTGAGAGATAGTCTGCTTATGTCTGGGATAAGTGGGGTAGTGCAAACAAGTTCAGAATTCTATAGTTGAATGTAAATGGAATGCGTGTGAAAAGAAGGGATTTGATTTTGAAATATTTGAGGGATTCCCTGGCTCATATATTTATACTACGGGAGACCCATCTGACCGGGTATGAGAGCAAGAAGTTCTTCTCGTCTCAGCGGTGGTTGGCTCTTGCAGTTTACACTCCACAGACAGCGGTGACTAAGGGAGTTGCAGTTCTAATTAAACAAGGTTTAAATATCTTGATGGAAGGGAAGGCAGCCAGTGTAGGAGGGAGGTGGTTGATTGTCAAGTTAAAAGTTTATGGGCAAGCGCATATTGTGGTGGGCTATTATGGTGGGCTATTATGGTCCTAACCAGGATGATATAGGACCCTTAGACGATTTGGCTTTGGCTTGGCTTGGTAGTTATTTAATTTTTCTGGGGCAGATCATCATGGCAGGTGATTTTAATACAGTCCTGGATTACAAATTAGACCATTGTCTAATAGAGTTAGATTGATGATGTCCCAGCTGGGTTTATGTGATATTTGGAGATGCAGGTTTGGACAGCAGTTAGGATTTTCATTTTACAATAAAAATATAATCATAAATCCCGGATTGACTATTATTTGGTGGATCGAAGGCTGGTAGATTCAGTTGCTCAGGTGGGTCACGTAGGAGTACATCTCTCTGACCACTCAGCCGTATCTCCTCGGTTGACAGTAGGGGACAGCCCTTTGGCTTCAATCTGGAGGTTAGATAGTACGATACTCTGATCACGAAGCAGTAGAGGTTTTGAAGAAGGAGACAAATGTTTTTTTTTTTTAAATGAATCTGGGATCAGCCAAGATAGAGATTGTGTGGGATGCGTATAGGGCATTTTTGCGAGGGAGACTGGGAGCTTTGGCAGCTTGGAAATGGAGACTCTATTATGTTAGGGTTGCAGACTTGGAGGAAAAAATGTGTAAACTGGAGGCGGGCTTGGTAAACTAGGGTAGTAGTGAGACTAATGAAAAGGTCCTTCAAGATCTCACAGATTTGAAGGCAGATCTAGTGAGTTCTGAGAGAGAGAGTTAAGGAGAAGTGGGATGCTGGCCAGCTTGCTCATTTTGATTATGGTGAGGGCTGCAGTAAGCTGTTAGCTTAGAAGACAATGAGCGACCAAGTTCGAAACCTGATTAAAGAAGTAAAGAATGAGGAGACGGGTCTGATGACTACAGATATTAAAGGAATAGCTGCAGCTTTTTATGCATACTTTGGAAAGGTCTGTAAGGAGGATATGGTGGTTGAAGATCAGGGTGTTCAGAGATCGGTTGAACTTTTGGACCCCTTATCGGAAGGTCTCAAGGAGGTTTTGAACCAAGATATTACAGAGATTGAGGTTGAGGAGGCTATGAGAGGAAGGGGGGGGAGGGCTTGGGAGAGAAGAGGTAAGGCACCTGGGCCAGACGGCCTTCCTGTTGAAGTTTATAAACTGTTGGTTGGAATTTTAATACTGATTATGTGTCAGTTGTTTAATAAGATTTTTGTGGGTGACGCTTCTTTGCCCACCTCCTGGAATGAGGCAAATAGAACGTTAATACCTAAGCCTGGGAAATCACCAAAGAGTGTTGAATCATACCGTTCTTTGCCAAAATTATTGCAGGGAGGCAGAGTGGTGTCATTTCACAGTTAGTTCATGAGGACCAAAGGGGTTTTATCAGAGGTAGACAGTTGAAAGAGCTGAACTTCTCCCTTATTGGTACTATAGATATGGCCTCTATCTATGATCTTCCCCTGGCGGTTATCGCTTTAGATGCCGCCAAGGCATTTGATCGAGTTAACTGGGTATACTTGCACACTTTAGTTAAACATCTCAACCTGGGATTACATTTTAGTAAATCTGTCAGCTATATATACCAGGCCCCCACTGCAAGAGTGTTAGTGAACGGGATGCTGACCCAGCCAGTTTCAATTATGCCGGGCACCAGGCATGGGTGTCCGCTGTCACCACTTTTATTTGACACATATATAGTGCCCCTGGCGTGTAAGATAAGGTCTGCGGAGAATATTGTGCCTTTCGAGTTTGCAGGCTGGTCTAGGAAGATCGGATTGTATGCAGATGACATAATCATCTACACCCCTAATTTACAGCAATCTATGAGATGTCTCCTAGATTTAACTAATGAGTTTGGGGCTGTCTCAGACTATGATATCAACAAAAAAAACGGAAGTTATGGCCTGAAATATAAATACTGAGGGAATTTTATGTAAAAATTAGATGAAGTATCTTGGAGTTAAGATAATTCATAATATAGAAGATCTCACCAAAGTCAACTTTGCAATGCTTAAAAAAGAGATACGTGCTAGTTTACGAGGGTGGTCACATTTACCACTCGCACTGTTCCGTCGGGCAGATTTGGTTAAAATGACGATTATGCCAAAGTTAACTTTTTTATTTGAAACAGTACCTTTGATGTTTAAGAAGGACTGGTTTGCAAGTTTGCAGAATGAGATTAGTACTTTTCTGTGGGCATCAAAAGGGCCGCACCTCTCCTAGAAGAAGCTTAGGAGAAGAGTGTCGAAAGGTGGTCTAGTGGTCCCAGACTTGCTACTTTACTCATGAGCTTTTTTGTTGTAAAATAGCAGACTGTAGCTGAACAGTCCGACTAACACGGTAATTGGTAAAATGTTTGGAGCAATGTTGAGGAAGCAACATTATAATAAAAATGGTTTTATGTACAAATTTGCTGATCCGAAATTTTTCAAAAAGGTTAGATTAAAGGTTTTAAGAGATTTGATTTAAATTCAGGAGGGCTTTAAAAATTCCTTATTATAGCCAGATGGCCTCGATTTGGGATGCGCCGGGATCTCCACTATCGTCTAGGGACCTCTTGGCTTGACCACTAAAGGAGATGGGTCTTCAGAGATGGAAGCAGTTACTCCCCGATGGAAAATTCATTTCCTGGGGGCACTGCGAGGAGGAATGGGGTCACAGTTTCTCCAGATTCAAATATATTTAGATTCAAAGTTGGTCGGCGGCTTCGGGTGACCAAATTGGATCCTACAACGAGCTGGAGGAGAAGCTTTTTTCTAGCTGTGTATTCAAGAAAGAAATAGCTTTATGGTATTGGCTTATGTTAGAAATGGAGGATGGCCCTTTCAAGTTACCGCAGATCCTGTGGGGAAACTGCTTGCCGGAGATCGCTACGGAAGACCAATGGCAAGTAACAATGTCTATGCTTTTGTCAGGAAGGCCTGATGAATCCACAGGAGTCGACGCTTAGTCCCAACGCCCCTCTGCCTCAGGAGCCACCCGACAATACAATGTCCAGGTAACCACTAAAACAGAAGGGAATGGGGAAGTGGATAAAATAACAAAAGAAAAGAGAGACTGCCTTCGAGTGATAGTGTACACTCGTCGTAATGGTCCACTGGGTCTTCTGGTAACACCTGTAAGGAAACCCTAATTAATTTTCATGCAATTCTATTTAACATTCGAAGTCATATTCAATGCTATTATAACGCTTACCCCTGGACCTTAGGCAATTGCTTCTCTCTCACTAATGTTCAACTAAAAACTCGGGTTTTTCTTATGACCTACGCGAAACACAGTATCATTAGCTCTCGAGAATACTTTACATGAACTATCTAACGTAACTCTATAATGCACCTTATTATAAAAGGTATACCTGACAGAGTTGAGGAATGCTCAGTAACGTAAGTCCATAAACATAGTGTTCCGTGGTTCACCAACATAAATTCTGCAGTTCCAAAGAGATTCAAAAACCCTAACTATGAGTAAGCTATAAAGAAAGAAAAAACAGTTTCTGGCGAACAAGTTCAGTCACTTGTTAACCACTTGAATTGAAGACGTCCAGGTGCGTCAAATACGATACAAATACAGTCTAGAATGGAGCTTGAAGATTCTTACTTCCTTGTCCCACGTTGCGCATGCGAATTCTGAAATACCTTTGGTTGAAGAAATTGAAAGCTTCTCTGAAAACTCGGAACTCCGGAACTTCACTCTGACTTCGTGAACGATTTCAGTTGAAGTGCGCAGTTCGTTATCGGAACGCGCGCCTCACCTGCAGCATCTGTTGCGAGCTGAGAAACACTAGACTGGCAACCTTGAACTCTGCCGCGTCCTGATCCTTCTGCCATGTGTGTACTGCTATTTTGGAGTTCAATCAAACACCGCTTAAGAAAGATCACTGGTACCACATGACGTCTTTTCAAACGCGAGCGTCTACATCGCGTCAGACCTCCTGACGTGATTTTAGGGTTTTTTCCACCACATTGAATAGTTGCTAGACAAGTCTTGACCGCTTTATAAAATAGTAAAACCTGCAAATTTAAGGAGAAGTCCTTTTTTCACGATGCACAGAGTGTATTGGTCCCCACGAAGACTCTCCAAATTCACCTCAGGTGGTGTGGTGGTGTGTCCCAAGTGCAAAAGCCCTAATGAAGAGGATCTGCATATGTTTCTGCGTTGTCCAAAGATTCAGGCTTTTTGGGAGGCTGTGAGTAGCTGTTTGTCGAGTGTCCTAGGACTGCAGATCAAGGTTAGCCAGGAGTTAGTAATATCTGGCAGACTTGACCTGCAAGGTAAGGGCACAGATGACCGTGCAAAGCTTATTTTCTATGCTACACTTTTGGCACGAAGAGAGTTATGTAAATTATGGGTCTCGCCAACAGAAGTGGATTGGTTACGAGCTATGAGATGTATTGCAAAATTGAATATTTCTGATCAGACAAGGAAGAGATATATATTTTGGACTCCTTTTTTGGCATGTTTTGGGTGAGGGTAGGGTGATATGGTGTTTAGAAGATATAAATCCAATGATTAAGCCTTAGCCTGCCTTGGCTGGTGAAAGTCTTCTTGGTAACTGGGAAGATTTGGGGCAAGGGTTGATGAGCTGTGGATGTAGGCTCCCCGTCCCTCTCCATCAATGGGTCTTGACTGGAGGGGAACCTCTATTCTAAAAAGCGTTTGGTCTGCCCCTTTCTTTACATCCAGTAAATGAGGTTGAAAAGCCCAGGGTGGTTTCGTTGAGTATTGGGCGTTGAAAAGGCAAATGAGGATTAAAAACTAAAGTTGTTATTGCCTTGCACATCGGCCAGTCCATTACCTTGCCCACCCTCTTTCTGCATCCCTCGAAAGAGGAAGAGAGGCTCCACCGTCTGGACCCAAAACGTGTGCTCTCCTTTTACTTCAACCGCACACAACAGTACCGGATGGACGACCAACTCTTTGTTGGCTACGTGGGCGATGCACAAGCGTCCATGTCTCGGTGGGTCGTTTTGTGCATCAAGTTCTGTTATTCCTTGGCTAAAAAAGAGCCTTCTTTGGGGCTGTGCACCCATTCCACTCGGGCCATGGTGGCTTCTACTGCCCTTGGTCGGGGAGGCTTTTTCAGCACATTTGTCAGGCAGGTACGTGGGCCTTGCTGCACATGTTTGCCAAGCACTACTGCTTGGACAGTCCAGTCCGGAGAGATGGCTTTTTTGTCCGTTCCTTTCTCCAGGACTTCCTGGTGTGATCTTGGTTTGCAGGCCCACCACCGGGGTTGGTATTGCTGGGGTATCTATTCAAAGGTAAGGAATCTAACTAACGTGTTTCTTTCAGATGAGCAAGTTACTTACCCTCAGTAATGATATATTTGTAAGAAACATTAGTTAGTTAGATTCCATTCCACCCCACCCATCCTCCCCGTTCTGCGAACCGGTATCGCAGACGACGCCTACTGACGCGCATTGGTACTGCTGACGAAAACTTTCCGGATCTAGTCTGATGCCTGGGGATATTCTAAGGTAAGGATTCTAACTAACGTTTCTTACAGATATATTGTTACCGAAGGTAAGTAACTTGTTCGTTCAAGGCATATGGGCTGCAGATCACACACTAGTGCATAGATCGCCATCTGGGCCCGGATGTTTACTCTTTGTTGTTGTCTTGGAAGAGTCTTTGTTTGGTAGATGACTCCTCCCGTGGAGCATAGTGCGCATGGGCATCGACTCCATCTTCAGATTGCTTTTTTCCGCCATCGGGCTTTGATGTGCTTATCGTTCGGTCCCGTTACCGATTTCCTTTCGACTTCCAGCCCTCCATCACACCGTTGGTATTGTCTTCGATCGAGATTTCCCTGTTACTCACGTCGAAAAACTTTGTGCTTCTCGATTCCGGTGCTCGTCGGGCCGTTGGGCCCAACTGCCCCACTGGGCCTTTGGCTCATGGAAAGAACACCCTTCAAGAAGTGCCCTCAGTGTGGACACAAATTTCCCCAAACTGATCTACATGAGGAAAGGATACTTGCACAGAAGAGCTTTTCCGTCCTGATCCGAAGCAAAAGACTCTTCTTATCAATCCAAAAACTGGACATGTCATTACAGTGCCTGAAAAAGGAAGCTGGACCCTCCCAAAACACCTCCAGTTCCGCTTAAAAATCATGCTCAAACTTCTCCTATAAGAATACCTTCACCATTGCTAGAACTACCATATTTAGATATTTCCCCTCCATACTCACCATCCACCACAACAGCCCTGCACCAGCAGATGATGATGGGGATGAGAATGATTATTCAAGGGGGATAGAAGATGAGCAACACATAGATGACCCATATGATATTCTTGGTCCATCAGATGATCCCTGGGAAGATTATAACTCACCAGATGCCCCAGATCTGCCAGAAGATGATGCATACCCTTCTAGGCCATCTTCTCCAGATGACACTATAGGGTTTACGCAACTCATTCATAGGGCAGCCACCTTTCATGGGGTAGATCTGCGCACTGATCCAGAAGAAGTCTTCCTTATGGACACACTATTGCCATCACATAAAACCACAACCATATTACCAATGCTGAAAGGAGTGGTAAAACATGCACCAGAGGTATTCGAAGACCCCGTCAGAGCCATGGTAATTAATGCCAGACTGGAGAAAAAGTGTAAAGCAGCTCCAACTGACCTAGCATACATCAAAAGGCCAGTTGCCATTAGACTCATTAGTAGTCTCAAATCCCAGGAAAAGAGCTAATTCACAAACAGGGTTGCTCCTCCCCCTGATAAGGAGTCCAAACTTTTAGATGCTTCAGGCAAACGCACCATCTTGCTAGCAGCCAATGTTTGGAGAATTGCTAATACTCAAGCCCAATTAGCAAGGTATGATCGAGCTCCCTAGGATGAGCTTGAAACCCTTACGCAACATTTGCCAGACAAATATAAGACAAGGGCTTCTGGTTTAACCCCTTCGCTGCGGCGGCTCTTCCGCCGCAGCGCTAAAGGGGCGGGGCGGCCGTGCGGCGGCCGCATGCTGGTGACAGAACCGCTCCGTCACCAGCCGCGGTTGAGCTATGCTGGTGACGGAGCGGTTCCGTCATGACCCGCCCCGCTCATTAGAACGCCCGCGCAGGCGCGAAATCAACGCCGCGCAGGCGCGGCAGCTGGGCCATGACGGAACCGCTCCGTCATCAGCACAGCTCAACTGTAGCTGATGACGGAGCGGTTCCGTCATCAGCAGGGGAGGGGTTAATACAAGAGGGTAAGGTCATTGCTAATACCTCAATACGTTGTACTTTACTGCTGACACAGCCTCAAGAGCAGTATATACAGGCGTACTGTTACGTAGACATGCCTGCTTGCGAATCTCTGGTTTCAAACCATAAGTACAGACCAGCATCCTTAATCATCCTTTTGACCAGCAACATCTTTTTGGTCCCACAGTTGATGCACTAGAGAAAATGAAAAAGGATACGGACACAGCAAAATCCATGGGAGCTTTAGAAACTCAAACTGACAACACCTCCTCTTTTTCAAGGCACCCACCCAATCCTCGCCCAATAGAGGTTATTACAGAGGAGGATATAGAGGAAACAACACTAAAGGTAGAGGCAGAGGTAACAACCGCAATGCCTCCACTCTCAAGCAGTGACTTCCCTCCCCTCCCCCCAGATAATTTCACTCCTGTCGGGGGGAGATTACAACAGTTCCTAACTGTCTGGAACTCCATCACCACAGACAGGTAGTTGAGGCAAATACTTCAGTCAGGTTATTGCCTGGAGCACACTTCCACTCCTCCAACAATACCACCCAGACAGCATCCCATGTCACAGGAGCATCTCACACTAAAACAAGAAGTTGCCTTTCTACTGCAAAAAAAATACAATAGAACCAGTTCCAGTACACCATCAAAACACAGGAGTTTACTCCCTATATTTTCTTATCCCCAAAAAGGATGGTTCCCTCAGACCTATACTAGACCTGAAACCCCTAAATCTTTACATACAATCCAACCACTTCCACGAAGATGGCCGCCTGGTAGGAGCTGCCTGAAGGAGCTCCCCGTGCTTGGGATCCCTTAACCGGGTATATCCCGGTTAGCAGCAGCCAGCATTCGTTTTCCGGAATAATAGTAACAGAAGCAACGTTGTGGAATGATTTTGGGATGTTTTGTGCAACACCGTTGTGACCCGCCAGCACCATAGCAGAGGAGCCCTGCAGCGACGGAGAGCTGAGAAAGGCTTGGGATGCGGAGCAACGTTCTGACCGGCCCGCACCACGGCAGAAGAGTCCAAGTGGCATAGGAGGGCTGAGAGAGGCCTGGGACGTCGGTAGCTGCTACCCGACAACATCAACAGCCGGCACCGGGACCAAAGCGGAACGAAGACCGTACCCCTCCCCCACTCCCGAACAGAGGCAGAGGCTGGCTGGTACTTCGGGACAGAATGCAACAACAACGGGACGACCCCCACCCCCCCCCCCCCCCCCCCCCTCCCCATCCGACGGCAGTGAAGGACGCTGGTTGCAGCACCGGGATCAGCGCGGGACGAAACAACGAGGACAACGGAACCCCTCCCCCACCCCCCACTCCCGCCTGCTCCGCAGCAGAGCTCCGCTAGCGGACAGCAGGCACCAGGATCAGAGCGGGACGATCACCGGACCCCGCCCCCACTCACGTCCTGAAGCAGGGACCCCTCCCGACGGCAGCAAAAGACGCTGGTGCGGCGGCAAAGCACCGGGACGAGGCCACAACAACACAACATTCCCCCCCCCCCCTTCCCGCCCGCTCCGCAGCAGAGGAACCTTAGCGGACTTGAGGGCTGAGAGGGGACTGCGACGATGGTTGCTGGCAGACACAGTGTTGTCACATTCTCTCACAGCGGTCCCGTGAGGGTTACGCACTGCTGAAAGACAAAAAAGGTATTTATTACACTCGCCGGTACTCACTCTCAAAGCTCTATTGTTCAAAATGGCGGGGGGTCTAGAAAACTAAGGCAATAAATCACCGCCTGGGCCCACGAGGTTCCTTCAAGATAAGACTCCATCACAGCAACCTTGAAACCGGGCTAGCATGAAAGTGTAACTGCCCTCCCTGCTCACAAAGCAATAGCAATAAACAGAGGACTAATGTCTCCTTCCCCCTTTGTGGCGGCCATCTTTGTCCAGTCTCTCTCTCGGGCTGCCATCTTGGACTAGTCATTGTTTGCTGAGCTATTAATTAATTCTCTAACTGAACTGACACTAAGAACTCACCACTCTAGACTAAGCCCAACTACCGTACTTGGGTGCGCACCTGTCTGTATCATGGAACTACTTTTTATCGGCTACACAATTTACACAGCTGGGCGTTTTTCACGTTGTATTTAGATAGTCTGCTCTTTCACAGTGATATTTATTATTATATTCCTGATTGTATCCAGCACATTTCCCTTTTCTGCACCGATTGCTACCCATATATTATTGCCTCTTACAGTAGCATTATATTCTATATTCCTAACTGTATCTTGCACGTCCCACTTTATCGTCACCGGTAATGCACCGTTTGCTACCTCATATATTTCTCTTTTGCTGCTCGCTAATGCCACTTATTGTGTCATTTAATCTGTGTGTGCAATTGTATTCTGTCACTGACTCCTATACCTTACATATTTTTGACTACTCACTATTGGCACCTTCGATTTAGATATTTTTTATGGTCTGCACAGTTATTTTATTCAAGTATTTTTCTCAGTTCTATATTTCATATTTTATACCTCATATATTTTTCGTTGCTGCTCACTAATGTCACTTGTTGGTTCATATAATTTGTGTGTGCAATGGTATTCTGTCACGGACTCCTGTACCTTACATATTTTTGACTACTCACTATTGTCACCTTCGATTAGATATTTTTATGGTTTGCACAGTGTTTTATTCCAGTATTTTGTCAGTATTATATTGCTACTTGTTCTGCACTTGTCTATAACCTACATCGAATTCACTCCTATTCCTAAAATGTACTGTCGAATATCTCACATAGACTTGTCACTGATGTAACCTGCACTTACATTGTCCCTTCCCGTATACACTGATTACTACTGCATATGTGCTAACTGCCCGCAGTATTCGGCTCCCTTATTTCCTTATTGCGCACCCTACACTTGTGCAACTCGCACCCATCTCAAGTGTTAATCTTGTATGCACCGATTACTACCTTAAATACCTTGGCAGCTCACTAGTGTCAGTCAATCCTGTATGCACCGATTACTACCTCAAATACCTTGGCAGCTCACTAGTGTCGCTTACCATTATCTCACTATGATTGTCTGTGTAGGAGAGTAGGGTCTGCAATCCTATGATCACCCGGACTTTTTGCTATTGTTTCACTGGTTTACGACTTTCTCGGGCTGTGGGCCTGCTAATCAGACCCACAGCCTAGCTGTTCTCTCACCAAATTACAACGTGTACCTTAGGTGCATTTACCAATTGGAACTGGGCCACCCTGTCAGACCCTGTAACTCAGGGCATCGGTGCACCCAGGGCCTACCAGGGGCTGAAGCATGTATTATGCCACCCCTGGATGGCCATCTAAATCTGACACAACTGGCTGCGCGACAGCTGGGGCAACGTGGCGTACCCGCCCGTTGCTTTAGGTATAGTATCCCTAAAATGGACACCCGAGTTCCTATCAGTCACTCCTATGGCAGACCTTAACAATCCTGAAGGCAGAGTGAGTGGAACCGTGTGAATTGGGCTCAGGCACGAGCCGAGCCCGGTTGCAGCTTGCGGAACCAAGTCCCAATGGCTGTTCCATGATAACGCGTACCATATCGGTAACTTCGGTATCGAGTTATCAAGACATGTCGAGTAAGGTGTCATACGAATCGGGATGCTGCCCCCTCACCAATGCTGGCGACTAGGTTGGCATTCCGCCCTTGTAGAGGGACACGACATGTATGTAACTGTGAACCCCGGTTAAAGTTAACTGAAGCCACAGCTCCACAAAATGGACGCTGCCACCACAGACACGAGTCTGACCTCCTGCTGCTGGGAGTCCTTCCAGCGAGGAGAGCTTGGACAAAGGGTTTCCTGTCCGGGGCGGTGTTCGCACCATCCCAGACAGGGTTTTGTGTATCCTGGGTAGGCAGGGCTTTGCACGAAGGTGACTGCGGAGTGGCACCCCGGTGCTCACTACGCATATGCCGGTTAGAACCAGTTCCAGGGGCGCGCAGCCCCTGACCTGGGGAAAGTCCGGCAGGGAAGAGGGGTGTAACTACCCCCCTTCCTGGTCCCACCCCTAGGGCAGGACCTAGTCATGTACCCACCCCTTTCTTTAGGATAAAGACCGGAGCGGGGACCCTTCCAAATTAGATCATCTTTGAATCAAGAATACTTTCTACGAAAGGACTTCGAGACTCTTCTTAAGATTTCTCCCTTGTGGCTAAGGAGTAGTCACCCTGCGTCCGCAGGCACCATCTAAGAACTCTGCGGTTTGCTGCAAGTCCTTCCTCAGGAATCCGACTGCCCAGCTCGACGAGAACCGGCTTCCCTGGCACCTCTGAACTCTACCCACATCGTCAGCTCAGCTGAGATCTGTGGGTGCGACGAGACCTCGAGGGACCGGCCATCATCAAAACCTTCATGCTTTCTTAACCAGCACGACCACCGAAGGAATCCTCTGGTGAGTGCTCTGGGGTCCGAGAAGCCCCGACCCTGAGCAGCTCCAGCACCGAAGTGCAGTCTCCCAGCATCTCCACGATCTGCGTGGGGCCCTTCTGCTTTGCTGTTCAGCACGTTGTCCGATCACTAGCCGCTGGCTTGTGACTCTTTGACGACGAACGACAACCAACGTTGCTGGTCTGGTTGCTCCAGACTAGCCTTGGCTCCCTTCTACGAGAGGAGCACCCCGGACCCTCCTGGTCCACTCAAGATGCCATTTTAGGCCCACCACGTGGCCCTGAAATCTGCCAAGGCTTGTTGCCCCAATCCTGGGCCCAGCGATGCCGACAGCATCAACCATCGTGGGACAGCTCGCACCTCCATCCTGGTCGCCGACAACGCCTCCTGGTCCGTGAGACTGCAGAGCCTAGCGTTGCCCACTCACCTGGTCGAGGTGACGACCATCCGGTGCCCTCCTGGTACCCTCTGACTACTGGCTAGTAGTACGAACTTGGTCCCCTCTGCTTTCAGGTATCATCGATCTCTGATCCAGGCTTGGATCTCTACGAACTATCTCCACTGGTCGCCGGCCAGCAACTCCTTCCTTCCGGCTCCTGGCTCGTCAGCGAAGACCCCCGTCGCCTGTAAGACTTGTGCAGCCGCAGCCCTCGTGGCTAGGTAACCTCGGCATTTCGGTGCCTGCATAGCCTCCTTACTTAAGGGTCCCGAGTCCCTCGCTTCCGACTTGCCTTATCGGGTCCGCCCGAGACCACTAAATTTTCCGTGCCCTCGGGCACTTGTATTGATTGTGCACTTGAAGTATTTTCCTAAGAGTTTTGTTCTGTGCTTAGTACCCTGTCCTCATAAAGAGTCCAGGGCTGTTGTGATTCTAATAAATATACTGTTTATTTTCATAACACGTGTGTGGTGTCCTTTCACTTGGTGTTCAAGGGGTATGTGATGGTATAACAGCTGGCTTAACACGCCCTCTAGAGTTTAGCCCGAAGACTGCTCGTATCCACGTTACTAGGATAGCTGGTCTAAGGTTGACTTACAACCAATCACCATAAGGGTCGTTTGGACCGATGCCTAGTGGTCGCTAGAATAGTGAACACTGCATATCGGGCCAACTGTGGTAAATATAATTTACCGGACTATTTTTCTATACATACACTTGACAATATGGATAGCTCAAAAAATGAGAGGCAGAGTCCGTGGTATCTGAGTCATATGGGCTTTAATTAAGCATCCCGGGACACTGGACATCGAGTTCCGTCACCACTAAGGTTCAGGAAGGGATATTCAACATTTTATTAACATCACACATTATATATAGTAAAACTGTATAATGGAAATGAATACAGTAGGCGTAACAAGTGAAAAGAGAGAAGATAAGAACACATGTGCGTAAAAGAAGGTGTGTACAGGGGCGTACACGGAGGTGTGTGCAGGAAACGTCACAGAAGTGTCATAAGTGGGTGGATACATAGAGATTTTGCAGGGTCAGCAGAAACCTTTGTTCTGGATGCGTGCGCAACTAGGCATGACGTGTAACTGGGGGGAGCTGGGGGGCTGGCTTGACTTTAGCACTAGTAGAGGAGTCTGGTGTCTGGGGTGTCAGAACGACCTGCACCTATAACATATCTGATATCTTATGTTTGGAGGATGTGTTGTCTGAAGTAAAAGGTCTCTCGGGCAGAGGCTGTTCAATACTGAATGCTAGTGCGTGCATATGGTTCTTCATGCAATGCGCGGGGCCATGGGCCTACCATGGTAACGGGTGCAGTAAAGTTCGAGGCATGTGGGCTGCTGAATTCATATCTGTGCATAGTCCGCCACCTAGTGTTGGGTCCGGATGATTGCACATTGTTGTCCTGGAAGAGTCTTCGAAGTATCACGAGATAGGTGGCTCCTCCCCTGGACTACAGTGCGCATGGGCATCGCCTCCATCCCCAGATTGTTTTTTTCCGCCATAGGGTTCGGATGTGTTTTCGGTTCCCTCCTTCGGAACCGATAGTTGTTCGATTTCACTTGAGACCAAAAGGTCTTTAGGCTGGGCGTCGGTATAGTTGCGTTCGGGTTCTCTTACTGACTCTCAGCTCCTATCTCCTACTGCCCTTCCACGTGCTTCGACGCGGACGGGCCTACACTACCGCATTTGCGATGGAGCGGACTCCATTCAAGAAGTGTCCGCTATGTCACTCGAAATATTCGCACCTCGACGTGCACCCTGTGTGCAACACATGCTTGTCACCGGATCACCGTGAAGACACCTGCATGGCGTGTTCAAAGTTTAGGAGTAAGAAAACTTTGAAGATTCGCCGGGCTAATCGACTCCAGGCACAGTTGTCGGCTTCGGCACCCCCACCTGATGACATCTTTCAGGAATCGATCGAGGAGGAGGCCGACGTGCAAGAGTCGGACTCTGGCCCCGCGTCCGAGGAAGAGGCCTACGACGCGGACGAGGAGGCCTGCGACGAAGTCTCCGGTGAGGTAGGGGACGACGAACTGATTTGTGCCGCGATGGGAGATAGCTCAGAGGAAGAGCATCCCCAAACGGACTCCGGGGTTTCCCCCCGTTATACGGCCCAGGTCGAGGGATCGCCTTCGGGCCTTACCCGAGATCTTACTATAAGTCCTACGTCCCCGCCTCCGGGCCCGGTCACGGACATTTCTGGCAGGAAAACGAAAGTGAAGGCAACCGGTTCCGCACCCTCGGATGCGAAAACGAAACCGAAACTGGCGTTGGTGAAGAAGGTTCTGGAGGCGTCAACTTCCACGAAACCCAAAATGGCCGACTCGAAGAGCCACGCCAAGATGGCCGACCACAAGAGCCGCGCCAAAATGGCCGACCCGAAGTCTTCTGGGTCGGCACCGAAGGTGAAGACTTCCGACGCGGCTGCGTCGGCGCCGAGAGGGGTTGCGGACCCGAAGACGGCTTCGAAGAAGCGTCACGCGGACGGTGCGACAGGCCAGGGGGCGTCGGCACCGAAGAAGAGGCCTGACGACGACCGGGCTCTCGGAGGCGAAGAGTCGCTCGAGACGGTTCAGCCCTCGGCATCCCTTACTAAGAAGGTGGGAGAATCCTTGAAGCGGATCCGACAGTCCACTGTGGTTCCCAGCCAGGACACTGTCGTGCCTAAGCCCACGCCGAAGCCTGCCAAGGAACAAACGCCCATCCGTTTTACCCTTCCTCCCAAGTCGGCGCCGAAGGCCTTCGCGCCTAAGCAGAGCGGACATTCTCAGGAAGTATTGACGCCGAAGGCTGCCTTGGTGGTATCGAAGCTTCGGCTCCAACCTCTCGCGGTGGAGGAACGTCGAGAGGTGACGATCGACGCCAACACCGGGAAATTGTCGCTCCTCAAACGGAAGATTACGTCGGAGCCGCCATTGGAACCTTTTAGGATTCCACTTAAGAGCAAAAAGTACTCTGCGGACTCTTCGGCTCTGATGGAACCTCTGTCTCCACAAGCCATGGAACGCTCGCCGGCCCATTCCCCAGTGCCTGACGTGGACGAGGAGAATGACGAGTACAACTATCCTGCGTACTCGGATCCGGACGAGGAGCAGGTGCCCTGGACGGCAGGAGGCGACACCGACGACCTGCAGTCAGGTCAGGACACTCATCTTTTCGCCACGAAGACGTCCCCGACGGAGGACTCGGCGGCGTTTAATGCATTAATAGAGAGAGCTGCAGCGAACCATGACGTCGAACTGCACTCAGACCCTGTGGATGCGGACTTCTTGGTCGACACCTTCTCGGTAGCCGAAAAGCAGGTCAAGACGCTACCTATGCTCAAAGGGGTGCTGAAGCATGCACAGGAGGTATTCAAGGAGCCCACCCGGGCGCGGGTGGTCAATCCTCGCATCGACAGGAAGTATAAGGCGGCGCCCACGGATCCCACGTATATTAAGGGACATTTGCCATTGGACTCCCTGGTGGTGTCCAACGCTCGGAAGAGGGCGAATTCGCAGTCTGCTGGTGATGCTCCTCCCCCAGACAAAGAGTCGAAGGTCTTTGAGGCATCAGGCAAACGCATTGCTGCACAGGCAGCAAACATCTGGAGGATCTCTAACACTCAAGCCCTGCTTGCCCGTTATGATAGGGCCCATTATGACACGTTAGAGGCCATCCTACAACATTTGCCTGACCAATACAAGGAGGCGGGGGAGATGCTCATTCAGGAGGGTAAACTTATTACTAATGCATCCATTAAATGTGCCCTGGATGTAGCAGACACTGCCTCCAGGGCTATCAATACAAGCGTATTACTCAGACGCCATGCCTGGCTTCGAATTTCTGGGTTCAAGCCCGACATACAAACCACATTACTGGGTCAGGCGGTGAATCCTGACCATCTGTTCGGCCCTGAGGTGGATGCCTCCCTAGAAAAAATGAAGAAAGATACCGAAACTGCCAAGTCTATGGGGGCTTTACAAAGTCAGCAGTTTCGGGGTGGTTCTTTTCGCCGCTCCAATTCAAGAGGCACCTCAAGAGGCCAGGCACCCCAGACCACGCAGTACTACAAGGGTAACACCCAGTCCTCGTATAACAACAACAAGGGCAGGGGTGGCTACAGAGGCAATAACATCAAGGGCAGAGGACGTGGAAACAACGCCTCCAGGTCCGCCGCCTCCAACAAGCAGTGACGTCTTGTCACTTCCCCCCGATCACACAACACCTGTCGGGGGGAGACTACAGCAGTTCCTGCCGGCGTGGAGGTCCATCACCACGGACAGGTGGGTGAGGTCTCTTATCCAGTACGGGTACTGTCTAGAACTTACGTCCAATCCACCGGACATACCACCAAGAGGCCGTGCTATGTCCGACGAGCACTTGACCTTGTTGCAGCAAGAAGTACTAATCATGCTGCAAAAAGGGGCGATAGAGCTCGTTCCATTGCAAGAACGGGGAACAGGGGTTTACTCCCTGTATTTTCTAATCCCCAAAAAGGACGGATCACTCAGGCCGATCCTGGACCTCAGGCCCCTGAACTGGTACATCAACTCAGAGCACTTCCATATGCTCACATTGCAGCAGGTGCTTCCCCTGCTTCAACAGGGGGACTTCCTAGCAACGCTGGATCTGAAGGATGCATATTTCCATATTCCCCTGCATCCTTCACACAGGAAGTATCTCAGATTCAAGATCTTAGACCAGCATTACCAGTTCAGAGTCCTGCCGTTCGGGGTCACCACGGCACCGAGAGTTTTCACCAAATGCCTAGCGACTGTAGCAGCGCATCTCCGTCGCCAGCACGTCCATGTCTTCCCATACCTAGACGACTGGCTTATTCAGGCAAAGACGGAACAGCAGTGCGTAGACCACGTGTCACGCACCATTCACCTCCTGCACGATCTGGGATTCTCTCTGAACTACCCAAAGTCCCATCTCCAGCCCGCCCACGTGCGACAGTATCTGGGCGCGACGATCGATACTATGGCGGCCACTGCGCAGCCGAGTTCAGTGAGAATCGCCGGTATCCAGGCGCTGATCCAACGATTCAGACCCCAGACCTCGCTTCCAGCGAGGGTGTTCATGCAGTTGATAGGCATGATGGCCTCCTGCATCTCCATTGTCCCGCACGCGAGACTACATATGCGTCCGCTTCAGGAGTGCCTGGCACGTCAGTGGACTCAGGCTCATGGGCAACTGACAGACCTGGTGTTGGTGAGCGGTCGGGCGTACAACTCTCTGCATTGGTGGAACCCACAAAACCTTTGCAAGGGCCGACCATTCCAAGAGCCTGTCCCACAGATCATCCTGACAACGGACGCCTCTCTCCAGGGATGGGGAGCGCATGTACTCCATTACACGGTGCAGGGACTATGGACACTTCAGCAGAGGAAGATGCACATCAATGTGTTGGAACTGATGGCAATCTTCATGGCCTTAAAGGCGTTCAAAGTACATCTGTGCAACAAGGTCGTGTTGATCCGGACGGACAACATGACGGCCATGTACTACATCCAGAAGCAAGGGGGGACACACTCTCCACAGCTGTCTCATCTGGCTCAGAGCATGTGGAAGTGGGCCATTCAGAGGAACATCTTCCTCATGGCAGAACATCTCCCAGGCAAGGACAACCAGATGGCGGATCTGCTCAGCAGGCACAGCCATCAGATGCACGAGTGGGAGTTACATCCATCAGTACTCCAACCGTACTTCCAAAGGTGGGGTCATCCAGAGATAGACCTGTTCGCCACAAAGGAGAACGCAAAATGCCAAAGCTTCGCCGCCAGGTTCCCACACCCCCAATCACAGGGCAATGCGATGTGGATGAACTGGTCAGGCAGATTTGCGTACGCTTTTCCCCCAGCGCCTCTGATACCGCTGGTGGCACGCAAGCTCAGGCAACACTCGATGACGCTCATCCTGGTTGCTCCAACGTGGGCTCGCCAACCATGGTACACCACGTTTCTGGAACTCTCCGTGGTACCGCATCAACGGCTTCATCTCACTCCCAGCCTTTTGACGCAGAGCCATGGCGACATTCAGCACCCAGATCCGCAACAGCTCAACCTGGCGATCTGGCTCCTGAGGTCCTAGAGTTCGGCTATCTCAATCTTCCTCCCGACTGCATGGACATCATTCGGGAGGCGAGAAAGCCCACTACTAGAGCTTGCTATGCGGCTAAATGGAAGAGGTTTGTCGTCTACTGCGTGGAGCACAGCATTGACCCGCTAGACGCTTCCATTCAAAACATCATATGCTACCTCTTTCACCTGTATCGGTGTAATCTAGCGTACTCTTCCATCCGCATTCACCTGTCGGCTATGGCAGCATACCTCCAAAATAGACAACACCTGTCACTCTTTAAGGTCCCTGCTATCAAGGCTTTTCTGGAAGGGCTCAAAAGAGTCATTCCACCAAGGACTCCACCAGCTCCAGAATGGAACCTCAATGTGGTTCTCACAAGGCTGATGGGTCCTCCCTTTGAGCCACTACACTCTTGCGAGCTGCAGTTTTTGACCTGGAAGGTGGCGTTCTTGGTAGCAATCACATC
Organism: Lissotriton vulgaris; assembly: GCF_964263255.1. Classification (NCBI taxonomy): domain Eukaryota; kingdom Metazoa; phylum Chordata; class Amphibia; order Caudata; family Salamandridae; genus Lissotriton; species Lissotriton vulgaris. The sequence goes on from NC_141693.1 coordinate 1,947,551,079, forward strand.
GCTACGGAGGGTGAGCGAGCTGCAGGCGCTCACCATCCAAGAACCTTTCTTCCAGGTACATGCCAACAGGATAGTGCTCCGCACTAACCCTAAGTTCTTACCCAAAGTGGTCTCGCAGTTTCACATAAACCAAACCATTGAATTGCCGGTGTTCTTCCAAAACCCAGAGACGCTGGCGGAGCGAATGCTCCACACACTTGATGTGAAAAGAGCCTTGATGTATTATGTGGACAGGACAAAAGATTTCCGCAAAACCAAACAACTCTTTGTTGCTTTTGCCACACAACACAAGGGAAATGCAATCTCCAAAGCAGGAATAGCTAGATGGATAGTAAAGTGCATTCAGATATGCTACGCTAAAGCTAAGCGCACTCTCACTATTCCACCGAGGGCCCACTCCACTAGGAAGCTGGGGGCCTCTATGGCATTCTTAGGTAACATTCCCTTAGAAGACATCTGTAGAGCAGCCACTTGGTCTACCACTCATACTTTCACCAAGCACTACTGTGTAGACGTGCATTCAAAACAACAGGCAGCTGTTGGTCAGGCTGTTCTAAAAACGCTTTTTCAGACTGCTGCAGCTGGCACGGGCGGCCGCCGCTAATGGAGGGACTGCTATGTATTCTATGCACAGATATGAATTCAGCAGCCCACATGCCTCGAACTGCAAATGCTACTTACCAGTATGCATCTGTTCTTGGCATGTAGGGCTGCTGACATTCATATCGCCCACCCTCCTCCCCGGCGCCTGTAGCAGCTGCAGTATGTATTCATATACACACATATGCTCATAGCATGGTCATCACTCACTTCTTCACTCCATCTCTGCCTATGGCTAAAAACAATCTGGGGATGGAGGCGATGCCCATGCGCACTGTAGTCCAGGGGAGGAGCCACCTATCTCGTGATACTTCGAAGACTCTTCCAGGACAACAATGTGCAATCATCCGGACCCAACACTAGGTGGCGGACTATGCACAGATATGAATGTCAGCAGCCCTACATGCCAAGAACAGATGCATACTGGTAAGTAGCATTTGCATTACGTGCAAGGAGACAGGAAGGCAGGGCCCTTTGCTCTGCAGCCTGGAATATGTTTACCTATTTCACTAGACTGGAATGTGTTTTCGCGGAGGCTGAGCAGATAACTGTAGGCAAAATACTGTCTTGGCAGGCAGGCCAGGCCGAGCTGGGCACCGCTCGCCTGAGCAGGAAGAAAGGTAAAGGTCAGGGATGCATACCTAAACTGCAGCTTTCAGAGGCAGAAGAGACTCGGAGCCTCAATTAAGGGCCTGGCTCGGCTGAGCCAGAAAAACATGGAGAACGTGTGCGATATTTAAAAGTGCACCATGTAAAGACGTTGGCACCATAGGCCTAGAAGCCAATTTAACGTGGTTTTCTTAGTGAACTGAATAACTGACATGTTAACAATGGATGCAAATGCATATGCGTCTTTATGGCAGACACGGGAAGGGAATTACACAACATACATGGAACATGAGTGCATGGATAGGGTGCGAGTGTGGGACACATTGGCTACCTAAAAATTTCTATTTCCTCATTCCCTCCTTGGCCCCTACTTCACCCTTTAGGATACATCTATTCTCATGGGACCATCTATCTGTTCATATAACATCATTTGTTCATCTTTTTTCATTCGGGAAAGGGAACGTGGACTTGGACGGGGAATACATGCTGTGGCGCACAAGCCGCAAATCGCTGGCCCACATTGCAGACATAGACAACAACTGAATACTATGAGCAGTATTATTCCTAGGAATGACAGTACTTTCCATCCCCAGGCGGATATCACACTCCAGAGCCAACCGGACCATGTCCAGGTGCCTGGATTCTGGTGCATCTGATGAGCTATTTCATGAAGCCTTGTAATGGCTTTATATACTGACGGTGCGTTATTAGGAATGAAAACACAACAACTAGATCCGATCACTCTACAAGCCCCGCCCCTATCGGCCAGGATGACGTCAAGGACAAGGCGGTTTTGAAGAACAACAAGTCTCATAGCAGACTGCTCTTCGGTCAAGTTACCTAAGGCAGAAGTAGTCTCATTCACTACTGCTTCAAGAGTTCTAGTTAATTTGCGTATCAGTTTACTGTTTTGGACAGGACCTACAAAGAAAAAGAATCCTTTATTGAAATCTGTATATTGTTCCCACGTTGTCTCAGTCTGATCGACAATTGGGGACTTGATCTCCCTTCTATGTCTTATATGCACAAGATGTGTATTTCGATGATAATCAGGTGGTGCTAGAAAAACAGGTGGTAATAGGAACGCAATATAACACGTTCCATCCCAATCTAAGGGAAGACGTACATAGGCTGTCTGACCACAAATAAAATAGGAATGGCGGGAAGCTTTGAAAGTAGATTTTCCTTTATCACTGAATTCGACCACAGTATTACAATCACTGTGTCCTAGATGTACTGAACCATTCTTTCTAACGCATAATACGCCTGTTACTGGTAAAACTGTTATAAACGGCAAATCCGAATTAGTCTCGGACTGAACGTTCAGAATCATGAGATTGAGGGTAAAATTTCCTAATCCATAAACTTCATTTTCTAGATCGGTCCCTGTCCTTTGGGGAAGACCGTCCTTGTCTGGGAAACATGCTTTATTCATAACCGTATTCAGATTTCCCCATATCCAATTGCCTTGGGAAACTTTGGACTCACTGTCTAAAGATGACATTAAAGTAAACCATGCACCGCACGAACCATTATGTGTAAACGGGTAAGGATAGAGGGGCAGAGCTCCCTTGTATTTCTGATAAGGAGGGAGTTGGCCACATACCCAGCAATTTGTGGCATTGCTGGTTTGATGTGAATGGTGTAACATACGGATAAAAGTGTTGTTGCGCAGTGCTAAACGATAGGACAGTTCATGAGGGGGCAGGTCACTGAAAGTGTGCTCTACCGTGTCATTAGAGAAAATATGTGCATGTGAACCAAGAGGAGGAAAGAAAACATGTAGCATCAAGCTTATGCATATTATCGAGATACTCAGAATAAACAGAACAATTAACGTAATGACGCACTGCTGTGCAAGTTCTTGCAATATTTGTCTCTCTTTTCAATTCGCCTATCTCTCTGACTACTTGGGTCTATTTTATACATGTCAGAAACCTGTCTAACCGCTTCACCCAGGGGGGGACTTAAACAATTAAACGCTGTCTGACTTACTAGACCTTAACTTAGCTCGGTACTCCTGTTGCGAAGTTTTTTCTAACAGGGGGAGTTTAGAGTCAGTATCTGGAACGGGGCAGTCCTTGAAAACAGTCCCTGGACATAGTCCATGAAATCTTTTAATGTGGCTGGAGTGGAGCCACCCTTTTCTGCCCTCCACTTTCACCGCGGTCCTCGTGGTCATCAACACCAATTTCGGCTGCTTCCACCTGGGCTCCAGAGGGCTTGTGCGATCAAAATTGCGGACGTACACCAGTTCTCCTGGAACGATTTCATGCGGTTTCACTTGGGTGTTGTCCGGGAAGGCAGCCGCGACCTGTGAACGACAAGAGCGTAGTGCAGACATCAAGGAAGCTAGGTAATCTGTCAACATGTTACTATCAACATCAGTTATTCTTCGAGTCATAGGCGTACCCCACGTGTTTGGAGGTCGGCCGAAGACTACCTCATAAGGAGATAGTCCGGTTCTGGAATGAGCTACCATACGCATGTAAAAGAGGGCAACCGGCAAGGCTACCATCCAATCTACACCTTTTTCTGCACAGACTTTCGCTAAACGTGTTTTCAGGGTCTGGTTAAGTCTCTCAACGAGACCTGCTGCTTCGGGGTGTCGTACACAGTGAAATTTCCACTGGTAACCTAACAGGAGTGATACCTGTTTCATGAGCTCGGACGAGAATGGCTGTCCATTATCTGAGTACACGACACGGGGCAAGCCGTATCGCGGGAAGAATTCACGAACCAGCTGCTTGGCAGTGGTTACAGCAGTGTAATCTGGGACTGGGTAAGCTTCTGTCCATCGGGAAAGGGCACATACGACTACGAGGACATACTTAAATCCTCGGCATCTGTCCATCTGGATATAATGCATCTGGAGGACTTCAAAAGGATGGTCAGGAGGATGAAATCCACCCTGTTCCACGGGAATGCCTTTGCCTGGATTGAACTGACAACAGATCATGCAGGTACGCACTTTCTGTTTTGCTGCTGCTCGTAAATGCTTATTGAACCATATATTCTGAATACTGTCTAACATGGCTTTTTCTCCTAAGTGTGCTGGACTATGTGCTGTATTAATGATAACTTGAACCATAGAGTCGGGGAGAAACCATGTGGCTTTTCCCTTCGTCAGCCATCCCTGATCTGTCTGGACCCCTCCTTGTTCAGTCCATTTCTTGATTTCGTCCGGAGTGGCTTGTGTCTGTATGTCGAGTACATCTTGTGTGGGATCCCTGGCTGTCATGCAATGTGTCAGTGTTGATACTTCAGTGTGAGTTTAGCTGTTCGATCTGCCAGGTCGTTACCCTGGGAAATGGTGTCAGTGACTTTCGTATGTGCCTTGCACTTCATGATAGCAATGGATGCAGGTAAGTGTATTGCTTCGAACAGTGCTTCAATGAGGGGACCATGCTGTATCTTGGCTCCGTGGGAGGTCAAAAAACCTCTCTCTTGCCAGAGAACGCCGAAGTCGTGTACGACTCCGAATGCATACTGTGAATCTGTGTATATGTTTACTTGCAGGTTCTTGGCTCGTATACAGGCTTGGGTCAGAGCGATGAGCTCTGCTGCTTGAGCAGACAGTGTATCAATACGATGTGTTTCTATGACTTCAGTTTCAGTGGTCACTGCATATGCGGCCACTAACTCTCCTGTGCTTGTTCTCATACATGAACCATCCACATAAAGTGTCAGGTCTGGATCGGGTAAGGCAATGTCTGTCAAGTCTTGTCTTGGCTTCGTAATAGTGTCAATGACTTCCACACAGTCATGTGGTGTAGGATCTGTTGTGCTTGAGGGTAACAATGTAGCAGGGTTTAATGTGTTGCAACGTCTGATCTCGATGTGTGGCTGAAACAGTGTCAATTCATATCCTGTCAGTCTTGCTATGGTCAGGTGCTGTGTCTGGGTTCGGTTCAGGAGAACTTCCACGGAGTGTGGAACTTGTACTGTCAGGGGATGTCCTAACACTATTGAGTCGCTTTGTCTGATAGCTAGAGCTGTTGCTGCAACTGATTTTAGGCACGCAGGCAGAGCCTGGGCTACTGGATCCAATGTACTAGAAAAATAAGCACAAGGCTTGTGTTTTCCTGCTTGATCTTGTGTCAGAACAGATAATGCTGTGCCGTCGCGTTCAGTAACAAAAAGTGTAAAAGGTTTGCTGTAACATGGTGTCGCTAAAACTGATGCTTGACATAAAGCTTTCTTCAGTTCATCAAAAGCTTGTGTATGTTCCTGAGTCCAAGGAAGGACAGTCGAAGTCGCTGCCTCCTGTGTTGTCAACTGTATGAGTGGCTTTGCAAGAAATGCGTACTGAGGAATCCATTGTCTGCAGTAAGAAGTGAGGCCAATGAAGGCCCGTACTTCCTTTTGTGTCTTGGGTTGTGGAAGATGTGCAATTAACTGGATACGGTCAGGTGTCAACTGTCTACCCCTCTTGGACAGCAAGTGTCCAAGGTACACCACTTGCTGGGCACAGAATTGTAGCTTGGAAGGGGACACTTTATGCCCCTTTTCGGCCAAGAAATACAAGACAGTCAGTGATGCACGTTCGCATTCACGTTCGGTCCGTGCTGTTATTAACAGATCATCAACATATTGGAGTAGGGCAGTGTCATTGGGCATGTGAATACTGTCTAGTTGTCGTTTCAATGCTTGGCTATAGATACTAGGGCTTTCTGTGAATCCTTGAGGAGCACGTGCAAATTTGAAGCTTCGGCCATTTAAACAGAAACCGAAAAGATATTGGCTTTCCGGGTGAATGGGGACACTAAAGAAGGCGTTCTTGAGATCGATTACAGTAAAGAACACCGCTTCTGAGTCAATAGCAGTCAATAGTGACGAAATGTCAGGGACCACAGGGTACCCGGTATGATACATTTATTTAATTCTCGAAGGTCAATCACCAGTCTGTAGACCGGTGGTGCATTTGGGTCAGTTTGTTTAAGAATCGGAATGATAGGGGAATTACATACATTGGAGTCAGTCTCTACGACCACTCCTTGTGCAATGAGCTCGTCAACAATTTTCAGTAAAGCCGCTACAGCATCAGGTGGTAACTTGTATTGTCGGATTCGGGGTAGTACAACTCCTTGTTTGAGAGTAACACGATATGGGGTAATGTGCATACAACCTACATCAGTTGGGCCTTGCGCCCATAAATGCTGTGGAACATTCAGAAGTCTTGGATCAAAATCTCTCAACACATAATGACCTTTAAAATCACGTAAAAACAATCTCACTCCTTCCGGAGAACAACAAATCACTGCACCTAGTGCTTTCAACAATTTAATACCAAGCAAGTTTTCAGGACATGATTTCGTAAGCAACAAGTCTGTAGTACGGGACAATGGACCAATTTCTAGGGGAACTGATTTTGACACTTCATTAACAATAGGCTTTCCTGAAAAACCCAGGGAAACATTCTGTGAGCCTGAGAGGGGTGCCCCTGGAACCTCGTCATGACTGATGGTAGTTCTGCTCGCCCCTGTGTCAATCAAAAATTTTCTGTCTTTCCCTAATACCTGACTATGTACATAGGGACCCTCTTGATCTACAGGTACCTCGGTAAGGGGCAAGCCAACCTCCCTCTCTAGGCTGTTTCATGAGTACTGCTGATAATCGGGGTAATCTGACTGTGCATACTGGTACATTTGTTGCGTGACATGTTGTGTGGCAGCAATGGGTTGGGGCTGAGGTACAGCTACTGTCTGTTGTGCATTCTGTGGGGGTTGCGTGTTCTGTAGAATGTGTTGTGGAACATGTTCTTGTCTAGGTGGACGCGGTCTTTCTTTCGTCCTGCCTGTAGCGATATTGTATTTTAGAACGGCACATTCGTTTATATCCGGCCTGGCTGCTTACAGTAATTGCAATTCCCTTTAACAGGAACTGCAGAATGACCTGACGGTGCCGTACCCTTCTTCTGACCGTCAGCTGGGACAGACTGAGCAACTAGTACTTTCATTTTCGTGTCTTTAATACGTCTCTGTTCAAGATCGTGTTCCTCTCTAATTCGGTTCTGGTGGTACTGTAACATTTGTAACATTTGGGAAGGGGTATTAGCTTGCCAGGTACTTTCTACCTTTAGTACTCTATTTTTGACTTGTGGTAAGGAATTCTCTACTAATTTAGTCACAAAAAGATGTGGGTACGATTCACTACTTGTTTTCAGACCGCTATTAATAATGAAACATTTCTCGAACCTGGAATAAAAATCACTAGTGTCTTCGTCTTGTTTCTGTTTGCAGGCTGAGATTGCATCCCAGTCTTCCTTTTTAGTAGTTGGTAATCTTGGCAAAACCTGTATTAATAACTCGGGTAATGCTTTGGCTTTTTCCCCGAGACCAGTACCAGGGATTCGTGTATTTTCTTCGTTTTCTAATACTGTCCAATCAATCTTTTTCTCTCCCACCTCCCATTCTTTTTCTTTAAGTTTTTCGTAAATGCCGGCAGGCAACAGTACCTTTAACAGTTAAAGGATATCGGGATACGTATACTCCCCCATGAGGAGCATGTCCTTTAATTCACGGTGGAACCCTGCTGGATCTTTATCATGACAGGGTACTAATTTTTTCATTTCCAATAATTCCATTTTGGTCAAGGGTGTGTATACGAATACTCGTTCAAGCGTATCATCTGCCCTACGGACTGGATGGACCTCTCGTAAAGGATTCTGTCTATCTATGTAAAATGTATTTCGTACTGGGGCGGAACGGGGACAAAATGCGGAGTCAGGAAAGTTCTGTACTTGTGTCGCTGTTCTAGAATGACATTAATTAAATCAGTACCTAGGCCTCTCCATCTACCTAGTAGTAACTCGTCCAGTATATTATATAGGGGACCTGGATCAGAATGCTGACTTTCATACAATGAAATGAGATGTTGAATCATGTACATACCAGCCAATCGCTGTTCGTCTGGGGAAAGAGTCAAAAATGTTTGCGCTACTGAATCATCTTTATATACGCTAGTATTTCCGGCCCATTGTACTGCTGACCGGGCTAATTCTTGTTCACGCATGGTGCTAAGTTCACTATAACCTATTCGTTGCTTCAGGACTTTTTATCAGTGGCTTGGAATAAATGTTCAAGAGAACATTGTTCTGGTATGGGAGAAAGAAAACGTTTCTTGCTTTCTAGGCGTATGGGTCTGTCAAAAGGTCTTGCTCTACCTACGTACGCTATTCTATCTGGGTCTTCTGTATCATCTATATCGTCATCCTCTGAGACGTCTTCCACCGCTTTCTCGGCTTCCCTAGCTGCTTTTTCCCTGGCGTGTATGTCTAGAATTTCCTTACGAATCTTTCTGTACATGGCTTCTATACAAGCCTGTTTACTATGTTTGCCATCGGCTATGTTGTCACTCCATTTTATCAGGACTTGCATCTCTTCCTTGCTTTTACCTGGCCGATCTTGTTCCCTAATCAAACAATTTATCAAAAACTGTAAGATCATGTTTTGTGTCTCCACCTTGTTGTGTGCCATGGCTTCGTGAATACTTTCTGATCTCTCCCCCGTTCTAATAAAATGATATATGTTGTCTAAATGTTCTCCCATATTTGGTAAAATAGCCAAATAGTTTGTCACCCGTCGCAAACGTAAAGAATATAGTATCATCTGGTCTTCGCCTGGTACTGGATCATATCTGCAATCAGTAAGGTACTGTCTAAGAGCTGCGTATGTATTTACTCTTGGCGTGCGTTGTAATGCCGCTTCTCTAAGTGTTAGTAGTTTTACCTGAGTCGGGTGACAGGGGGACCTCCAGCTGCTCCTCCTGGAGTGTGATCGTCAACTAATACTGGTTGTGCTGTTGGGGGTAGTAATGGAGCTGGTAAAGTAGGTGTAGTAGTAGTAGGTGTAGGCAATGTAAGTTGGCCCTGGGTTGCTGTCGTAAAAGGATTGCCAGGACCAGTGGCAGCGGGAACAGCGGGAACGGTAGGGGGAATCGTGTCATGAGCAGGGTTGGGAGGATTATTAATGGCAGGTGGTACACGTGCATTAGCATACTCTGGAACAACATCGTCTAAATAGGAAGAAAGGAAAATGTCTGCTGCGGTCTGTCTATGACGGAGTTTAGTCGGGACCAGTGGTGGCGGTAAATTACTGGGTACTTCCGGGGTCGCCTTGGGTAGGCCCTCGGCGAGAACAGGATATAGACCTGTATTAAGGGCATTTCTTTGTCGGTCTAATTGTTCGGCTCTAACTCGTTCACCTTCTTCTAGTTGCTCCTTTTCTTGGGCTTTTTCTGAATCTTGTCTGTTTCTCTGTTTTTCTAAGTTCTTTCTCTGTTCTTCTATGCGATTCTTAACGCCATAATTCTATGGCATCTTTCTGGGATTGTCTGGCTTTCTTTTTCCAAAGTGCTTCTTCTACTCTCATGATGCAATCAGCATCCCATGTCCCTGAGACAGGCCATCTATACTTCTCTTCCAGATTCTTGGTATAATCAACCCACAAGTCTAAGTACAGTATGGCATCTAAGCCATGCTTGTGGTACATAAAATGTCCAGGAGTGTCCCTAGGCGGGACAGGAACTGCCTCTTCGAGTATCCCTTTCCTAGTTCCTATCTGAAGTAATTTTGAAAACAGCGGCATAATTGAACCTTACTTGAACGTGAACACGATAAACACAGTAATGAAGAGCAAACAATCACTCATACCACGATATTTAAACACATTAAAACATTTCAGACTGAATACTACCTGGTACATAGGAAAACATAAATCCTGTGAATCTCGAGAAACAATACTAGAAAATTGGATCACTAGATGCACTGCTAAAACAGTACAGACATACCGGTCCCATAAAGAGACACGTCATACCGTATTCACCTAAGTGAACACGTCTTGACCGGATCTGTGTACCCAGACCCGTCTTGACCGGGCACAAATTAATGAACCCGTCTAGATGCTCCCCAGCAACGGTACTCACCGGGAAAACAGAACTGAAGGCCTCTGAAAACTCGACACTGGACTGGACTGGACTGCTACGGCGTCTGGCTGTCACTACGTATGCGCTTCGGAACAGGTGGGCCTCCGGATACCTCGGACCTTGCTCTCTCGGCCTGGGCTCTGGTCGGGATCCTCCGCATTCCTCACCGCCTCGTCTGGATGCCGGACCGCAGTCTCCGTCTCCTCCGTGGGCCTGAGGGAGATAGCAGGAAAACCCGCAGGTGTTCACTGGATCCGTCACGGCTGTAGAAGGGGTCAGGGGCCTGCGTTACATCGCCGGCGAGTGGGGAAGGGGAGGGGTCCCTATTCGGGCGCCAGATTTATGTGGTAAATATAATTTACCGGACTATTTTTCTATACATACACTTGACAATAAGGATAGCTCAAAAAATGAGAGGCAGAGTCTGTGGTATCTGAGTCATATGGGCTTTAATTAAGCATCCCAGGACACTGGACATCGAGTTCCGTCACCACTAATGTTCAGGAAGGGATATTCAACATTTTATTAACATCACACATTATATATAGTAAACTGTATAATGGAAAGGAATACAGTAGGCGTAACAAGTGAAAAGAGAGAAGATAAGAACACATGTGCGTTAAAGAAGGTGTGTACAGGGGCGTACACGGAGGTGTGTGCAGGAAACGTCACAGAAGTGTCATAAGTGGGTGGATACATAGAGATTTTGCAGGGTCAGCAGAAACCTTTGTTCTGGATGCGTGCGCAACTAGGCATGACGTGTAACTGGGGAGAGCTGGGGGGCTTGACTTTAGCACTAGTAGAGGAGTCTGGTGTCTGGGGTGTCAGAACGACCTGCACCTATAACATATCTGATATCTTATGTTTGGAGGATGTGTTGTCTGAAGTAAAAGGTCTCTCGGGCAGAGGCCGTTCAATACTGAATGCTAGTGCGTGCATATGGTTCTTCATGCAATGCGCGGGGCCATGGGCCTACCATGGTAACGGGTGCAGTAAATTACGTGCAAGGAGACAGGAAGGCAGGGCCCTTTGCTCTGCAGCCTGGAATATGTTTACCTATTTCACTAGACTGGAATGTGTTTTCGCGGAGGCTGAGCAGATAACTGTAGGCAAAATACTGTCTTGGCAGGCAGGCCAGGCCGAGCTGGGCACCGCTCGCCTGAGCAGGAAGAAAGGTAAAGGTCAGGGATGCATACCTAAACTGCAGCTTTCAGAGGCAAAAGAGACTCGGAGCCTCAATTAAGGGCCTGGCTCGGCTGAGCCAGAAAAACATGGAGAACGTGTGCGATATTTAAAAGTGCACCATGTAAAGACGTTGGCACCATAGGCCTAGAAGCCAATTTAACGTGGTTTTCTTAGTGAACTGAATAACTGACATGTTAACAATGGACGCAAATGCATATGCGTCTTTATGGCAGACACGGGAAGGGAATTACACAACATACATGGAACATGAGTGCATGGATAGGGTGCGAGTGGGGGACACATTAGCTACCTAAAAATTTCTATTTCCTCACAACTTCTCACAGTCTGCATTTGTACTCTGCGTATAGCATTACTGTGCACTCACTAGTGTCACTTTAGGCCCACGCAACTGTTTAGGACAGTGCACCCTTCCCTCCTACACCCTCCCTCCTAAAACCTACCTAGACTGTCCTCCCATCATGGAACCCGTCGGCAAACACACATATAGAATCAACTACCCACCCTCACTCACTAAAAAAGCCGCTAAACGCTTTAAACACAACTTCCTGAGGTCCCACCCTGAAACTCCTTGTACAGACACCTACTTCTCACCAGTCAATGGTTCACTGAACATTGATATTATCTTCCACACCACACGCAGAGCCCAATGGAGAAACACGTTCCGCACCTTACTCACCGTCTCCACCTCCAGGAATTTCGCGCATGGCCTAAAACTCTCCATCACTCCATCCCAACTCTTCCCGGGCAGAACAACCATCACTATATACAATAACGGGATCATCCTAATTCAATCCGCAGACAAGAACCTGGAACTACTAGACAACCTGTTCCCCACGTTCAAACAACACCTCGCCAGTCATCGGACCCCCACTCATAGCACCCGCATGTGAGAAGGTGGCCTGATATGCAGTGCTCACTATTCTAGTGAACACTATGTATCAGTCCAGCAACCCTTATTGATGATTGGTTGTAAGTCAACCTTATAGACCAGCTATCCTAGTAGCGTGGATACGAGCAGTCTAAGGCTAAAGACTCGAGAGGGCGTGTTAAGCCAGCTGTTATACCACATATACCCCTTGAACACCAAGTGAAAGGACACCACACAAGTGTTATGAAAATAAACAGTTATTTATTAAGAATCACAACAGCCCTGTACTCTTTATGAGGACAGGGTACTAAGCACAAACCAAAACTCTTACAAAAATACTTAAGTTAGCACAGTATATACAAATGCCCGAGGGGCACGTAAAACCATATACTCTGAAAGTGGAATGCGAAATTACTAGCAGGTAAGTACAGTACTAATAGGCTTAGGAATCGCTAGGACTTGACTATAGAACCTTCAGATTACTTATAGGAGGCCTAGGGGACTCGGGTGCAGAGTGTGCACTCTCACGCGTGATGCGGGACAAAGTCTATGGTAGCTAGGAATTGCAAAGTTAGTGTTCTCGGGCGAACCCGACCTGGTAGGAGGAAAACGAAAGTGGATTCTGACCCTTGGATAGTGAGGCTATGCTGGGGCACCGAAATGCCGAAGTTACCTAGCCCAGGGGCTGCAGCTGCATAGGGCTCAAAAGACGTCGGGAATCCTTGTTGCCGGACCAGGAGCCTGGAAGAAAGAAGTTGCTGGCAGGCGACCAGTGAAGAAAGTTCGGTGGATCCAAGCCTGGATCTATGGAAGATGACACCTGAAAGCAGAGGGGACCAAGTTCGTGACTACTAGCCAGTAGTCAGTGGGCACCAGGAGGGCACCGGATGGTAGCCACCTCGACAAGGTGAGTGGGTGACGCTGTGCTCGGAGATCTCACGGACCAGGAGGCGTTGTCGGCGACCAGGATGGAGGATCGAGCTGTCCCACGAAGATAGAAGCTGTCGGCGTCGCTGGACCCAGGATTGGGCAACAAAGCCTTGGCAAATTCAAGCCCACGCGGTGGACCTAAAATGGCGTCTGGAGTGGACCAGGAGGGTCCGGGGTGCCTCTCTTGAAGAAGGAAGCAAGGGCCAGCCTGGAGCAACCAGACCAGCAGCAGTGATGCCGTCGGGCGTCGTTCAGAAGGCCACAAGCCAGCCGGCTAGTAGCCAAACAACGCGGTGCACAGCAAACAGCAGAAGGGCCCCACGCAGATCGTGGAGATGCAGGGAGGCTGACCTTGGGTGCTGGAGCTGCGCAGGGTCGGGGCTTCTCGGACCCCAAAGCACTCACCAGTGGAGGACACGGTGGGCTTGCAGTAAAGATGTCGTGCAGTCTTGGCGATCGTCGGTCCCTCGAGGTCTCGTCGCACTCACGGTTCTCAGCTTTGCTGTAGAGGTGAGTAGAGGTCCGAGGTGCCAGGGAAGCCGGGTCTCGTCGAGCTGGGTCGTCGGATTTGTGAAGGACTTGCAGCAGACCGCAGTGTTTCTTAGGATGGTGCCCGCTTGATGCAGGGTGACTACTCCTTAGCCACAAGGGAGAATCTTGATGAAGAAATCGTGAAGTCCTTTCGAAGAAAGTCGTATCTTGATTCCAAAGATGATCTAATTTGAACAGGGGGCCCGCTCCTATCTTTATACTAAAAAAGGGGGCTGACCCGGTGACTAGGTCCTGCCTATGGGTGGGACCAGGAGGGGGGTGGTTACACCCCTCTCCCCTGCCGGACTTCCCCAGGCCAGGGGCTGGTGTGCCCCTGGAACTGGTTCTGACTGGCCTATGCGTAGTGAGCACCGGGGTGCCACTCAGCAGTCACCTTCCTGAAAAGCCCTGCCTACCCAGGATACACAAAACCATGTCTGGGACGGTGCTAGCACCGCCCCGGACAGGAAACCCTTTGTCCAGGCCTCCCTCGCTGGAAGGACTCCCAGCAGCAGGAGGTCAGACTCGTGTCTGTGGTGGCAGCATCCATTTTGTGGAGCTGAGGCTTCAGTTAACTTTAACCGGGGTTCACAGTTACATACATGTCGTGTCCCTCTAGAAGGGTGGAATCCTAACCCCGTCGCCAGAATTGGCGAGGGGTTAGTATTCCAATTCGTATGACACCTTACTCGACATGTTTTGATAAAGCAATACCAAAGTTAGCATTTAACCGCGAGGATTATAATGCACTTAAGAGTATATGGTATGCGATATCATGGAACAGCTATTAGGACTTGGTTCTGCAAGCTGCAGACAGGCTCAGCTCATGCCAGAGCACCATCTCGCATGATTCCAAGCACTCTGCCTTCAGGATTGTCAAGGCCTGCCATAGGAGTGACTGATAGGAATCTGTGTGTCCATTTTTAGGGTTAGGTATAGGTATACTACACCTACAGCAAAGGGTGATTACACGACTTTGCCCCAGCTGTCATGCAGCCAGTTGTGTCAAATTTAGGAGGCCAGCCAGGGGTGGCATAATACATGCTGCAGCCCCTGGCAGCCCTGGGTACACCTATGCCCTGAGTTACAGGGTCTGATAAGGTGGCCCAGTACCAATTGGTAAATGCACCTAGGGTACATGTGGTAATTTAGAAAGAGAACAGCCAGGCTGTGGGTCTGATTGGCAGGCCCACAGCCAGAGAAAGTCGTAAACCAGTGAAACAAAAGCAAAAAATCTGGGTGATCATAGGATTGCAGACCCTACTCTCCTACACCGCAGGCCTATCACCCCTGAATTCACAGCCCCCAATCACCTAGCTCAACCCCAAAACGACACGCACCTTCCCCCCACCCCCGGCACCTTAGACATTCACCCACCTAATGTGGCTACCTCGCACTCCACAGTTACAGACATAGATCCTTCACCCACACATTCCAGCGGCACCCCCTCCCCTCCCTACAACCTCACCTTGTCATCCTCTCATACCACACCCATTCCTGTCACCCCTGACACCACAGCCTCAAACCACATTCATTCTAACCTAGCCCAGCCCCAAAACGACATGCACCTCTCCTTTACTCCCGACACCCTAGTCACTCACCCACTTACCGTAACTACCTCACTCCCGTCAAGCACAGACATAGATCACTCCCCCTCCTACACCAACCACCTCACCCTTTCCCCTCACACACCAGCCCTCATCCCCTTTCCCACCCCTGATACCACAGCTCCCACCCAAAACGACATGCACCACCCCTTTACTCCCGGCACCTTAGTCATTCACCCACCTACCGTAGCTACCCCACATCCCTCAAGCACAGACATAGATCTCTCTCCCGCTTACAACAACCACCCCACCCCTTCCCCCTACACACCAGCCCTCATCCCCGTTCCTCTCATCCCCGTTCCTCTCACCCCTGATACCACAGCTCCCACCCGCAACCCGCCTAACCTAGATCAACATCAGACCGACGCACACAAAGGCAAACCCCACCCTTTATCCCCCCCATTCTCAGCCCCCACTTCCTCCCATTAACTAATCACACAGAACACACCACCTCCATCAACTCCACTCCACCCTCTCAAAAAAGAACCATCTACAATCCCGCTACCCCCCCCCCCCCAGTCTCACCCCCCACTACCCAACCTCCACCGCCTTCACCACTAATAAATGCCCATCCTCCTCCCTGCACTCTACGCCTACCTCCAATACTCTCATCCACACCACCAACATCTCCCCTATGTCATCCACGCCCGACCCTCCCATCCCCACCTCCAACACATTTCCCACAGTGGACCACATTACGGCCTCCCTCCTCCAGCTCAAAGAAGACATGTACATCATCAAACAACAACTACTCTGTCTATCACACTCCAGTCACCCCTCACCCAACACCCTCCACCAGATCGAACAAGACATTCACAACATCAAACAAATACTCAGCACACACCCCAGACACCACTCACGCGCCTCCACCATCACCTCCCCTCCCAACTGGTCCTCCACCCGGGCGGCGAACTCTCGCACTCGACTCCCACCGCATTGGACCTCAACCCCTGTTCACAATCGTGAAAACCGCCCCATCGCTCCTGCAACCCTCTCTCGGATCTAGACACAATCACCCTCCTCCGCTCCTATCACTCAGCTCCCCATAGCAACACACCCGACACTCTCACTCCCACGATTCACTCCAATCCCCTTAAACCCCCCACACTGAACAACAGAATCGCTATCCATAGTAACCTGAGTAAAGTCCCCCTCGCTCTAGAACACCCTTCCGCCCTCGACACACCCCGTCTCAAATGCACTCTCCTCAACTGCAAATCAGCCGCTAGACACTCCGCCGCTATCGCCGATCTCATCCTAAAATTGGATCTTGACTTAATCATCATGACTGAAACATGGCTAACAGAATCTTCTACACCTATAATGGACATTCTGGTTCCCCCCAACTACCACATCACTAGACTTGACAGGTCTGGCAATAAAAAAGGTGGCGGAATCGCATGTTTATACAGGAGCAACCTCTCTGTCTTGAAAGTAACTTCCCCTTCCCTACCCTCGCCAACGTCCTGTGAATACATCTGCCTCGATATTATCAGTGAGGTCAAACCGATCTGCACTCTTCACGGCGTTTACCACCCACCCGGTGACAACCTTACCTTCTCCCAACAAATCATGTACATGATCTCAACCAACTCCGGGCGACAACTCACACAAATATACCTTGGTGACTTCAACCTCCACTGGAACGATCATAATGATGCGGTGGTAAAAGGTCTGAAGAGTTTCCTTAACGCCCTTGACCTTACTCAAATTTGCAACAGTCCAACACACGAGAAAGGCTCTATCCTTGACCTTATCTCCAAAGAGGACTCTATCCAACTCGAATCTATCCAACCCTGTGACTGGTCGGACCATCATATTATCACGTTCTTCATCAATGAAAAAGTTAAATTTAACCCTGTTCAATCCGCCAGGCCCAAAGTCTGGAAAAGAGACATGAAAAAACTAAACTCAAACTCTCTGCCCCCCCAACAGCTGCAACTTACTACTTCCTCCTGCTGGCGTTAAGGACGTCCAATCCCTGACTGATCACTATCTTAACACTATGACCTCAATAATTAATGAAGTCGCACCCTTGCAGCTAAAAAAAACCACCGCAAAAATCTCCAATCCCTGGTACGACGGGAGTCTCAATGACGATAGACGCGCCATGCGAATGGCAGAGCGCACCTGGAGATCAGCTCCCTCTGCACTGAACCTAAAAAACCTGAAGAAAAAGAGAAATGCCTACTTCAAGAAAATAAAACGATCAAAATCAGACTTCTTCAGCCGTCAGCTCGACCAAGCCAAAAATCGTCCGAGAAAGCTGTTTGAGCTTATCCGAACACAATCCAAAGAACAACCCCAACCTCTCAACACTACGTGCGAAGCTCCCTCCTGCAAAGACTTCGCCTCTTTCTTTAACCAAAAAACTGACAACATAAAGAATGATCTCCTCATGGACGCAAGCCTCTACCCCAAACCCCACCGCATAGCACCCACTAAACCAAAAAACAATGCCACCTGGTCAACCTTTGTCACCTACACGGAAGAAGAAATTGGCAAACTGCTCAGCACTCTGAAACCATCCAATCACCTCACGGGACCCCCTTCCTGCTAACGCTGTCAAAGTCCTTACCCCGTCGCTCCTTCCACTCTGGACCAAAATCATTAACAGCTCACTTCAACAAGGGATCATTCCCGACTCCCTCAAAGTCGGACAAGTCACACCTTTGCTAAAGAAACCTACAGCCGACCCCTCTGACCTAAACAACTACCGTCCCATTACCAACATTCCGACTCTTGCCAAACTGCTGGAAAAATGTGCACAATTACAATTGACTAAACACATTACTCAGTTTGATCTCCTCAACTCTCATCAATCAGGCTTCCGAGCAAATCATAGTACTGAAACTGCTATGACTCACATAATCGACGACGCCCTCCAAATCCTAGATCATAACGACACCTGCCTCCTCATACTCCTTGATCTCTCCTCCGCATTTGACACCGTCAAACATGAGAACTTACTCGAACTATTAAACACAAGAATGGGCCTATCTGGAACTGTGCTCAAATGGTTCACGTCCTTTCTGCATAACAGGTCGCAGAAATTCAAGAGCAACAACTTGATGTCCGCGCCAAGACCTGTATCGCTAGGCGTACCACAAGGATCCTCCCTATCCCCAACTTTGTTCAACCTAGTTATGGAACCTCTCACCACCTTGCTGCAAGAATCCAATGTACACTTCCACATGTATGCTGATGACACCCAACTTTATCTCAAACTACAATCACCCAAAGACATCACGCTCTTGAACTCAACGATCAGAAGCAGCCAATCTTGGTTGGCCGCTAATCATCTCAAACTCAATGCCCTTAAAACAGAGTTCCTTCTGATCTCACCACCCGCGAAGATCACTACCGCACAAATGTGGCTTAAAGACCTAACTGCACTTAATGTTCAACCCACCATCGTGGACTCAGCGAAATCTTTGGGCATAACACTTGACACCAATCTCAGCATGCAGGAACACATCAACAAAGCAACTAAGGGAGCGAACTACCAAATCAACACCCTTAGGAAACTTAAACCTTTCCTTCCAGCCAAAGACTTCCAAACTGCGGTACAATCACTAGTCATACCTCGAATAGAATACGGCAGCACCGCCCTCTGCGGTCTCCCCCTAGCTACTACGGCACCCATAAGAGCCTCTTTAAACGCCGCAGCGAGACTTATCACTGGATCAAAAAAACACTCACACATTTCCCCTGACTTCAAATCCCTGAACTGGCTGCCGTTTGAAGCCAGAATACACCTGAAAATCGCTTGTTTGACGCACAAGGCTGTCCACCTGAGCTCACCTAGATACCTCGCTCAGAAGCTGACGATTTCAGGAGGCTCTAGAAACACTAGAGGCACAAACAATCTTTTGCTAAAGCCTAAAAGATTCCGCAAGGAAAAAACCTATAAACGCTCTTTCTCGGGAATGGCTCCCAGGATTTGGAACTCGCTCCCCCCTGAAACCAGGCTCATCACCTCTACCATACTTTTCAAGAAAGAAGTAAAAGCGATCCTCATGGCTAAAAACACTTGAACCACTACTGGGGAAAAACTACAAAGACTCCATACTCATCTGTACTACTTGTTCGAACCCTTTGTATTTTTATTTTGACTCTGAAATTGACTTACTTGATTGTTTTATGATATCACTTCAATGTACTTTTAACATGATTGATGTATCTGCGTATACATGCTCCCCTCCTCTGTAAAGCGCTCTGGTATCTGCGAAGATCTTGTTCGCGCTATATAAAACTTTCAAAATAAATAAATAAATGGTCACATTGCAGCAAGTCCTTCCTCTATTAAACAAGGGGACTTCCTTGCCACCCTAGATCTCAAGGATGCCTACTTCCATATTCCCATCCACCAAACTCACAGAAAGTACCTTTGGTTCGTACTGGACGGTCAACATTACCAGTTCAAGGTACTCCCTATCGGTGTGACTACAGCACCTAGAGTTTTCACAAAGTGTCTTGCAGTAGTAGAAGCACACTTGAGAAGGGACAACATGCATGTCTTCACTTACCTCGACGACTGGGTAATAAATGCCAAGTCATACCACCAATGCGTGCAGCACACGCATCAGACCATTCACCTGCTACACAAGCTTGGCTTCACAATAAATCAAAGAAAGTCACATCTCCAACCATCCCTGTCTCAACAGTATCTGGGTGCCACAATAGATGCCTCCAAAGCACTTGCATCCCCCAATCCAGCAAGGATACAACGTGTGCTAGCTCTTATACAAAAATCCCAACCACGACACTCACTACCAGCTTGAGTGTTCATGCAATTAATTGAAATTATGGCATCCTGGATCTTCATAGTGCCACAGGCAAGACTCCAAATGCGCCCCTGCAAGAGTGCTTAGCAAGTCAGTGGAACCAGGCTCAACAACAATTAACAGATCTGGTGGTGGTGGACGACCGGACGAATCGCTCTCTGCAGTGGTGGAACACCAAAAACTTTTCCAAAGGCCGGACGTTCATAGAGCCAGTTCCACAGGTAGTGCTAACCACAGATGCATCCCTTACAGGATGGGGAGCTCATTTAGCAGAGCACACAGTACAGGGCACATGGACACCACCACAAATGCTACTTCACATAAACCATCTAGAGTTCCTAGCTATTTTTCTAGCTCTAAAGTCATTTCAACATTACCGATCAGGCAAGGCTGTATTAGTCCGCACCGACAATATGACAGTCATTTACTACATCCAAAAACAGAGGAACACACTCCTTACAGCTCTCCCGGCTGGCGCACAGCATATGGAGGTAGGCCATTCCTCAAAAAATCTTTTTCTTAACAGAACATCTACCAGGAGTTCACAATCAAGTTGCGGATCTGTTAAGTCATCAAAGACAACAGATACACTGGTGGGAACTTCATCCTCAAGTTCTTCAACCTTTCTTTCACTAATGCGGCCAACCAGAGATAGATCTGCCACACACCTCAACTCCAAATGCCCAAGCTTCGCCGCCAGGTATCCCCACCCATTGTCCAAAGGCAATGCAATATGGATGACTTGGTCAAACAGATTTGCGTACGCTTGTCCGCCTCTCCCACTCATTCCGTTAGTGGTGTGCAAGCTACAGCAACACCCCCTCACATTAATTCTCATTGCACCAACGTGGGCAAGACAACTGTGGTACACCACGCTACTGGAGCTCTCAGTAGTTCCACATCAAAAGTTGAAACACTCTCCACACCTACTAACACAGAACCATGGAGAGGTCATGCATCCCGACCCCAGCTCAACCTAGCGATTTGGTCCCTGAGGTCTTAGAATTTGGATATCTTAATTTTCCGCCCGATTGCATGAATGCTAGAAAAGAAGCTAGGCATCCCACCACTAGGGCATTCTATGCGGCCAAGAGGAAAAGGTTTTTTGTGTATTGCACAAATAACAACATTAACCCACTAGATCAGTGTTTCCCAAACTGTGGTCCGCGGACCCCCAGGGGTCCGTGACACATTCCCAGGGGGTGCGTAGGCAACAGTTTTAAAAGCACAGAAACATTTCTTGTATAATTAGCAGCTTTCCGGCAACAATAAAAGTGTCAAGAGAATGCCAGTGATTAATGTACCTGCTGGAGCTGAGGAGAGTTTTGTTCAGTTGCAGCTTTGATTGAACTAAGGTAGCACAGATGGTTAATGTGCCTACTGCAAAGAACGTGTATCATGCATCTTAAAAATCAGTATTTTATGTGCATAGGTTCGTGGTTACTGCTTTTGTCAGAGATTATTTTGTTACTGTGTACTTCATAAGTGACAATCGTAATCTATCAGAGGGACCTATAAACTGTCATCAAAGAGCTGCTTGCAAACTGCATGGTACCAGTTAGTAACTTTTTTTTTTCCCAGGTATTCATTATCCTGATGCTGCTAAAAAGATTTATTTGGGTGAAAATACATTTTTAATGTTAAAGTCAGTGCTAGCCACTGTGTTATGTTCTTAATCCTGAGTTTGTGCTTTTCCAGACCGGGCACTCTTTTTAAACATTTTATATACACACTGATTTACATGTATGATTCAATGTCTCTATATGTGTGTGATGTAAAGTGCTCTGACATCCTACAATGGTATGAGAGATGCTATAAAACAAATAAAATACATGTGACAGAGGGGCTATTACTTAAATATAAAATACTAAGCGCCAGATGTACGATCTGTTTATGCATGCAAAAACCTATTGAGCCATGTACATAGCCTATTTCGCGAGTTGCAATTTGTTTGCGACTCGCTAAATAGGTTTTGCAACTTGCTATTTGGAATGGGCATTCCGTTGCAAATAGGGAGTCTCAAAAGCATGTACAAATGTTTTGCGGTCGCAAACCAGTTGCAATTACCACCTACTTCAAGTAGATGGTAATGCATTCGCAAATGGGAAGGGGACCCCTTCCCCTTTGCAAATGCATGCAAAATTATTTTTTAAGGGCAGGCAGTGGCCCCGGGGACATCTCTGCCCTTCGAAAATGAAACGAAAACGTTTCATTTTCTTTTTAAATGCATGGTAAACAGGCTGCATTTTTTTTTAACTGCTTTATGTAAAAGCAGTCCAAGACATGGGGGTCTGCAGAGCCCAGCAGGCCACCATCCCTGGGAGGGCTGGCATTCCCAATGGGCTTGAAAATTGCAAGAGGCTCAATAATATTAATGAACCTCGCAATTAGCAACCCCATTGGGAATCCCAAACAGTGTTAAACACACTGTTGTACACTTCATTTAGCGACTCGCAATTTGCCACTCACAATGTGTCGCCAATTGCGAGGCGCTAAATTAAATGGTCGTACATCTGAACCCCAAAATCCTTACTACTTTGAGTATTTGTTTTGTATACACACGTGTGTATTTTTGGGGGAATTATTGTTTTAGTTTTGAGATGTAACTCATAAAAATTGCTTGGGGGTCCCTGGCTTCCAGTGGTGACTCAATGGGGGTCCTTAGGAGTCAAAAGTTTGGGAACCACTGCACTAGATGTTTCCATCCAAAACATCATATGTTATCTGCTCCATCTACAAAAATGTAGTTTAGCATACTCCTCAATCAGGTTACATCTTGCTGCTATAGCAGCTTACCTTCAGAACAGACAACATTTGTTGTTATTCAGAGTACCTGCCATCAAAGCATTCATGGAAGGACACAAAAGAATAATTCCTCCCAGAGTACCACCCTCCCCTGTATGGAACCTAAACATGTTCTCACTAGACTTATGGGCCCTCTATTTGAACCCTTGCATAAGTGTGAATTACAGTTCCGTTCATGGAAAGTTGCCTTTTTAATTGCTATTACCTCACTCAGAAGAGTAAATGAGATCCAGGCATTAACAATTCAAGAACCATTCTTGCAACTCCTTTACAATAAAGTGGTTCTAAAGACAAGCCCTAAATTCCTTCCAAAAGTCATTTCACCGTTCCATCTCAGTCTATTGAGTTGCCATTATTTTTTTCTCAACCCCAGACAGTTGCTGAAAGAGCTCTCCATACGTTGAATGTCAAAAGAGCTCTTCTCTACTATATTGATAGAACAAAGCCATTTCGTAAAACAAAACACTTGTTAGTGTCCTTTTTTCCTCCACATAAAGGTTATCCCATTTCGAAAACTTGGATTGCAAGGTGGATCGTCAAGTGCATTCAAATGTGTTACCAAAAAGCAAAACGCACTCTATCCATTCCCCCTAGAGCTCATTCCACCCGTAAACTAGGGGCATCTATGGCATTTTTAGGAAATATTCCCTTAGATGATATCTGCAAGGCAGCTAAATAGTCTACACCACACACATTCACAAAGCACTACTGTGTACATGTGCAAGCAAGACAACAAGCTAGTGTGGGCCAGGCTGTACTCAAAACACTATTTCAAACTACTGCAACAGATACTGGTGTTCGGCGCTTAGAGAACTGCTATGCAATCAATGCACTAGTGGTGATCTGCAGCCCATTTGCCTCGAACTGAAAATGCTACTTACCAGTATGCATCTGTTCTTGGCATGTAGGGTTGCAGTCACACACGCCCACCCACCTCCCCTGGTAACTATATCTGTTCCAGTAATATCCTAGATACACTATACATGGACATCTTTTTCTGTTCCCATACAACTCCATCATTTTCCCAATGGTGAAAAACAATCTCAAGATGGAGTTGGTGCCCATGCGCACTGTGCTCCACGGGAGGATTCATCTACCAAACAAAGACTCTTCCAAGACCTGATCCGGAGGTGCTCTTCTCTGAGAACTATGGGGTGGCTTTTAGCAAATGTGAAGATGACGTGGAACGATGGTGCAAGTTCCCGCTTTCCCTGATGGGCCGCGTGGCCATCATGAAGATGGTGATTCTCCCGAGATACTTATTCCTATTCACCACCTTACCCATAATTCTATCAAGAGCCTTCTTTCGGAACCTAACGAAACTTATGACCCGCTTGGCTTGGGGGGGGGTTAGACAGCCACGCGTCTGATGGAGCACTCTTACACTCCCGTGTGAGTTAGGGGGGCTGGGTGTGCCTGACCTGGAGAGATATTATAGAGTGGCCCAGGCCGCACACCTGCACACATGGATTCATGGTGACAAGAACCTCCCACACGTACGGTTGGAACGGCTCTTCGCGGAACCTCTCCCGCTCCCCGGCCACGATTTGTACTCCAGTTGATCGTAGGGTGGGTGTATTGGACTTGATAACAGCCACAAAGCATGCTTGGTATGCCTTACTGCGAGCTCGGGAGGAAGTGCTGCTATACTCCCCTGCGATGGCGGTGGAGTGGCTGCAGTGGCTAGCCCCTATCGGGGACAGGAATGTACTCCGAGCACTACATGAGCTGGGGCTCGAGACTGCGGGAGATCTATTTGAAATGGTAAGGTCAAATCGTGGGATCAGGTTGCACAAGGAGTTGAGGGCCCGACACTGCTGCAGAGGTTCCAATTCCACAGACTTAGAAGTGCCTTGAGAGACGTCCTGGGCCCAGAGCTTGCAGAGTCGTCGGATATTCCAGAACTCTTGTATGTCATAGCAACTGCGTCCCCACGGCATTTGGCGACGCATCTTTACAAGAGCATTGTCTCCTACAGGGCGCAGGAGCCTTCCAAGGCCCGACTGGCTTGGCAGACTGACCTCGAGAAAGAAATAGATGACTCTATGTGGGCATACTGTTGCGCCAACACTAGAAAGGTGTCTCTGAACGGGCAACACAGGTTGGTACATTTTAAATTCCTACAGAGAGTATATTATACTCATGAACGATTGCATCGTTACGGCCTCAGACAGTCCCCTGAATGTGAGCGCTGCCACGCTCCGGTGGCGGACTTCCTGCACATGGCGTGGGGCTGCAGCAAGATATACGAGTTCTGGGAGGCGGTTATTTCGGAATTAAGTGTGATACTAGACTATGAAATACTGATTGACCCTGCTCTGGCACTACTGGGCTATTCAAGGCCTCTGCCGGTGGCGTGTAGGATGTTGGCGGACATGGGACTGTTGTTGGCGAGACGTACGGTGGCGCAGTGTTGGATGAGAGGTCCGACCCCGACCAAAAAACGGTGGGCCAGGGACATGGTATACTGCTGCACACAAGCAGAACATTACAGCGAGCTCCTTCCTCCCACCAGCAGGCCGAAGAACTTCTGGAGCTTATATACCATCTTCAGAAACACCAGGGAGGACACAGTAGACACACAGCGGGCGGGGGGGGGGGAGGATACATAATAGCGGACACACACACTATACACTCAAGAGGCCTCAGTCGAGGAAGAGGCCCTTTTGAGTAGAGAGACAGGGCGACGGCTGGGTGGAGTATTGAAGCCTCGCTGTCCTGGGACGAGAGACAGTCAATACTACACAAGGCAGGTTCCACAAGGCAGGGGGGACACTTCCCCGGCCAATTCAGAAGGCGGTACATCTGGGACGGGGGAGACGGACACCAACACGAGACTACACATGGCACTGCATACAACAATTGGATCAGCAAACGGGTAGGACAGCGAGAGGGAGGGGGGATGGGTAGTTCTGTGGGGGTTTTTCTTCCTTGTTTGACTCTGGGGGGGAGGGAAGTCCACTGTAGAGGGGGGGGGGATTAAAATACAAAATACACCTACATTTCTAGCTTTACAGCATATGACCTACATAACCTGCCTTCTGTGAGTGTGAAGGCGTTATCATGTACACAGTCATAACATCGGTGGAAGTTTGCGGCTGGGCTGCCCACTATCAGATGCTGTAGCGCCGCCGTACCCCCGGGTTGACTGCATCAGGCTGTGTATTTCGAATGGACTGTTTACTGTCTACTTGCATCATTACACCTTTATCGCATCTCCGGCCCGGGAGGTTGTAGGCGGAATGCTGTGTATGACTTGAACCATGTTAATAAACGTGTTAATAACAACAACAAAAAAAGACTCTTCCAAGACGCCAACTAAGTGTAATCATCCGGGCCCACCACCAGATGTCGATCTATGCACTAGTGTGTGACTCTGCAGCCCTACATGCGAAGAACAGATGCATACTGGTAAGTAGCATTTTCCCTATTTCCGGAACGTTGGAGAATGGCTGGGGGCAGGCAGCAGCTTTTGTTGAGCTGGGGCAATGTCAAGGCAGGCTGGAAGTGTGCAGGACTGCCAGTAAACTTTTCACAGTATCACAACGTCCAGAAGAAATGAATATGTACGAGCACCCACTTTGAATACAGGTGTAATTTTCATCGATAGATTTTACTTGGTTCATAAAAGCAACAAGAACCGCTCCGAAATTAAATATCCGGCATTGAGGTATGGTTTATTCATCTCCTGTCTCCCATGCTGACTGAGGACCTGGCTTCAGGTTTATTGCCTTGTAAATTCTGTAGTAAGGTTGCCAGAGGCTGCTTTTCTTAAATCTCATAGTTTTGATATGCTAGCATTTAGCAGCATGACATGAAAATGAAATCCTACGTAGATTTATTTAGCTACCCTGCCTTTCAGAAATTGAAAAAGAGTGCGTAACATGCATTTTTATAAGCACTCATTTGGCTCTGTCTCTAATTCTGCATTTGAAATGCTCACACCTGCTGCTCTGCCCTCATTAGTCTAAATGCGTTTGTGTTGGTCGGTGCTCAAAATATTTCTTTTGGTGGCTTAAAAACTTAGAAATCTTATTTCTATGCTTTTAGGCTATGTTTATCCAAACAAAGATGATTGAATGCACACCATTCTAATTAATTTATTCTAAGTTGCGTGAAACGAATTTGCCATTTGCATTCAGCCTGCGCTTGTGTGCTATGTCCCTGTAAAACACATGTATGAAATCAACAAAACTGGAATGTGTGGCTGGTGTAAATATAACTGCCTAATCGATCGTTTGCACGCAGGAAAGTTTAAGCAGAATAAACAACATGTCACATGTAAGGTGATTTGGTAACATCACGTCCACAAGTGGTAATTCATATTTAGAGTTGTGGACTAGCAGACTGTCATTACTTCTCATCATTGCATGTATAAAAATGTTTTTTCATCAACAAATGATCAATGCTAAGTAGAACATCTAAATTGAAACAAATGTTATGTTGTATAACCAAAAATGTGGAAATCCTAACTATTAGCTGGTTGTTGGGAGGGTGGGCCATGTGATTTAATGGGACTGGTATTTTTAATACAAGTGTTCTTGAATGTGTTGTTAGAAGCCAGGGGTTAATTAGTAGGTGTAGGTAGGCTCATAGAGGGGTAGGATGCAGTGATTTATGGGACTTGTATTTTTCTTTAAAGCACATGTGTTGTGAATGTATCTAGGACCCTAAGTGAGACATTCCTGATTTATGCCCTTATGTGGTTTATAACAAATCATATCCTTATAAAGGCATAAGAATCATATCCATATTAAGTCATAGCCAATGCAGTCCCAATACGGCAAGGCTACTCCCATAGACTCCTTGAAAGCACAACGCGTTCTTAAACAAACCAAGCCTCCAGCAGCCCGGGAATTCCCCCTGCTTCTGTTTTTATTTGTCCTAGAACTCCTGGAGTCCTGAAAGAACTGCCAGTTCTTAGTGACGTCTTATGTCCAACCTTACGTGAAACTCTGCACCTTCCAGGTATAAACATACCAACATCTGCCTTAAGCCACACATGGTGGTTTGGAGCAGATCGGCTATCTATTTGCCCGACGCCCTGCTGATGCGAGTACCGAAGGAAGCCGACCCTCCCTGCTGACGCACTGAGAGAGACGCTGTCTTTTCTCCTGCCGAGAAATCCAGCTCTTGTGTTTCCCTGACACCCTCGCGGGTTGCTGGGAGATCAAGTCCTGAGAAAGAGATACCAGACCTCCTCCATTCTATAACCAAGGTACGGAGCTGATTAGACACATAGAGAATTCTTGATTCAGATTTTTGGCAAAAACTAACTCATCTGCTCCTTCCCACGTACTAGGCTTAGGTTAGGTACACTGGGGTAGGCGTATCTTAGAAACACCAGTTGAGTACGTTTAGTCGTTATTTTATCATTGTATGTATTATATCCATTTTAAGTATCTCATGGCTTAGAAACCATAAAAATGCTTTTACAGTATTATTTCATAATACTCCTTTTACTGTACGCACTTTACTTTATAACAAGTATTGCAATTGTGGCAATTCATTTCTCTTGCATGAGAAAGAAGACTGCTCAATAAATAACCCTTTTATTGAAAACGCCCGTCTCTCTATTTCTCTGCATTTCTGGTGAAACGAAGCATGCACGATTGACTGAGTAAAATAGCTATCAATTGTTTCCGCGACTCTGGAGATATACTCCTTATTCTGGAGGGAGCAAAGTTGTCATGTTTATTTGGTTGTCAGAAGCTTATCCCTTCTTGTCTATTCAGGAAAGCTAAACACCTTCTTGTTTACTCGCGAAAGTTTCTAGTGACCTCTGAGCTAGCTGGCACACACAATTAAGTCTAACATATTCAATAGAGACCTAGTCGACCTCAGTCCTACGTCTAAACTATTGTTTGTTATTCCAATGCGCAGAGCCTATTGGGAATATAGGAACTACACTACAATAGACCTAAACGGGCAGGTAGAAACATTTGGTTAATCAGTAGGGTAATAGTAGTGTGTAGTCATGCTGCATGAGCTACAAAGTGGAGGATAACGTGGTAGATGTGAATTGAGCACTTTCACACTGAAGATGTGGAAAGCGGTTGGAGTTTATGCACTATGAGATGGAAAAAACAGGTACACAAGAAAACTCAGTTCATTTTGGTTGTGTCTATATCTGTTATTACTCTAGAGTCAATTTTTAATCAGTTGTGAACACAATGGGTGTGATCTCCCGGGCCAAGCACTCAGGGTGCATGTGAACATGGATGTAGAAGATGGAAAGAGGGTACGGTTTGGGAGAGTTTCTAAATATTTTTTTATGGGCCCACTTTGGTATGTTTGTGAACATTCACAAATTACGCTGTGCGTCTGGCATAGGCATAGGAGTGTAATCACGTTCCAGTTTTGTTGTTTTAAGCTATGTTTGGACATAAGCATATAGCAATGGGCTCATTTCATCTTTTTTTATTTTTTAAAACATTAAGGATGCAACCACGGGTCTGCAATGCCGGGAGAATGTTGAATACGTTTGTCCTTTTGCTGTGACAGGAGATATCTATGCTATAAAAGAGCACATTAGCACACCTGTTTAGATCGCTTTTGGGCTAACGCTGGCATATGTGATTTCTTGGCATGTAAACATTGTGTGACCATTGACTCTGCAAGTGTGTCCTTTCATTTAATTTCCCCTAAATTCAATTACTAGATGAATAAACACAACAGCTGAAACTGACTGGCCCAAACATACATATCTGTTGATTAAAGTGTCCAAACGCAAAATGAGCAATAGTATGTTGCGGAAATCATTGTCTCCTTAATTAAATCTACTTATGGTAAAATGCCACCCTGACCCACTACACTAAATGTACTTGGCTTAATATAAGATGGAAAGGGTTAACTGTTTTGAAAAAAGAATGATCATTTAGGAGCTAAATTGAAAGTCCTAGATGACTTTTTCATTCTTCTACTCCTGTTGCCTCTTGAGGACCAAAGAGTCATTCATGTTATGCAAAGGATTTAGAGCACATTTGTTAAAATGTAGAATGTTTAGAATACACTATACAAGCAGACCTGTGCAAACATGCCTGAAGAGGAAGAATGGTAAAAGTAAGCTTAATTTAAAAAATATTTTTCTATACTCAAGTCAATGTGAGTGGTAGAATTAACGAGTTTGTAAGTGAACGTGTTGGCAGTGCCAGTTGTAGCGCTCCTTGCGCCCGAAAATCTCTTATGGCGGCTCATGCACTAAGCTCAAGGAGGTGGGATGGAGCACCTTGTTCATATTCCATGTGAAAGAACTAGGCCTTAGAATTAACAATACATGGGCTTTCACAGTTCATGCACAAATGGCAGGCCACCAAGCTTGCCACTCAGTGATATGGTGTCCTAAATCGCTGTTGTGTGTCTTGGACAGCACAGCTGTGCATTGATGAGACAGGCCCAGATTGATGGAGCCTTGTCACCCCTCACCTTTACATAATTGATTACTTTATATTTAATGAAGCATTGGTGTACTCTTTTCTTGCTCTTCCTCGGTTTCTGCTTTTCTTCCTCCCCTTCACACTTTACTCCTTCCCCTCTCTCCATTTTTCTTTCACTTTCTGTACTACGGCCACGTTTCCCCTTAATCTCCACCTCCCCATATTAACTGCTTTTCATTTTTCACTTTATCTTTCCCTTCCTTTTCGCACATTCCCCGCTGTCTTGCTCATCTTCCCTTTTTCCTCTTTCCTTTTTTCATTCTCATCATGTTCCACTCCCTTTCCTGCACTCCCTGTCTCGGCTTTCCTCACTTCTCTAAACATTCTTTGTCTACCTTATCTATCTTTGCCTTAAGACCTCTCCTTCCTTTCATGTTTTTCCTTCTTGCGCATTTCTTCATATCCACTCCAGGAATCTGTTTTTGTTCTCAGGGTCATAAATTTAAATCTTGGTGCGGCAACTCAGTCTTTCATATTTCTAAGGTCGATAAAATGTGTGCCATTGAGCTGGTTAACAACATTTTAAATTCAGCGTCACACTTTGATGAATGTGCTTTACAAACATACATGGTATGTTAAGGACACAAATGTATTTCAATCTTTTGTTTTTCCAATTTCTAGGCAATATTACACTGTCATTATTATCGCTGATCCTCCTTGATCCAGTACCTTTCTCACGCATATTCATTCCCCTGACCTCCTTTCTTTTTTTCGTCCCATCTTTATCTTTTCTCTTTTTCTCTTCCTTAGCACCTCCAACCATGCCTCCTTTCCCCTCTTGCATCTTGCTTCCTTACACCCTCATTCCATTCTTGCTTGCTTCTACCCTCATTCCATTCTTGCTCCCTCATTCATTCTCCATATTTCCTCCCTGGGTGCATTTAATCCTTCTTCCTCCAATCTTTCCTTACTTCGTTTTCCTGCTCCTTCCTTTACCTCACCTTTAATTTCTTCCTTTCTTATCAACCCATCCTTATCTTGCACCTTTTCCTTTCTTTTTATTCATCCATCACACATCATTCACTTCCTTTCTCCCTCTATTCCTTCATTTCTTCCTTTCACATTCTTTACTTATTTCCTCCTTCTTTCATCCATTGCTGATATATATCCTCACTCCCGTACTCCCCTTCCTGCCTGCATTTATTGCCTGCATTTATTGCTGCCTTCTTTAATGAATCCCTTCCTTTACCCTTTCCTTTCTTCTAAACAGCACAGTACACGCACATTCTCTTTAATTTCCAAAGCTGCCTCAAGTCCTCTAATGACCTTTTCTGAAGCTGCATTTTGAGATTTACACACATTCTCCAATTTGAGTTCACTTTTAAGTTTTTGTCATAGGCTTCCCATATGTTACATCATGTTAAATTATATTGATTAGTAGAATTACTAATAACCCTAGATGGTATCCAGGCACTTGGGCAGGTGTGAGGTACCCGCGGTGTTTATGTGAAGAACCAGATATTCAGCTTATTGTGGAACTCAAGATGTGAGGAGTGGCTATGATATGTTGATGCTTGTAGATATGTGTGGAACCATTAAAGGGAGTAGGTGGAGCCTCTGGGAGAAGTGGGTGGGGCCAGGAAAGTGGGTGGGGCCTGCGGGGGAAAAATTGGAGCACCCACACTTAATATTTTACAAATTAAGCACTGCCTTTAACACCTCTACTGATGATAACCAGTAGAGTGGTGAGTTATGTTTGTATGGAAACCTTATCAACTGTGTTTTACAGCAAAACAGTATTACTTACTTTTAGCTAGGAAATGTTCCAGTGTGATATCTAGGCATAGCACACTGATTAGAAATAGTAATCAAAAAAGTACTTATGGGAAAGTGCCATCTTTCTTGTATGGTATGTCCCCACCTTTTGCTGAATTGCTGATGTGCTTTAACTGAATGTGCCATGGGCTCCCGCCAACCAGGTGCCCAGGGCCTGTGTTCCTTCCCTAAAACTGTGTTGAAACTGAAACCCAATTGGCATCTCTGGTCACCTGTCAGCCCATAGTAAATGGTACCCTAGGTACCCAGGGGATGGTGACCAGAGAAGACGCCTAAGGGCTGCGGCACTTATTGTACCACCCTTAGGGGTCCTGTACCCTGACACCCACACACTGCCTTTGCAGGCTGAGTGTCTAAGTACAGAACTAAACCAAGAGTCGACATGGCACACATCCCTGTGTGCCATGCCCACAAGCTCACTGCCCTGGCATCCATCAGTCATTCTCTAGCTGGGTCCCCCATGCCAGTGGTGTGGGCACAGATGCATGTGCCCTGTGTCCCTACAGTACCCAGGGCCATTCCTGGGCACTGTAAGTGCAGTGCTGCCATTAAGAGTATATGGTGCTGGGAGGTTGTCATTACAAACTCCACAGCACCATGATGGCTTCACTGAAGACTGAGAGGTTTGATATCAAACTTCTCAGCACATTAAACCCGCACTGATGCCAGTGTGGGATTTAATGTAAAATGCACGACTTAGGGCATCTTAGAGATGCCCCCTGAAACCTAACCAACTTCCAGTGCCCTGACTGCGTGGCTACCGAGGCTGCCACCATCAGACATGTTTCTGGACCCCTGGGTCAAGAGCCTGCCGCTCTCTAGGGGCCTGAAACAATGCACATCCTGGGACGAGGTGCCAAGCCCCCCCCCCCCCCGCCCCTCTCCCTTCCCTCCTCCCTCCCCCCCCCCCCCCCCCCCGCCCTCCTCCTCCCCACCCTGGCCACTTGCTGTACTCAGCAACTGGCCCCCACCGGTTCTGACCCCCACTCTGGCGGGAAGAACGGCAGGAAACTCTAAGTGAGGAAAGAAGGTGTGCCAGCCTATGCCAACTCCACCCCTCAGGTGGGTGAGGCGAGTTGAAGCCAGACTCCGGGCTCCGGCCATCTTGAGGATGGAGAGCTCTTCCCAATAGGAGCTAGGCTCCTTCCCCCCTCCCACAGGAGCAGGCTAGGGGGTGTACTCACCCCAGGACAGGGACCCATTGGTTCCTGGCCCTACCTGTAACCCCCCTACATTCAGTATTTAGGAGCACCCAGAACCTTCCCATCTCAGATGCCGATTGCAACAACAAGAAGAACAAGAAACAAGAAGACCTGCCGTGCAGCTGCTAACAAAAGGACTACACCAACTGACTTGGCCCCAGAACCCTACAGGCCTGTTGATCCTTGAACCTGCTCCTGCGAAACTCTGGCGTCTCCTGCGGACAGCAACCTCGAAAACCCCGGAGGACCTGCTAGCCTTGAACCTCTAAAAAGACTGGGATTCCCTCGAGCAGTGGTTCTGCTCAAACAGCAATACCCTTGGTGCCAGCCAGGAACCGCAAATCCAGCCCACTCTTCACCAGCCAAACCCGGCTTGTGCCTTAGTGACCCAATACCAGGAGGACGTCCCCCGGCGACTGTGACCTGGAGTCCAGTGCCCAAAGACCCTCGTCGACGACCCTAATGATGCCTGCAGCCTCAGAACCAGGGACCCCTCCAACCGCGACCAGCTGAGAGTAAGATTTCCCAACGCCAAAAGTCACCCCTGCACCCGGTGCCCCGCAGCCCCCTGTGCCTTCCTTTGAGTTACCTACCTCTTCTCCAAGATCCCAACTTACCTCTTGAAGTTGTGGTCGTACCTGAAGAATCTCCGTCCCTGAGCCTGCATCCTTTGCTCATTTTTTAACTTTCCCATTGGATAACAATGAGTTCCCGACGGCTCAAAAGCACCCTGCACCCAGCCGCCGAGTGCCGCTGGAAGTGCAACTACTACCCTACTCTACTTCCTCACTTGCCCTGATTAAGTGACCAGGAGCTCAGCTCCCACAGCCACGTGGCCTGCTTGCTTGCAGCCACCAACCGAAGGCCCCCTACCCTCCGTTGGATTGCATTGGGCCTACTCTCTCTGCACCTGGCTGCCCCTGTGCCTCTGAGGGTGCAACAACTGTACCTTTCCGACCCTGGGAGACCCCGAGTCTATGCCCAGAACTTTAACTCTACCAGTCGAGTACTTACCTAAAAGCTGATAACTCATTTTCCTTCCATAGGATAACATTGACTGGTTTCACTTGGAAATTCTTCTAAGTGTCGAGTTTTGAATCTTTAAAATATTCATCTAAAATCAGCCGAATAACGAATTCCGATTTACTCACCTGTGATCAGGAGAGAAGCTGTGCTGCACCTTTTAGCCCAGCACTGAACGGTAAAAGTAATTGTGCTTACCAGTAACTTGAATTTCCTCCCATAGGATAACATTGCTTGGTTTTCACTTAAAAGTTTCCAAGTTATCAACTTTTAAAATACATTTATATTCTTTAAAAATCACTACTGTAACCAAAACGCTTTTACTTAACTGTTTACATCTTCTGTCCCGGGACTGAATCCAGGATCCAGTCCTGTGGTTAGAAAAGTAATCCATAAAGTTATCAATTACATTTACCTAGAAAAACCCATTGAG
Source organism: Lissotriton vulgaris (assembly GCF_964263255.1). Taxonomy (NCBI): domain Eukaryota; kingdom Metazoa; phylum Chordata; class Amphibia; order Caudata; family Salamandridae; genus Lissotriton; species Lissotriton vulgaris. Next base: position 1,947,585,817 of record NC_141693.1, read on the forward strand.
CTCAATGTTAAATTGTGTTTGAAATTGTGTTGCCTATTGCAACCACAATAGCTATTGTACTTATAAAGTCTATTGCCTATTTGCAAAGTAATTACCTAAAGTCACTCATATTGAGAAAAGTATATTCTGATACCTTGTTGGTTCTAAAATAAAACTATATCTTTTGATCTGAAACAATTGGCCTAAAGTTCAGTTCTTGAGCGTGTGAGACCATTTCCTGACTGAGTGTGTATTGCCTTACTGCTCGACCAAGCTACCACTTTAGAGAGTAAGGTTATATCTAACTTTAACCTCTGCCATACCTCCGGGGACTCTGTTCACACTGTACCTTACTTTGGTCCAGTATATATATATATATATATATATATATATATATATATATATATATATATATATATATATATATATATATATAGCCACTTTCTTACAGTACTCTAAAGAGTAATCACAAAGTAAGTAAAAATACCTATTGTTTTGAAATATTTTGCAAACCTCTAACAAAGTCAATTTCATCCAGCTTTCTTTTTTTTTTTTATTAATCTGTCTTGTAAAGTACAATTTTTTATTATTAGGATACAAATGGCACAATAGGGGCAGATTATGAACCAAGGTTGGTGGGTTCCCTTCTGTTCAACTTATTAGTTGGTTGCATCCACAGCTCTAGCCATGTAATTGAAACTGTTAATTATGTCTCTTCTGATTTGTTTTATTGGGGCTCCATATGTCTATAATTAGACACAATTTTCTCCTGTACAATCTCATTATTTTTAAGTCTTGTAACATAGTGCATTTTCTATCACGGTAAGGTATTTATACCGTTAGTTTTAAATTTATTACATTTGTGCCTCGCACGTTTGAAACTATCACAATTTGGTATTTATACCATGATACATGTGATTAACAATGCACGTTACATGCAACCAATTTTGGGCTCAAAATTGTGAAGACTCCTGTTTAACATCGCAGCGCACTTTAGATATTTTAATCCTGTCCATTTTTGCACTTGCACAAGCACTTTTCTGACAAGGCGATTTAAAGTTTTTTACCTTGTTTTACATCACTGCTGCACTTTATAACATTCTCTTTTTAAACTTGGGTTGTTTATGTACCTCTGTTACTGACATAATGTACCTCGACTGCAATGCAGTTAAAGTCACGGTTTCATTGAAAAACTTTTCTATGTCTATGGTACTGTGCTGATGTCATCAATCCTAACCAGCATTTAAACCCATGTAATTGATTACACTGTGTCATGTGATCAAGGTCCGAGGAGGGACCGAAACGCGTCGTGACGCTTGAGCACCGCAAATAAACTATTGCACAAATCTGAGGACCGTGTCTATATCTTCATTCTCCACGAGGACTGTGGTTTTTGTTTTTGGATATGGAACTTGCACAAATATATATATATATATATATATATATATATATATATATATATATATATATATATATATATATATATATATATATATATATATATATATATATATAGCCACTTTCTTACAGTACTCTAAAGAGTAATCACAAAGTAAGTAAAAATACCTATTGTTTTGAAATATTTTGCAAACCTCTAACAAAGTCAATTTCATCCAGCTTTCTTTTTTTTTTTTATTAATCTGTCTTGTAAAGTACAATTCCACTTACCTGTAGCAAGTCCTGCTTGGTTCTAAAAATAAAAGTCAAATATTTTTGATATAAACAATTGGTCTGAGTTCCGTCTGAGTGTGTGCCATCATTTCTTGCCGGAGTTTGTCCAATAAATGCATAGCACTACCCTCTGATAAAGCCTTACTGCTTGCCAACATTACCACAACTAGAGAGTAAGGTATTATCTACTTTTACCTCTGTAAGCCTTTGGGGATCCACTGGATTCTGTGCACACTATACTTTACTTTGGTATAGGATATACAGAGCCAGCTTTCTAGAAAGGGTGCTCCTGCAACACCAAGGAAACTGTTTCTACTCTTTCTCATCCCCCATGAAGGATTGCTCTCTCAGTCCCATCTTCAACATGAAACCATTCAACTGCTCCATCCTATCAGAATATTGTGGTATAACAACTCTGCAGGGTGTCATCTGACTCCTTTAACAGAGTAATTTCATGATTGTAGTCTAGTCTTCAGTCCAATTTCAGTGTCAGTGGTCCCTTGCCGTTGACCTCTGTGGAATGGTCCCGACACAAGGGTTACAAGATGCTGTGTGATTAACCCGGATCTTCTTAGGGCCACGACTCGGGCAACGGTTCTCATGGGCACCTGACCACAAGGGTCGGTGTCCCTTGAAGTCCTCTTTGCTTCACCCAAAGTCCAGTTGTCCTAGGCTACTGGTTACCGGGCACCCAAAACCAGCAGTTAACTTCTTTTGGTGAAAACTCTGCTTCAGGGCAAAAAAGTTGCACTCACGGCTCTCCCAGGTCCAGCAGTCTCTGGTCAACTTTTTATGTCAGTTCTTGGTCCTTTTGGCTGCAAGCAGCATCTGTAAGAAAGTGCCCTCTTTTTGCATGGTTGCTCCCACTTTTTTGCTAAACTGCTGATGTACTTTCACTGAGTGTGCCCTGGGCTCCTGCCAAACAGGTACCAGGTTATTTCCCTAAAACTGTATTAAAAGCAAACTCCAATTGGCACTCTCTGGCCACAAGTCAGCCCCTTGTAGATGGTACCACATGTATCAAGGGCACTGTGGCCAGGGAAAGCCTCAAAGGGCTTCAGCATGTGTAGTGCTAACCTTAGAGGCCTTGTACATTTACACACACACTGCCTTTGTAGAATGCGTGTTTTGGTGCAGAACAAAGTGAAGTCTCGACATGGGCCACATCCCTGTGTGCCATGCCTACAACCCACTGCCCTAGCATAGGTCAGCCACCCCTCTAGCTAGGTGCGCTATACCAGTGGTGAGGGTACAGGTGTGTGAGCCCTATACCCCTACAGTGTCTAAGCCAATTCGTAGACATTGTAAGTGCAGTCATTACGAACTCCACCGTACCATAATGGCTTTACTGAAAACTGGCAAGTTTGGTTTCAGACTTCTTAGCACATTAATCCCACACTGATTACAGTGTGGGATTTAATGAAAAATGCACACAGAGTGCATCTTAGTGAAGCCCCCTGAAAAACGACCTAACACTAGTGTCCAGGCTGAGTGGCTGCTCACCAGCTGCCACCACCAGACATGTTTCTCGACCCCTGGGTCGAGAGCCTGCTTTTTTTGGGAGTCTGAAACAATGCACATCCTGGGACAAGGTGCCAAGCCTCTGGGAAGGGTCCATGAAGGGGAAGCTTCAAAGGCTTGCTGCCTTTATGAGCGTCATCAGGCCTTTTGCTGCTCCCAGCAACTGGCCCCCACTGGTTCTGACCCCCACTTTGGGCGGGAGAATCGATGGGAAAACCAAGTTAGGAAGGGAGGTGTGCCCACCTATGCCAACCCCACTCCTCATAACTCTCATAATAGGGGGTGTACCCATCCCAAGGAAGGTACCCTTTGGTCCCAACCTTTTCTTAACTGGAACACCCCTAAATCTAGTATTTAGGGGCACCCCTGAACCTTGCCCCCTCAGACAAGAACCTACTAAGAAGAAAAGAAGATGGACAGACGAAGCTGTGCCGAAGCTCAGAAGAGGACGTCACCCCCTGGCCTGGCTCTAGCCCTACCGGCCTGCCCCCACCGCGAACCTGCAGAAGCGAAATCTGGTGTTTCCTGCAGCCAGCAATCTCAAGAAACCGAGGACCTGCACTGCCTTCTCCCTTGAGTGCCGAATTTGCTCATCCTCAGACTCTGGCTCCGGCCAAATCAGTGAGTCCGCACCACTCTGCACCAGACACCCACAGCCCCAATTCGAGTGGCCCAACACCACAAAGAGGTCTAATCGGCGATCCTAACCTGAGATCTGGTGATTTTCGATCTATCTCGAATCTCCCATTGAAGCCTGCAGCCTCTTTCTGTAGGATCCCCACCCCCTGACTGCAACTGGAGCTGGTAAGGAAAACCTGAAGCCTAGAGACACCCCTGCACCCGAATGCCCACAGGCTTGGGTGGCCCAACCGATGGTGTTCCAGCCTCCCCAGGCATCCCTTCCTACCTCTCTAACCGATGGTCTCCTAAAGAAGATCTTCTTACCAAGTGTGCAGTCTTTGTTGAAACCGGAGAATCCCCATTGAAATCAACAGTGCACCTGACACCAAACTAGCAGCCTGTAACCAGCTGCCTCTGCGCCGCTGCGGGTGTACTTGAGTGCTAAAACGGATCCTTCTTTGCCCTGAGCGAAACCCCTGGAGCTTTGCTCCCTCAACCTTGTGGCGTACTCGTGAGCAACCCCCAACCGGAGGCCCCCTATTGTCATTCGATAACATTGGGCCTCAGCACTTTTCACCCAGCCCCCCTAGTGCCGCTGAGGGTGTTTTGAGAGTGCATCCTTGACCCTGGGGGAACGCTGCTTCTAAACCCAGAATACCAACTGCCACAACAAAGTACTTACCTGTGCCAGGCTTGCTTGGTTCTAGGAAATAAATGCAACAAAATAATATTTTTATACAAATCCAATTGGTCTGAGTTCAGTCTTTGAGTGTGTGACATAATTTGCTGATTGATTGTATACAACAAATGGCCCAACTGAAGGTGCCTACCCAACCCCCAGCATCCTAACTTAGCTCTCCAAGTGGTAGTCGCACCCAGAAGACCTTCGTCCCCGAGCCTGCAGTGTGTTTGCAAACCTGGGACTCCCAATTGAAAGCTACAGGGCATCCGACCCCAAAACAGCACTGTGCACCCGGCTGCCCCAGTGCAGCTGAGGTTGCACTTTGTGTACTGGCTTGAACCGCCATTTGCCCTGAGCTTAAGTCAAGGAGCTTTACTCCCACAACTTGGTGGCCTTCTCGTCCGCCACCAACCGGAGGCACCCTATCCTCCATTGGATAACATTGGGCCTCAACACTATGCACCCGGCAGCTCTAATGCCGCTGGGGGTGTAACAAGAGTGCATCCTTGACCCTGGGGGACCCCTGAGTCTAACCCCAGAACCTCAACTCCCACTACCAAATACTTACCTCAAAACCGATAACACTATTTTCCTCCATAAGATAACATTGACTGTTTTTCTGTGAAAAGTTTCTAAGTATGGAATTTGAGAAACTAATGAAATTCTTTACAATTGCATAATCTAACACCGATTTTACTTACCTGGTTTCAGGAAATGTCCCAGAGTAGTAGCTAGGTATACTACTCTGTGTAAGCCTAGTATTGTCAAAAGTTACTTATTGGCTATTTTAATAAAAAGCCTGTTCAAATCTATGCACTGCATTTACAAAGTTTAACATTTCTCTGCAACCATACTGTAAATCAAACCAAAGTCCATATACAATTATCATTCAAACTATATTTCAATTGCATTAGTACTGTAAAGTACTTATCACTTACCTGTGCCAGGCTTGCTTGGTTCTAGGAAATAAAATACCTAAAATAATATTTTTGTTACAAAAACAATTGGTCTGAAGTTCAGTCTTTGAGTGGGTGAATTCATTTGCTGACAGTGTGAACAACAAATGCTTAACACTGTCCTACGGTTGGTGGCTGCTGGCAGGCAGGCAACTTGGTTGTGGGTTTGACGTTGTGCGCCCGGTTTGTTTCAACGGGGAACCTTCGGTTTTCAAAGGCACTGCAGGTTTGGGGACAATGGTCTTCTGAATACGACGACCACTTCGATAGGTAAGTTGGGAAGTTAGTGGTTGGTTAGGCACCGTCGGTTTGGCCACCCAAGGCCGTGGGGTGCCGGCGGCAGGGGTGCAGCTTCTGGTCGCGGTTGGGGGACCTTTCGGATTTAGGCTGCAGGCATTGGCTGGATCCTTTAGGAAGGTCAGGAGTCGCCGGATCTCTGGTTAGGATCGTTGGGGGGGGGCCTCTTCGTGGTGTTTCCCGCTGGTCCCCACTGGTTCTGAAACACACTTTGGGCATGAGAACGGGAGGGAAAAAACAAGTGAGGAAGAGCGGTGCACCCACCTCTGCCAACTACACCCCTCAGGTAGGCGAGGCGAGGTGAAGCACAACTCTCCGTCCAAGCCATCTTGCAGATAAGGGGACTCAGCCCACCTGGGCAGGCTCATGCCCTCTCCCACTGGAGGGTGGCATAATAGGGGGTGTACCCACCCCAGGGAAGGGACCCATTGGTCCCAGCCCTGAACCTTGCTTCCTCAGACAAGAAGAATCAACAATAAAAGAAGAACTGAACAACTGTGCAGCAGCTAACAAGAGGAAGACGCCCACTGACTTGGCCCCAGCCCTACTGGCCTGTCTCTCTCTCGAAACTGCGAAAATCTGGTGTGTCCGGCAGCCAGCAACCTCAAAAACCCTGGAGGACCTGCCTGCCTTCAAACCAAAAGACTGTCTCCCATGAAAAGCGGATTTGTTAATCTGCAACCTATGAAAGTTCCAATACTGAAGTAGTCCATTTTACAGCGGACTGATGGCTTCTAATTTACACGACTGAATAATGTTAGTGCAGCAAACTGTGTAGATAAATTTGAAAATAAGTTTCCTGAGGCCAATTTGTGAGAGAGGGCCCTCTTTCGTGCATGGTATGCCCCCACTTTTTGCTGAATTGCTGATGTTCTTTGGATGAGTGTGCCCTGGGCTCCTGCTAGTCAGGTAGCCAGGGCCTATGTTCCTTCCCAAAAATTGCATTGAAGCCTAAACCCAATTGGCATCTCTGGCCACATGTCAGTCCCTGGTAAATGGTAACAGAGGTACCCAGGGCAATATGACCAATGAAGGCCTCTAAGGGCTGCAGCACTTAGTGTGCCACCATTAGAGGCCCTGTATCCTGACGCACACACACTGGCTTTGCAGGCTGTGTCTTGGTGCAGAACAAAGGCTGGCAGTCTCTTTTACTGCCAGCATTGCTTCTTGTAAGCAAGGGCATACGTATAAAGTGTGCGTGCACCGCTTTTAGGTTTCAAAACAAATTAATAAAAGGCATTGTCAATTACAATGCCAATAGCACAAACTTAAATGCGCGACCTATTATTGCATTGGAAATGCTTGTTATAAGTGCTTTATTCTTAGTGATCTGCGCCAATTATAAGTGCACTTCGTCTTGGGGACTAGTACTTATTTTTTAACATTGGGCTTTGACCTAGGGCACAGGATATAGAAAGCTGTAAAAGGACAACCATCTATAAAGAACATAACCTGTTCAGAAGTGTTCTTGAAACAAAACTTAGATCTTCAGCAGATAGAGAATATGTAGGAAGAGTGCCAGCTGAACTCATGCAACACCTTGCCAGAGCCATTTATGGTCTGAATAATGGTGATCAATAGTTTTTGGGAATAAAGTTAAACCAGGCTGTAACTAAAGACCTCCGAAAGTGAAATAACCAGTACAAGCCTTTGTTGGCACCATTTTGTTACCTCTTTGAATTGAATGCAGATTTGAATTACGTTAGGAACACCTCTTGCACATAGTAATCTGACTTGGCAATGTGACCATGCGTGTAAAGTTCCAACTGTTGGCATCTTGTATCGCCTGCCGCAGGTCAATATCACATCATAGCAGAGCTGTGTCAGTCTTTCATCCTTCTGAGGATGATAAATGGAGTTCCGCAAAAACAAAGGTATAAAGTGCAAAAGATCTCAGATAAAAGATGCTCACACAAAGGTTAAAAATAGGAAAAATATGGAGGACAGTAAATGAATAAGGCTACTGGTATGGTAGATAAAAAAAAAGAGGGTGAACAGTCGCTGCATTTATCACCATCGATGTAGGTATGACTAGTTTGCCAGATAATAGACAAACAGTGTAATGACAGACAGTTGAATTAATTGACAGTAATGAGCCAATTGATGAGGAAAAGTGTCGTCAGAGGTACAATGTTATGTTCTTGGATGACAAAAGAGCTCAGAGGCCTTTGTGTTAAAATAAATGAGGAGCGCATTGGTTACTAAAATTGTTTTAGATTGTGTGCCTGCGATTGTGGAAGGGCAGGGGGTAGTAACTTAAGACACGTTACTTTCACGTGTATGAACAAACAGCTGGAGGTTAAAAAGATCGATTTAACCGCTGGCCGACTTTCTTGTAGAACACGCGCATACAATGGGAATGTGAATTACAGGTAAATGTCTCGTCCAGTTTAACAGCTGTGCATAATAAAATCCCCAAGGGCAGGAAATTGAGCACTCGTCCTCCAGCTAAAATTTTATAGAGATTCAGTGGACTCGCCGTAGCGGGGCTAAAATTATCAGGAGTACACGCCCATGGGCTCTGCCTGAGGTCACAATGGGAAGGAGCTCGCCTCAGACAGGTATCTCTTCTCTCTACACCACCAAACAGGAACCGCCAGTGTGTTCCCGAAATCATTTTAGTGTGGAGCTTCAGCCTGATCACTGGAATCTGCTTTAAGGAGATAAGGTGCACCTTCAGCCAAGAAAGAGATATTACAACCCTGTGTGGGTAGCAAATGTTACCTACAGCCAGTGCACATGTTGGGTGATGCAGTCAGAGCAGTGAATGGAACTTCCGTTGGGAGCAGAAAATGCAACTTTCTATAAACAAGATCTCAATGGAGCGCACCTACACCCGCCCTGTTTGTAAACATACAGTTGTGGCCATAGGGTTCGTGACGAGGCACTTCTGGCGCATTAGAATGTGTAGTGAATGCAGAGGCCTTACAAACTTTAAAAGGTGTGAAAAAACGCCAGCATGCTCATATCTGCACGCAAAAGCCTCTTGTGAAGAAGTGTGAAAACACGACACCACAGCCTTGCTGATGCTATTACCCGTTGCAGTGGCGCTGGTGTTCTGATCTTGAGGAAAATGAAAATATGATAGAAACATGTTGACATTCAGCTCCCTGCCTTTCTGGCTGCACACAGGTCTTTGCAGCAGCGGACAGGCGCAGGAACCTGCTGGGCTATCCTAGTCTAAAAGCGGAGGAAGTAATGCAACACACCGCGATTTATACTTCGCTTGCGAGGGTCACACATTAAAAGTGACAGATTCAAAGAAAGGATTGATTCCCTTTAAAGACAATGGGGAATGAAACAAAAAGGGGAAAGGGTGAACTAATGGATTGCTTACCTGTGCACTGATACCAGTTACCCGAAAACCGGAAGTTCGGGAGCGTCACGCCTGTCGTGGGGTGGCCCGCGCCCACGGAGTGGCTGGCCCAGGAGCAGTGGTGACGCGGGGCTCCCATGCCTGAGGGTGAGCCCCGCGGTGGCTGCAGAACTCAGGAGTGGCGGCTGAGGCTGCCGATGCGGTGAGTGGGGCTTAGTTGTACGGGGGGCAGGGCGGCGGCAGGGGGGGGTGCGCGCGCACGTGTGTGTACATGATGTGTGTGTGCTCGTTTTTGTCTGCGTGTGTGTGCCCTAAGTAACGCAAATCAAAAGCAGGGAGGGGGCGCTGGCTGTGTGTGCGCAGTTACAGCATGCGGGCCTAAATTAATGCACACCAAGGGAAAGCGAAAGCAAGTGGGGGTGGGGGCTGTGTGTGCGTGTATATGTAAACGCGTCTGCGCAATCGCGTCTCAGAAGCGCGTCCACAGACCCCAATCGGCACGTGCCCCGGCCTGTACCACTTGGCAGGCAAGTCAGTAACAATAGATCGCGGTCAGATGGACCGAACATCCATGCAGCCAGCTAACAAGAGGAAGACGCCCACTGACTTGGCCCCAGACCTACTGGCCGGTCTCCCCTCAAACCTGCTCCTGCAAAATCCTGGTGTGTCCTGCATCCCCTGTAACTCAAACAAAGTACAATTTCTATTGCATTTTCAAATTGTTCTATATCCAGTAACTTATTACTGAAAAGTATTTAATGCTTACCTGTGCCAGGCTTGCTTGGTTCTAAGAATAAAAGAGTGTATATTTTTATACAAATACAATTGGCTTAGAGTTCAGTTATTGAGTGTGGGAATTCATTTGCTGACTGTGTGTGCATCAAATGCGTCCTCTTATACTGCCTTACTGCTAGACTACTCTACCACAATTAGAGACTAAGGTTCTATCTAACTTTAACCTCTGCCTACTTCTGGGGTCACTTGGTCTCTATACACACTATACCTTCTTTGATGTAGTGTATATATAGAGCCAGTTTCCTTCATGAAGCAAAAAAGATCCTCCTGGAAGGAGAGCGCGCCTCCTTTGACGTGATTGATTGCGCAATGGATATTGCGACAACTGTGTTCCGTTCCCTGGCTGGAGCAGCGGTCCTTCGTCGCCAAGGATGGCTTCGAACAACCTAGTTTAGACCTGAGGTTCAGAACAAAATTATGGACCTTACATTCGATGGAGAGGTGCTCTTTAGGAAACACATAGATGATGCTCTCCAAGACATTAAGAAAACATGGCGAGGTCATTAGAGATGCTTCAATACTGCAAGGTCCCTTTTCGGGGAGCAAGGGGTAGAGGTCTTCCTTCATACAGAGGAGGTTACCAGCAATATCGGTACTCCTCGTATACACCTGCCTCGCATTCTTACCGTCCACAGTACAACCAGCGGAAGGGTCAGTCCACAACATATTCAAAATCGGCACTAAGAGGAAGAGCAGGACTTTTGTGGAAGGATTCCTCTAGGCATCAGTAGTGGCTTGCAGGCTTTGACTACTGGTCCTCCCCCTCATCAAACACCTGTGTGGGGCAGGATCTCCCTATACTTCCGAAATTGGCAACGGATAGCATTGGATCCTTGGGTGCTGAATATAAGCCGCACGTTGGAATTTGTACAACCTCCTCGCTCCAGCTTAACGAAACATCTTAGTCTCCTGCGCCTAGCAGTCCAACAAATGCTGTAGAAAGGGGCGATGGAACCGGTCCCTTTCTCCCAAAGAGGAGAGTGTTTCTACTCCTAGTTCTTTCTAGTTCGAAATACTGTCGAAAGGTGACGCCCTATTCTGGATCTGAGGGAGTGCAATACCTATCTCAGCAAATAGTCGTTCCCAATGATCTCCTTGCAGGACATACTTCGACTTTTAAATTCAGGCAATTTCATGGCCACTTTGGACCTAGAGGACGCATATTTTCATGTTCCTTCCCATCCATCCATCGCACAGGAAGTTCCTTTGCTTCACAGTAGCCAATTGCCACTTTCAAATCAAGGTCCTCCCCTTCGGCCTCAGATCGGCACCAAAGATCTTTGCAAAGATAGTAGCTCCAGTAGCGGCGTTCCTAAGAAAACAGCTGCACCAGGTTTTCCCTTACCTGGATGACTGGTTGTAGGGAAGTGGGTTTCTGTTGCAGGAACCCCCACCCTTTTTGCCTGATAACTGAAGCACTTTTCCTTGGTGTGCCCTTGGGCCCTACCAATCAGGTTCCTAGGGCCTGTGTCCTTTCCCCAAAAACGAACCCCAATTGGCTTCTCTGGCCGCAGGTCAGCCCCTGGTAAGTAGTACCCTAGGTACCAAGTGCACTGTGACCAGAGAAGGCCCCTAAGGGCGGCAGCACTTATTGTGCCACCCTTGGGGACCCTGTAACCTGACGTACACACTGCTTTAGCAGGCTGAGGGTCTTGGTGCAGAACTAAACAGTCAACATGGCACACATCCCTGTGTGCCATTCCCACAAACACACTGTCCTGGCATACCTCAGTCACCAGGGCCATTCCTGGGCACTGTAAGTGCAGTGATGCCATTAAGAGTATATGGTCCTGGGAGGTTGTCATTACGAACTCCAAAGCACCATAATGGCTACACTGACGACTGAGAAGTTTGGTATCAAACTTTTCAACACATTAAACCCGCCCTGGTGCCAGTGTGGTATTTAATGCCAAATGCATGACAGAGGGCCTCATAGAGCTGCCCCCTGAAACCTAACCAACTCCCAGTGTCCTGGCTGTGTGGCTACGGAGGCTGCCACCACCAAACATGCTTCTGGGCCCCTGGGTCGAGAGCTTGCTACTCTCAGGGGCCTGGCACATCCTAGGACGAGGTGCCAAGCCTCCTCTCCCAGGATGTGCAGGGGAAGCATCAAAGGCATGCTGCCTTTGAGCTTCTCCAGGCCATTTGCTGTACTCAGCAACTGGCCCCCACCGATTCTGACCCCCACTCTGGTGGGAAGACAGGCGGGAAACCCTAAGTGAGGATAGGGGGTGTGCCTGCCTCTTCCAACCACACCAAATTAGGTTGGAGAGGAGAGGTGAAGCACAACTCCGGGCTCCCGCCATCTTGAGGATGGGGAGCCCTACCCAATCAAAGCTAGGCTCCTTCTCCCCCTCCCACTGGAGAGTGGTAGAATAGGGTGTGTACTCACCCCAGGACAGAGAACCTTTGGTCCCTGCCCTACTTCTAGCACCCCTAAATTTAGTATTTAGGGGCACCTGAAACTTCCTTCCTCAGATCCCGATTTTGAAACTAGAAGACTTGCCATGCAGCTGCTAACAAGAGGACGACACCAACTGACTTGGCCCCAGCCCTACCGGCCTGTTGATCGTTGAACCTGCTCCTGCTAAACCCTGGCGTCTCCAGTGGTCAGCAACCTCGAAAACCCCAAAGGACATCACTGCCTTGCTCATCTAAAAACTGGGAAATCCTCGAGCAGCTGTTCTGCTCAAACAGCAACAACCCCTGGTGCCAGCCAGGAACTGCGAATCCAGCACACTCTGCACCCGCCGAGCCCGGCCTGTGCCTGAGTGGACAAAGACCACGAGGACGTCCCCCCGGCGACTGTGACCCGGAATCCAGCACCCAAGGACCCTCCTCGATGCTCCTGACGACGCCAGCAGCCTCACAACAAGGGACCCCTCCAACCGCGACCAGCTGAGGGTAAGATTTCCCGACACCCAAAGACAACCCTGAACCTGCCGCCCCACAGCTCCCTGTGCCCAACTCCTGGGGGCTACCTAACTGCCAGCTTCCCAACTTACCTCTCGTAGTGGTGGTCGCACCTGAAGAATCTCCGTCCCCGAGTCTGCAGCCTTTGTTCAACATCCAGCTTTTCCATTGAAATACATTGGGGGCCCAACGGCCCAAAAGCACCCTTCACCCAGCAGCCCGAGTGCCACTGGGAGTGCAGCATCTGTCCTATCTTACTTCGCCACTTGACCTGTGTAAGTGACCTGGAGCTCAGCTCCAACAGCTGAGTGGCCTGCCTGCTAGCAGCCACCAACCAAAGGCCCCCATCCTACTTAGGATAACATTGGGCCTACTCACTCTGCACCCGGCTGCCCCTTGTACCGCTGAGGGTGTAACGACTGTACCTACCTTCCCCTAGGAGACCCTTGAGTCTACCCCCAGAACCTTAACTCTGCCAGCCGAGTACTCACCCAAAGACCAATACCTTGATTTTCTCCTTAGGGTAATATTGGCTGTGTTTCACTCAGAATTTCTTCCAAGTGTCGAGTTTTCCAACTTTGAAATATTCCTTACAAAATTGTCCGAACAACAAAAATGAAATTACTCATCCGCTATCAGGAGAGACCATAGTGCTGGATCTTTGTGCCCAGCACTGACCCTCAAAAGTACTTATAACCGTGATTTACTGTTAACCCAATGTTCCTCCATAGGAATACATTGCCTGGGTTTTGCCAGTGTCGATTTTCAAAAGTTATAATTATTCCTAAAAAATCACCTGTGTAACAAAAACGATGTCTTTCAACTGTTTACTGGAAATGCACCAGCGCTGAATCCAGGATCCAGCCCCGAGTAAGAAAAACATTTGTAAAGTGATTTTATTGCATTTACTTAAAATCTCCCTTTGAGCTAAGTCATTTTGTGTATTGCAACAACTGTAACTATTGCATTCTAAAGTCTGTTGCTATCTGAAAGTATTCAATTGCAACATCTCATTCTTAGAAAGTATTTGATACCTACTGTAGTTCCAAAATAAAGTAACTATATATTTTTATATACAAAACAATTGGCCTAGAGTTCAGTTCTTGAGTGTGAGAGACCAATTGCTGACGAAGTGTGTTCAACAAATGCTTTAAACTGTCCTCTGATACTGTCTTACTGCTTGACCAAGCTACCACTTCGGAGAGCAAGGTTATATCTTACTTTAGCCTCTGCCATACCTCTGTGGACTGTGGACTCTGTGCACACTGTACCTTACTTTTGTCAAGTAATATACAGAGATACTTTCTTACACTGGTTGCTAAAGGCTCCTACCAAGGCGGGAACCGAGAATTCAGTGGCAGCTTGTACAACACTGTTTAAGAGTCTGAGTTTTAGCCTCGACAAAGAAAAGTCACATTTGTGCTCGTCCAAAAAACGCGAAATTCCTGGGAGCCATATTGAACACGGCCCTACACAAGGCATTTCCATCACTGGAAAAACAAGCCAAACTGATGTTGATGGCCCATCTACTTCTAAAAAGGTCACTTTTAGTTTGCCTCTACATGTTCCTTCTGGGATCCATTTCATCCTGCATTCCTCTAATTCCTCACTGCAAGCTACGTATGCATCCTCTTCAGGAGCAACATGACCTACAGTGGCATCAAGTGAAAGGATCTTTCGAGGACATGATCTAGAGCACTGTGCTAATGAAAGAAGCCGCTTCATGGTGGATTCACAACGAGAACATTTCCCAGGGTCTCACCTTCACGGTCACGCCAGCTCCTTAGATAATTACATGCATCTCTGGAGGGCTGGGGAGTGGTCTTGCGGGACCTCCAAATAAGTGGTTGATGGGTGCATCATCATAGTCTTTTGCACATCAATCTACTGGACCTCAGAGCTGTTCACCTAGCATTACAAGCTTTTCTTCAGAGAATAAAGAGTTTGTCGGTTCTAATAAGAACAGACAATTCTACGGCCATGCATTAGATCAACAAGCAAGGCAGCACAAGATCCTGTCTGCGGAAGCTAAAGCTGCCTGGAAATGGGTGATCTTACATGGGGTCTCACTGAAGGCGCAGCATCTCCCAGGGAATCTCAGCGAGACTAACACACTAAGCAGGCTAAAGTCAGTCAGCCACGAGTGAGAGCTGGACCAGAAGACCCTGGAGGCCATTTTCCGTTTATCGGTCAGACCATCCATACATCTTTTTGCTACACCAGAAAACAAGAAATGCCGGTTCTTCGCAAGCTGGCATCACGATCCAGGATGCTCAGGAAATATGTTTTCGATGGCATGGTAAAGCGCCTTTGTTTACACTTTTCCCCCATTCCTCTGATCCCAAGACTTCTCAGGAAGTTAAAAACGAAACCCGGAAAAATGATTCTAATAGCACCGTCCTGGCCTTGCCAGTACTGGTACACTGAGCTGCTTCTCCTATCCTTGGAGCAACTGGTTCCCTTGTATCCTATTCCATCATTACTGACGATGTTCAAGGGCCAAGTACTGCATCCGGATCCCCCATCTATGCAATTATCATCATGGCTCCTGAGCACAGAGATTTTCTCGACTTAAAGCTATCCACGGAATGTAGAGGCATCCTTTCTCAGGCTCGTGTTCAAAGTACAAACAACTCCTACCGGATGAAGAGTAAGAGGTTTTGTTACTGGTGCCGAAAATCAGGAGTTCACCCTTTCTCTTCTTCGGAACATGAATTCCTACCTTACATCCTTCCCTTGGCAAAGGCTGGCCTGGCTCACTCATCTAGTATAGCTAATTTTGCGCCCATCTGTTGCTTCAGAAGGACATCTTCAGGCCCTTCTTTCTGGTCAGCAAGGATAATTAAGCAATTTATGAAAGAGCTTTTTCGAGCCTATACTCCGGTGAAGCCTCCTCCACCACTATGGCACCTTAATGTGGTCTTGACTCAGCTCATGAGACATCCCTTCGTACCTATACATAAAGCGGACCTTAAATTCCTGTCATGGAAGGTGGCCCTTCTTGCATTGACATCCACTAGAAGGGTTAGCGAATTGCAGGCTTTCACTATCCAGGAGACTTTTCATACGTTTAAGAATGAGACTGTTGTACTTCGTACCAACCCTAAGTTCGTCCCGAAGGTGCCTTCGGATTTTCACTTAGATTGTGGTCCTTTAAACTTTTTTCCCTCAACCTAACTCTCTGGCTGAGAGTTCACTTCACTCACTTGATGTTCAGCATTGACTGAAGTTTTATCTCCAAAGAACAAAAAATTTCAGGAAGTCACCTCAGCTCTTTGCGGCTTACAGCGCTCCTCATAAAGGTTTTCCCCTTTCCAAACAGAGGATTGCCCGTTGGATTTCCAGCTATTCAATAATGTTATCAATTAGCTTGGAAACCCCCGCCAGGGGAAGGTCCGTGCTCACTCCACGAGGGCAATCTCTTCCTCTACAGCCCTCTTTGCAGTGGTACCTACCAGGGACATCTGCAGTGCAGCGACCTGAAAAAGTATCCATACCTTCACCAGACATTACTGCTTAGATTCTTCGACACTGCAGTGGGCCAAGCAGTCCTGTGGAATTTGCTTCAGTAAGCGGTGAGCTTTCCCTCTCATCCCTCCTTCCTTTTCCTTTAGAAGTTCCTCACACATTCTTTGATAGTTTATTGCTTTTGTCGTCTTTGTGTATGCATACTTGGGTATGTTATCCGCATATGATCTTTGATGATATCTTTGTTTCCCTACTACTTTTTAGAATTTTGGTGTATTAGACTTTAAGTAAAAAAAGAAAAAGTCCATGTTGACAAGATGTTTTCTTTTTCCTTTCCCTAATCTTACTGGTGTGTTAATAATTGTTCAAGAAAACAAAAAGCAAAAAATTTGCTCATGACTGCTAGCTACTCTAATACAAGCATTTGAATCTATGAAAGTTCCATCACTGGAGTAAGATAAGTTACTTACCTGTAACTTTAGTTCTACAGTATTGAAAACTTAATAGATTCACATGTAAATGTGTAAATGTATTGGCATTTATGTAGCGCACTACCTACCTGTAGGGTCCCAAGGCGCTTCGACCGCTGCGAAACCCTTCCTGGCTTCCCTGCGAGATGGTCCCTTAATGGGTATCTCCAGGGTGAGACCAGGCATCCCCGGCGGTCTGGTGGGGCCGTTAGTGAAGATGAGGCAAGCTAATGCCCAGAGTTGCCGAGTGTGATCGCTGATCAGAGTGGGCACCGAGGCGAGAGAATTATCGAGTCCGCTGACCCTGGTCCAGAAACCTGCCGCGCCGGGAATCGAACCCTGGTCCCAGGCCGTCCTCTGCTCTCGGGTCTGCCGCCTCTAACATGCAACCCACCCACCTCCTCTGGGAAAGCTCGACCTTCTACATCTTTTATGATAATCCTGTGGCACTACGGCTATGAAAATCTAAAGGTCTGAGATGAGCCTCACCCACTACAACCCTCCTGAGAGAACCTGATTGGTTGGTTGATTTTGTTTGGTCTCTTTTACAAAAAGAGGTGGATATGTTACAAAACTGGAATGGGCCTAGGCCTGGTTTCTCCTTCGTAATGGCTTTGCATTGCTATTTTTATATATACACCGGGGACTCCCATCTCGACGGCTGGGAATGATTCAAGCATGTGAAGCTATGAAAGTTTCCAATACTGGATAACTAAAGTTACAGGTAAGTAACTTGTTTCCTTTTCTAACGTCTTTCTTTCTAACGCTCTCTTGCTTTTAAGCGGTTCCTGATTGGCCACAGTTCAGGGCTATCTAGCGGTCCTGTTTGCTTTCATGTGTGTCCCTGGTTAATCTTCCTAATTTAAGTCGCTATTGATATTTCTAAAATTCTTACTAACCTATTTTCTTCAACTCAGTGTATGGTTCCTGAATTGGATGTGAATGTCTTATGGACTTTCTTGATGGCATTTCTGTTCGAGACTTTGCATGGTTGCCTGGTTTAACTTCTTATTCTTACACAGTTCTGTTGGTGGCAATTAGTTTTGCAAGTACAGTCAGACTTTCTGGCCCTCTCAGTTTGTCCACCCCTCACAGTCTTCTACTGAAGAGTTAGTCCTTCAAACTTGTCTGTCCCACTTACCAAAGGTGCTATGTTAATTTCACATGGGCCAGTTTATTATCCTCCCGTTTTTTGTTCTGTGAATCTAGTGAAGGAGGAGGAGCCACTGCCTGGGCCGGGTTACAAACCTGCTGTGTCTTCTGCATTGAACCTGCACATCCAATCAGTGTTACAATTTGTGGGCCACTCTGGAACTTGAGCAATCAAGATTGTGACTGAATTAACTATTTTGTATTGGCTTATCCTTTGTTTTAAATACTTTTATGACTTTTAGTCCCATCCTTGATTTCAGCAGATGTTGGTTCATTGACAGACTTAGTGCATAAGAGCTTATGAATGATTGTCATACTTATTATCTGAACAAATGAGGCATTGCTTATCCAAGTAGTCTAACACTTGTTATGTGATCAAAGACCATCCATGAATAAGGAACATAAAAAGAAGCAATGTTGTCACAAAGTCAATTGCAGGTTTACCATTTTGACTATGTACTTTATCGTGTATGCTTTGTTGGTGATTCAAGTGTAAATCTTCAGACTAGCCAAATGTGTATTGCTTTGATTTGCACATATCTGTCACTGCTTACTTATTAGTCACTTGCAACTCATTTACAGACTCTCGTTTTCCGGACAAGATGCAAACCTTCCGAGGAGTGAATACATCTGTGGTAACTGATGGGTTTGGTGGGACTTTTCCAAAAAGGCGCGAGAGGCCACGGAGGCGTGAACCTCTACAGCAGGTGAGAGTTTGAATGTGTGGGTCATAGAGGGTCAACGCGAGTGTTAATTTTTAAACATACACAGGGCAGTTTCCCACTACCCCTTGTTATGTGGAGTTGATAGTTTTCTTGTTCCTTTACTTAGGGGAAAAAACAAGTTTTTCTTACAACCCTCACCAACCAGGGTTACCCCTTGGTGGCATACCTTTATTCTGACCCCAGACAGTATGGCTATAAAACAGAGGAATAACTTAGAATTCATAGGGTTTATTGTGCCTAAATCCTAACTGTCTGCATGTGTCTGGCCTACCCCTACGTCTACTCTTCAGGACCTAGTATCTGACATTTGTATACCTAGTATTACTCCTAATGCTGGTTCACTAAATCCAACTCAAAAGAAGTACCTCAATCGCACTATAATACAGAAATATACTGATGCAATACAGAATTTATATCACCTGATAATCCCATTGGGAATTATCTGAAATGAAAAAAAGTTAAAGAACAATCATTTTAATATCTCCACTATTGTCTCAGTTATGCTGTGAGGGGATGCCAAATACACCCCCTCATTTGTGGGTGGACACCATTTTTAGTGAAAACAATGGTGACTTATTATCATGGTCCAAACCTGATTCCATACGGCACATCTAGAGTGGTGGTTTTGTATTAATGCATACTTCAAACATTGTTATACGTGAAATGTCACTTACATTCACTGTTGTGGCTGTCGATCTCTTAATAATTGTGTCAGACACTCCTAAAATAAAGCAAAAAAGAAATACCCCAAGTAACTGACAAACACACATATAACAAACACATACTTTTCCTGGTCAACGCCTAGGCTTCATGGTTTTTCCAGCTGGAAGCCCTGCTTTTAGTCACACACTGTAGGTAAAAAACGCATCTAGAGTAAGCTTTAAATACATTTGGGAAACCCTTATTAGGAACGATCTCATAGCAGTAAAGGCTTTAGGGCTGTGGGGTGCCGTGCACTCACCTCGTCAAAGCAAGGATTTCACTGGATTACCTAAAAGATCCACTCGGGAACCACATCTTACCGGTGCCGATGTGGATTCTGAATTTGAAGGGCTCAAGTGCACATAAGCGTAGCTATGCATTGTGAGTGTCTAATGGGAGACTCGAGCCAGTACAAACAAAAATTGCAGCTCGTTCTGGCACAACCAATAGGTGAGGAATATCTTATTTCTTCCTTTGCCTTACTGAGAGTACACCTAAGCATAGCCATGTATTGCCAGTGCCACGGGGGGGGGGGACTAGAGTGTGTACAAAACAAAGATGGCCGCCCGTTATGGCACAATCAAGAAGTGAGGAATATCTCTTTACTCACTAGGCTGGTAATTCATATTTATTTATTTGAAACACTTATAGAGCGCAGCTGTCACCTGGCAGGTATCCTGGCGCTGAGAGCTTACTCCTGAGTTAGAAGCAATGGGAACTGATTATGGGGGGTGGACGTGGCAGGGGAACTAGGGGAAGAGCCAAGATTTTATTCGTTTCCTAAAAGGTACATGCGATCTAGAGTGATTCTTTGTTTGTGCATGTACTGAAAAGGCCAGAGCTAATGTGAATGGAGGAGAAATTAAGCAACACATTTTTGGAATTTATAGAAAAGTAAACCATATCAATGGTTTGTGATTTAGACCACAAGCTGCCAAAAAAGAACTGTCATTTATAGTAGCAAACTTTGACCCTGCATTTGGGATGATCTGTCAGTAGAAAAATAAGAGATTTATGTGGCGGTGTTAAACTAGCCCTGTGGCTTGTCATTTATGGGTAATTAAAATTCCATGATACCCAAAACAGACACATTGATCAGGCTGTTATCTTGATAATACACTAACCCATAGAGAATGGGATGATATCGGTGATACGAGGTGATCTTGGTACCGCCCTGCTGTAGTTTCAGTAGGCCTCTTATTTTACAAAATTACTCCATGGTGTATTATCATTTAATCCTGATATATGCGTTTTCAATTTAAAAACCCATCTCTGTTCCTTCGCAAACAGCTTGGTTTCCACAGTCTCCTTACTGTCCATTGATTCCAGGACCACCCACTTAAAATCACGAACGGTGTGTTGTTTCTCAATGTAATGTGCTGCCGTTTTGGTGGTACGCACTCAGAGTACATTGCTCCTATGTTCACAGATAAAAATTCTCACTTTCCTATGTAGTGGAGGCCACATGGGCATGTGATCAGATAGACGACCCATTCTGTGTTACATTTCGTGAACTTTCTGAGTTCCCACTTGATCCGGTCGCTCAAATTAAAGAATCAGGTAGACCCATCTAGCCACAGATTCCTTAACTTATATTCCTTAACTTAGAATATCCCCAGGCGTCAGACTGGATCCGGAAAACTTTCCGCAGCAGGACCTATGCGCACCGGGGGGCGATGCCGCAGGGCTCCACCGTGACGTCCACGGACGTGCCGTCAGTGGAGCCATATAAGCCTCTTCCAGCGCGCCTACATCAGTTTTCTTCTTTTCCGCGTCCCAACGTGGGCCCAGGAAAACCATCGGTTCCTTGACGCCTTTGGTGTCACCACACAGTGTGCGATGCCTTCGGGCTTTAAGGCGTGTGAGACCTGTATGCGACAAATGCCTGTCACGGATCCGCACGCAATATGTATGTGGTGCCTGGGAGTGCACCACAACTCTGCAGAGTGCGACGCCTGTTGGCAATTAAAAACCAAAGTCCCTCAGGGAGCGTCGTATGAAGCGGCTGGCCACCCGGATGTCCGGTTCTGCGCCTTTCACGCTGCTGATCTCCCTCATGGGATCGGGCCCACTCTCTGGGTCGTTCCCGCGGACTTCGTTTGGAGACAGGTAAGCACAAGCATAAGTCACTCAGGTCCCCCTCCCGTAACCCTGACGCTTGGGGCCCGCTGCTCTCTTTGCCAGGCACAGGCGCCCAGGAGTTGTCTCCCCCCATACCCACCCTTTCCGTGTATCAGAGCGACGAGGACCCAGATGGAGGCCCAATCTGAAATAGACACGTTAGTGATAGATTCCTTACCTTAGAATTTTTCCCATGGCGTCAGACTGTATCCGGAAACTTTTGCGTAGCAGTACCCTTGCGCGTCGGTAGGCGTCGTCTGTGGCTCAGCGTCCGTCGTGGGCGCCGTGATGACGTCGTCGGAGTACTTACACGCCGCCTCCGCGTGCTGACGTCAGTTCTTCTTTTTTCCGCGCCAGCCAGCGCAGATCTGGAAAGAGCAGTTCCCTAGTCACTTTTTGACTAACTTTTGGTGATCTTTTGATCCATTTCGAAGTCTGTACGACTCCGACGGTGCCTGTAGGGATGTCCGGATTCAAGCATTACGACGAGTGCGACCGTACCATGTCGGTCACGGATCCCCACCGCCTGTGCCTGACGTGTTTGGGCGTCGACCATGACGACGAGGCCTGCCCCGACTGTCGGGCCCTTTCTAAGAAGGCCAGGCGGGAGCGGTCCCGCAGGCGACTCAATCTCCGGCAGTCGGCCCCGCGCCGTATGAGGTCCCTGTCCCTCGGGAGGTCGAGGGACAGGTCGCGGGGACGGAGCCATCACAGCTCCGGGAGTCGGCACCACTCCTCCGGGTCCAAGTCGTCCGGTAAGAAGCATAAGAAGTCGAAGAGACATCATCGCTCTTCTGACTCCCCCTGACGCTCGCGCGATGCGGCCGGGAGTTCGGGTGACACCGCCCACGCGGCTCCTCGGGAGTCGCAGGCGCCGCGTCCGGCCCCATACCCTTCGGTCCCTGGGCTGAACGCGACGCCGGAGGAGATTGAGCGTTTTCTCATGGCCATGAGGTCCCTTTCTCCTCCGACGGGTTCCGCGGCGCCTTCGGGCCCAGCGAACCCGTCTGGGGGCCCTAGTGGGTCGGGGGCTTTGACCCGACCGCCGTCGGGTCCTTCGGCCCGACACCGCCGACGCCTTCGGGCCCGGCGCCGCAGGGCCCCACTATCCCGACACCGCCAGTGCCCTCGGGCCCGGCGCCTCCGGGTACAGCGGTCCTCGGCGATGGATCGTCACTGGTGGACCTTACGACCCCCCCGGCGTCGGTCCGTGTGGTGTCCCCTCCGGCGCCGTCCTCGGGCGGCACCGTCCCCGATGCCTCCTCTCATTCGGTTCCGACCTCGGGACGACGCCTATCGGCGCCGATCCCGACGCCGTTTGGAGATTTTAGCTTCTACGAGCCGACCTCATACAATTCCGACCCTGAATCTCAGGAGATGAGGGATGAGGAGGATTGGGAGGGGTCTGAGGACCCTCTGGCCAGGGAGTGCCAGTCTAACATGGACTGGGCAGGAGACCTTGGGGAGGCCAGTGGCCTGGACACCTCTCCAGACACTGGATTTGTCTCTCCTCCTACCGTGGCTTCGGAGGAGGGAGCTACCTAGGGTGTGGTGTTGACGAGGGCTGCCAAGGCCTTGGGCCTTGACCTCCCCGTCGCGGCCATGAGGACTAACCTCCTCACTGAGGTCCTTAAGCCGCAGTCATGCTCCATGGAGCCTCTGCTGCCGTTTAATGAGGCCTTGACAGACATTCTTTTGGGCACTTGGTCCAAACCTGCAACGGGTTCGCATGTAGATAGGAACGTGGCCAGACGCCACCGCCTGGCTCCGGGCGACCCATGTTTTCTGTCCTCCCACCCCACCCCCGAGAGTCTGGTCATCCAGGCCTCTAATTCCCAGACCGCATTCCCGACGGCCCCGCCGGACAGGGAATCCAAGAGGTACGAGAACCCAAGGCAAGAAGATCTTCTCGTCCCTTAGTTTGGGACTGCGGTCTTCCAACACCGCATGCCTCTTGGGCCGCTACACCCACTCTCTGTGGGAGACGGTGGCGGAAGTGCTGCCAGAGTGCCCGTTGGAGGTACGGGCCAAACTCGACCAAGCCCTTGTGGAGGGCCGGGACGCAGCCAAGTAGTCAATCAGGTGTGGGCTGGATACTACTGACTCGCTGGACAGAGCGATGGCTACGACAGTGGCGGTACGATGCCACGCCTGGCTGAGATCCGCCAATTTTTCGGCAGACGTCCAAAACACCCTTATGGACATGCCGTTCGATGGCCGTCGCCTCTTTGGCGACAAGGCAGACCACGCGCTTGAGCGCTTTAAGGACTCCAGGGCTACGGCCAAGTCCTTGGGCCTCTCGGCCCCGCGCCAGCAAACAGGTGCCTTTCGCGGCCAAGGAAGGGGCGTCCCCACACGTGCCGACAGCCACTCACCGCAAACTGTCGTCCAGCGCGGCGGCGGCGGCCGTGGGAACTGCCGTGGAGGTGGTCGGGGAAACAGGCGGAGTCAGTCCACACCTGCCCCCGCGGCATCCACCTCTAAACCCTCCAAGTCCGTGCTTTTCGGCCCATGTGACGCCAGTGGGAGGCAGGGTTCGCCATCACCACTCTCACTGGCGCACTGTCACTTCGGACAGGTGGGTGCTGCAGATCGTCCGAAGGGGCTACTCCCTCCCCTTCGAGACGACCCCTCAAGCCATGCCACCGCAACACCACGCTACTCCCTCCCCTTCGAGACGACCCCTCAAGCCATGCCACCGCAACACCACCGCGTATCGGGGGATCACTTGCGGCTCCTGCAGGAGGAAGTTTCGGCCCTCTTGGCCAATGGGGCCATCGAGCGCGTTCCTGGGCCAGAAGTAGGACGTGGTTGCTACTCCCACTACTTCCTGGTACCCAAGAAGGGCAAAGGGGGCCTACGCCCTATCTTGGATCTGAGGAATGTCAACGGCTTCCTCCGGAAGGAGAAGTTCAAAATGCTGACACTGGCTCAGGTCTTGGCTGCCCTAGACCCAGGAGACTGGATGGTAGAGTTGGACTTGCAGGACGCGTATTTCCACATCCCCATCCTGCCGCCCACCGGCGTTACCTGCGGTTCACGGTAGGCCACGAGCACTTTCAGTTTACCGTGCTCCCCTTTGGCCTTACCAGCGCCCCACGGGTGTTCACGAAGGTGATGGCAGGGGTCGCAGCTTATCTGCGCAGGTTAGGGGTGTCAGTCCCTCCTCTACCTCGACGACTGGTTGTTGAAGGTGGGCTCGCCCCAAACAGTCGTCAGCCACCTCCAGACTACGGCGGATCTCCTGAATGTGCAGAAGTCACACCTGTGCCCCTCTCAGAAGCTCCTCTTCATCGGAGCGGTTCTCGACTCGGCGCAGTTTCGGGTATACCCGCCCGAACAGCGGGTTCGGGATATACAGGCTCTGAATCCGATCTTCGGGCCGTTATCCCGAGTTTCGGTCAGGTTGACGCTGCGGCTTCTGGGGCTGATGGCCTCCTGCATCCTTCTGGTGCATCACGCACGGTGGCGGATGCGGGCTCTGCAGTGGGACCTGAAGTTTCAGTGGGCCCAGCATCAGGGCAACCTGTCCGACCATGTCCTGATCTCGGAGGGCACTGCGAGACAGCTGCAGTGGTGGCCCACGGACTGCGATTGGGTCAACGGCAGATCCCTCTCCCTTCCCCAACCGGAGCACGTAGTTGTGACGGACGCGTCCCTCCAGGGCTGGGGAGGCCACTTGGGAGAGGCGGGGATCAGGGGGCTCTGGTCTCCGGCGGAGTCCCGGCTCCATATCAATCTGTTGGAGCTGCGGGCGATTCGTCTGGCACTAAAGGCATTCCTCCCGTCTGTCCGAGGGAGTGCAGTGCAAGTGTTCACGGGCAACACCACCGCCATGTGGTACTGCAACAAATAGGGCGGAGTGGGGTCGTGGACCCTTTGCCAGGAGGCTCTGCGTCTCTGGCAATGGCTGGAACATCAGGGCGTGACTCTGATGGTTCAACACCTGGCAGGTTCTCTGAACGCCAGGGCGGACGAACTCAGCCGTCGGTGCTCGATGGATCACGAATGGCGTCTGAACTCGGACGTGGCGCAAGGCCTCTTTCTGCGATGGGGAGAGCCTTGGTTAGATCTATTCGCCACCGAAGAGAACGCGCAATGTCATCAGTTCTGCGCGTTGGAATTTCCAAGGCGGCACTCGCTCTGAGACGCTTTTCGTCGCGAGTGGAGCTGCGGTCTGTTGTACGCCTTTCCGCCTATACCACTTCTGCCCAGAGTGCTGAAGAAGATCAAGCGCGACAGGGCACAAGTCATCCTTGTGGCTCCGGACTGGGCACGAAGGTACTGGTATCCCGAGCTACTCAGTATGTCAGTCGATCCCCCGGTTCGTCTGCCTCTTCAGGAGGACCTTCTGTCGCAGCAGCAGGGGACGGTCCTCCACCCGAACCTGTCCAGTCTCCACCTCCATGCTTGGAGATTGAGCGGCGACAGTTGAGGCCATTTGACTTGCCTCCTGAAGTTTGCAACATCATTCTGGCAGCCAGGCGTCCCTCCACAAAGACGGTATACGCCTGCAGGTGGAACAGATTTGTGGCATGGTGCACAGCAAAGGCTTTGGATCCCCTCAAATACCCCTCTCTCTAAAGTTCTCCTCTTTCTTCTCTCTCTTGCCCAGCAGGGCTCTGCTCTGGGCACTGTCAAGGGCTATCATTCGGCTCTTTCAGCCTTTCTGAGGCTACCTGACCAACCTTCTTTGTTCAAGTCCATTATAGTTAATCGATTCCTGAAGGGCATCACTCATACCTTTCCTCCTGTTCCCTTCGTGATGCCTCAGTGGGACTTGAACCTTGTTTCTGATGTGCGCTCCCTTTGAGCCACTTCACAACTGTCCTCTTCGCCTTCTTTCTTTGAAGACTGCCTTCCTGGTAGCCATCACCTCTGCCAGGAGAGTGAGTGAGCTCCAGGCTCTGTCTTGTAAGCCTCCTTTCCTTTCAGTCCATCCGGACAAGCTTGTATTACGGACAAGGCCCTCTTTCCTTCCCAAGGTAGTCACGGCCTTCCACATTGGGCAATCCATCACGTTGCCCACCTTCTTTCCGCCTCCGCACCCCTCGAGAGAGGAGGAGCGGCTCCACCGTCTGGACCCAAAACGTGCGCTCTCATTTTGTCTGAATCGCACACAACAGTTCCGGGTGGATGATCAACTCTTTGTTGGGTACGCGGGCGCTAAGAAAGGGAAAGCGGTGCACAAGCGGTGTCATTTCCCGATGGATTATCTTGTGCATCCAGGCGTGTTACTCCTTCGCTAAGAAGGAACCCCCTGTTGGGCTGAGGGCTCATTCTACTCGAGCCATGGCCACTTCTACTGCCTTGGGCCGAGGTTTGCCCTTGCAGGACATTTGCCAGGCAGCTACGTGGGCCTCGCTGCAGACGTTTGCAAGACACTATTGCCTGGACAGTCAAGTCCGGAGGGACGGCTACTTTGGCCGTTCCGTCCTCCAGGACTTTCTGGTGTGATTATTGGTTCGCAGACCCACCACCACGGGGATGGTATTGCTGGGGTATCTATTCGAAGATAAGTAATCTATCACTAACGTGTCTCTTTCAGATGCACAAGTTACTACTTGTGTAACGATATATCTGTAAGAGACATTAGTTAGTGATAGATTCCTTACCGACCCATCCATCCTCCCCGTTCTGCGAACCGATATCTAGGGTTAAGGTCATCCCCTTTCAGGGCCCTAGTTTCTTGGCACCAGTGTTGGTTTTTGTCATGGCTCTGCGCTTCTGGCGTGGAAAAGCTGTGGCTAAGAGCTGACGTCAGCACGCGGAGGCGGCGTCTAAGTACTCCGACGACATCATCACGGCGCCCACGCCTACCAACGCGCAAGGGTACTGCTACGCAAAAGTTTCCGGATCCAGTCTGATGCCTGGGTATATTCTAAGGTAAGGAATCTATCACTAACTAATGTCTCCTACAGATATATCGTTACACAAGTAGTAACTTGTGCTTCAAGGGCGCTCCAGTCCTCCTTCGGGTCACACCCTCTCCCTGGTGCGCCTTCGGGTCCCGCATCGGAGGAAGGCACTCAAGTCGGGTCTTCACCGGCGGATTCGTCCACTGCGCCGGCGATGTGCATATACTTCGGTTGCAGAGTTGATACAATGTCGGGACACAGCCCGAAAGGGCATCCTAGTCCTCCGTTCAGCCCACCTGTCCAGTCGCTGCATAGCCCTCTTTCCTCCTCGCAGGTGAAGATCGAGTCGCTCTCGGGCTGCTCCCACGTTGAGTCCTCTCTGGAGGTTCTTGACGTCGATACGACAGTCTTGACGTCTGTCGACGCCGGCGCCTACGGCTCATCTGTTACAGGAGGATGAGATCCCTCTGGGCTTGGTGCAGGTGCCTAGCACTCCATGGCTTTCAGATCATCCTCACGCTCCTCCACCTTTACTGTCTAGTGGACGAGTTAGCCTCCAACCGTCCCAGACTGATGGTTAGTTGTCGCCCCCCCCCCCAGAATGGCGACAGAGGCTAGTGTGGCTTTCGCAAGGGCTGTTCACAGGGCTACGGATATTCTTCACTTGCAGCTCTCTGTGCTTTCCCTGCTCTCTGATCTTTTACTGGATCTCCTCTACTTGGAGCCTGTGGACGTGGAGCCTTTGCTGCCCCTTGGTGTATCTTTGTTTGACATCCTGCTTGGTACTTGGGCATGACCCTCATCTGGTGACCCTGTTGATCGGGCCCTTTTGCTTGCAGCCATCTCCCGGCCCCAGATGATCCGGTCTGCTTGTCCCTCCACCCTAGAGCTCAGGGTCTTGTTGTCCAGGCGTCTTTCACCTTGCAGCCTTCTTCCGCTCTGCCATTGCTACCCCCCTCCTTTGTTTTCCTATAGTTAGGTTTTTTCTGTAAATTATTTTTTTTGGACTACATATTGTGCCTGCTGTTTTAGCATGCTGGAGTATTTGAACCAGCCTGTTCCCCCTTCTTGTTTTGATTATTTTATATATATGTCCCATTTGTGTTTTGTTTTTGGTGGGCTCAGGGTTCATTTTGCTCATTCTGTTGATCTGTTGATTTTTAGATTTAAACTCACTAATGGGTTATAGTCATCGAATATCAGCACGCATGCGGGTGTGGCTTTTTATTCTACTGACTCAGATAGTTTATTTTCACTTTGCAGTGGTTTCATTTTTGGTCCCCTCTTTTGTTTTCTCCAGTATATATAGCAGGTTCTGGAATGTTTATCTATGGGGTGAGTTGATATTATAATCTAGCCGCCCCTTCATCTGATGCAGCGACCGTAGTGCCTATAGTCTTTCTCCTATGTCTACTATCCCAAGGTCGTCTGACGTAACTATGCGCCCACCCGCGACTTTTTAATCAAGCGCGGATTTAATATAATCATGACTCTTGATGCTGCGGGAATCTTCTGGCACATCGTACTACCGACAGAAGTATATACTTTGCGAATATCTTCCATCTATCTTCGGTAAGTTGGGCGACTATTGGTGGGTCAGGAACGCGACGCAGATGGTGGCCTTTCAGTAACACTTTTAGTTTATTGCCCCCGCGCTGGTGATACGCTATAGGGGATACCATGTCAGCCCCTTGTCCCCTCTAGGTGGCCCCTTATTTAACCCATGGGGTGGATTTTTACGTAAAATGGGGTTCATATATGTGTAACCGTAATTGCACTGGTACTACCTCCTTAGTCTACTTATCAGCAGGCTATGCTATCTAGGGTGCCCCGCCCGCCTACCTCTTAGGTCTACGTGTATGTTATTACTAAAAAACGTTTTATCTCACGTTTAGGTTTGGTGTTAGTCGGCCTCTTTTTACGCTAATTCCACCCACTTTTGGGTGTCCATCTTACGCCGCCTATCTTAACCATTTAAATGCAGTATGATCTATAGGCTTGGTGCTAGTCTTGTGCGGGCTCCATACTAGTCTGCTCCCCCTGATTCGAAGTTCTCTCTGATTCCCACTTCAGTTTTTATTCTTAAACACTTATTGAGTTGTTTTTATCATTTTGTAGAAATTTGAAATTTTCCCTTGATCGTAACTTACCCGTTAAAGGGTGCTTCCAGACGTACCGATCTATCCTATTTCAACTTCCCATGATCGTTGCTACTGGAAAGGATTTATTGTGGACGCGGCCCTTAAAAACGGATGTGACCTCGCATGGTAGGTTCCTACATTGCGAAAAATTACCTCTCTCAGGGTCCCTAGTGGGTTGTTTGAGTATCTTTATCGTAACATTGAGAAGCAGCCTCTTGTATATAACGTCCTATGTTCCCCACAGAGCTCAGTGTGAAACCTCTAATTTTGGGATCCCGTAATTGCCTGGCCCTCTGAGGCCAGTCTATCTACTTGAAATTTGGCGTGCCTCCATTTTAAATTGGTACGGACTACTTTGAGCTCAATTCTTTAGTGTATGTTTGCTCTAATCACTGTGGGTGTTTATGTGAATTACACATCATTCCTGTGTCTTATCACTTCAAGATTTTCCGGTGTATCTTATGTATTTTTTCTACCTGATTCCTAATTTCATATTTCTGTGTCTGGTTTTTACTTATTGTTCTTTCTGCCTAATGTAGGTATGTTCTGTAATTTTATTAAATTCATATTTCCTCTTTCTCCTCTATGTTTCTGCTTAAATCTGTAATGTTGTTTTCTTTGATGCAAATTTATTGTGTGTGTCATATATGTGAATTTTGCAGTCTTTCCCAGTCTCCTACTACTTCTTATTTATCGTTATAGAATACTTCTGTTCTTTAACCCCCCGAACTATCATGCCCTCTGATTAAATGGATTAGCTAGTTTTGATTGTTTCTGAACTATGCATTTCTTCTATAGATATTGTGTCCCACTGTGAATTGTACATCTCCGCCCTGAGGAAGGTGTAGCCCCGTCTGGGGCTTAACACTGAAACGCGCGTCGGCGTCTTTCTCATATGGGGATAAGCTGACTGATCTTCTTTCCATCCCCCAGATGATTGTTTTCCATCTACAACAATTAGATCAGCCCATGGCTGTTATGTACTTGCGGATTTGTTGCCTGTGTGGTATGAATTGTATGGTATTCTAGAATGTATGATGGTATGAGAGCTTTGTATGTATGTGGGACTGTATTGATGATCCATTTGAAGTTTTTAAAAAAAAAAAGCTTTGTGGCCTGGAAATTATGTATTGGAGAAAAAAATGTTTTCTAACTAATAAAATTCCTATATATTTGTTATCATGTTTTGATATGATTCCTTGAGGTTCAGGTGGTTCTAAATTTATTTTAGGACCTCTTCGTTAGGCCTATAATTGAATCTGATTGGCAGGTATTTTGTCCTTTTTGTATTTGGTCTCCTGTGATTGTCTGGCCCTTGCGGCCTGCCTTTCTCGTCCATCTGGCTTATCTTTTTCTTGTGCATAGGCAGCGTTGCCTTGTTTGTTTGGGACCCTGGGTTCATGACATAATACCTAGATTGTCTAGGCGGATACTCTGCCATGTTTGCCTTTGTTCATTACAGCTGGTCAGCTAATTTTGCCTTCCTTTTAGTACTCTATCGGTGAGCTTGTCTCAAGAGGAGCCCCCTTGCGGGGGTGAAGACTTACCCTATGTGGGGTATTTGCTGGCTATTATGTAGTTGCCTTCTCACAAGGAAGCCTTGCTACGCTCCTGTGGATTCTTCCTCACAGAGCTTCTTCTGTGAATCAGTCTGTCCTATCTTTCTGCTGGTATGCGACCCACAGGTTGGTGTTGCTCTATTGCACTTTCAATTATTGTTAGGGGTCTATGGTTGTCCATAGTACTTCCAAGCATCGGTAGGGGTTCCCTACTGTGAAGCTTCTGCCTAGCCTAGCCTTTCCAGGGGCGTTTTTCAGCTTCGCTATGCTCCCCTTGTTCTCTTATGTTCCGGCACAGTTTTTCCGTGGCTGACGCCCTGCCATCATATAGCGCAGGGGCAGAGCACGGCACACTTCAGTTTTTGCTCGTAGTGTGGGTGCACCCTGATATGTTCGCTATCATGGGGTGCCTGCGCTCGTTCTTCTGCTTCTGCAGTGACTAGTTGTACACTCCACTCTTCGGAGTGGGTAATCCTTTCTTGTACTTCAGCCCTGTCTGGACTTGTCTATAGGCGGCATGTTCGTCTATGCTATCCACTGCCTTGTGCCCTCATTTTCTGGGCACCTCCTAAACAGGAGTTTTTTAGTTCGAGCTGGTAAAAGCAATGTGAACCATTGCGTCCAGCGAAGTATCTATTGTTACCCACTTCCTTGGAATGTGAGACAGGGCATGTGCACGTGCAGGAGATTCCCCCATGTGAGCGTGTACGTTCACTCACACGCCGTGCACATCTCCTGTCCCACATTGCCAGGAAGTGTATAACTCATACATACACACACGCGCACACACACACACACACACACACACACACAGACAGACAGACAGACAGACAGACAGACAGACAGACAGACAGACAGACACACAGACACACAGACAGACAGACACAGACAGACAGACAGACAGACAGACAGACAGACAGACACACAGACAGACAGACAGACAGACACACAGACAGACAGACAGACACACACACAGACAGACAGACAGACACACAGACAGACAGACACACAGACAGACAGACACACAGACAGACACACAGACAGACACACACACAGACAGACACACAGACAGACAGACACACAGACAGACAGACAGACAGACACACAGACAGACAGACAGACACACAGACAGACAGACAGACACACACACAGACAGACAGACAGACACACAGACAGACAGACACACAGACAGACACACAGACAGACAGACACACAGACAGACAGACAGACAGACACACACACAGACAGACATACACACGCACACATTTCCCCCGCCCCATTCACCCCCACTTACCGGGCTCTTTCCGCATGTTCTGTGTCCCTCTCTCCCTCGGCAGGCAGCGGGTCAGTCTCGGCAAGGGAGCCCGGCAGCGCTGGTCTTCACCCGGCCCCCTCCTGGGACCCTGGGCTTCAGCTGCCTGCACCGGGGCTCCCTCTTCATTGCAAAGAGCGCGCATGCACGGGCAGCCCCCGCCCTCTTAGTCGCAGCCCTGTTTCAGTTTTGCTGTCTTCAGTCCGCGTGAAACACCTCCTTCTGGAGCTGGCGCTTCGATCAGGGAGGGAGGGAGGGAGGGCGGGCATGTCCCGAACCGGCGAGCGGCGTGTCCAATGTATCGCAAAGTGATGTTTAGCCAGTACCAGACCCAGTAGAGTACATTTATACCGCATTTTGATCCCCTTTTTGGGTGCCAGAATTATGCTTAGGAGGCAGTGTTTGGTTGTGGTCTCGAGCTAGACCCCGGTAATCTGACAACGTTTTGGCCCAATGGTTCCTCATGAACGTAGCTGGTTCGAACCCGCAGCGTGGGCATCCAGAGGAGTGTGTTGCATACATCTTCTGGAGCCTCTGGGGTTGAGGTAAGTGGGGTGTAAATGATGAAACTATATGAGTTTAAACCGAGAATTGCTTGCCACTTCTTATGCCTGTCGCATATCCGCGCCTGTGTGGGAAGAGGTAAGTCTTCTGACCACCTGTTCCGAGTTGGCTCCACGTCCACCCTGAAGGTCAGTTTCAGGGCTTAATAAATGCGAGCGGTCATTTCCCCAGTGGTGCCAGGGTCCAATAGCCGCTGTAGTGTATGGGACGCCTCCGGCTCTGCGGGGAAGGTGGGCCGCCGGCATATCTCATGGAATGAGTGGGAGATCTTAGCGTTTTGCAGGAATTTGCCGCGAGGTAGTTGATAGTATTCCTCGGCCTCATTTTTGGTGAGGAAGACTTCATTTTGGTAGAGATCTCCAGCCGTAGTACAATCCCCTGTGCCCCAGCGGGATAAGGCCATTCCTGCTTGTATTTGCCAAAAGCCCAGCAACCATTTCAATGGTAGCATCTTCGTGTAGGGAACTCTGCGGAGCCCTAGTGTGGGCGCACGTTCCAAACCTAGTCAACCTGGTGTACTTTAAAAGGGCTTCGAGGAGGCTATGTACGTGGGATTCAGGCAGGTCAAGAGGGCCCTTGTGGGACAGAATGAGACACAGCCAAGTGTTGATGGGGGTTGGGCAGAGCAAAAGCAAGACCACCTCTACCTCATACGTGTGTCCATGCGTGACTAGCGCTGCTCACAGCTGTACTTCCTGGCACAGCAGCTCATATTTCCAGTGTTGTACAATTTTATGACTAGCATTGCAGGATGACGAAGGCCGTTTTCTTTAAAAGGGTAAATATGCCTCCACTGGAGTGAATGTAGGCTTTGCGTTCTGTTAGTTGGATTGTAAATGAAAACCGTAGAAAAAAAGGAGTTTCTTACGTGGATTTATTGAACGTCTGAAATGTGATGAGCGAAGACTGGTGCAATGATAACATTCCAGACATCATCAGTGATGGGTAGAACCAAACGGTGGCTGAAAAACGTGGCAGGATGAATATGGGAATACCAATAATAGCAAGTAATGACAAAGCCAATAGGTCTTGCCTTTGAAATGTTCCAGCTGACCTTTTGGCTTTGCCAGTACAGTTTTTTTTTGTTTTTAAAACCTCCTTTTATTAAGTTGATACATGAGACAAACCGCAATAAACAAACCTGTGAGCATACCGGTTCTCCCCTAACCATCACCACAGTCCATGCATGTTCGATCAGTGATTGATGGATAAGCTTACTCCTAACCCTGCGGGCGTTCCATGGTTTCCTCCTGTAGAGGCCCTGCCTCAGTTCTCTTCCCCCCCCTCCCCCCCCCTTTCCTAGGACCTCTCCACATCGGGCCTACTTTAAGGTTCCATGTCCTCCACTGTCCCCCGACGTTCTCAAATTTCCGTGGGCAGCCTGTAGCCCAGTTTCTAAGCCCTCATCCACCAATCTACATTTGTTTCCCAGGCACTATCCATTGGGATTCCGCTCTGACCCCAGTTTCCGATTACCAAGAGCTTGTTTTAACATACCAGCCACATCGCACACAATTTGGCAGCCTGCATCAGACTTCAAAGGAATGTGCTCCCTCACCCCTTCCCCCCCCCCCCCCCCCCCCCCCCCCCACAGCAATTGGATTTTCGGCACAATAAAATACACTGAACATAATCTTCACAAAAGTTATTTACAAAAGTTTAAGCTATTGCCATTATAAATTACAATAACTTTTATTTAAGTATTAATTATTTAAAAAAAATAAGCCATTGTTATTTGTAATATCAATACATGTAAGTCACGTAAATACAACACATATTGCATTACAAATGCTATAGGTGTCACATTTACAAAAGTTATAACAATTGGCATTGTAAATGACAAAGCTATTAATTTCGCTATTTAAAAAAAAAAACAGAAATACAAAGTTTGTCATTTACAATACCAATAGCTCAAACTTTCCTAATGCGAGACCTATTGCATTGCAAATGTTTGTCCTATTTCCCTGCTGCTTTTCGCGCAGGTGTTTTCCATGCTTCTGCTTTGGGTTCCTGCCATAACACTCTAAGGGGAAGTGTTCTCTTCAGGATACTCGCTTTCTTGGGTGGTCTTGTCTGTACATCCTTAGACTATTAAGTTGGTCCTGACTGTTCCCACTTTCGTGTCCTGCTCCATCTCCTCATCTGTTTAGCGGGGTACCATGACTCCTCCAGGACGAGTGGCTGATGTCGCTTACGGATCTGGACATTGTCATGTCCATCTCTACTTTACCATGACTGTTGGTACTTATGGCGTACCTTTGTCTTGTTTTATGCAACACACCCCTTTTTAGATGTGTATCTTTCTTAATATATATCTGCTCTGCGCTCTTACCACAGGCAATGTTTCTTGCTATGGTGTCTGTGGTCTTCGCCCCGGTCTGCTCATGTTGCCAGCTCTTCTCTGTATCCTGCTTGCCGGAAAACCTTTTTTGACGGTTGCCTGCCTGGTAATGAGTCCTTCCTATCTGGGCTGCTCATGCTACCCTACAGGGGGATTTCCCTATACTTGGTGTGGTTTTGGTGTCCACACAGTATGCCTATTTGTATTCCTAACTTCCACATGAATACCAGTCTTACTGTGGTCCTGTTCTAGGTGCTTCTGCTTGTTGCTGTCTGCCTCTCATGTCTTTGTGAAGGAGCAACTGTGTACTGGAAGTGTCTTGTGTTTCTGGTAATACCAGCACTTCCTGGCCGTGGGTTGGCATCCTGCCAATGTTACCCCACTTATCGTAGCTGGTGCAGGTTCAGCAGTGCTTTTTTCCACTGTTGTGCATACTCCACCGGTATGCGCTGCCTCTGTCATACTGTTTTGTCCTTTCTCTGGGCCTTGCTTCCTGTCGACGCATCGGATCCTGTGGATCCATCTGACCCTGGGCTTAGTTCATCTTCTTTACGAAGCCATAAACCCTCACTTTCGCACCAGCATTTCTGGCTCTATGCTTCTTTCTCTCCACCGGTATACACACAAGGGTTTTCGTGCTGTTCTTCACAGCTTGTGGTGCCTTTTCCTCCCATTGCTTTCCGCTTTTTTCAGAGCTTCGTGGTCGGGTGTTGGCTGCGCCAGCATTGCTGTCCCCACTGTGTTTCGTCACCTTGTTGACGGCTAAGTCCTCTCTGTAACTTGGTGGGGTTCAGTCGCAAACCTGCCTCCTCTATGGGTATGCTTTGGTATCTATTCTAAGTAAATGAATCACCGGCTAGATGTCTCCTTCAGATGAACGAGTTACTTACCTTCGGTAACGATGTATCTTGTAGAGATACGGCCTAGCCGCATATTCTTTAACGCCCACCCATCCTCCCGGTTCTGCAAGGACATTTTCAGGTTGGGTTTTCTACATTCGCCTCCCTCCGGGTGGCTTTGTCTTTCTGCAGGGTGACATCTTTCACTTCACTCCTCGACAGGATGCTTCATTCTATTTTGCTTGCTCTCTACACCCATTCTCGTGTTTGGGCCGTATACTCTTGACCTTTTACGTCCCTACGACCGGAGTCGTCCAGTGTGGGGTCTATTCATGACCCCGCCCTCCTCCAGCCCCCCACATCTCAATCGCCTTGGGTTCTCTCACCTCCCCGGCGGTCCATTAGTGTTAAGTCTATTAGCTCTGCTTCAGTCTATAGGTCTCGTACAAGGGATACAACGTCCCTTTCTGGTGTTGACTTGTGGTGGATTGTCATTGCTCATGTGTTCCGGACTTTTTGCCCTTCACAGTTGTATATTGTGGTTGCAGATTTTGTCTGCCATAATGTTTTTTCACATCATCTTCTGCCTCCGGGGAGGGTTTAGCCTTCACTTTTGGGAGTTTGCTTCTCAGAGCGGTGCTCTGCTCTTTCCCTTCACTATTTTTCAGTATACTGTGCCTGGCATTGTCCTTTCTGGTGCTGTTTCACCATTCAATTTCCTTTTCTTTTTTCATCTTTTTCGCACACTGTTCCCATACTCTCACAGTTTTTGGTGGTGGCTCCACATTGTGGCGCGGAAAAGTTTTTCCAGCGAAAAACTGGTGTGAAATAATTTCTCCTTAGTCTTAAAAATTGGCTAAAGGGGACACTGTATGATGGATATATTACCTGCATATTAAGTGGATACCGAGGAGAAGTCCGTTCTTGTTCTAGTGTATTTCCCTGCCTCCCCCTCCCGGTAATAAGTGTTCTTGGCATGTAGGGCTGCTGACATTCATACATGTGCATAGATCACCGCCTAGTGTTGGGTCCGGATGATTGCACATTGTTGTCCTGGAAGAGTCTTCGAAGTATCACAAGATAGGTGGCTTCTCCCCCGGACTACAGTGGGTATGGGCATCCTCTCCATCCTCAGATTGTTTTTTTCCACCATTGGGTTCGGATGTACTTTTCTTTACTCAAGTTTGGAAACTTTCTAAAGGCCAAAAGGCCTTCGGGGTCGTGGGTATTGTTATTTCGATCGGTGCCGAGTACTTTGTTCCAGTTCTTTTCGAGCAGGACGTCGAAGAGAGACGCGTGGCCTTTTCGACACCAGAGGCCCGATCATCGATGGAACGGAGCCCGTTCAAACGATGCCCCCTTCGTAACTCTTAAGTACCCGCACATCGATGTACACCCGGTGTGCAACAAGTGCTTATCACCGGAGCACAATGAGGACAACTGTCTAGCTTGTGCTCGATTCATGTCGAAGACGACGCTTAGGCTCCGACGCGCAGCAAGGCAAACGATGACGAAGCCAGCGCCCGACCCGGTGAATATCTTCAATGAAGAAGATGATGAGGTCGTCGAGACTGAGGATCCAGAACAGCAGTCGGATCCAGGTTTGGAGCATGACTCCAACTATTATGAAGACGACGAAGAGAATGTCGAGGATGAAAACGTCGTCTAGGTAAGGGACGACGGATACCCCATTGGAGCCGGTGATGACGACTCGAGCGATGAACCAGGCCCAACAGTGGGTACGGGGCCCGGAACAGACACTGAAAGGCTTCCAAGGGCTCAGGTCCAGGCATCGCCAGAAGGCCTTAGCCAAGACCATGACGAACATTCTATAGCCCCGCGTCTCGGCCCGGTTAAGAATATATCACACAAGCCATCGGTCGAACTATTTAAAGCGAAACCGAAAGCCATCGAGTCAAAAACAAAACCGAAACTACTGAAGACAGTCTTCGGATCGAAGAGTTCGAACCCATCGGATTCGACAAAGAAAAAGTGTTGACGACCCTGCGGGGTCGAAACTAAAGGGTGTCGACCGAAGATCGGTGCGCTGAAGTCCATCACTAAAGTCAAGCACGTCCGCCAACAAGGTAGACGTCGACGGACAGCGACACAAACATGGGACTCGAGCCTCGGAAGGTTCTCGATCCGAAGCAACGTGTTGACACGCCACAGCTCGTCAAAGGCCTCGAGCCGAAATCAAAAAGCGCCTCAAAAGAGCACGTCGAATCGAGGCAGAAGATAACGCAGGGCCAAAAACATATTGGCGAAAAGGCGAATTCGGTCGGACCTGTATCGACGCCGGCCCCGAAAAAGGTCAGTCTATCTAAAGACACTATGCCACCGATAAAATTAGGACTGCCCCCGACTGCACGCCCTAAGGCGCTCGATCCAAAAACCGGGGTCGAAACACCCAAAAAGGTGTCAATGGGAAAGAGGAGTCATCCTCTAGACGAGGACATTGTGTACCAAGAGCCCTCCTATAATGAGCAGTCAAAACTACATATCGACTCCGAATCTGGCAGACTTACTATTTATCAAAGGAAGATCAGGTCGGAAAATCCTCTTGAATCATATAAAATTCCACTCAAAAAGAAAAGGGATTCTTCAACATCGCCTGTCCTTTTTGAGACTGTAAGGTACCATGACCAGGACACTTCTGCATACTCACCCACACACACTAATAAGGATATGGGGTATGACTATGATGAACAATATAATTACCCTGCGGACACGGATCAGGATGACCAGACTCAAGCCTGGATAGACCCTGTTGACCCGGGGTGTTGCGTGTTTATCTAGGTTCCTGATCGATACTGTGACCTTATGCCCCTATTCGGCTATAAATCCATTTATTCCCTATATTGGCATAACCGTTCAAGTGCGATTTTCTGAAAAGTCATCTCTGGCCTCACACGAACAGAGCCACATTCCAGCATAGTTCTCTCTGCCACTTCCTTTGCGACCAATTAGTGCAATGACAGAGCAGTAGTCACTATCTGATATTCCTAGATAACACTCCGAGTTCTTCAACAAGATAAAAACTCCGCAAACCTGGAAATCCCCGCTTGCTGTGTTTTGATTAGTAATGGAACTCTAATGAGCAACTGATAACTATCACTTCCTAGTGACATCTTTAATTGACGTCTTATGTCCAGCAAACTTGCGTCAAACCCGGCACCTGTCAGGTATAAATATACCAACGTTGCCTTAAGCAATGGAGAGCTACTGTTGCTGATGCCAGCTGCCTGCACGACCCCGTGTTGGTAAATCTAGCACTCTGTCGCTGCAGCCTGCTGTCCCTGTGGTGGTGAAGCTGCTGATACCATTATCGCTGCTAAAGCGCGAACGATGGTACAGTACGCTTAGGAGCTGAACAGCCGTCCCTCTGCGAAGACATCCAGCAGATTCCAGCTGCCCGCGGACGCTGTCCCCCCTCCTTCCTCGACGCGCTGAAGAGACCCGCTGCCTTTCTCGTGCAGAGAAATCCAGCTCCGGCGTTTCCGGTCTGCCCTCACGGGTGACTGGGATATCGAGAGTGACCCCTGAAGGAGATACCAATCCTCCATCATTCTATTCAGAGGTATGGTGTTGACTAAACCCTTAGACGAGAATTCTTGAAACAAACCTTGGCAAAACCAACTTAACTTAAGCTACTTACTTACTCCCCTTTTCACGTGTTAGGCTTAGGTCAGGCACACTGGGGTAGGCGTAGTTAGAAGCACCAGTTGAGTATGTTAGCCTAATGTATATATGACTGTATATATTTTATTACTTTTAAACCATTGTATGGCTAAGAAACCATATCAATGCTTTTACAGTTCTATTTCGCAATCCTTATCTTACTGTACGTACTTTTTATTATAACAAGTCTTGCAATTGTGGCAATACATTTCTCTTGTACGAGAAGAAAGACTGTTCAATAAATGTTAACCCTTTATTGACAAACGCCCGTCTCTCTATTCTCTACATCTCGTGAAAGTAAACTTCACTAGACTGACTGAGTGAAATACATGTCTATTGTTTCACACGACCCTAGAGATTGACTCTTGATCTGAGGAGCAAAGTTGTCATGTTGCACGGTTGTTGGAAAGCTGAATCCCTTCTTGTCTGTGGCAAGGAAGCTGATCACTTCCTATGCAGAGAAGAAAGTTTCCAGTGACCTCTGAGCTAGTTGGTAACACAACCCAATTAAGTTTAGCATAGTCAGTGGAGGCCTGGAATATAAGCAGTTCCACGTCGATACTACTGTTTATGTTATTCCAATGCGCAGGGCCTAGTGGGAAACTAGGAACTACACTACAGGGGGAGTCACAGACTATTCCTGACACTCCTTCTTATCCTGTCAAAACTTTGCCAACAGAAGATACAGCTGCGTTTAACGCATTAATAGAAAGGGCAGCACAGAATCATGATGTAGAAATGCATGCTGACCCAATTGAAGAGGACTTCCTGTTTGACACTTTCTCCACTTCAGAGAAATCAGTCAAGACATTGCTGATGTTGAAAGGTGTCCTTAAACACGCAGGAGACATTTTCAAGGAGACCACAAGAGCAAGGGTTGTTAACGCCATTATTGAAAGAAAATACAGACCAGCGCCTGTGGACCCTACATATATTAAGGCACAGCTGCCATTGGACTCGTTGGTGGTATCAAATGCCGTAAGCGTGCCAACTCACAAACTACTGGTGATGCTCCTCCTCCAGACAAGGAGTCTAAGATATTAGAAGCTTCTGGGAAAAGGGTAGCTGTTCAAGCAGCTAAAATCTGGAGAATTTCTAATACAAAGGCCCTATTAGCCAGATACGATAGGGCGCACTATGACACACTAGAGCAACTGCTACAACATTTGCCTGATGTCTACAAGGAGGTAGCAGGAACACTGATACAAGAGGGAAAACTCATATCCAACGCATCCATTAAGTGTGCGCTAGACGCAGCAGACACCGCAGCCAGGGCCATCAACACAAGTGTCATGCTCAGGAGACATGCTTGGTTGCGCATCTCTGGGTTCAAACCTGAGATTCAAACCACATTACTAAATCAGCCTGTGAACCCTGATTTTTTTATTCGGTCCTGATGTGGACACAATCTTAGAGAAGATTAAAATAACAGAGACAGCCAAGTCTATGGGTGCCTTGCAGTCACAACAATTCAGGGGAGGCTCCTTTCGTCGCTCCGGTAACAGAGGAGCTACACGAGGCCAGGCATCCCAGCGGACTCCATACAATAAAGGGAGCACGCAGACCACCTATAATCAGAACAATAGAGGTGGATACCGTGGCAACAGCAGCAAGGGCAGAGGACGAGGGAATAACAACACCAGATCCTCCGCCATTACTAAACAGTGACTATGTAACACCGGTCGGGGGACGATTACAACAGTTCCTGCCAGTCTGGGAGAGCATTACCACAGACAGGTGGGTGAGACAACTTATTCAGTACGGCTATTGTCTAGAGCTCACCTCCACTCCACCCAACATACCCCCAAGACACCGTCCTATGTCCACAGAGCACATACACTTATTGCAACAGTTATTGCAGCAGGAAGTCATAAGCATGCTGCAAAAAGGGGCTATAGAAAACGTCCCCATACAGCAAAAGGGTACAGGGGTGTACTCTCTGTACTTCTTAATCCCCAGAAAGGACGGGTCTCTCAGGCCAATACTGGACCTCAGGCCCCTAAACCAATGCATCTTGTCGGAACATTTTCACATGCTCATTTTACAGCAGGTTCTACCATTGCTCAGTCAGGGAGATTTCCTCGCAACACTAGACCTAAAGGACGCATATTTCCACATACCGATACATCCAGCACACAGGAAGTATCTCAGGTTTAGTATACAGAATCCGCACTACCAGTTCAAGGTCCTGCCTTTCGGGGTGACAACAGCCCCCAGGGTGTTTACCAAGTGCCTAGCGACAGTAGCTGCGCACCTACGGAGAAACCATATTCACGTCTACCCCTATCTGGACGACTGGCTTATCCAAGCAAAGTCAGCCCAGCAATGTGCCATCCACATGTCCCGCACTATTCGCCTCCTACACTGCCTCGGATTCTCATTAAACTACACAAAGTCTCATCTCCAACCCGCCCACATACAACAGAACCTGGGGCGACAATAGACACTCTGGCAGCAAAGGCACAGCCAAACTCAGCAAGAATCAACAGCATTCAATTGCTGATTCGAAGATTCAGACCCCAACACTCACTCCCAGCACGGGTGTTTATGCAGTTGATAGGCATGATGGCCTCCTGCATCTTCATAGTCCCTCACGCGAGACTACACATGCGTCCTCTTCAGGAGTGCTCAGCACGGCAGTGGAACCAGGCTCAAGGACAATTAAAAGACCTAGTGTTGGTGACCGGTCGTGCATACAACTCTCTGCATTGGTGGAACCCGCAAAACCTTTGCAGGGGACGACCGTTCCAAGATCCTGTACCACAAATAGTGCTTACGACGGACGCATCTCTCCTGGGATGGGGAGCGCATGTTCTCCATTACACAGTGCAGGGACTATGGACGACACAGCAAAAGAAGATGCACATCAACCTGCTGGAACTGATGGCAATCTTTATGGCGATGAAGGCGTTCAAGGTACATTTGTGCAACAAAGTCAAGTTGATCCGGACGGACAACATGACTGCCATGTACTACATACAGAAGCAGGGAGGGACACACTCTCCACAGTTGTCACATCTAGCGCAAAGCATGTGGAAGTGGGCCATTCAGAGGAACATATTCCTCATGGCGGAACACCTCCCAGGCAGGGACAACCAGATGGCGGATCTGCTCAGCAGACACAGCCACCAGATGCACGAGTGGGAGATAAATCCCTCAGTGCTACAACCGTACTTCCAGCAGTGGGGTCACCCAGAGATAGACCTGTTCGCCAGAAGGGAAAAAGCAAAATGCCAAAGCTTCGCCGCCAGGTTTCCACATCCGCAGTCTCAGGGCAATGCGATATGGATTAACTGGTCAGGCAGGTTTGCGTACGCTTTTCCCCCAGCCCCGCTCATACCACTAGTGGCACGCAAACTGCGACAACACTCAATGACACTCATCCTAGTTGCTCCAACGTGGGCGAGGCAACCATGGTACACCACGTTCCTAGAACTTTCCGTGGTGCCTCATCAAAGGCTGCGATTAACACCCAGTCTTTTAACGCAGAGCCATGGAGACATTCAGCACCCAGATCCGCAACAGTTGAACCTTGCGATCTGGCTCCTGAAGTCATAGTTTGGTTACCTGAACTTGCCTCCTGACTGTATGAATATTATCAAAGAGGCAAGAAGGCCTACAACCAGAGCATGCTATGCGGCGAAGTGGAAACGATTTGTCATCTATTGTAACAATAATTACATAAATCCGCTAGATGCATCCACTCAAAACATCATATGTTACCTGTTACATTTACACAGATGCAATCTAGCCTACAGTTCCATACGTATACATTTAGCTGTGGTGGCAGCTTATCTTCAGAACAGGCAGCACCTTTCACTCTTCAGAGTACCTGCTATTAAAGCTTTCATGGAGCGACTCAAGCGAGTGATTCCTCCAAGACACCCACCTTCACCTGTCTGGAACCTGAACGTGGTTCTAACCAGACTGATGGGACCACCTTTTGAACCTCTACACTCGTGTAAGATACAATTCCTAACGTGGAAAGTGGCTTTTTTAGTGGCAATTACATCAGTTAGAAGAGTTAGTGAGCTGCAAGCCCTAACTATTCAGGAGCCAATCATACAAATACACGCAAATAGGGTAGTGCTACCTACAAACCCAAAAAGGTGGTATCCCAGTTTCACATCAATCAAACTATAGAACTGCCAGTGTTCTTCCCAAATCCAGATTCAGTGGCAGAAAGAGCTCTACATACCCTGGACGTTAAAAGAGCTCTCCTATACTATA
This sequence comes from Lissotriton vulgaris, assembly GCF_964263255.1. NCBI lineage: Eukaryota > Metazoa > Chordata > Amphibia > Caudata > Salamandridae > Lissotriton > Lissotriton vulgaris. The sequence continues at coordinate 1,947,629,731 of NC_141693.1, forward strand.
TAGACAGGACAAAACTTTTCAGGAAAACTAAGCAACTGTTTGTTGCCTTTTCACCACAGCACAAAGGCAACCCCATTTCCAAATCAGGTATAGCCAGATGGATTGTTAAGTGCATACAAATTTGTTATCAGAAAGCTAAACGCACATTAACAGTTCCCCCAAGAGCTCATTCAACACGCAAGTTATGGGCATCCATGGCTTTCCTGGGAAACATTCATCTAGAAGTCATATGTAGAGCAGCAACATGGACTACCATACATACATTTACGAAACACTACTGCGTAGATGTACACTCCAAGCAGCTGTAGGACAGGCTGTACTTAAGACTCTTTTTCAGACTGCTGCAGCTGGCACAGGCAACCACCGCTAAGGGGGAAACTGCTATACATTCTATGCACAGATATGAATTCAGCAGCCCACATGCCTCGAACGGAATATGCTAGTATGCATCTGTTCTTGGCATGTAGGTTTGCTGACATTCATATCGCCTTCCCTCCTACCCGGTGCCTGTCGCAGCTGTAGCACTAAGAATTAATCTCTAGCATGGACATCACTTACTGTATCATACTCCATCACTGCCACAATGGCGAAAAACAATCTGAGGATGGAGAGGATGCCCATGCGCACTGTAGTCCGGGGGAGGAGCCACCTATCTTGTGATACTTCGAAGACTCTTCCAGGACAACAATGTGCAATCATCCGGACCCAACACTAGGCGGTGATCTATGCACAGATATGAATGTCAGCAGCCCTACATGCCAAGAACAGATGCATACTGGTAAGTAGCATATTCCATTTCCAGGGACCCTCTTCTGTTTTTGAACAAAGGGGAGGTTTTTCCATAGATGCCGAGGGAGAAAAATGTCGCAAACCAACAGGCAGTTTTTTGGCTGTTGTTTTCTCATGTGTTGTTGATTTTAAGTTGGTGGTCCTAGAGTCAATGGACAGTAATGACTGTGTAGACCAAGCTGTTTCAGAAGGAACAGAGTTTCGTTTTTAAATTGAAAACTCATGTTCAAGGCATATGAGCTGCAGATCTCATACTGAGCATTAGATCGCCACCTGGTGTTGGGCTTGGATAATTGCATATTGTTGTCATCTTGGAAGAAGTCTTTGTAGTCACGAGATGGGTGACTCCTCCCTTGAACAATAGTGCGCTTGGGCATCAACTCCATCCGTAGATTGTGTTTTTCTGCCACGGTATTCGGATGTAACTTTTCCGCTCTGGTTCGAAATCTACTTGGCCGGTAGTTTGACGCGTAAAAACTTTACCAAACAACTTTCTATATCGATAACTATCGACTCCTCCCAGTCGCAACCTAAACACTGCTTCGAAAGCCCCGCCATCGAGCACGGCTCCGAAAGAAAATATTAAAGCCTTCCGGTAGCTCGGAACTGAGCATACCGCACGTGCCGATACCATAAGCTCCCTTGGCACCGAAACCGAAAGAAGTTCGGTTCCGAAACATACTCTGAAACCGTCGACTCCTAAAGACAAGATGGCTCAGAAAACAATGAAGCCTGTTTCTGGACGCTTCGAAGCTGACCAAAATAGCTTCCAGACCGAAATCTTCGGTGCTGAAACCCACAAAGACTGCTTCCGATGCTTCCAAGCCCACAAAGCAGTCCTCGACTCCAAAGACATTATCTTCGGTGCCGAAAACTAGGCTTCTGCTTCCCCAACAGCATTCCACTCCTGTCGGGGGCAGACTAACACAGTTCCTACCTGTCTGGAATTACATCACAACAGACAAGTGGGTAAGACAAATTATCCAGTTTAGCTCCTGCCTAGAACTTACAGCTACCCCTCCACATATACCACCCAGGCAGCGTCCAATGTCTACAGAACATCTAACGCTGCTCAAACAAGAGGTTCTCTCATTGCTTCTAAAAAACGCAATAGAAATGGTTCCATTACAACATCATGGAAAAGGGGTTTACTCGCTGTATTTCCTAACACCCAAGAAAGACGGGACACTGAGACCAATTCTCGACCTCAGGCCAGTCAATCTATAACAAGTGCTCCCATTGTAGCAACAAGGCAATTTCCTTACTACACTTGATCTCAAGGACGCCTACTTCCACATTACCATACATCCTTCTCACAGGAAGTATCTAAGGTTTGTGCTAGAAGGATAACACTATCAGTTCAAAGTCTTTCCATTCGGAGTCACAACGGCACTAAGAGTGTTTACAAAGTGCCTAGCAGTAGTAGCAGCACACCTCAGAAGACAACACATCCATGTCTTCCCATATCTAGACGATTGACTAATAAAAGCCAAGTCGTTCAATCACATTACAAACGATTCAAACAGTGGACAACTTGGAATTCACAATCAACTACACCAAGTCACATCTTCAGCCCTCTCATGTACATCAATACCTAGGGGCTACAATAAACACGGCTACAGCTCTAGCTTATCCCAGTCCAACCAAAATACAGAGCATCTGAGCCTTAGTCACGAAGTTTCAAACACAACACTCTCTCCCAGCCAGAGTGTTCATGCAACTAATAGGCATGATGGCATCATGCATTTTTATTGTTCCATATGCAAGACTGCTAATGCGCCCATTGCAGGAATGTCTAGCACATCAGTGGAACCAGACTGAAGGACAATTTACAGACCTGGTGGACAGCCGCACACATCGCTCTCTGCAGTGGTGGAACACCAAAAACTTGTCCAGAGGGCGGCAGTTCCTCAAGCTTGTTCCACAAATAGTACTTACAACAGATGTATCCCTAACAGGATGGGGAGCCCATCTCCTACACATACAACTCAAGGGAAATGGACCACTCAACAAAAAATGTTCCACATCAATTACCTAGAGCTGCTAGCAATATTCCTTGCACTCCAGTCCTTCCAAGTACATGTACAAAACAAGACTGTCTTAATCCGGACAGACAACATGACAGCCATGTACTATATTCAAAAACAGGGGGGACACACACTCTCTACAACTGTCCCAGCTCTCACAGAACATTTGGAGATGGGTCATTCCAAAAAAGATATATCTGCTAGCAGAACACCTTCCAGGTGTTCACAATCAGATAGCAGATCTGTTTAGTCGGCAGACGCAACAGTTTCACGAATGGGAACTACATCAGAAAGTTTTCTACCATTTGTTCACAAGTGGGGTCATCCAGACATAGATCTGTTCGCCACACACGAAAACGCAAAATGCCCAACCTTCGCCGCCAGGTTTCCTCACCCGTTGTCCAAGGGCAATGCGATATGGATGAACTGGTCAGGCAGATTTGTGTACGCTTTTCTGCAATTCCCACTAATACCACAAGTGGTACGCAAGCTAAGACAACAGTCAAGATAATCCTAGTAGCTCCCACATGGGCACGACAACCGTGGTTCACAACTCTGCTAGAACTCTCAATAGTTCCACACCCACAACTGTGTCTAACACCATCCATGCTAACGCAGAACCATGGAGACATCGGACATCCAGATCCAAATCAACTGAATCTAGCGATCTGGCTCCTGAAGTCTTAGAGTTTGGTTACCTTAACCTATCACCAGACGGTATGAATATCATTAAGGAGGCCAGGAGACCTACTACTAGAGCCTGCTATGCAGCAAAATGGAAAAGGTTTGCTATTTACTGCAATAATAATCAAATTGATCAACTGGATGCTTCTATCCAGAATATTATTTGCTTCATTCTAAACTTACAAAGATGTAGTCTAGCATATTCATCTATAAGGCTTCATCTTGCAGCCATTGCTGCATACCTACAAAATAGACAACATCTGTCATTATTTAGGGTACCTGCGATTAAAGCAGTTATGGAAGGATTGAAAAGAATCATTCCTCCTAGGTTACCACCCTCTCCAGTGTGGAACCTAAACATTGTTCTTACTAGGCTCATGGGACCCCCTTTTGAACCTTTACACAAATGCGAACTGCAATTCCTCACATGGAAAACAGCTTTCCTTATTGCTATTACCTCCCAGGAGGGTAGGTGAAATTCAAGCTTTCACTATACAAGTACCATTTTTACAACTACACCGTAACTAAGTGGTTCTAAGAACAAATCCAAAATTCCTTCCTAAAGTCATTACTCCTTTTCATCTAAACCAATAAGTAGAGTTGCCAGTGTTTTTTCAAAACCCAGATTCTGTAGCAGAAAGAGCTCTACACACCCTAGACGTAAAAAGAGCCCTTCTATATTACATTGATAGGCCAAAAATATTTCGAAAAACTTAAAAATTGTTTATAGCTTTCTCACCACCACATAAAGGCAACTTCATCTGTAAAGCTGGAATTGCTAGGTGGATTGTAAAATGCATACAAATATGCTATCAAAAAGCAAAACGTACATTAACAATTCCTCCTAGAGCACACTCCACACGCAAACTAGGAGCCTCTATGGCCTTCTTAGGGAACATTCCTCTAGAAGACATATGTAAAGCAGCACATGGTCTACTTCACTAAACACTATTGTGATGATGTTCAAGCAAAGCATCAAGCTGCAGTAGGCCAAGCTGGTCTCAAAACTCTTTTTTGACGTACTGCAACAGATACAGGCGACCACCGCTAGGGGAAAGACTGCTGTATAGTCAATGCTCAGTATGAGCTCATATGCCTCGAACGGTAACCAGTATGCATCTGTTCTTGGCATGTAGAGCTGCAGATTCTCACACGCCCACCCACCTCCCCGGTACCTGTATCTCTTCCAGCTCTATCTTAATTAGATATATACACATGGACATCCCTTTTTTTTCTAATTCTACCAACTCCCATCGTTTCCCATCATGACAAAAAACAATCTAAGGATGGAGTCTATGTCCATGCGCACTATCGTCCAAGGGACGAGTCACCTATCTCATGACTACAAAGACTTCTTCCAAGACGACAAATGCATGCAATCATCCAAGCCCAACACCAGGTGGTGATCTAATGCTCAGTGTGAGAATCTGCAGCTCTACATGCCAAGAACAGATGCATACTGGTAAGTAGCATTTACCATATCAGGATTAAATGATAATATACCATGGGGTAATTTTGTAAAATAATAGAGAGACCTACTAACACTGCAACAGGGAGGTACGGAGATCACCTCGTATCACTAATATCACCTCATTCTCTATGGATTAGTCTATTATCAAGATAACTGCCTGATTAATGTGTCTGTTTTGGGTATCATGGAATTTTAATTACCCATCAGTGACAAGCCACAGGGCTAGTTTAACACAGTCACATAAGTCTCCTATTTTTCTACTGACAGACCATCCCAAATGCAGTTTCCAAGATTTGCTACTATCAACAACAGTTCTTTTTGGGCAGCTATTGGTCTAAATCACAAACCATTCATTTGGTTAACTTTTATATAAATTCCAAAAATGTGTTGCTTAATTTCCCCTCCATTACATTAGCTCTGGCCTTTTCAGTACATGAAGAAACATAAAGAATCACTCTAGATTGCATGTATTATGAATTACAGGCTTAGTGAGTAAAGAGATTCCTCACTTCCTGATTGTGCCACAACTGATGGACATCTTTGTTTTTGTACATGCTCTAGTCCCCCGGTGGCACTGGCCATACATTGCTTTTCTTACGTGCACTCTCATTAAGGCAAAAGGAGAAATTAGATATTCCTTGTGAGAAGTTGGCCTGATATGTAGTGCTCACTATTCTAGTGATCACTGTGTATCATTCCAAACGACCCTTATTGATGATTGGTTGTAAGTCAACCTTTAGACCAGCTATCCTAGTAGCATGGACAAGAGCAGTCTTTAGGCTAAACTCTACACCACACAAGTTGTTATGAAAATAAAAGTAAATTTATTTAGAACACAACAGCCCTGGACTCTTTAGGAGGACAGGGCGCCAAGCATAATACAAAATACAAAGCTCTTAAAGAATTTCTGAATGTCGCACAATTTACGCAAATGCCCGAGGGGCACGGAAAACCATATACTACAAAAATGGAATGCGAAATACTAGCAGGTAAGTAACTAGTCTCAAAGGCTTTAGGATCGCTAGGACTGGACTACTGAACCTTCAAATTACGAGCAGGAGGCCTAGGGAGATCGGGTGCAGAGTGTGCACTCGGATGCGGGACAAAGTCTATGGATGCTAGATTTCGTAAAGTTAGTGTTATCGGACGAATCCGACTACGTAGAGCTGAAACGAAAAAGGATCTGGACACTTAGATCGTTAAGCTATGCTGGAGCACCGAAATGCTCAGGTTACCTAGCCCAGGGGCTGCGGCTGCATAGGTCTGAAAAGACGTCGGGAATCCTCGTTGCAGTCTATGGAGCCTGAAAGAAGTTGTTGCTGGCAGGCGACCAGTGATGAAGTTCGATGTGACCCAAGCCTGGATCAATGATGGAGGATACCTGTAAGCAGAGGGGACCAAGTTCTGAATCACTAGCCAGTGAATATATGGGCACCAGGATGGCACCGGACGAAGTCACCTCGACCAGGTGAGTGGGCGACGCTGGGCTCTGCAGTCTCTCGGACCAGGAGGCGTTGTCGGCGACCAGGATGAAGGTGCGAGCTGTCCCACGAAGGTATCTGCTGTCGACGTCGCTGGACCCAGGATTGGGGCAACAAGTCTTGGCAAATGCAAGCCCACGCGGTGGACTCAAAATGGCGTCTGGAGTGGACCAGGAGGGTCCGGGGTGCTCCTCTGTTGGAGGGGAGCAAGGGCCAGTCTGGAGCAACCAGACCAGCGGTGTTGTCGTCGTGGTACGTCGTCAAGAGGGCTACAAGCCAGCAGGTAAGTAGCCGGACAACGCGGTGAGCAGCAAAGAGCAGAAGGGCCCCACACAGATCTCGTGGATGCTGGGGGGCTGGACTTCGGTGCTTGAGCTGCTCAGGGTTAGGGCTTCTCAAACCCCAAAGCACTCACTCGAGGATCCCTCGGCAGTTTCGCTGGATAAGCGTTGTGCAGTTCTGAAGATGGCCGGTCCCTCGAGGTCTCGTCACACCCACGGATCTCAGCTGAGCTGATGATGTAGGTAGAGGTCAGAGGTGCCAGGGAAGCCGGGTCTCGTCGTGCTGGTCAGTCAGGTTCCGGAGGAAGGACGTGCAGCAAACCGCAGTGTTCTTAGTTGGTGCCCGCAGATGCAGGGTACTACTCCTTAGTCACAAGGGAGAAATCTTGAGAAGAAGTCTTGAGTTCCTTTCGTAGAAAGTAGTTTCAGGATTCAAAGATGATCTAATTTGGAAGGGTCCCCGCTCCCACCTTTATACTAAAGAAAGGGGCTGGTATGGGACTAGGTCCTGCCCATGGGTGGGACCAGGAAGGGGGGTGGTTACATCCCTCTCCCATGCCGGACTTTCCCCAGCTCAGGGGCTGGTGTGCCCCTGGAACTGGTTCAAACCGGCAGATGCACTGAGAGCACCGGGGTGCCACTTGCAGTCACCTTCCTATTCAGCCCTGCCTACCTAGGATACACAAAACCCTGTCTGGGTCGGTGCTAGCACCGCCCCCGATAGGAAACCCTTTGTCCAAGCTCTCCTCGCTGGAAGGACTCCCAGCAGCAGGAGGTCAGACTTGTGTCTGTGGTGGCAGCATCCATTTTGTGATGCTGAGGCTCAAGTTAACTTTAACCGGGGTTCACAGTTACAAACATGTCGTGTCCCTCTAGAAGGGTGGAATGCTAACCCCGTCGCCAGAATTGGCGAGGGGTTAGTATTCCAATTCGTATGACACCTTACTCGACATGTTTTGATAAAGCGATACCAGAGTTGGCATATAACCGCGAGGATTATAATGCACTTAAGAGTATATGGTACGCGTTATCATAGAACAGCTATTAGGACTTGATTCCGCAAGCTGCAGTCGGGCTCAGCTCATGCCAGAGCACCATCTCACATAATTCCAAGCACTCTGCCTTCAGGATTGTTAAGGCCTGCCATAGGAGTGACTGATACGAATACATGTGTCCATTTTAGGGTTAGATATAGGTATACTATATCTACAGCAAAGGGTGATTACACCACTTTGCCCCAGCTGTCGTGCAGCTAGTTGTGTCAGATTTAGATGGCCAGCCAGGGGTGGCATAATACATGCTGTAGGCCCTGGGTACACCTATGCCCTGAGTTACAGGGTCTGATAAGGTGGCCCAGTACCAATCGGTAAATGCACCTAAGGTACACGTGTCAAATTAGTGAGAGAACAGCAAGGCTGTGGGTCTGATTAGCAGGCCCACAGCCAGAGAAGTCGTAAACCAGTGAAGCAAAAAGCAAAAATCTGGGGTGATCATAGGATTGCAGACCCTACTCTCCTACATTCCTCACTTACTGGTTGTGCTGTAACAGGCGTCCATTTTTGTTTGCACTCGCTCTAGTCTCCCATTTGACAGTTGCAACGTGTAGCTACGCTTGCATGCACTTGAGCCCTTCAAATTCAGAATCCAAATCGGCTCCGGTAAGATGCTGTTCCCGAGCGGAGCAGAAAGTGCCCTCTTTCTTGCATGGTATGCCCCCACTTTTTGCTGAATTGCTGATGTTCTTTGACTGAGTGTACCCTTGGCTCCTGCTAATGAGGTACCCAGGGCCTATGTTCCTTCCCTTAAACAGCATTGAAGCCTAAACCCAATTGCATTTTTGGCCACATGTCAGCCCCTGGTAAATGGTACCATAGGTACCCAGGGCACTGTGACCAGAGAAGGCCTCTAAGGGCTGCAGCACTTATTGTGCCACCCTTCGAGGCCTTGTACCCTGACACACACACACACACTGCCTTTGCAGGCTGCGTGTCTTGGTGCAGAACAAACTGAAGTAGACATGGCACACATCCTTGTGTGCAATGCCCATAAGCCACTGCCCTGGCATACATCAGTCACCCCTCTAGCTGGCTGCCCTATGCCAGTGGTGAGGGTACAGGTGCATGAGCCCTGTACCCCTATAGTACCCAGGTCCATTCCTGGGCACTGTAAGTGCAGTGCTGCCATTAACCCGTTCCGTGCGTGCGTCAACCAACGGCCGTCGCAATTTCTTTCCATAGGATAATATTGGTGGATCTATTTGAAACAGTTTCGAAGTGTCAACTTTTGAAATACAAGAATATTCTTCAAACTAACTAAAACGCATTTACTCAACTGTTTTCAGGAAATGTCCCAGTGCTGAATCTAGGATCCAGCACTGTTAGAAAAAGTAATCCGAAAAGTTATTAATTGCATTTTACTTAAAAAAAAATTCATTCAAATGTTCTATACCTGCTAAGTGTTGGAAACTGCTTACGTACACTGTAACCAAATTCACTACAAGTTATACTGCAATTTTGAACTATTTTCACACAAGTAATTTACTACTGCAAAGTACTTCTATGCTTACCCGGCTTGCTTGGTTCTAGAAATAAAACAGTATATTTGTATACAACAACAATTGGCCTAGAGTTCAGTTCTTGAGTGTGTGAATTCATTTGCTGACTGACTCAGTACTGCTGCTCGACCAAGCTACCACTTTTAGAGTAAAGGTCTATCCAACTTTAACCTCTGCCAAACCTCTGGAGACCCTTGGACTTTGGTCCAGTATATTTAGAGTCAGTTTCTTAGGTAATCCAGCGAAGTCCTTCCTTTGACAAGGTGAGTGCACGGCACCCTGCAGCCCTAACGCCTTTACTGATATGAGATCCTTCCTAATAAGGGTTTCCCAAACGTATTTAAAGCTCACCCGATATGTTTTTTTACCTACAGTGTGTGACTAAAAGCGGGACTTCCTGCTGGACGAACCACGAAGCCTAGGCTTTGACCAGAAAAAGTACGTGTTTGTTATAGGTGTATGTTTGTTAGTTACTTGGGTATGTCTTTTTTGCTTAATTTTACGAGTGTCTGACACAATTTTTAAGACACCGGCAGCCACGACAGTGAATGTAAGTGACATTTCACGTATAACAATTTAGTATGCTTTAATACAAAACCACCACTCTAGATGTGCTACATGGAATCACGTTTGGACCATGATAATAAGTCACCATTGTTTTCACAGAAAGTGGTGTCCACCCACAAAGGAGGGGTTTATTTGGCATACCCTCACAGCATAACTTAGACAGTAGTGGAGATATTACAATTATTGTTCTTTTACCTTTTTCTTTTCAGGTAATTCCCAATAGGATTATCAGGTGGTATTATTTCAGTATTGCACCTGCATATTTGTTTATTATAGTGCGATTGAGGCACTTCTTTTGAGTTGGATTCAGTGGACCCACATTAGGAGTAATACTAGGTATACAAATGTCATATACTAGGTCCTAAAGAATAGCTGGAGAGGTATACTAGAAACATGTCGACAGTTAGGATTCACTGGGTTTAATGTGCCCAAATCCTAAGGTATTTCCCTGTTTTAGAACCATCATGCCTGGGGTCAGAATAAAGGTTGTATCACTCACCAGTCAGGTATTTTTGAACACACCTCTTCCTTTACCTCCCTCCTCTCAAGCATATTTACCTGCCTCACATAGTCACTACACTCAGTGCTCCCGCGTAATTCGTCTGGTCGCAGCACATCCCGTTCCGTAGCAGAACGGTGAAGGACCCTATGATGAAGCATGTCACCAAGTGGTAACCCTAGTGGGTGAGGGTTTTACGACAATCTTTGTTTTCCCCCCCAAGTAAAGGAATAAGATAACTTTCAACTCCACATTTTAAGGTGCTGGGTCCTTAGTTTTTTTTTTTTTACATTAGGCCTTGGAGGGTCGCCCCAGCCTGAATATTCTCTACCTCACCCCCCTTTTTGTGTATACAATTTCCCCCTACTCTTACTTCAGTTCTTTACAGAGTGTTTATAATTGTCAGTATTTGCTTTTCTTATCTGCTAAAGACATCTGTGAGAAAGTGCCCTCTCTCTGCATGGTAGCCCCCACTTTTTGCTGAACTGCTGATGTGCTTTGACTGAGTGTGCCCTGGGATCCGGCCAATCAGGTGCCCGGGGCCTATGCTCCTTCCCTAACCCTGCATTAAAACAAAACCCAATTGTCGTCTCTGGTCACTGGTCAGCCCCTGGTAAATGGTACCATGGGTGCCCAGGGCCCTGTGATCAGAGAAGGCCTCTGAGGGCTGCAGCACTTATTGTGCCACCCTTCATAGGCCCTGTACCATTACACTCACACACTGCATGTTTTTGGTGCAGAACAAAGTGAAGTCGACATGGCGCACATCCTGCGTGCCATGCCTACAACCCACTGCCCTGGCATAGATCAGTACCCCTCTAGCTGGGTGCACTATGCCAGTGGTGAGGGTACAGGTGCATGAGCCCTATACCCCTACCGTATCACGTAAATCCAGTGCTGCCATCTTCTCCCCTTTGGAGCAAGAAAAACCGTGGTTCTGGGCCTGATTCAATCGCGGCTGGACTATGGAAATGCCTTGTGTCTTGGAGCCCCTGACTTCACCTTGCGCAAACTGCAACTAATACAGAACTGCGCAGCCAGAACACTCTTACAAATCCCCCACAGATCATCAGCAAACACCGGACTGAGGACACTGCACTGGCTCCCTATAAAGGGAAGAGTAAACTTTAAATCACTCTGCATTGCTCACCAGACCTTCTGGTCTCTAGGCCCGGCAATCAATCTCCCTCTCATCACACCCTATCTCCCCACAAGACAGTTGCGCTCCACCTCTGCAAATCTAGCCATTGTGCCGCCAATAAAGAAATCAAGGTCTGGAGGCCGCTCCTTCTCCTATAATGTAGCCAAGAGGTGGAACGCTCTGCCCCAGCATCTAAGATCTAATCCTGATATTCTCTCCTTCCGCAAACAGCTGAAAACGCTCCTGTTCACTACATAACTGTGGAGCTGAATCTGCCTTTTCCTAACTCAAACCTCAGTTGGTATGCTTAGCGCTTGGACGCCTCAGGGCAGCTACGTGCGCTCTATAAATCTGAGTTCATTCATTCATTCAAGAGTATATGGTTCTGGGAGTTTGTCATTACGAACTCCACAGCACCATAATGTCTACACTGAAAACTGAAGTTTGGTATCAAACTTCTCAGCATATTAAACCCACGCTGATGCCAGTGTGGAATTTAATAAAAAATGCACACAGAGGGCATCTTAAAGATGCCCCCTGTAAAACGACCAACCCAAGCTACAGACCGCATACACTACAGCGCGGATTTCCTTCACAGTCTGAGGGTTCCCACGAGCAACCATGGTTGTCGCAGATATCACGCTGATAACGTGCCTCAGCTCTGCCCCGAGTGTCATAAACCCCTCAAACCCAATACAATCACCAAACCGCTATATGATTTCCGCATGTTCTTATTGAACTGCCGCTCCCTCCCCAAACATACAGCCGAAATAACGCTTTTAATAGAAGAACACTCACCTGATATTCTGTTCCTAACAGAAACCTGGCTCTCCCCGGAAGCCGACCCAGCCGTAATAGCTGCGCTTCCTTCAGGTTTCCAAATCTCGCGTCAGGACCGGTCTAAAGGGAGAGGAGGAGGCCTGGCTATAATCCACAAAGAACAGTTCCACTGCCGAGTGGAATCTGAAACCATTCTGGACTGTGAAAGCCTAACTTTTAACATCGAACTGTCACCTAATAAGTGCCTCTTGGGCACCCTGATCTACCGACCTCCGGGACCCCCAAGGCAGTTCCACGTCAGTCTACCCTCAAATGTATCTGAACGCATCAATTCCACATCCAACTTCATCTTGCTAGGTGATTTTAACTTTCACTTTGACTCAGCCACTGACCTCATTGCCTCGACTTTAGCAGACGACCTAGCAGCCCTGCTACTTTCACAACGGGTCACCTCGTCCACCCATGTGAAGGGCCATTTGCTTGATCCAGTCTTCAGCAACTGCACTGACCTTCTAACCAGTCCACCCATCCCCCTACCCTGGACGGACCACTTCTTGATCCCCATCAACTGGACTATCTCTAAACCCCCTGAACCTACCCCTACCACAAGACTCACGAGAGCCTGGTCCCATCTAACAGTTGACAATTGGATTAACACACTTATGGAGAACCCACCCCTGATCACCGACAATCCCGGTCTAGCTAATCAGGCATACGTTAAATGGATTTCCCAATCTCTCGACACTGTTCTTCCGAAAAAGGAAATCACGCTTAAACTCCTCCATAAAACTGCCCCGTGGTACACGGAGACTTTGAGAGACAAAAAACGTCTTTGCAGGAAATCCGAAAGACGATGGCGTACCGACTATTCATCGGAAAATAAAAAACTCTATCGAGAATCTATTAGCGATTACAAAAGTCTGATAAAAGAAGCCCAGGCCGCTTACTTCTCTGAGAAAATCGTGCTCGCAAAATCCAAACCCAAGGAAATTTTCAAAATCATAAAAGAATTAATAAAACCGCCTAGCCTACTGATGGACAAATCCACCTCCCACTGTAATAATGTTGCCGAATTTTTTCACCAGAAAATCAGCTCCATCTACTCGGCCTTCCCCCTGAACAATCTCTCTCCTCCAATTCCCCCCTTACACTCCACCTATCATCCCCCCAGCCAACAGCCACCTACGCTGTCTCGTTTTCCTTCATTGGAACTTGCCTCGCTTGAACCTTTGGCACGCAAAGTCAAATCCGGGTCCCCCAATGATCCAGCCCCACCGGCCACCTTACCCATATTAAGGGAGGTTCTAAATACCTCCATCTCCACGGGTACGGTCCCCACAGTTTGGAAGCAGTCTATGGTGAGAGCCCTGCTAAAAAAGCCCAACCTGGACCCCACGGATCTAAGCAACTACCGCCCCATATCCCTGCTCCCCTGGGCAAGCAAGATCCTGGAGAAATACATAAATCACCAGTTAATAAACTTCCTAGAAGACCACCATCTACTGGACCCCACCCAAACCGGCTTCAGACCCAAACATGGGACCGAGACCGCCCTCCTCATGGTCACCGAGGAGGCTAGAAAAATCCTAGATCAGGGAGGATCAGTGGCAGTGATCCTCCTTGATCTCAGTGCGGCCTTCGATACGGTCAGCCATGTCACCTTGCTGCACCGCATGTCCCAGGTCGGGATCAAGGGTAAAACGTGGTCCTGGTTTCTGTCATTCTTAGAAGACAGATCCTTCCAGGTGTTCGAAGGCGAGTCGGTCTCCACCAGCAGACCTTTGAAATGCGGTATTCCCCAAGGCTCCTCTCTAAGCCCTGCACTTTTTAACCTGTACATGAGGCCACTGGCCGATGTCGTCCGCCCGTTCGGGATTAAGATCATTTCCTACGCGGACGACACGCAGCTTGTGGTCTCCCTGACACAGGAAACCAATCTACCTGTACAGGGCGGGCTTAGAGAGTGTCTGGAGGATGTGAAGACTTGGATGTCCCAATCGTCCTTAAAATTAAATGGAGACAAAGCCGAGCTTATGGTCCTCGGCAATTCGGTCCCTAGCTTCCCTGTCGCCCTCTGGCCACCCAGCATGGGCCCTCCACCAACCCCCAAAAACAGGATTAAAAGCCTGGGAATATGGATGGACAGATCCCTTTCCTTCAACGTACAAGCTACAAAACTCTCGGCTACCTGCTTTGGCATCATGAGGATGCTTAGGAAAATTTTCCCTCTCCTCCCCATGGAAGCCAGACAAGCAGCTGTACAAGGCCTGATCCAATCCCGCCTTGATTTTAATAATGTTCTTTACCTCGGCGCTCCGGAATCCACCTTGAGAAGGCTCCAGACTGTGCAGAACTGTGCTGCACGCATGGTACTCGACCTCCCCCGCAGACAGTCAGTAAGGTCTGGTCTGGTTACCCTCCACTGGCTACCGGTGCACCAGAGAGTTATGTTCAAAGCCATGTGCATAGCTCACCAGTCATTCTGGAACTCTGGCCCCAGGATCACACAGGACCTAATCATTCATTACAGGCCCAACAGGAATCTAAGATCTAACCAGACCTTTCTAGCAGTAACCCCGAGAGTGAAAAGATCCAGATCTGGAGGTAGGTCGTTCTCCTACAATGCTGCTAGGGCCTGGAATGCCCTTCCGTTGTACTTAAGATCTACCCCCAACCTTACGGCCTTCCGTAAACAATTGAAAACCTTCCTATTTCACCCAGTCTAAACTTCCTCACTCTCCCCCCTGAGTTCCTCATGGTTGGACTTCGGTATTCCTAGCGCTTGGACGCCTCCGGGCAGCAATTCGCGCTCTACAAATTCATATCCTATCCTATCCTATCCTAGCGTGCAGGCTGAAAGGCTGCTTTTAGCTGCTACCACCAGACATGTTTCTCTTCCAGGGGATCCTCATCAATAGTCATAAGCACTGAATATTCCCGCCCATGTGCGGGACCCCGGAAACAATATCTATACTACTATAATAAAGGAAGAACTTTCAGCCTTTGGGGCGGGTAAACCTGGGAACCACAGCGCCAATCCACACACCCAATACACCGTTGGATTCTTCAGGGTGTGTAGATGGTTATAGGCTACATAAATTAAAAAACAAAACTTTATTTAAAAAATTTACAGTAGATAAAAAGTTGTCCCTCAGAAGTAGCGCCAGCCGCGACGTGCGTGCTCACGTCAGGAGCGCGGGGAGGAGCGGCGTCCAGGAGCATGTCCAGGAGCGGCGGACATTGCGTTGGGGAGGAGCGGTGACGTGAGGAGCAGCAGACAGGCCAGCGGCGGTGCAAGCAGCAGACCGGCTGGAGGAGCGGCGGCTGAGGTAAGGGAGCGGCGGACATGGTGCGGGGGAGGAGCGGTGGCGTGAGGAGCAGCGGACAGGCCAGCAGCGGACAGGCGGGAGGAGCGGCGGCTGAGGTAAGGGGACCCATGTTGGGGCAGGCGTGGGTCGGGGCAGGCGTGGGTCGGGGCAGGCGTGGGTCGGGGGACCGGCTGGGTGGGGGCCCGGGCTGCTGCACAATGTCTGGGTGGGCGGGGAAGCCTGTTGCACCCGGACAAGGTCGGGACGGGCTGCTAGTAAAAATATATACGTAAAAACACATATATCTCGCTCCCTATATATGTACGTACATATATCATTTTCCTAAACACCAATGTAGTTCCAAAACCAAGGCTAGACAATGTAAACACTTATATAAGTACAGCAATTAGCAAGGAACAAAAAACACATTAGGTCAAATAGTCCTTGAACTTTGTGTTTTAATGAGTAAAACCACTCATAAATCCAGAAAATTGCTCAAAGACCTTGTCAGCCCTAGGGTGAATTAAGAAGCAATAACACAGAAACTGAAAGCATTTTCATCTAAAAACTGGCGCCTAGTCCTAGTCATGAGTGTGGGAGCTTTTGCTCCTGTAGCTGAGGGCTACTTTACTTCCTGGTTGGTTATTATCAAGGTTTTTTGGTTATTACAGGCATATTATTGCTTTTTTTATATACCGTGGGACTCCCACTCAGACGACTGGGAATGATTCAGGCATGTGAATCTATAAAAGACACCACTACTGGAGAACCACAGATTACAGGTAAGTAACTATTGTTCTTGCTGGATATCTCCCAACACGGTTTTCGAGTCGCACACAGCACAGAGTCAGCCCTCACGGTTGTGATCAACAACATCCGGTCTGAGGTGGATAAGGGACATCCTACTCTACTGGTGCTGTTAGACCTCACAGCGGCCTTCGATACCCTGTCCCCTTCAATCCTGATTTCCAGGCTGCAGGAGATCGGGGTAGAGGGTACGGCTCTCAGCTTAATCTCCTCCTTTTTACATCACAGAGAGCAGAGAGTCAAGATGGGCAATTTTCTTTCTTCTCAGGCAGTGTAATGTGGGGTACCGCAGGGCTCTTCTCTGAGCCCTCTATTATTTAACATCTATGTTACCCCACTTGCCAAGGTGGTGAGGTCCTTCGGCTTTGATGTGCTGTCATATGCCGACGACACCCAGATCCTGGTTTCCATCACTCAGTTTGCAGGTGTTTCAGCCCTTAAATTTATGGAAGAAGTCCCCAGTCGTGGTCGGGGTGATCCTCCAGAAATGGGCTACAGGCGTCAATTGGAGATTCGAGGCTGGTCAGAGATCATCAGATCTGGATAACCAGGGAGACCTCCTCATAGCGTTGGGCCACTCGAACTCTGGCATTGGGTGAAGAGTGATGGAGATTCGCAGTTTTGGCCAGGGCCAGAGTCTGTTGTTGAACAAATTTGGTGCTCACGGTAGACAGTCTTAGTTTTGGAAGGCAGGGCAGGTCCTTCAGGTTCTTGAGGGCTGCTGGCTGCAGGACACACCAGGATTTCGCTGGCGCAGGTTCGAGGTGTGGACAAGCCGGCACAGCTGGGGCCAAGTCAGTGGGTGTCCTCCTTAGTTCAGCACGACTGCTAATGTCCTTTTTCTTCTTGGTCGGTTCTTTTCTGAGGGGCGTTACAGGTAAGTAAAGGTCGGGACCAATTGGTCCCTTCCTTGGAGTCGGTACACCCCCAGTTTATGCCACCCTCCAATGGGATGGGAGGGGGCATATGCCTCTCTGGTTGGCTGGGTCCCTCCATTTGCAAAATAGCCGGGACAGAGTTGTGCTTCACCTAGTCTTCCCCACTTGAGGATGGGGTTGGTAAAGGTGGTCACACCTCCCTTCCTCGCTTGGTTTTCCCTCCCAACGTTAGGATTAAGAACCGGGGGGTGGGGGTGGCAGATGTTGGAAGCACCAATTGGCTGGGGTATCTCACAAAGGCGGCAAGCCTTTGAAGCTTCCCCTTCATGGACACTGACCATCCTGCGGGAGGAGGCTTTGCACCTCGTCCCAGGATGTGCATTGTTCCAGACCCTGGAGAGCGGCAGGCTCTCGAGCCAGGGGTCCAGAAACATATCTGGTGGTAGCATAGGGCAAGCAGCCACTCAGCCAGGCCACTAGTTAGGTCGTTTTTCAGAGGGCATCTATAAGATGTCCTTTGAGTGCATTTTACATTAAATCCCACACTGGCATCGGTGTGGGTTTAATGTGCTGATAAGTTTGATACCAAACTTCCCAGTTTTCAGTAAAGCCATTAAGGTGCTGTGAAGTTTGTAATGACAAACTCCCAGTACCATATACTCTTAATGGCATTACTGCACTTACAATGTCTAAGAATTGGCTTAGACACTGTAGAGGTATCTGGCTCATGCACCTGTGCCCTCACCACTGGTACAGTGCACCCAGCTAGAGGGGTAGCTGACCTATGCCAGGGAAGTGGGTTGTAGGCATGGCACACAGGAATGTGTACCATGTCGACTCTTCACTTTGTTCAGCACCAAAACATGTGACCTGCAAGCGCAGTGTTTGTAAAGGTACAGGGCCTCTAAGGGTGGCACGATGATTGCTGCAGCCCTTAAGGACCTACTGAGGCCACAGTGCCCTTGGTACCTATGGTACCATTTACAAGAGACAGACATGTAGCCAAAGCGTTCCATTTGGGTTTTGTCTGAATGTATTTTTGAGGAAAGAACATAGGCCCTGGGTACCTGTTTGGCAGGAACCCAGGGCACTCTCACTCAAAGTACATTCGCGGTTTTGCAGAAAATGGGGGCAACCATGCAAAAAGAGGGCACTTTCTTACACGTGGCACACGGGTGTCTTCCATGTTGGCTTGTAGTTTTAAGGTCTCCACCTGGCACACAGACTGCACGGTCAGTGTGTATGGGTCAGGGGAGGAGTCTGAGTGTGGCGAAATATATGCTTCAGGCCTCAGTGACTTTCTTTTGCTTCAATGCCCTGGGTGCCCATGGCACCTTTTACATGAGACTTGTATGTAGGCCGAAGGAGTGCCAATATGGGTGCAAAGATATCGTTTTGGGGGAAAAGCCCAGGCCCTCCGGAGCTGATTATAAGGAACCCAGGGCACATTTTGTCAAGAAGCATCAAACATTAGGCAAAAAGTGGGGTCAACCATGCAAAAATGGGGCACTACCCTAGCAGGCCTCAAAACATCCTCTTTCAGAGGTCAAAAGACCGCCACTGCCTTTGGGCCATGGTCGGATCTGAAAGAATGTTTCGGATGTCCCTCCTTCGGTCCTGGCATCGAAAACTGATACCAAGGTCAAGCCTTCAAAATCAACCCCTTTGGAACGTGAACTACGTTCGGGTTTGAGATGGCAACCGACCTCTTCCACTTCAGTTCTGAGCAAAAAAACTGGGCCTACACTGAAAGCCTTGGTTCTGAAAACTACTGATACAAAACACTCAAAGTTTTCATCTGCCTCCATGTCTACGGTCGATCTTTCTCAAAAAAATTTACATTTGACAGTGGAAGATTCAGATCCACGAGGGTACAGGAAGAAAACTGTCTTTTCCTCCACCAAAGGGGAGGTTCACCTTCCAGGAGGCATTAGACACCCTTGTTCCTCAGGATAAAAAGTTGAAGGACAAAGCCACCAGTCTTACACACCAGCCTCCTCTGCCACCACCTCCTACTCCACCACCACCATCACTACCACCCCCACCTTTCCCTCCTACACACCTATAACCTGGACTACTTGGTTCATCACCTTCAGTGTTACCAGGTACAGATAATGGGGAATTATACCAGCCATTAGGGGATGCATATGACATGGGATGCATTTGTCACTGACCCTCTTGCACCCAACGATCCGGAATTAAATCCTGCTTGTCCATCTTTTCCGGTTTATGCTACTTTATACCAACAAGTAATTGCTAGGGCAGCTGCTTTTCACAATTTTGAGCGCCACAAAGCATCCCTAGAACAGGACTTATGTCTTTGACACCCTCTCTTCCACACATAAAGACACTCAGTATCTACTCATACTTCTCGTAATGATAAAGTATGCTGAAGATATTTTTAAAGTGCCAGTCTGTGCCCGAGTCGCTACCCCTTGGGAGGACCACAAATATAAGGTGGCTCCTTCTGACCCACTTTTTTTTAAGGGTCATGTTGCAACTATTGATTCAGGTGGAACTACAGCTCGTAAACAAGCAAACAGCCTGGCTACTGCCTATTGAGAAAGAAAGTGAGAGAATAGATGCAGCGGGGAAAAGGGTCACTGCACATGCAGCTTTGGCGTATTGCAGATTCCCAAGCTCTTCTATCACACTATGTCAAAAACCATTGGGCTGAAATGGAGGAACAATTGCAATACCCTCCTGAAGAACATCGCTAAAGGGGACAACAGATTGTAACAGAAGGTCAAGTCATCACCAATAACTCCATCCGCTTTGCATTAGATGTGGCAGATACTGCTGCTAGGGATGCAAACACTAGCGTATTATTCAGACGAGATGTTTGTTTAGGTGTTTTTGCTTTAAATCAGAGGTCAATCAGCCAGTCCTAAATATGCCTTTTCACCAAGAACACCTGCAGGAAAGTGGGTTTCTGTTGTAGTAACCTATCCACTTTTTGCCAGATCTCTGATGCTTACTTGACTGAGTGTGTGCTGGGACCCTGCTAACCAGGCCCCAGCACTTGTGTTCTTTTGCAAAACCTCTACCATTGCTCCCAGTATTGGCACACCACTGGCCCACATATAGGTCCCTTGTAAAAGGTACCAGTGTTACCAATGGCCTTGTGATAAGAGAGGGCTCCTTAGGGCTGCAGCACGTATTGTGCCACTGTAGTAAAGTGCCCCTTTTTGCATAGTTGCCTCCTATCATTTTGCCAGATACCTAATGCCAACTTGACTGTGTGTTGCCCTGCTAGCCAGGCCCCAGCACCTGTGTTCTATCCCAAAGATAGATACATTTGTTACCCACAATTGGCACGCCTCTGGGCAACTTGTAAGTCCCTTCTAAAAGGTACCCCTGGTACCAAGGGCCTTGTGACCAGAGAGGGCCTCTAAGGTTGCTGCATGGATTATGCCACACTCGGAGACCCCTCACCTTCACACTCCCACCCTGCCATTGCAGACTGGGTGTTTTGGTGCAGACAAAACTAAAGAATCAACATAGCACACAACCCTGGTGCCAGGCCCACTAACACTGCCTATGGCATTGGTAAGTCACCCCTTTAGCAGGCCTTACAGCCCTAAAGGCAGGGTGCACCATAAATCAGGTGAAGGCATAGCTGCATGAGCAATATGACCCTAAAGTGTGTGTGCCATTTACAGACGTTGTAAGGGCAGTGTAGCTTTTTTGAGTACACTGGCTGGAACTTTGTCAACATGATCACAGCTCCAAGTTGGCTTTACTGAAGTCTGGGAAGTTTAGTATCAAACTTTCCAGCACATTAAACCCACAGTGATGCCAGTGTTGGTTTAATGCAAAGGCCACACAGCTGGCATCTTAGAGACGCCCCTGAAAAACATCCAGCCTCTGGTGGGTTCCCTGACTGGTACACACCAGCCTGCCACCACAAGACATGTTTCTGGACCCCTGGGGTGGGAGTCTCTGCTCCCTGAGCCCAGAAACGAAGCCTTTCTTGGCCGGAGGTGTCCACACCTCCCCAGGCCAAGAAGAGCCATCTGTGGCAGGGGACCTTCAAAGGCCTTGCTGCCTTTCGAATGCAACCCCCATCCTTTCCTGCTATCAAGAGGAGGCCCCCTTCCTGTCTCCCTCATTTTCTGCAGAAAGCCATTAGGGAAAAATTGGCCAGCCCAGAAGGTGTGCCCACCTCTACCATCCCCACCCCCACCAGGAGGGGGAGGCGAGGTGAAGCCCACTCTTCAGTGCCCGCCATCTTGCAGATGGTAGGCACTCCCCAATCAGGATTAGGGATTGTGCTCAATCCCCCACGTGGGGTGAGCACACAAAGGGTGTAGTCCCCTTAAAGTCAGTAGCCCATTGGCTACTGACCTCCATACCTTACAAGGTGGTGGTAAAGACGAAAACACCCCAAAAAGCCATTTTAAGCAAATTGCTTCAGGGCCATGTTGCAGACATACATCCCCTTAGGGCATGTATGTCTGCAACATGTGCACCCATACACAATTGAGGGTTGCAACAGGGTTTCAAAGTGACACCCTGCCACCCTTCACTGTTTTCCCCCTTTTACCGAATCTGTATTTACCGATTCGGTAATGGACATTCATTCCTATGGGCCTCCAGGCCCATAGGAATGAATAGCAATTACCAAATCGGTAAATACCGATTCTTAACGATTCAGTAATTTTTACCAATTTTTTTTATCTACATAGCATTTACCGATTCGAAAATACCTAATCGGTAAAATTCAGTATTTTCGAATCTGTAAATTTCAGTTACCTACATCTAGCCCATAGTCCCTAAATAAACATAGTACATTATTACTTATAAGGGCTAACAAATAGCAAAAGGCTACACGTCTCCTCTTACAGTAGTACATACGTACTATATAAGAACTAAACAATAGCAAATGTGCCACATCTGTCCAATTATAACAAGGTGACCTGTTTGAAGACGGTCACAAGCTACATACATAGCTCATAAACAAACGAATAAATAAGAAAATAGTAAAAAAGCATCGCACCCAAGTTACTATGCTTATCCTACTGATCCAAAGGAAATATATACAGCAACGTTTTTAAAACTTAAAAAAAAAAAAGTATAGATGATAGATATATATCTATGGAGCCGAACTGTGGGGCTCTATAAACGTCAACATCCTCTCGATAATAAAAAATACGTTTCTTAGAAGTCTGTTAACACTCCCGCAGAGCACCCCCCTCCTTCCCTTGAAACTCGATATGGGTGTCAAGTCTATTAATGATCTGGTGAGCCTACGCCTTTTGCTTTTTTGGCACAGATTAGTTACAACTCCAGAACTGATGTCCTATGCAGCTGCTTTTAATGAAATTTGTGCCCTGGACAAAAACCATAAAATTTGGGTGGATCAACTACATAAATACCATCCGGGCGGACATAGGTGTGCCCAAGGAGCTACGAGGTCACCCTCCCACATACTCTAGGTACACACTAAAATCATAGTTTTGGGCTTGGGTAGAACAGTAGAAATTTATGAATACACAACATGGCTGCTTAACTGACCTGTTCTTTGATATTAAATCTAGCAGACTGCTAGAAAGCTTCCTTGATTTAATAAAAGTGCCAGAAGATAAGAAATTATACTTTCAATTTAGACACTGTTGCCTTCCTATTAATGCCTTCACTAATACCTGGAGGCAAATATATTGCAGCCCAAGGGCTGTCCTTCTTGCCCTTGCCTTAAAGAAACAATAGGCTATGTACTTTATGCTGGCCCCGCCTACACCTGAACCAGAAGGAACTGGCTTACCCCTGTATGTAGATACTTAGGGACACCTAGTCACGAAGACGCCCTACGTATCTGAATTAAGACGGGATACCATTCTTTGTTTGGGCAACAGCAACATTTCTGGGTAAATTATGGTCCATTAGAAGGAGAGCCCTATCAACTTGAAGGAATTAAATGAATTGAAACCCAATTGATCTGAACAGATGGGTGTGTATTTCGCACTAGCACTTTGGATTGTAAATATTTGGATTGCTTGCTATTTTAATTTTTATTTTAGGACACCTCTTTTAAATACTGAAATATGCTTATATTTGCACTATATACATATTGTATCTTTGTGATGAGCTTTTTATCCTAATTTTTATCTTTTTTTTTAAATTATCAAAAGCCTGTATAGGAAGTATTTTAATCTACAGTACCTGTTGTTCTGATTAGTGCCATGCAAGATCTGTGTTTCTTTCTTTTGTGGTACTGTCAAACCGAAATAAAGACTTTTTGGTTCTAAATATATCTATAGATATGTATGTGTGTGTGTGTATTAATAAAGCACCTTTTAAAGGTTAACAATTGTCCTTGCACACTCCGCTCGATAAACACATACAAGCAATATTATATTATTCAACAGACCTACACAATCACAAGACAAACAAGCATTTGCAATGCAATAGGTCTCGCATTAGGAAAGTTTGAGCTATTGGTATTGTAAATGACATTTTTTTTTATTTATGTGTTGGTTTTGAAAGTCGCAAAATTAATAACTTTGTCATTTACAATGCCAATATTTTTAACTTTTGCAAATGTGACACCTATAGCATTTGTAATGCAATATGTGTAGTATTTACGTGACTAAGTCGTATTGATATTACAAATAACAATTGCTTTTTTTTATAATTAATACTTAAAAGTAGAGTGAGGGCGATAGAGTGAGGGCGATAGAGTGAGGGCGATGGAGTGAGGGCGATGGAGCCAGGGCGATGGAGCCAGGGCGATGGAGCCAGGGCGATGGATAGATGGAGCCAGGGCGATGGATAGATAGACAGACAGACACAAAGACACAAACAATACAGAATGAGATCGATTCTGTTGTGTCTGGAGTAAGAACACATTAACCATCTTTTGCGAAAGTGTGAGAAAACACCAAGTGCAGAATGTCCCAGGCGTGTTTCATGGCCAAAAACCTGCAGATTGTAGTAACGACAACATTCCCAAGGATAGTAGCGTGAGACAGAACAGAAAAAACCCAGCTCCGTTAGAAATGTTAAGAAGCGAGGAGAGCAGATGCCACCGACGCAGCGTTAGCGCCCCTCTTTGGCCCTCATGCCTATGGACTAGGCGCGCATAGTTTCGAATAAAGCTCAAACCTTTAATTGTAGTGAACCACTTGGCTTTAAATGAGAACTGGGTTACTTGTCTGGTTTGGGGGTGGATATTCTATTTAGAATGGGAAGAATAGGGCACACCAAAGACTAACACTCTGCGATTGTGTTATTTATTCTGACATTTGCCTCCACCCTATACTTTCAACTCGGAAGGGACTTAGTAACTGAAATAATAACTGAAATAATGCCGAAAATCCCAGGAAAAGATCCAGGCGTTGTATTGACTGTAACCTATTCACTGGCAGTAAAAATTGCGCACCTTTTTTCAAGATAATCTTAATGACCTGACCGCTGAGAAAGGTCCGAGCGCGAAACAACAGAACACGAAGCCAGGTGATGTATTGTGGCCACTGTGACTTCTCCCGGGGGCCTGCGGGGCTGTCGGAGACACGAGGAGGGGGAGCCGGCAGAGCACCCTTGTGTCGAGACGCAGATCCTGCTAGAACTGCCTCTTGCAGCCCCCTCCTTCATTAAACGCCCCCATAAAAAGCGCCCGTTGAGTGAATAAACGTCGCAGATTAAACAGCTCTCTGATTTATCGCTTCAAAATTAATCCATATAAAATGCCGTAAAAAGGCGTCGCCTAATAAATGTCACTTTATAACTGGCAATTTCATGTCAAAAACAGGGGGCCGGACTTAAAATCCAGCGGGGACCATTTCTACCCCCTCGTCGTCATTTCATCATCCTCAATCAGCAAACTAATGGCCACAATATGAATATTTTAGGTTTTGGAACTCGCCCACTGATTTTTGAACAGCAGGGAAGGGGAGCACATTTTCCTATTCATTTTTTTCAAAACTAAAGAATATCAGACGCAAAGGTTAAAAGAATGTAGAATATGCATGCAGGCTGTTCGGGCCAGATGTAGAACAAGCCAGCAACAAAAAAAAATGTTAAAGGGCGCCGCCGCGCTGCCCGGAAGCTCTTGCCCGGCCGGCCAATCCGCTCGCGGCCGACCGGAAGTCCCGCCTCCGGAGGTCCGCAAGCTGCCGGCGCATGGAGCGCCCTGCTGTCCGGTGTAGCCCGGGTCCCCAGGAGGGGGCCAGGGAGAAGGAGGAGTGTGGCGCCTGTTGCGGGGCTCCTCTGACCTGAGGAAGCCCCGATTCAGATGAGGAGACGCGCCGCGCCGTGAGGAGCCCCGCCGGAAGAGCGCAGTCGGTGAGTGGGGCCCAGGGCTGATGTGAAGTGCGTGCTTGCCTGTGTGTATGCCTGGGGGGGTGGGGGATGTGGGGGGGAAGGGGGGAGTGTGTGCGCGCGTGTGTGCGTGTGTGCGCGAGGGAATGTGTGTGCGCATGCGTGACTGTGTGTGATTGAGAGAGAATGCGAGGTAGGGGATAGTGTGCCTGTATGTGTGCCGTATGCCTGTGTGTGTGTGTGTGTGTGTGTGTGTGTGTGTGTGTGTGTGTGTGTGTGTGTGTGCGCGCGTGCATGCAGAGGGGTGGGGGCTGCCTGTGTCTGTGTGTGAGGGCTTTGCACCGCGCATGCGCAGCTACCAGACGCTCGCTCCCGAGGTGAAATCTGACCTCGTCAAAGCGCGCGGCTGGTAGCTGTCCACATTCCTAAATACGGGCCACAATAGGTCTGAAGCAGACACCTTCAATGCTCACGCATTGAGGGTAGGTCTGCTCGACCTAAAAAGGGGAAAAAAAATTACCTGAGAGCTTGTAAACACGCAAAGGGAGTCACAACCTTCCAAGAGAAAGAAAATGAGAAAAAAAAGTCCTTTCCGACTCCAACCACTAGATGGCGGAATATGCACAGTATGTGATTCTAGAAGAGTCTGTACTGCAAAACTATTCTTACAGGTAAGTAACTAGTTTTGTTACCGTCATCGAAGATCCAGACAACGATCGATACAGGGGCGAATGCTCTGTCGACAATTGCTCTTCCGTTAACGGCGACACCGTCGACGATGACATTTTCTTTTCCTGTTGTGTCTGCACTGTTAAACTCCACCGTCGACGAGGATTACTCAAGTTATCAGTGTAACAAAAACTTCACCACGGCCACCCATGCAAGAATTAAGTAAGGTTTTGCCCTTACTCCCATTGTATCTACTGGAAGGCTATGTAGAAGATAACGGAGATGATGATGATGGTCTTTATGGTGTGGCTCATAGCCCATCTGAGCTTCACGTAAAGTGTCAGGATGAGGGGGATGAGGACTACCATGACTAGTTTCAATACTACCAGCAGAGGTTTATGGCTCTGCTTCACCGTTACCATTCCTATTGTTTTCAGCAATAGCCATGCCATATGGACATGGCCCATCTGCCACAATCCCAGATACAGGTTCTACAGACTCTGTTGGCTGACTAGCGGCAGCAGGTATGCCGCCGCATAACCACACCTGTGAATGTTCGTAACCACGGGCCAACCGACCCCTGGAGCACCGGATGCCGCCTCTTCAGACGAAGATAGAGAGGAAGGTGAGCTGCCAAATCCAACCTCTGCTGCTCATTCTTGTGAAGATTGTTATTCCTACTCCCTCCCCTGCTCTGCATCTTCCATCAGATTCTCCTCCGGAGGATATTGGAGGGTTTCATAATTAAATGCAGAGGGCAGCCAAAGGTTTCATCTGCCTAGTACGGTCAAACGGACCAAATTATTTTTATATGAGTTTAAGGAAGACTCAAGGAAATTGGTACACTGCATATCAATTATAGATTACATATGATAGGAAGGCATCAAAATAATGAAGACACCAGCATCCAGACCGCCAGTGCTACCCCTTATTCAGATGAAGTATAGGGCACCAGGGGACTCTCCATCTTGCCTCATTGGACACCCCAAGCTGGACTCAGTCATTTCTCAGGTGGCACAGAGGCGTTCCAAAACCCCTACTACTCAGATTACCACTCCTCCTGATAAGGAAGGGCGTAGGATGAACATTTTAGGGAAATGTTTTTCTTCTATTGCAGCAGTGACAATTAGTGCAGCAAATGCGTTAGCCATTATCGGCCGTTACCACCGCCAAATGTGGTCAGACATGGCGGGTTTAATAGACCTTATACTTGAGGACAAGAGACACAGAAGATACTAGTGGAAGGGGGAGCGTGCAGCCTCAAACTATTGACTGTGTCCTTGATATAGCCAATACTGGTTTTAGACAACTTGTGCGAGCTGCTGTGCTCAGATGGCAAGGATGGCTGAAAGCAACCACCTTTAGGCCTGAGGTGAGTCTTGGATATGTCTTTCGATAGTGAGTCTATGTTTGGAAAGCACAAGTCTTTGGGGCACATTGCAATACAGAAAGATGCCCTTCAGAGATGCCAGGACGAGGATTTATCCCTTACGTAAGAGGGGACCAGAGGGTTCAACAGTATCAGCTATACCAGTCACAATACCGACAATCATACAATCTTCCAGCTTATCGTCCGTCATCTACAGCTGGTTTCTCTCGCCAGGGAGGCCGCAAACGAATGCCTCAAGAAGGTTGTGCTTCTAATAGGAAGCAATGATCACGCCAGGGTACCAGCTTCTCTCCTCTCTATTGCCAGCTATGTCCACCAATGGTGTGAAATAACATGTCTCTGGGTACTGGACCTTGTCACCAACGGTCACACTCTGGAATGTATTCAGCGCCTGTGGACTCCCTGCTAAGGATTGCTGATTGCTGGCTTTCCTGAACTCACTGCTGTATCCTGCCATCACACTACTTCTCGCGGCCCCCGCTTCGCGGGGGCCGCTCGCCGGTTTTGAAAGTCTGCTGGCTTGACTCTTGGGAAACGGAGGACTTTGCTGCATTTGCCTGCCTTGCACACGACAGAGGCGGGACTGCGAGGACCAGCCTGCCCAGCGGCGTTGATCGGCCGCAGCTGGTCCTCTTCCCGCCCCTTCCTGCATTAAAGATCGAGCAGCGCCTGTGTTTGGTGGGTCCCTGCTAAGGATTGCTGATTGCTGGCTTTGCTTGAACTCACTGCTGTATCCTGCCATCACGCTACTTCTCGCGGCCCCCGCTTCGCGGGAGCCGCTCGCCGGTTTTGAAAGTCTGCTGGCCTGACTCTTGGGAAACGGAGGACTTTGCTGCATTTGCCTGCCTTGCACACGGACAGAGGCGGGACTGCGACGACCAGCCTGTCCAGCGGTGTTGATCGGCCACAGCTGGTCCTCTTCCCGCCCCCTCCTGCGACTCCAATCACAAAAGGCATAATAGTAACACGCACGCGGGACGCGCGCGGGACCAAGCACGGGGCTAAGGGCGGGCCGTTTGAGGCTGTTCGAGGACTGGCGAGACTGGACTGAGCCACCCCCTTTCTAATTTTTATTTTTCCTTCTGTTCCCCTTTACCACCCTTTGGGCAAAATGGTGGTGACTAGAGGAAATAAAACTAAGGCCCCGGGTAGCGTGGGCAAATTGCTTGGTCCTATGGATGATTTCATTACAAAGGCGAATACATTCATAGACCAAAGCATATCATTGATAGAAGAAAGGGTATCCCTAGATCTAGCATTTGCCAAAAGATCCTCTAAGGGTAACCTGGCTGATGCTAGAACACCAGTTTTAGGGAACATCAATGAAGGGGTGAGGGTGAGCCGTGAGAGACGTAGTTTGCCTAATACTGTGGATTTATCTGTGTCCCAGCTTGCAGATTCACAGCTAAGCACAGATCTAGAAAAAACACCCAAACTATTACCTCAAACCCCCCAAAAACGACTTCTCTGGAAAGAATCCAAGCAAGGGGAAGGAGGGAGGGCGCGATAAGCAAAAGAAAGAATGATCAAAAAAACCCTACCTCTATTACGACGGATTATATTTCTAGTGCCTCACAGGATCCCCACCCCCTAGAGCAGAACACTTAGTAGTTGCTGTGTTAATCCATCATATTGAGCATGAACCCCCCACCCCCGTTAATCTGGATTCCCCTATCCTTGTATCCACTAGCAAGGGACCACGTGACGGCGATAACCTACAGCTGTTAAATAAGATCGCTGATCTTTTCAAACTATCTCTGCAACCAGTAGAACAAAAGTTAGCACAGTTGGAGATTCAGAAGTTTGTTAAACTCCAACAACATAACCAATCAGCAGGGGCTCAAACAGGGGGCTATAATCACAAAAAATAACCTTCTATAAAGCCTGCAAACGCCCTTTCGAAATCCGCAATCGCTCAAAAGAATGTACCTCAGGCTGTAACACCCACCCTGACGACTACTAAGAGTACACCGAATCCAACTACCAAGGTACCCATTACTTTGCCACAGGGAAATCCCCAGCCACCAATTACACCTGCCCCAAACTTAGTGGCAACAAACAAGGCAATAAACAAAGCAACATCTAAAACACCGGTGCTTCAACCCTCGGCCCCTAATCCTCCGGTTCCAAAAGCTAACGGAAACATTTCTAGAGGTTCCGGGGAGGCCAGATTTCCAGTTGATTTGCCACCTGTGGCCTCACCGTATGTAGTGGTCATGACTGGTGTCCCAGAGTTAGCGGACCACAATGTGGAACCTGGTTGGTCCCTGAAAAACAAGGCACAACATTGGTTACAGACCAATCGTCCCATGTGTAGGAGAGTAGGGTCTGCAATCCTATGATCACCCAGATTTTTTGCTTTTGTTTCACTGGTTTACGACTTTCTCTGGCTGTGGGCCTGCCAATCAGACCCACAGCCTGGCTGTTCTCTTTCTAAATTACCTCATGTACCCTAGGTGCATCTACCAATTGGTACTGGGCCACCTTATCAGACCCTGTAACTCAGGGCATAGGTGTACCCAGGGCTGCCAGGGGCTGCAGCATGTATTATGCCACCCCTGGCTGGCCTCCTAAATTTGACACAACTGGCTGCATGACAGCTGGGGCAAAGTCGTGTAATCACCCTTTGCTGTAGGTGTAGTATACCTATACCTAACCCTAAAATGGACACACAGATTCCTATCAGTCACTCCTATGGCAGGCCTTGACAATCCTGAAGGCAGAGTGCTTGGAATCGTGTGAGATGGTGCTCTGGCATGAGCTGAGCCTGTCTGCAGCTTGCGGAACCAAGTCCTAATAGCTGTTCCATGATATCGCATACCATATACTCTTAAGTGCATTATAATCCTCGCGGTTAAATGCTAACTTTGGTATTGCTTTATCAAAACATGTCGAGTAAGGTGTCATACGAATTGGAATACTAACCCCTCGCCAATTCTGGCGACGGGGTTAGCATTCCACCCTTCTAGAGGGACACGACATGTATGTAACTGTGAACCCCGGTTAAAGTTAACTGAAGCCTCAGCTCCACAAAATGGATGCTGCCACCACAGACACGAGTCTGACCTCCTGCTGCTGGGAGTCCTTCCAGCGAGGGAGGCCTGGACAAAGGGTTTCCTGTCCGGGGCGGTGCTAGCACCGTCCCAGACATGGTTTTGTGTATCCTGGGTAGGCAGGGCTTTTCAGGAAGGTGACTGCTGAGTGGCACCCCGGTGCTCACTACGCATAGGCCAGTCAGAACCAGTTCCAGGGGCACACCAGCCCCTGGCCTGGGGAAGTCCGGCAGGGGAGAGGGGTGTAACCACCCCCCTCCTGGTCCCACCCATAGGCAGGACCTAGTCACCGGGTCAGCCCCCTTTTTTAGTATAAAGATAGGAGCGGGCCCCCTGTTCAAATTAGATCATCTTTGGAATCAAGATACCACTTTCTTCGAAAGGACTTCACGATTTCTTCTTCAAGATTCTCCCTTGTGGCTAAGGAGTAGTCACCCTGCATCCGCAGGCACCATCCTAAAGAACACTGCGGTCTGCTGCAAGTCCTTCATCACGAATCCGACGACCCAGCTCGACGAGACCCGGCTTCCCTGGCACCTCTGACCTCTACTCACCTCTACAGCCAAGCTGAGAACCGTGAGTGCGACGAGACCTCGAGGGACCGACGATCGCCAAGACTGCACGACATCTTTACTGCAAGCCCACCGTGTCCTCCACTGGTGAGTGCTTTGGGGTCCGAGAAGCCCCGACCCTGCGCAGCTCCAGCACCCAAGGTCAGCCTCCCTGCATCTCCACGATCGGCGTGGGGCCCTTCTGCTGTTTGCTGTGCACCGCGTTGTTTGGCTACTAGCCGGCTGGCTTGTGGCCTTCTGAACGACGCCCGACGACGACTTTTCTGCTGGTCTGGTTGCTCCAGGCTGGCCCTTGCTTCCTTCTTCAAGAGAGGCACCCCGGACCCTCCTGGTCCACTCCAGATGCCATTTTAGGTCCACCGCGTGGGCTTGAATTTGCCAAGGCTTTGTTGCCCAATCCTGGGTCCAGCGACGCCGACAGCTTCTATCTTCGTGGGACAGCTCGATCCTCCATCCTGGTCGCCGACAACGCCTCCTGGTCCGTGAGATCTTCGAGTCAAGCGTCACCCACTCACCTTGTCGAGGTGGCTACCATCCGGTGCCCTCCTGGTGCCCACTGACTACTGGCTAGTAGTCTCGAACTTGGTCCCCTCTGCTTTCAGGTGTCATCCATCTTCGAGATCCAGGCTTGGATCCAACTGAACTTTCCTCACTGGTCACCGGCCAGCATCTTTTCTTCCGGCTCCTGGTCCGTCTACGAGGATTCCCGACGTCTTTTCAGACCTATGCAGCTGCAGCCCCTGGGCTAGGTAACTTCGGCATTTCGGTGCCCCAGCATAGCCTCACTATCCAAGGGTCAGAATCTATCTTCGTTTTCTCCCTACCAGGTCGGGTTCGCCCGAGAACTCTAACTTTCTATTTCCTAGCTACCATAGACTTTTGTCCGCATCTCGCGTGAGCGTGCACACACTGCACCCGAGTCCCCTAGGCCTCCTAGTCGTAATCTAACGATTCCCTAGTCAAGTCCTAGCGATTCCAAAAGCTATTAGTACTGTACTTACCTGCTAGGAATTTCACATTCCACTTTTAGAGTATATGGTTTTCCGTGCCCCTCGGGCATTTGTATATACTGTGCTAACTTAAGTATTTTTGTAAGAGTTTTGGTTTGTGCTTAGTACCCTGTCCTCATAAAGAGTACAGGGCTGTTGTGATCTTTAATAAATAACTGTTTATTTTCATAACACTTGTGTGGTGTCCTTTCACTGGGTATTCAAGGGGTATATGTGTGGTAAACAGCTGGCTTAACACGCCCTCTCGAGTCTTTAGCCTTAGACTGCTCGTATCCATGCTACTAGGATAGCTGGTCTATAAGGTTGACTTACAACCAATCATCAATAAGGGTTGCTGGACTGATACATAGTGGGCACTAGAATAGTGACCACTGCATATCAGGCCACCTTCTCACATTGGTGAGCAGCGGTTGGGATTTGAGCTTGCTGTTGTTTTACCACACGTATCCTAAGAATATCTTGTTGAAAGATCACATAAGTACTGTTAGGTACATATAACTAAAGCTTAGAATACTCTGAGTTCTACTGAACCAGCTGTTGTAGCTCCTCAAGGCTTAGCACACCTTGGCTGCAACTCTAGCAAGGGATCAGTAGATAACACATAGTGTAGGTAGGTGCATCACTTACACCACACTAGAATCAGCATGTCAGACAAAGGAGGAAACACTGAGTCTCCCCTTGTGTCAGTTGACCCTCCACAGGTCATACCTTCAAGATATGCTGTGCTTAGCTTCCAGGAGTTACGACAAGTATGTACCTCTAGGAAGATTAAGCAGGGGTCTAACCCCACAACTGCTTTTCTGATTGGTCTCTTAGAGACTCATGATGCAAGAAGGGCTGGTAACCCAGACCCTTCTACTTCAGAAGGCAACATGCCCTCCCTACAGGGTCCCTTTGATAGCCAAGACCATCCCCTTCAGGAAGCAGATGATGCTGATGATGAGGATGATGACTTGGAGTCTAGGGGTGAGGCAGACCAGGGACAGGTAGAAGTCGTTAGACTAACCCGGACCAACTTAAGCAGACATGAGAGAGACTCTAGGGGAGCCCTTGGGCCACTCTCAGGTCAGCTTAACATTGGGAATGGACGAGTTAGGTCTCTATCTAGAGGCTCTAACAGATCCCTTCATACCAATGGCTCTCAACGTTCCTCTCAAAGGGGAATGACATCTCCCCAGAGGAGAGTGTATGAGGCAAAGGAAAAGGCAGCCAATCTGAGGATTGAAAGGGAAGAACTTGCCCTGGCCAAAGAAAGGCTTGCCTTTGCTAGAGAGCAACAATTGAGTGGGGCAGTCCCCACTGGTGGCAGCATTGTACCTAGCAATAGGGAAAGGAGTTTTGATACAAAACACCTTGGTAAGATAGTGCCCCCCTTTAAACAAGGGGATGACATCCACAAATGGATTACTGCTTTGGAGAGGGCCTGCACTGTGCAAGGTGTTCCCCCAAGTCAGTGGGCAGCTATCTTGTGGCTCTCCTTTGAGGGTAAAGGAAGAGACAAGCTCCTCACCACAAGGGTAGAGGATGCCAATGATTACCAAGTCTTGAAGAATGCACTGGTTGAAGGGTTTGGCCTAACCACTGAGCAGTACAGGGTGCTGTTCAGGGATACCCAGAAAACTCAGTCTCAAGATTGGGCTGACTTTGTAGATTGTGCCACTAAGGCTTTTGAGGGCTGGTTGCTGGGCAGTAAGGTTACTGATTATAAAGGATTGTACAATTTGATGATGAGAGAGCAAATTTTAAACAATTGTCAGAACCAGTTGTTGCATCAGCATCTTGTTGACTCAGATCTGACCTCTCCCCAAGAATTGGGAAAGAAGGCAGACAGATGGGTTAGAACAAGAGTTAAACAGAACCAGGGCCAGAATCAAGGTGGTCAGAAGAAAGCAGACCAGAAGGGTAAGGATTCTAAAGGGGAACAAAATGACCAGAAGTCTTCGACAGGTCCCCAACAACCCAAAGAGGGTGGGGGTCAGGCTCCCCAAAAGAAGAAAGAAGGCCAATCTAAAAGGTGGTGCCAATACTGCAAAAGTAAAACTCACTGGTTTAGTGAGTGCACCAAGAAAGGAGGAGGGCAGACTCCTGCCACTGCAGCCCCTAAGGCACCTGTGCCCCCTAGTACAGCCAGCAGTGGTAGTGCACCTCCCAAGGGTTTAGTAGGGTTAACCCTGGGTTCTGAGGGGAGTGACAACTTAGTTGGCACCCTTACTCAAGCTGTCCTTGTCAGTACAGGGGATATGGATATATCCCCTGACATCAGTCCCAATACTTTGGGCAAATACAGACAGACACCTTTTATCAATGGAAAAATGGCTCAGGCCTATAGGGACACTTGTGCCAGTGTCACAATGGTGACACCTAGCTTTGTGGACCCTGGACAGATCATGCCAGGTACAGAATTCCTGGTGACCAATGCAAGCAATGTCACTACCAATCATAGTATGGCAATTGTAGCTTTCTCCTGGGGAGGGGTAACTGGCCAAAAGAAGGTTGTAGTTAGTTCAGACCTCCCAGTGGATTGTTTGTTGGGCAATGATTTGGAGTCATCACAATGGTCAGAAGTGGAGCAGAGGACTCATCTGGAAATGTTAGGCTTGCCAGCACATGTGTTTGCTGTGACCAGGTCACAGGCCAGAAGATGCCCCACTGAACAGGTGCTGGATCCTGGAACAATGGACCAGACACCTTCCAAGAAAAAGAGCAGTAGGGTTAAGGCTGTGCCTTCCCCCTTGCCCCAGGTTGTGGATCAGGTCTCAGAGGAGGCTGACCTACAGGAATTGAGGGAAACTGAGCCTAGGGAGTTTGAACTTGATCAAGTTGAATTCTTGGGCTCAGGGGGACCCTCAAGGGAAGACCTGGGGAAGGACCAGTTAGACTGCCCTTCTCTTGAACCCCTCAGACAGCAGGCTGCTGCTGAGGCTGCTGGGAACGCCACAGGTACCCACAAGGTATACTGGGAAGATGGACTCCTGTACACTGAGTCAAGAGACCCCAAGCCTGGCATGACCAGGAGGCTGGTTGTACCCTTGTCTCAGAGAGGTTTCCTACTTACCTTGGCCCATGAGATTCCCTTAGCAGGTCACTTAGGCCAGACAAAGACTTGGGACAGACTTGTCTCACACTTTCACTGGCCTCACATGAATGAGGATACCAAGGAGTTTTGTCGCTCCTGTGTCACTTGCCAAGCCAGTGGTAAGTCAGGTGGCACAACAAAGGCCCCCCTTATACCAATGCCTGTGGTGGGGGTGCCCTTTGAAAGAGTGGGGATTGACATTGTTGGACCAATGGAACCCCAGACAGCATCAGGGCACAAGTTTATACTGGTGGTAGTGGATCATGCCACCAGGTATCCTGAAGCTATTCCACTTAGGACCACCACAGCACCTGTGGTGGCAAGGGCCCTAGTTGGAGTGTTCTCCAGAGTGGGCTTCCCTAAGGAGGTTGTCTCTGACAGAGGTGCACACTTCATGTCAAGCTACTTAACTGCTATGTGGAAGGAGTGTGGTGTCAATTACAAATTCACTACACCCTATCACCCACAATGCAATGGGCTTGTTGAAAGGTTCAACAGGACCCTAAAAGGGATGATTCATGGACTACCTGAAACACTCAGGCGTAGATGGGATGTCCTGATGCCCTGCCTTCTGTTTGCTTACAGAGAGGTCCCACAAAAGGGGGTTGGCTACAGCCCTTTTGAACTTTTGTATGGGCATCCTGTGAGAGGCCCCTTGTGTTTGGTGAAGGAAGGATGGGAGAGACCTCTCAAAAAGCCTGCAACCAACATAATGGACTATGTACTTGGTCTCCGCTCCAGGATGGCTGAGTATATGGAGAAGGCATCTGAAAACCTTAAGGCCAGTCAAGAACTTCAAAAAGCTTGGCATGACCAAAAGGCTGTCCTGACTGTTTACCAGCCTGGACAGAAGGTGTGGGTGTTGGAGCCAGTGGCCCCAGCAGCACTCAAAGACAAATGGTCTGGGCCCCACACAATTCTTGAGCAAAAGGGAGAGGTCACCTACCTGGTGGACCTTGGAACTCCCAGGAGTCCCCACAGGGTACTCCATGTCAACAGGCTCAAAGCATATGTCGACAGGAAGGACATGAGCTTGCTCATGGCCATAGATGAGGGACAGGAGGAGGAGAGTGACCCTCTCCCAGACCTGCTCACTCAGAATCCTGATGATGGGTCAGTAGATGGTGTTGTCTTTTGTGGCAGCCTCTCTGAACATCAGCAGAAAGACTGTAAACAGGTTCTTCAGTCTTTCAGACGTATGTTCTCTCTGACACCCAGTCAGACCAATTGGTGCACCCATGAGGTTGACACTGGTGACAGCCTACCTGTCAAGAGTAAAATCTACAGGCAGCCTGATCATGTTAGAGACTGCATAAAAACTGAAGTGCAGAAAATGTTGGAGTTGGGAGTCATTGAACCCTCAGATAGCCCCTGGGCTAGTCCAGTAGTTCTAGTGCCAAAGCCTCACACCCAAGATGGTAAGAGAGAGATGAGGTTTTGCGTAGACTACAGGGGTCTCAATGCAGTCACTAAGACTGATGCCCACCCAATACCAAGGGCAGATGAACTTATACATAGATTGGCTTCTGCCAACTACTTAAGTACATTTGACTTAACAGCTGGGTATTGGCAAATCAGGTTAGCTGAGGATGCCAAGCCCAAGACAGCATTTTCAACCCCTGGTGGGCATTATCAGTTTGTGGTAATGCCCTTTGGTCTGAAAAA
Source organism: Lissotriton vulgaris (assembly GCF_964263255.1). Taxonomy (NCBI): domain Eukaryota; kingdom Metazoa; phylum Chordata; class Amphibia; order Caudata; family Salamandridae; genus Lissotriton; species Lissotriton vulgaris. The sequence continues at coordinate 1,947,666,692 of NC_141693.1, forward strand.
TGCACCTGCCACCTTCCAAAGGTTGGTGAATCAAGTCCTTACTGGGCTGGATGACTTCTGTGCAGCATATCTAGATGATATTGCTGTCTTTAGCTCCACCTGGGAGGATCACCTGGTCCACCTGAGGAAAGTGTTAGAGGCTCTGCAAGCAGCAGGCCTCACTATCAAGGCCACCAAGTGCCAGATAGGGCAGACACAGGTTGTATACCTGGGCCACCTTGTAGGTGGAGGCCAGGTTCAGCCACTGGAGAGCAAAATACAGTCAATCAGGGACTGGGCTCCTCCAACCACCCAGACTCAGGTTCGAGCTTTCTTGGGCCTGACTGGATACTACAGAAAGTTTGTCAGGAACTATGGTTCCATTGTGACACCATTAAATGAACTGACAAGTAAGAAAATGCCAAAAAAGGTTCAGTGGACAGCAGGCTGTCAAAAAGCATTCGATGACCTAAAGCAGGCCATGTGCACAGCACCTATCCTTAAGAGTCCAGACTACTCCAAACCATTCATTGTCCAAACAGATGCTTCTGAGTTGGGTGTGGGAGCTGTTCTTTCTCAACTGAATTTTGATGGTCAGGATCAGCCCATTGCTTTTATAAGCAGAAGGCTGACCCCCAGAGAGAAGAATTGGTCAGCTATTGAGAGGGAGGCCTTTGCTGTGGTTTGGGCCCTGAAGAAGCTGAGGCCATACTTGTTTGGCACTCACTTCAAGATTCAGACCGACCATAAGCCCCTCTTGTGGCTAAATCAGATGAAGGGTGAAAACCCCAAACTGCTTAGGTGGTCCATCTCCCTACAGGGGATGGACTTTACAGTGGAACATAGACCTGGTACTGATCATGGCAATGCCGATGGGCTCTCCAGATATTTCCACTTAGAACAAGAAGACTCACCTGGTCAAGGTTAGCTTATTGTCCCAAAGTTTGGGGGGGGTCATGTAGGAGAGTAGGGTCTGCAATCCTATGATCACCCAGATTTTTTGCTTTTGTTTCACTGGTTTACGACTTTCTCTGGCTGTGGGCCTGCCAATCAGACCCACAGCCTGGCTGTTCTCTTTCTAAATTACCTCATGTACCCTAGGTGCATCTACCAATTGGTACTGGGCCACCTTATCAGACCCTGTAACTCAGGGCATAGGTGTACCCAGGGCTGCCAGGGGCTGCAGCATGTATCTGAAAGAAACACGTTAGTGTTAGATTCCTTACCTTAGAATATCCCCAGGCGTCAGTCTGGATCCGGAAACTTTTGCGTAGCAGTACCCCTGCGCGTCGGTAGGCGTCGTCTGCAGGCGTCCCCTGCGGCTCCGCGTCCGTCGTCGGCGTCGTGCGCCGTGATGACGTCGCTGGAGTACATAGACGCCGCCTCCGCGCGCTGACGTCAGTTCTTCTTTTTTCCGCGCCAGTGGACGCAGATCTGAAGAGCAGTACTCCGGTCTTTGACCAAGTTTTTCAATTGTTTTTTCCTCTACGGTGCCTGATAGGATGCCTGGGTTTAAGAATTGCGATGACTGTGAGCGCACGATGTCGGTCACAGACCATCACCGCCTCTGCCTCCGGTGTCTGGGCCCTGACCACGACGTGGACTCCTGCGTCGACTGCCGGGCCCTTACCAACAAGGCTAGGCGGGAGCGGTCCCGCAAGCTGCTGGAGCTCCGGGTGTCGGCCCCACGTCGGGACCGGGAGCGGTCCCGGTCCGGCCGGAGGTCGAGAGAGCGTTCGAGGGAGCGGTCGCGGAGCCGCGCCGGGCGCTCCGGAAGTCGACACCACTCGTCAGGCTCGTCAGGTAAGAAGCACAAGAAGTCGGGGCGTCGTCATCGTACCCCCGACTCCCCCCGACGCTCGCGCGATGCGGCCGGGGGCTCGGGTGACCCCAACCCCGCGGCTCCGCGAGAGTCGCCGGCGCGGCCTGCCTCATACCCTCCGGTCCCTGGGCATGGCGCGACGCCTGAGGAGATCGAGGCGTTCCTCATGGCCATGAGGGCGCTCGCTTCTCCGACGGGGCCTACGGCGCCTTCGGGCCCAGTGCTACCGTCTGGGGGCCCTAGCGGTTCGGGTGTCCCTGCCTCGGCGCCGTCGGGTGCTCCGGCCCCGGCGCCGCCGACGGCTCCGACCCCGGCGCCGCAGGGGCCTTCGGGATCGGCGCCGGCTGGTCTTCCGGCCTCCCCGGCGCCGTTGCCATCGGGGTTACCCCCGACGCCGCCCCCGCGCGGCGCCGGTTCTCCACTGCCGGTTCCGGCCGGCGGTGGGGTTCCGACGCCGGCTCCGGGCGGCGCCGTCCCCTTACCTTCTCCGACGCCGGACGCGGCGCCGGACGGGCGTCGCACGACGCCGGTCCCGGCGCCGATGGGGCCCATGAACCCCGAGGAGCCGGTCTTCATCATTGACTCCGAATACGGAGAGGATGAGGAGTACGGTGAAGGTTGGGAGGGGTCCGAGGACCCTCTGGCTCGCGAGTGCCAGTATGACCCGGACTGGACAGGTGACTTGGGGGATGCCAGTGGTTTGGACGACTCTCCTAACCCTGGTTTGATCTCTCCTCCAACCGTGGCATCGGTGGAGGGAGCTGCCTATTCTGTGGTGCTGATGAGGGCTGCCAAGGCCTTACACCTTGAGCTCCCCGTCGCGGCCGTGAGGCCTAACATCCTCACCGAGGTCTTCAAACCGCAGTCATGCCCACTGGAGCCACTGCTGCCGTTTAATGAAGCCTTGTCTGACGTTCTGTTGGGCACGTGGTCCAGGCCCGCTTCAGGTGCGCCTGTTGATCGGAACGTGGCCAGGCGCCACCGTCCTTGTCCGGACGACCCCAAGTACCTGTCTACCCACCCCACTCCTGAGAGTCTGGTGATCCAGGCCTCGACCTCCCAGTCCGCATTCCCGTCGGCCCCGCCCGACCGGGAATCCAAGAGGTATGACCAGTTTGGCAAAAAGGTCTTCTCGTCCATTAGTTTGGGCCTGCGGTCTTGCAACACCGCCTGCCTCTTGGGCCGCTACACCCACTCTGTGTGGGATACGGTCGCGGAGCTGCTGTCAGAATGCCCCATGGAGGTGCGGGCAAAGCTCGGTCAAGCTGTGGCTGAAGGCCGAGATGCAGCGAAATATTCAATTCGGTGTGGTCTTGATACGACCGACTCGCTGGGCAGAGCTATGTCTACGACGGTGGCGATTCGTCGCCACGCCTGGCTGAGATCCGCCAATTTTTCGGCTGATGTCCAGAATACCCTGATGGACATGCCGTTTGATGGCTGTCACCTGTTCGGTGACAAAGCGGACCACGCGCTGGAACGCTTCAAGGACTCCAGGGTCACGGCCAAGTCCTTGGGTCTCTCGACCCAGCGTCAGCAACCGGGTTCGTTTCGTCCCTTTCGTGGCCAAGGAAGGGGCGCCCCCACACGTGCTGCCAGCCACGCGCCGCAACAATCTTTCCAACGCGGTGGCGGCCGTGGAAACCGCCGTGGTGGCGGTCGGGGACAACGGCGGGGTCAGACCACACCCTCCCCCGCAGCATCTACCCCAAAATCCTCCTAGTCCGTGCTTTCGGCCCCATGTGACGCCAGTGGGTGGCAGGGTTCGCCATCACCACGCTCACTGGCGCACGATCACTTCGGACAGGTGGGTGCTGCAAATCGTCCGAAGGGGCTACTCCCTCCCCTTCGAGACCTCTCCTCCAGCCATGCCACCGCAGAACCACCGTGTGTCGGGGGACCACTTGACACTTCTGCAGGAGGAAGTTACGGCCCTCTTGGCCAAGGGGGCCATCGAGCGCGTTCCTGGGCCAGAAGTAGGGCGTGGTTGTTATTCCCACTACTTTCTGGTGCCCAAGAAGGACAAGGGGGGCCTACGTCCTATCTTGGATCTAAGGAACGTCAACGGCTTCCTCCGGAAGGAGAAGTTCAAGATGTTGACGTTAGCTCAGGTCTTGGCTGCTCTAGACCCACAAGACTGGATGGTAGCGTTGGACTTGCAGGACGCCTATTTTCACATCCCCGTCCTGCCGGCCCACCGGCGTTACCTGCGGTTCACGGTAGGCCAGGAGCATTTTCAGTTTATCGTGCTCCCCTTCGGCCTTACCAGCGCCCCACGGGTGTTCACAAAGGTGATGGCGGTGGTCGCAGCCCATCTGCGCAGGTTGGGGGTTTCAGTCTTCCCCTACCTAGACGACTGGTTGTTGAAGGCGGGCTCGCCCCAGACAGTCGTCCACCACCTTCAGATGACGGCAGACCTCTTGCACGACCTGGGGTTCTCCATCAATGTGCCGAAATCACACCTGTGTCCCTCTCAAAAGCTCCTTTTCATCGGAGCGGTTCTGGACTCGGCGCAGTTTCGGGTTTATCCTCCGGGACGGCGGGTTCGGGATATTCAGGCTTTGATTCCCATCTTTCAGCCGCTATCCCGGGTTTCGGTCAGGTTGACGCTGCGGCTGCTGGGACTGATGGCTTCCTGCATCCTTCTGGTGCATCACGCTCGGTGGCGGATGCGGGCTCTGCAGTGGGACCTGAAGTTTCAGTGGGCCCAGCATCAGGGCAACTTGTCCGACCACGTCTTGATCTCGGAGGGCACTGCGAGACAACTGCAGTGGTGGCTTACGGACCGCGACTGGGTCAGGGGCAAGTCCCTCTCCCTTCCCCAACCGGAGCACGTTGTCGTGACGGACGCGTCCCTCCAGGGCTGGGGTGGCCACTTGGGAGAGGCAGAGATCAGAGGCATCTGGTCTCCGGCGGAGTCCCGGCTCCATATCAACCTATTGGAGCTGCGGGCGATTCGTCTGGCACTGAAGGCATTCCTCCCCTTTGTCAACGGGAGTGTGGTGCAGGTGTTCACCGACAACACCACCGCCATGTGGTACTGCAACAAACAGGGCGGTGTGGGGTCGTGGACCCTTTGCCAGGAGGCTCTGCGCCTCTGGCAATGGCTGGAACGTCAGGGCGTGACTCTGACGGTTCAACACCTGGCAGGTTCTCTGAACGCCAGGGCGGACGAACTCAGCCGTCGGTGCTCGATGGATCACGAATGGCGTCTGAACTCGGACGTGGCGCAAGGCATCTTTCTGCAATGGGGAGAGCCTTGGTTAGATCTATTCGCCACCGAAGAGAACGCGCAATGTCATCAGTTCTGCGCGTTGGAGTTTCCAAGACGGCACTCGCACGGCGACGCCTTTCGGCGCGAGTGGAGTTGCGGTCTGTTATACGCCTTTCCGCCTATACCACTTCTGCCCAGAGTGCTGAAGAAGATCAGGCGCGACCGGGCCCAAGTTATCCTTGTGGCTCCGGACTGGGCTCGAAGATACTGGTATCCCGAGCTACTCAGCATGTCAGTCGGTCCCCCGATCCGCCTGCCCCTTCAGGAGGACCTTCTGTCGCAGCAGCAGGGGACGGTCTTCCACCCGAACCTGTCCAGTCTCCACCTCCATGCTTGGAGATTGAGCGGCGGCAGTTGAGGCCATTTGACTTGCCTCCTGAAGTCTGTGATGTTATTCTGGCAGCCAGGCGTCCCTCCACTAAGTCGGTATACGCCTGTCGGTGGAACAGATTTGTGGCATGGTGCACAGCAAAGGCTGTGGATCCTCTTTCTGCCCCTCTTTCGGAGGTTCTTCTGTTTCTTCTTTCTCTTGCCCAGCAGGGCTCTGCTCTGGGCACTATCAAGGGCTACCTTTCTGCCCTTTCAGCCTTTTTGAGGCTTCCTGATCAGCCTTCTTTGTTCAAATCCCCGATTGTAACTCGATTCTTGAAAGGCATCACTCACATGTTTCCACCTGTTCCGTTTGTGATGCCTCAGTGGGATTTGAACCTGGTTCTAACCTTTCTAATGTGTGCTCCCTTTGAGCCCCTTCATTCTTGTCCTCTCCGTCTCCTGACTTTAAAGACGGCTTTCCTGGTTGCCGTCACCTCTGCCAGGAGAGTGAGTGAGCTCCAGGCTCTTTCTGTCCAACCTCCTTTCCTGTCCATTCATCCTGATAAGGTGGTTCTGAGGACTAGACCTTCTTTCCTGCCCAAGGTTGTTTCGGCCTTTCACATCGGGCAGTCCATCACCCTCCCTTCCTTCTTCCCGCCTCCGCATCCTTCAAAGGATGAAGAGCGGCTCCATCGTCTGGACCCAAAACGTGCGCTTTCATTTTACATGGATCGCACACGCCAGTTCCGGGTGGATGACCAACTGTTTGTTGGCTACGTGGGTGCGAAGAAGGGACGGGCGGTCTGTAAACGAACCATCTCTCGATGGGTCGTCCTCTGCATCAAAGCGTGCTACTCTTTGGCTCGGAAGGAGCCTCCTGTTGGGCTGAGGGCCCATTCCACTCGGGCCACGGCGGCTACCACTGCCCTGGGCCGGGGAGTCCCCTTGCAGGACATTTGCCAAGCGGCTACGTGGGCCTCGCTGCACACCTTTGCGAGGCACTACTGCCTGGACAGCCAAGTCCGGAGGGATGGCTTCTTTGGCCGTTCTGTCCTCCAGGACTTTCTGGTGTAGTTTGTATTGGTTCGCAGACCCACCACCGGGGTTGGTATTGCTGGGGTATGTATTCTAAGGTAAGGAATCTAACACTAACGTGTTTCTTTCAGATGAACAAGTTACTTACCTTCGGTAACGATATATCTGTAAGAAACATTAGTTAGTGTTAGATTCCTTACCGAACCCACCCATCCTCCCCGTTCTGCGAACTGATACCTAGGGTTAAGGTCATCCCTTTCAGGGCCCTAGTTTTTACATGGCACCAGTGTTGGTTCTCTCATGGCTCTGCGTCTCCTGGCGCGGAAATGCTGTGTGCAAAGAACTGACGTCAGCGCGCGGAGGCGGCGTCTATGTACTCCAGCGACGTCATCACGGCGCACGACGCCGACGACGGACGCGGAGCCGCAGGGGACGCCTGCAGACGACGCCTACCGACGCGCAGGGGTACTGCTACGCAAAAGTTTCCGGATCCAGACTGACGCCTGGGGATATTCTAAGGTAAGGAATCTAACACTAACTAATGTTTCTTACAGATATATCGTTACCGAAGGTAAGTAACTTGTTCATTATGCCACCCCTGGCTGGCCTCCTAAATTTGACACAACTGGCTGCATGACAGCTGGGGCAAAGTCGTGTAATCACCCTTTGCTGTAGGTGTAGTATACCTATACCTAACCCTAAAATGGACACACAGATTCCTATCAGTCACTCCTATGGCAGGCCTTGACAATCCTGAAGGCAGAGTGCTTGGAATCGTGTGAGATGGTGCTCTGGCATGAGCTGAGCCTGTCTGCAGCTTGCGGAACCAAGTCCTAATAGCTGTTCCATGATATCGCATACCATATACTCTTAAGTGCATTATAATCCTCGCGGTTAAATGCTAACTTTGGTATTGCTTTATCAAAACATGTCGAGTAAGGTGTCATACGAATTGGAATACTAACCCCTCGCCAATTCTGGCGACGGGGTTAGCATTCCACCCTTCTAGAGGGACACGACATGTATGTAACTGTGAACCCCGGTTAAAGTTAACTGAAGCCTCAGCTCCACAAAATGGATGCTGCCACCACAGACACGAGTCTGACCTCCTGCTGCTGGGAGTCCTTCCAGCGAGGGAGGCCTGGACAAAGGGTTTCCTGTCCGGGGCGGTGCTAGCACCGTCCCAGACATGGTTTTGTGTATCCTGGGTAGGCAGGGCTTTTCAGGAAGGTGACTGCTGAGTGGCACCCCGGTGCTCACTACGCATAGGCCAGTCAGAACCAGTTCCAGGGGCACACCAGCCCCTGGCCTGGGGAAGTCCGGCAGGGGAGAGGGGTGTAACCACCCCCCTCCTGGTCCCACCCATAGGCAGGACCTAGTCACCGGGTCAGCCCCCTTTTTTAGTATAAAGATAGGAGCGGGCCCCCTGTTCAAATTAGATCATCTTTGGAATCAAGATACCACTTTCTTCGAAAGGACTTCACGATTTCTTCTTCAAGATTCTCCCTTGTGGCTAAGGAGTAGTCACCCTGCATCCGCAGGCACCATCCTAAAGAACACTGCGGTCTGCTGCAAGTCCTTCATCACGAATCCGACGACCCAGCTCGACGAGACCCGGCTTCCCTGGCACCTCTGACCTCTACTCACCTCTACAGCCAAGCTGAGAACCGTGAGTGCGACGAGACCTCGAGGGACCGACGATCGCCAAGACTGCACGACATCTTTACTGCAAGCCCACCGTGTCCTCCACTGGTGAGTGCTTTGGGGTCCGAGAAGCCCCGACCCTGCGCAGCTCCAGCACCCAAGGTCAGCCTCCCTGCATCTCCACGATCGGCGTGGGGCCCTTCTGCTGTTTGCTGTGCACCGCGTTGTTTGGCTACTAGCCGGCTGGCTTGTGGCCTTCTGAACGACGCCCGACGACGACTTTTCTGCTGGTCTGGTTGCTCCAGGCTGGCCCTTGCTTCCTTCTTCAAGAGAGGCACCCCGGACCCTCCTGGTCCACTCCAGACGCCATTTTAGGTCCACCGCGTGGGCTTGAATTTGCCAAGGCTTTGTTGCCCAATCCTGGGTCCAGCGACGCAGACAGCTTCTATCTTCGTGGGACAGCTCGATCCTCCATCCTGGTCGCCGACAACGCCTCCTGGTCCGTGAGATCTTCGAGTCAAGCGTCACCCACTCACCTTGTCGAGGTGGCTACCATCCGGTGCCCTCCTGGTGCCCACTGACTACTGGCTAGTAGTCTCGAACTTGGTCCCCTCTGCTTTCAGGTGTCATCCATCTTCGAGATCCAGGCTTGGATCCAACTGAACTTTCCTCACTGGTCACCGGCCAGCATCTTTTCTTCCGGCTCCTGGTCCGTCTACGAGGATTCCCGACGTCTTTTCAGACCTATGCAGCTGCAGCCCCTGGGCTAGGTAACTTCGGCATTTCGGTGCCCCAGCATAGCCTCACTATCCAAGGGTCAGAATCTATCTTCGTTTTCTCCCTACCAGGTCGGGTTCGCCCGAGAACTCTAACTTTCTATTTCCTAGCTACCATAGACTTTTGTCCGCATCTCGCGTGAGAGTGCACACACTGCACCCGAGTCCCCTAGGCCTCCTAGTCGTAATCTAACGATTCCCTAGTCAAGTCCTAGCGATTCCAAAAGCTATTAGTACTGTACTTACCTGCTAGGAATTTCACATTCCACTTTTAGAGTATATGGTTTTCCGTGCCCCTCGGGCATTTGTATATACTGTGCTAACTTAAGTATTTTTGTAAGAGTTTTGGTTTGTGCTTAGTACCCTGTCCTCATAAAGAGTACAGGGCTGTTGTGATCTTTAATAAATAACTGTTTATTTTCATAACACTTGTGTGGTGTCCTTTCACTGGGTATTCAAGGGGTATATGTGTGGTAAACAGCTGGCTTAACACGCCCTCTCGAGTCTTTAGCCTTAGACTGCTCGTATCCATGCTACTAGGATAGCTGGTCTATAAGGTTGACTTACAACCAATCATCAATAAGGGTTGCTGGACTGATATAGTGGGCACTAGAATAGTGACCACTGCATATCAGGCCACCTTCTCACACCATGCCTCCAAATTGGCATGGAAGGATCCTGTCAGTACGTGGGACACCATGGGTGGGTAAAGCCAGAAAAACGATTCCTGGGGATTGCATCGTGATCACCTTTGAAGACCCCCGTATAGCAGATTATATCTGCTCCTGGGAAGACACGAACGCAAACGGAGGTATTGGTGTCAAACCACTTTCCTTCTACCCCTTAAGACAATCCAATGGATTCCTCCAGGATTATGATCCTCCATGGGCTGCACCAGCCCCCCGACAGGTCGATTTTTCTAATACCAGATATTATGGGGGCCCCAGATATCGTGAGCATGATGATTCTTGCCACCTAGAGGTTGGGAAGAATGGAGGCCTCATACGCAGAGGACGGTACATAGAGAACCGCCCCGTTGGGACCCTTGGTATAATATCCCGTTGACCAACAGATTCAGTGGACTCGAAATGGTCGATTGACCACCAACTGAAACTGAATCTATTAACTTTAATTCACCCCACTCCATTCCTAAAATAAGCACTCCCCCGGCACCCATAGAAGTAGCAGCACTAAAAGTTGACACATTGCTCATACCCATTCTCTTTTGGAACGTAGCGGGCCTGCGCCCCAAGATTGAGGATGGGACGGCTCAAAACTTCTTAGAACCTTGTAAAATAATTTGCCTTCAGGAGTCATGGTCCACAACAGAGCTCCATCTATTAGGATACAAAACATATTTCATCCCAGCTGTGCGTAGCACAATAGGCAGGCCCAAAGGAGGGCTAATAACGTACATAGCGAATACTTTGAACCACCTAAAAGTGTCCATTGTCCACTCTGATCCGAATTGCCAAATGTCAGGCCATTGCTTTGTATGGAGCCGGAGTCTGGGGACACACGATACCAGCGCCATTCAGGTAGCAGAAAATGCCTTCCTAAGATTTCTTTTAGCTATTCCAAGAGGCACTTCAACCTATGCCTCCCACCTGGAACTAGGAATTCCTTACCTAGAGGACTTGCTCAAGATTCAACCATTGATGCTGTGGCGGCGCATTTGGACATCTGTCAAAAATACGCTGACCCAGTCCATTGTAGCTGATACAATGGCTCTTGACAAGTCTTCAAAAGTAAGGTGGCTCTGCTATATTAGAATTTGTTTTAAAGACCTAGGCCTTGAGAAATATTATCTTAAACCAGAGTCCATAGCTGACCTCCCGAAGAGAGCACTAAAACACCAGGCCCTCTGCCATTTAGAGACTCTGAGATTGGCATCCGAATCGTCAAAACCCTCGGTCATTCATGCGAACATGGTCCAAATTACGTACGGCATTCATCCCTATTTAACACTGCAGGTGACAACATATGAGAGAATGCTGACGACAAGATTCAGGTTGAATACTTTTTTTAGATTGGTCGCGTTCCCTTTGAAAAATGGATGGGATTCAAGTTTTCCCCCATGCCCTTGTGATGGGAAATCTAACCAGTCTAATTTACATGTTATCATGTTTTGCAAATTCCACCATGCACATAGGAAAATCTGGCTACTTCCTACATTGAGGCGTTGGGGACTTAGACAATGCCGGCCAGCATTCCTCAGACTTCAAATGCTTGAATCTGAATCTGTTTGCTATTTCGTTCTCAACTTTCTAAAATGTACTATGAAGCACAGGCAAAACCTATAAAAAGCACCTTGTAATTTTATTTTGATGAAAAGAAATGGTCTGATAATTTTCTTCTTCTGAATACTGTTTCTGTATGAACTTCTTTGAACTTACCTTTTTAAATTTGTATATCTGTAAATTGTACCTTTTAATGTTTCTTTTATGGTTTTTCTTTGTGAAAAAGCCGAATAAAGAAGTTTATATATATATATATATATATAAAACAATCCTCAGCAACCTCTCGCTCGGAGCCCAATGCAGGAACCCAATGCGCAGGAAGGAAGACGGAGACCTCAGGTGCAGTGAGCAATTATCATATTTATTGTACCCTCGAGGAAGCGGCACACAGCATGACGTTTCGGCCTACACAGAGGCCTTGATCACATATATATATATACTCCACCCAAGGGTGTACTAACCACTACATCCTCGAGAAGCAAACGTTTGGAATGGTAATGCTTTCCAATATCCTAGGCCGCTTACGCGAGAGGGACTTCATGACCTCGCTCGACATGGAAGACTCATATTTTCGTATCCTAGTCCATCCGAAATATCGGAAATTCTTAAGATTCACGGTGGCTGATTCCCATTACCAATAGAAAGTACTTTCATTTGGTCTCAAATCGGCGCCTAGGATCTTCCCCAAGTGCCTGGTGCCCGTAGCAACAGCCCTGCGATCTCAAGGGCTCCAAATATTCCCGTATGTCGATGACTAGCTGCTCAAAGCACCAACGGCACAGAAGGCCAGTCAAGCTACAAGCAACTGCCTTCACATGTTCAGTATTTTGTGACTCACTGTAAACAGAGAAGTCTTAGCTCCATCCAAGTCAAGTCATTTCCATCTAAAGATACCATCCAATGCAAAGCCTTCCTATCTCACGAAAGTCAGATACGTTTGCAAAGACTTGCGAAAAGCATATCAAGAAAAAGGTCAGTTTCTGTGAGAATGTACAAGTCGTTCCTGGGGATGTGCTCTTCAACAATAGATCTGTTGCCACTAGCCAGACTGAGAATGCGGCCTCTTAAAGAGGAGGTACAAAAGTAATGGCTTCGAGGATATCATTCAGATCACAACACACATGATAGAGGCACTGCGATGGTGGTTTCATGCACCAAATCTTGTAACGGCCTTACTTTCCTCCAGAGTATCGCAAAATTCATACTGATAACAGATGTCTCCATTTGTGGCTGGGGTAGTCACCTGCTAGCGTTAGATTCAGGGCAAGAAGTGGTCCTCTGCGCAGAAACATCCGCAAATCAACAGGGTAGAGCTCAAACGCATCTTCCTATCTCTTGAGGCATTCTTGCTGAGGATAGTGGGCTCCTCTGTACTGGTTCGTACGGACAATACGACCCGCATGTACTACGTCAACAAATAAGGGGTAACCAAATCGATTATGCTTTCTGAGGTAGCACAGGAGCTATGGGATTGTACGACGCATCCTGGGGATCTCACTAAAGGCCGAGCATGTCAGAGGTCTGTACAATACTCTGGCAGATGCGTTAAGCAGAACTCAGGCCAGGTGTCACGAGTGGGAGCTGGAGCAGTCTCAACTCGACAAGGTGTTTCGAAGGTGGGGAATACCAGCGTTAGTCCTCTTCTCAATGAAGGAGAACGCCAAATGCCAGTATAATGCCAGCAGATTTCCTCTACCTGGGTCGATGGGGAATGCCCTTTTAATGCGATGGTCTGGGTATACACCCGTTACAACGCATCTTTTACTCCGCACTACCATTACAACGCGACTTTTACAACGCATACCATTACAACGCATTGCGCTGGGGGGCGCTCTAGGATAGGGAATAAGTATAATTTACTATCCAACACCTTCCCTAGGGTCCACGGGGACTGGAGTTAGAATAGTAAATTATACTTACCACTATCCAGCACCTCAAAGCGCTATGCGTTGTAATGGTATGCGTTGTAAAAGTCGCGTTGTAACGGTATGCGGAGTAATAGTATGCGGAGTAACATGGTACATCCGATGGTCTGGGATATATGCTTACACTTCCCCCTCTCCCATTCCATTATTCCCCATGGTATTGACCAAGATGAAGGCAGCAGGCTGTTGTCTGATCCTGATAGTGCCATTATGGCCCAGACAGTACTGGTTCCCGGAGCTTCTCTTGCTCTCGGAAATGAGGGCCCAATGCCTGCAGCCATCCCTATCTCTGCTGACGAGAGAGACAAGGGCCAAGTGAATCATCGAGACTCGCAATCTCTTCATTTGCATGGAGGCTCCTGAGTTCCTAGGATTGCGGGACTTTGATATCTAGCACGAGTGCAGGGAAGTTATTAACAAATCCAGAGCTAATTCTACTAACAAGACATACCGCCTAAAGTGGGCATTATTCTGTTTCAGGTTCCAGCAAAACAACCTTCACCAGCTACAAGCGCCTGAACAGATTTTGTCATATCTCCTCTCTTTGGCGATGTCTGGTCTCACTTTCTGTTCAGTGAAGGTTCATCTGGCTGCAATTTCTAGTTGCAGGCAGTCTCCTCAAGTTCCTTCTCTCTGTACCTCTAATCTTATAAAACAATTCATGAAGGGCCTCTTATGCGCGTTTCCTCTGGTGCCTGCGCCTCCTCCCGAATGGAAGCTAAACTTGCACAGTGTGTGAGGCAGCCGTTTGAACCAATTAACAAAGCAGAGATCAAGTTTTTTACCTGGAAGCCAGCCCTCCTACTGGCTCTCACTTTTGCAAGGAGGGTTAGCGAGATATAAGCTTTTAGAATCAATGAACCTTTTCTTCATTTCACTGATAACTGTGTAGTTCTGTGGACAAACACAACTTTTATCCCAAAAGTCCTGACACAGTTCCACCTCAACGAACCAGTGATACTTTAATCCTTTTTTCCAAATCCATCTAGTCCAGCAGAACAGGCTTTGCACATGTTGGATGTTAAGAGGTGTTTCAAATTATACCGGAATAAAACAAAAGACATAAGAATGACGGATCAGCTGGTGGTTGTCTACGGACAAGGCAGAGAAGGAACAGTAGTAACTAAGGCTTTGTTTGCCAGGTGGGTCTATTCTGCAATCCAATTCTTCCATGACCAGGCTAAAAAGCCTTTAGCAACAAGAACTAAAGTACACTCGACCTGGGCAGTTTTTACATCAGCAGCTCTGTTCGCTGGAGTAACATTGGAAAAAATTGCATTACGGTCTCCAATCGATGTGAGGATGCAGCCTTGGGCAAGTGGTACTGTCTCATCTCTTCATTAAGGTCAGCCTCTTTGTTTGATAAAAGAGGAATTCTATATTTTACTTAAAATGTATAACTTTACTTTTTCTGTTATTGTAGACTTGTTGTATAACTCTGGAAGTTAATGAGTATTATAGTATGTTAAGGCTGCATGTATTGCTCTAGGAATCTTGTTGGCCGCTGTCCAGAATTTGAGAGTATATACACGGTTACAAATGTCACTGTTACATTTCAGTAACTTGGGGGGGTTATGATTTACATGTCTTCCTCTAACATAAGCACAATTTTAGGCACTGCTTGCTATTCTGATTCAGGCATGTCACTCTCTGAAAGATACTCCAGTACTGGATAAGAAAATAGGTTACTTACCTGTAACTGTGGTTATCCAGTATTGGTATCTTTTATAGATTCACTTGCAATCCACCCTCCTCCCCATAGAAGTAGTTCTCTTTAATTGTTGGGATTCTTACCTCCCACTTGTGCTCAGAAAAGCTGAGAGAACCTGCTTCTGCTGAGTGTTCTAGAGGGTACTGGCAGCTGATTGGCTAGGTTCCAACATTTGGTCCTTTTTTACACAAGCATTGGCATAGCCAATAGGCCTCGCCTTTGGGTTCTTATAAGCTTTTAGCCAGAAATATTTGGATAGAAATTGTGTGTGTGTGTGCTTGAGCAAGTGATAGAAGGAATGAAACTGAGATTGGGGACAAGATAGTGCGTGTTACAAAGAGAGTGACAACAGGAGGGATGAAAAGAAATAGAGGATGAGTGCCGGAGTGATGGCTAGACCGAGAAAGAGACGGCAGAAGACTACATACAAAGATTAAAAAAGAGCAGCAAAGAGACAAGGGGAAATGGTGAGAGGAAGAGTGGAAAGAAATGAACAGAGGAGTAGAGAACGGGGTGACAGAGAAAGTGCAAAAGGGAGATACATTTATATATGGGAAATGAGTACAAAATACATGAAAACTAGCTCCCTGCTTGAAACAGCAGATGTGTCAAAGGACACTTCCTGCAAAGAAAGCTGGAAAAAAGGCGACTGCCCACTTAGAGACAGAACCTATGCGCTAAAAAAACCTAGTGTCACTTTCTTGCGGTCGCTCCTTGCCCCCACCGTCCCCCGCCGATGTCCCACCACAGTTGCATAATTACTGCCTGCTTTTATTCGTAGTGCGCTGTGACGGGGTGGGCGCAGTGGACCCCGTGGAAGAGGGTCAGTCTATGATGTGGTGGGCTGCCGCCCCTGTTTCACCTGCCTCCATTACCCCCATGCAGCCCTCGGACAGCCCAGACAGAGAGGAGTGGAAGGCTGGAGACCCGGACTATAGGTGGCCGACGATCCAGGAAAACGAGCCATACACCTTTAACGGATGGGAGTCCTCCATGCTGGACACGCCCCCCTCGGCTGACGTGACGCCGTCAAAAGATCCCGGGAAACAGGAAGAGACGGACAGCGCTTTTCCAGAGTCGAGTGGACGAGAGGAGAAAGCAAGCCGTTGCCCCGGAGGAGAGACGAAGTGGACGAGCCCAGCAGGAGATCCCCTGAAGAGCCCAGCAGTCGAGAACGCGAAGAGCCCAGGAGACGAGACCCAGAGGCCAGGAGAGCCGAGGAGGAACGAGCCGCCCCGCCACACGCCCACGGGAGGAGTGTGGCTTAAACAGGTACAGGGGCGTATGGCGGGTTGGATGGGACATCGTACCCTACCCCCGTTAGAGTAACTGTACTGGCACAGCCGACCTGTTTCCCCCCCCCCTCACGAGCACAAAACCCTTCACGATACTCTGCCATTGTGGAAGCACGAGTGCACTGGTTTCCCTCACCCCCGGTCCCGGCGAGCAGTGTGAATATGTGGTCCTAACGCTCCGTATCTTTACTCCACTCGGTACGGACGGAGCGGACTTCGGAAGAACACCGGACCAGTGACCCGACACCCTGGAGCCTATCCGGACTTCCTCATATGACCCTGCCGCCTTTGCAAGAGAACGCCTCACGAGCCGCCAGAGGAAAACATATGCCAAACCAATCAAAATAAAACCCTCTTTAAAAAGTCTATTACCGCAGTCTGCGTATCCTTCGCTGGATAATACTGATCAGAGCACACAGGTACTAGAAGCAGGCAGCCCTATCACTGGACCCAATCCCAACCCCGTACATGCGCCAACAGCACTGAGCACTTAAATCCCTGCCTACATACACTCAGGGAACAAGTTTTTGGTGCACCTTTAATCAACCTGTACCAAAACCCTTGCACCCATGCATCCACAGCTACCTGCCTGTGTGCTTACTTTTTACACACACACACTTTCACGTTAATATACACTTGTGCATATAGTTGTTTTGTTCATTCGTGATTTTAGCTAGCATATGCTAAATAAAAAAAATCCTGCTGCCTTGTTTGCCCCCTGGCATGCATTTATGCTGCACCTCCTCACAGCTCAGAAGAAGGCTTTCCTCCGCCGCCTTTGTTAATGGGTTTGAAAAATGCGGACGCTCCTCAGCCCTCTGCTTCATAGGAGACAGTGTGGCTCTCCTGGGACAATAAACGCCACTAGCACAGAGACAGATATATGATGCACAACCATCCATCATAATTAAATGCAACATAGCCTCTCTTAAATCCAGGAAAATGTAACCCTGACAGTTTTAATAATTCCCACCAGTAATTGGTTTAATATAAACAGGTTTACATTCCGCTGTATTAATTTTATTTTGCTTGTTTGCCCTTTTCACCCAATAATACCAGTGCACTTTGTACTGTTTAATGTTGGTTTGGGAATATTGCTTGAGAAGGTTTGCATGACCTTTCATCTGACTAACTGGTACTTTAGTTTAGCATTTTATGTACATCAATAGGCTTGTGTGTATTTCTTTTTATGCATCTGCATGCTTGTCTGTTTCTGTTCACATGTCTGTGTGTGCTTACCTGGGTGTCTGTCTAATTTATGGCCTTTGTCAACAAGGCAAACTGCTATTCTGCCAAAAGTTTATGGATACGAGCATCACCGTGAAGACTTTGCATATGGAATTAGTGGTTTGTTGCTGGCGTACTTTAGTAGATGCTTCCGGGCAGCGCAGGACAAGGTGCTGCAGAGCCAGCGCTGTCCTGCCCTCCTTTATTAGCAACCCGCCTCCATCAGTCCCTTCATCCTGCATACATGGTACAGTGTGTAACATATTGCAATAGTGTCAAATAACAGCACAGGCCCGATCCTATCAATATGCCCTCTTGCAGTTACATTACAATTAATAGATACACATCCAACTGATTCTGACCTATTTCTTTTGCAAATAGTCACTGCTTCTTTGGTTTAATTTTGACCAATCATTCTCTAAGAGAGCATTTTGTCAGTCCGTCCCCACTGCTCCCTTACTCCTCCCTTAGTAGGTAAAGGACATTGCCATTTACAATGCCAAAAGCTCATAAAAAAACATGTGAGACCTATTTCATTTCCGATGCTTTTCACCCTGTGCTCAAATTTGCCCTCTTGTGGTCTCACACACTATCTCAGGATTTTGCAGCATGCTGAGTTCTCCAGGTCATTTCCAAGCAGACAGGTAGCTGTGACCACTATCTGTTTCAGGCCAGTAAACCCCTCCCCGTCTAATGTCACACATAGCAATGGCATGGTTAGTAGTGACACTGTGAACGTTGGTGACTGGATAGATATAAGAAAGTGGCTCTGTGTATATACTGGACCAAAGTAAAGTACAGTGTGCAGAGAGTTCACAGTCCACCAGAGGTTTGGCAGAGGCTAAAGTTAGATATAACCTTACTCTCAAAAGTGGTAGCTTGGTCGAGCAGTAAGGCAGTATCAGAGGACAGTGTAAAGCATTTTTTGTACACACTCAGTCAGCAAATGGTCTCACACACTCCAGAACTGAACTCTAGGCCAATTGTTTGTATAAACATTTATAGTTGTTTTATTTTAGAACCAACAATAGGTATCAAAATATACTTTCTCGGAATGAGATACTTTAGTTAAATACGTTTGAAATAGGCAATAGACTTTTGAATACAATAGCTACAGTTGTTGCAATAGGCAACACAATTTTAAACACAATGCAACATTGAGCTCTATGGGAATTTCTAGTTAAATGCAATTGGTTACTTTATAGATTACTTTTCTAACCACAGGACTGGATTTTAGGTTCAGTCCTGGGACATCTCCTGTAAACAATTGGGTAAAAGCGTTTTGGTTTCAGTTGAGATTTTTAAGGAATATTATTGTATTTTAAAAGTTGACACTTAAAAACTTGTTCACATAGAATCACCAATGTTATCCTACGGGAGGAAATTCACTTAGTATGTAAGTAATGTTATTGGTACTTTTTCTTACTCAGTGTTTTGGCTGATTTTAAAACTCCACATTTGTTCTCGGCTTTTGGGTAAGTATTCGACTGGCAGAGTTATGGTTCTGGGCATAGACTCTGTGGTCTCCCAGGGTCAGGTAGGTACAGTTGTTACCCCCTTGGCAGCAAAGGGGTAGCCTGAAGCAGAGAAAGTAGGCCCACTATTATCATAATAGGGGGCCTTCGGTTGGTGGCTGCTAGCATGCAGGCCACGCAGCTCTGGGAGCTGGGCTCCTGTTCACTTGCTCAGGGCAAATGGCGAAGTAGATTAGTAAAGAGGTTGCACTCCCAGGGGCACTCGGGCGGCTGGGTGCAGGGTGTTTTTGAGCCGTCAGGCGCTCAATGTTATTCAATGGGAGACTTTGAAATCGAAGAAAGGCTGTCGGTTCGGGAATGGAGATTGTTCAGGTGCGACCACCACTTTGAGATGATAGGTAGACACCCAGGAGTTGGGCACAGGGGGCAGTGGGTTGCCGGGTGCACGGGTGTCTTTAGACGTCTGGACATCTCACCCTCAGCTGGTCGCGGCTGGAGGGGACCCTGGTTGTGAGGTTGCAGGCTTTGTGAGGATCATCGAGGAGGGACTTTGGGCACTGGATTCTGGGTCACAGTCGCCGGGGGGACGTCCTTGTGGTCTTTGTCCACTCCGACACAGGCCGGGCTCGGCGGGTGCAGAGTGTGCTGGATTTGCGGTTACTGGCTGGCACCAGGGGTTGTTGCTGTTTGAGCACAACCACTGCTCATGGGAGTCCCAGTCATTAGATGAGCATGGCAGGCAGGTCCACCGGGGTTGCTGTCCACAGGAGACACTGGGGTTTAGCAGGAGCAGGTTCAAGGATCAACTGGCCTGTAGGGTTCTGGGACCAAGTCAGTTGGTGTCGTCCTCTTGTTAGCAGCTGCACAGCAGGTCGTCTTGTTTTCAAATCGGGATCTGAAGAAGGAAGGTTCAGGGTAACCCTAAATACTAAAGTTAGGTGCGTTACAGGTAGGGTAAGGGCAGGGACCAATGGATCCCTGTCCTGGGGTGAATGCAGCCCCTATCCTGCTCCTCTCCAACGTGGGAGGGGGGGAAGGAGCCTTGCTCCGATTGGGTAGGGCTCCCCATCCTCAAGATGGCGGTAGCCCTGAGTTGTGCTTCACCTCGCATCTCCCATGTGAGGGATGGAGTTGGCACAGGCTGGCACACCCCCTTTCCTCACCTAGGATTTCCTGCCTGCCTTCCTGCAAGAGTGGGGGTCAGAACCGGTGGAGGCCAGTTGCTGAGTACAACAAGTGGCCTGGAGAAGCTCACAAAAGGCGACATACCTTTGAAGCTTACCCTGCCCATCCTGGGGGAGGAGGCTTGGCACCTCGTCCCAGGATGTGCATTGTTTCAGCCCCCCCGAGAGTAGCAAGCTCTCGACCCAGGCATCCAGAAACATGACTGGCAGTGCCAGCCTCAGTAGCCACGCAGTCAGGACACTGGGAGTTGGTTAGGTTTCAGGGGGCATCTCTAAGATGCCCTTTGTAGTGCATTTGGCATTAAATCCCACACTGGCATCTGTGTGGGTTTAATGTGCTGAGAAGTTTGATATCAAACTTCAGTCTTCAGTGTAGCCATCATGGTGCTGTGGAGTTTGTAATGACAACCTCCCAGCGCCATATACTCTTAATGGCATCACTGCACTTACAGTGCCCAGGAATGGCCCTGGGTACAGTAGGGGCACAGGGTTCATGCACCTGTGCCCACACCACTGGCATAGTGCACCCAGCTAGAGGGGTGACTGATGTATGCCAGGGCAGTGTGTTTGTGGGCATGGCACACAGGGATGTGTGCCATGTCGACTTTGTTTAGTTCTGCACCAGGATACTCAGCCTACAAAGGCAGTGTGTTTGTGTCAGGGTACAGGGCCCCTAAGGGTGGCACAATAAGTGCTACAGCACTTGGGGGTCTTCCCTGGGCACAGTGCCCTGGTTACCTAGCGTACCATTTACCAGGAGCTAACCTATGGCCAGAGATGCCAATTGGGTTTAGGTTTCAACACCGTTTTAGGGAAGAAACACAGGCCCTGGGCACCTGATTGGCAGGAGTCCAGGGCACGCTCGCAATTCAGCAAAAAGTGGGGGCATACCATGCAAGAAAGATGGCACTTTCTGACACAGATTAGCCCATGAAATCAACTTAGAATTGGCTTGGGGGTATTGTGAGCCCCCTGCATCCAATTCTATACTCCTTGTTAATCCAAATCAATCAGGATGACCTTCATGAGGTAATAAGACTCAGTATCTGGCCCAGTTAGTCAGTTGTATGTCTCTGCAGTTACCATAGAACAGTTCCCAAAGTAAATCCCCTTAGTGTGACTTATTCACTTGCCTCATTCCACAAGCTCTCTCAATGGCTCTGAACCACTTGGTGATGTCATCACCTTCTTCATATTTGGGGACAATCCCTTTAGTGATTTTTAGGTTATAAGAACTTTCTTTCTCCCTAGGTTTGATATTGCTGCCACCATTGATGGGGGGATAAGCCCATCTCTAATCTCTCTTTTTCTAGAGCCAAGAGTCTGGACTCTAGGTCGAACCTTTTGGTCAACCTTGCTAGAAAGCTGTCCTCTTCACAGAGGCTGTCCCTGGTGATCTCACCAAGGCCTGATTCACCTGTCTGTGTTTTAGATGCTGTGAGTACTATCCCTTTTTTATTTTTTTTTATTTGTTTATTAAGTTTTTTCAAGATAACAAGCAGATTATTCACAATCCTAATCAATGAGAATGCACACAGCAGCATGACATTTTACATTACAGAGATCTGTATCCGTATCATAATGATCATGGAGCTATTTGGAGTGCAACACATTTGCCATGGAACTGACGACCGGTATTAGAGTTGCAATCTGCGGCCAATCAATCAATCAATCAATCAAAGACATTTATAGAGCGCACTACCTACCCGTAGGGTCTCGAGGCGCTCGGGGGGGGGGGAGGATGGGGAGGGGGGATGGGGTGCCGCTACTGCTCGAACAGCCAGGTCTTGAGCTTCTTCCTGAAGGAGAGGTGGTCTTGGGTCAGGCGCAGGTCGGCCGGGAGGGAGTTCCGGGTCTTGGCGGCCAGGTAGGAGAAGGACCTTCCTCCTGTAGTGGCTCTGCGGATGCGTGGGACGGTGGCGAGGGCGTGGCTGGCGGATCGGAGGTGGCGTTTGGGAGCGTAGAAGTTGATTCAGTTGTTGAGGCAGCTCGGGCCTTGGTCGTGGAGAGCTTTGTGTGCGTGGGTAAGGAGGCGGAAGGTGATTCTCTTGTTGACCGGGAGCCAGTGTAGGTCTCTTAGGTGTCCGGAGATGTGGCTGTGTCGTGGGATGTCGAGGATGAGTCTGGCTGAGGCGTTCTGGATGCGCTGGAGTCTCTTCTGGATCTTGGCGGTGGTTCCGGCGTAGAGTGCGTTGCCGTAGTCCAGTCGGCTGGTGACGAGGGCCTGGGTGACGGTCTTCCTGGTCTCTGTGGGGATCCACCAGAAGATCTTCCGAAGCATGCGCAGGATGTTGAAGCACGACGAGGAGACGGCGTTGACTTGCCTGGTCATGGAGAGGGAGGAGTCCAGGATGAAACCTAGGTTGCGTGCGTGGTCCGTCGGTTTGGGTGCGGTGCCCAGGGCGGGGGGCCACCAGGAGTCGTCCCAGGCGGAGGGCGAGGAGCCCAGGATGAGGACCTCCGTCTTATCTGAGTTCAGCTTCAGGCGGCTCGTCGTCATCCACTCGGCTACCTCTCTCATCCCTTTGTGCAGGTTGGCTCTGGCGGCGTCGGGGTCGTTGGTCAGGGAGAGGATCAGCTGGGTGTCGTCGGCGTAGGAGATGATGTTGAGGTTGTGTTGGCGTGCGATGGCCGCGAGGGGGCTCATGTAGACGTTGAAGAGAGTCGGGCTCAGTGAGGATCCTTGAGGGACGCCGCAGATGACTTCGGTGGCCTCTGACTTGTACGGTGGTAGGCGGACTCTTTGTGTTCTTCCGTCGAGAAAGGAGACGATCCATTCCAGCGCCTTCTCCTGGATTCCGACGTTGCTGAGGCGCTGTACTAGGGTGCGGTGGCAGACCGTGTCGAAAGCCGCAGAGAGGTCTAGGAGGATGAGGGCCGCTGTTTCCCCGTTGTCCATCATGGCTCGGATGTCGTCAGTGGCGGCGATGAGGGCGGTCTCGGTGCTGTGGTTGGCGCGGAATCCGGACTGCGATGGGTCGAGGGATCCATTCGTCTCGAGGAAGGCGGCCAGCTGTTTGTTGACGGTCTTCTCGATGACTTTGGCTGGAAACGGGAATAGAGAGATGGGGCGGTAATTCTTGAGTTTGGTGGGGTCTGCTGTAGGTTTCTTCAGTAGAGCGCTGAGTTCGGCGTGCTTCCAGCTCTCGGGGAAGGTGGCGGTGTCGAATGAGGTGTTGATGATGTCCCGCAGGTGGGGTGCGATGACAGCGTCGGCTTTGTTGAAGACGTGGTGAGGGCAGGGGTCGGTTGGAGATCCGGAGTGGACGGAGTTCATCGTGTGGACGGTGTCTTCGGTGTTGACCGGGGTCCAGGCGCGGAGGGTGGTGGTGGGTGGCGTTGCTGCGGTCGTGGCGTGCGTCGGCAGAGTGCTGAAGCTGTGGTGTATGTCCGCGATCTTGTTGTGGAAGTAGGAGGCGAGGGAGTTGCAGAGGTCTTGCGAAGGGGTGATGTCGTTGTTTCCGGCATTGGGGTTGGAGAGCTCTTTCACGATGTCGAAGAGTTCCTTGCAGTTGTGTGTGTTGTTGTCCAGTCGGTTCTTGAAAGCCGTTTTCTTGGCGATGCGGATCAGATGGTGGTGTTTCCGGGTGGCGAGCTTGAGGGTGGTCCTGTTGTCCGGCGTGGGTTCCCTTCTCCAGGCTTTCTCGAGGGCTCGGCAGTTCTTCTTGGAGCTCTTGAGTTCGTCTGTGAACCATGGGGCTCTCTTACTGCCGGGTCTGCTGGGCGGGGTCCTCAGTGGGGCGAGTTCGTCTGCGCAGTTACTGATCCACTTCGTGAGGTTGTCGGCGGCCTGGCTGGGTTCGCTGAGCTGAAAGGAGGGTGCTGGCTCAGGGAGGCGGCGAGCTGGTCGGCTGTGATCTTGTTCCAGCTTCTTCGGGCAACCTGTTGCTGGTGGTGGTGGACCGTCGTTCTTCTGAAGGTGAAGTGGATGCATCTGTGATCCGTCCAGTGGAGTTCTGTGGCGTGGCTGAAGGCGATGTCTTTGCTGGATGAGAAGATGGCGTCGAGTGTGTGTCCGGCGAGGTGGGTGGGGGTGGACACCAGCTGCTTGAGTCCAAGGTTTGCGAGGTTGTCGAGCAGGGTGCTGGTGTTGCAGTCGTTGTTGTTCTCCAGGTGGAAGTTGAAGTCCCCCAGGAGGATGTAGTGAGCGGAGGGGAGGGCGTGCTGGCTGACAAAGTCGGCGATGTCCTCGCTGAATTGAGTGCGTGGTCCCGGAGGTCGGTAGATCAGGGTGCCTCTGAGGGTGGTATTCGGGTCGGTGTGGATCTGGAAGTGCAGGTGTTCGGCGGAGGGTGGGGTGTTGTCGGTGCCGGTCGTGATGCGGATGGTGTTCTTGTGGATGATGGCGATGCCTCCTCCCACCTGGTTGGCGTTGCGGTCCCTCCGGGTGATCTTGTATCCCTCTGGGATGGCGATGTCGGGCGCTGAGGAGGCGTTCATCCAGGTCTCTGTGAGGAAGGCAACGTCAGGGGCTGTGGTGTCGAGGAGGTTCCAGAGTTCGATGGCGTGTCTGTGGACGGAGCGGGTGTTGAGCAGGATGCACTTGAGGTGGTTGCTGCTGGTGTTCGGCATGGCAGGTGCTGGTGTTGGGCAGGTCCGGATGCAGGTGAACTTGCAGGTGTTGCAGCTGAAGGGTCCGTGGACGCGTCGTGGGGTGGCTCTGCAGCATCCCGGGACTCGGCCGGTGTTGAGTGCGATGAGGGTGGCGGCGGTGTACGTCAGGCGGGTCGGTCGGGGTCCTCGAGGGCCAGGGGTCCTGGCACTGGGCGCGGTCCAGGCGCGGACGGGCGTAGACGGGCTTACCTTTGGCGCGCCTTCGGCGCACAATCGGCGCGCCCGCTGCGCGTTCGCACGGTCGCCATATATGGCGAAGTGCGCGGGTGGGCGGAGCAGCTGGGAGGCGGGAGCGGGGAGGGAACAGAAGGAAAAAAGGGGCGGGGTCAGCGGTGGTGGCGGGGAGGGAAGACGGAGGGCGGCGACAGGCAGGGAGAGACAGGCACTACAGCGGGGGAGACAGCAAGAGAACAGAAAACAGCACCAAATAGACAGTAAATACAGTAAACACCAGGGGCAACTTAAGAATTAAGCACAGAAAAAAAAAACGCCAGGGGCACAGGGAGAAGAGCGCCGATCCCGGACCACGCCGCTAGAAGGAGGGGGCGTGGCTACGAGGCGGCAGACGGGCAACGAGGCACAGGGGAAGGGTGGCACACGCAGCAGCTGGTGGCCGTGCGGCGCGGGAGTGTCCTAGAGCTAGGCCACATCTTATACACAGCTACGAATATATAGCGACGTGAGATTTGTAGGCAGTAAATGAGATTAGCAGTGCAAATAAATTGAAAAACTATTGTACATGGACCATTCGGATATAGAGCTCGAAATGGAATTTGGGGCAGAAATCTAAGTCATTTGAGAAGACTTCACGGGATGTTCAAGGAGATATGCTGTAAATGGGCCCCAAATGTCACTGGGACGGGACGAGAGCGGTAGTATACAGCATAAGAGCATGTTTGTTCTTACTATAGTGTCATATCACCAACCCAATCCTTAAATGTAGGTGCTCGCCCACAGCCCCATCTGCAGGCTACGCACCGCCTGGCCAGTAAGGGAGTAAAAGAAACAAACCTACAATGTGCCGTCGGTATCTCTTCAGTGTACCCCAGCAATGCAATAAATGGGGACATTGGAATTTGCAATGACGTCATCAGCTCCAAAGCGGTAAAGACCTGTTGCCAGTAGGTAAAGTCTGATCTGCAGTCCCATGCAAGGTGAAGAAAGTTAGTAGCTTCAGCCCCACATCTATTACATTGATTTGTGTCACATAATGTGTAGTTGTGTAACTTGACGGGAGTGTAATAAATAAGATGTAAAGACTTGTAATGAACTATACTCAACCGACTGCTAGAAGAAACTTGCTCTGTTTACAGCAATGCCACCATTGTTGGTCAGTAACCTCTTGTCCAATATCAGCCGCCCATTTCTCCTGTGATTGACAAGAGGGATACATCTTTTCTGCGTGTATGTTGTGGTAGAGTGTAGATACCAAATGGGACGCATTTCTAGCTGGGTGTATATGGTGCAGGGGGGCAAGTATTGGGATATGAGGGACTGTATTCTCTAATAACCTGTTGCAAGCATATGTAGAGAAAAATGTCCATGGGAGAGGGCTGTTTATCCTTATAGAGCTGTTGCTGTAGCGCACAGCGTGCCAGCCACATACAGGTCGCCCCAATGATGAATGTTATGTTTAGTTTGGGTTTTGTGAAAAAACTCCTTCTTGCAGGACCGGCATCTTTGGGTGGTATGTAAGTGGGAGCAGCGTGGAGTATAAAGTGGGGGCTTGTAAGTGCCGTGCAATGCGGTGCAACTCCGCAACCGTGCAGTCTACCGAGTTCGGGCAGGGTGCCCGGGGCAAGGGTGTTAATATAACCCTGTCCAACGGGATGGGGTCTGATAGCCAGTGCTCAGTTGCCATGTGAGGCGCATATCTGGGAGGGTGGACTCAATAGTGAGCGTAGTGTGCTTGGGCGCAAATATAGTACAGTTTTGAATCAGGGACATCAAATCCCTCCTGAAAATATGGCTGTGTAAGTGTATCCCACTGTATTCGCGGCAACTTACCACCCCACACCAGTCTGATTCGAGCGGAGCTGAGAGAAGAAATGCCTGCCAGATCATATGGAGTATTCAAAAATAAATATAAAAGCTTGGGGGGATGACCATTTTTATGAGCGAAATACGACCTGCCATAGTAAGGGGGGGTAACGTTTCCAGCGGGAAATATTGCTGTTGAGAATTACGAGTGTATGCCCATAATTGAGCCTCATTAACTCTACACGATCAACTGTAACATGTATACCTAAATACTTCACCTCGGCGTCACACCATTCTATAGTATAGTCTGTAGGGAATTGCACCACAGACTTTGTGAGTAGAAAAGTGAGTGAGAGATTTTGCCCAGTTGATTCCAGAGAGCCCACCGAATCGAACGAATTTGCTAAGTGGGTTGAGGTTCTGCTGAGGGTCTTTGACATAAAGGGTAACATCATCAGCATATAGTGAAATTAGGATCGGGCAAAGAAAGCAACGTTAAGCTTTTTCTTGATGATGCTGCCTGATTTTTGCCGCAAGCGATTCTTTCTGCGCACAAAAGGAGATAGGTCCTTGACGGGGTTGAGGGAGGGCTGGACCCTATATAAATCTACCAACAAGAAAATTGCCCCCTTCTCAATAAGCTTAAGTGTGAAGACCAAATAAACAAATTCATTAAATCTGGTCCGGTATATTTATTTATACCTTTTAGTCTTTTTCTTTATACAAAACAACTTTCATGAAAATGGCAGAAAAAGAATACACAATACAAACGATAATTAACGATCTTATTCAATACATCCAACAAACGATCCACATTACAGTATAACAAATCTGTAATACATTAATCTGAAAGAAACACGTTAGTGTTAGATTCCTTACCTTAGAATATCCCCAGGCGTCAGTCTGGATCCGGAAACTTTTGCGTAGCAGTACCCCTGCGCGTCGGTAGGCGTCGTCTGCAGGCGTCCCCTGCGGCTCCGCGTCCGTCGTCGGCGTCGTGCGCCGTGATGACGTCGCTGGAGTACATAGACGCCGCCTCCGCGCGCTGACGTCAGTTCTTCTTTTTTCCGCGCCAGTGGACGCAGATCTGAAGAGCAGTACTCCGGTCTTTGACCAAGTTTTTCAATTGTTTTTTCCTCTACGGTGCCTGATAGGATGCCTGGGTTTAAGAATTGCGATGACTGTGAGCGCACGATGTCGGTCACAGACCATCACCGCCTCTGCCTCCGGTGTCTGGGCCCTGACCACGACGTGGACTCCTGCGTCGACTGCCGGGCCCTTACCAACAAGGCTAGGCGGGAGCGGTCCCGCAAGCTGCTGGAGCTCCGGGTGTCGGCCCCACGTCGGGACCGGGAGCGGTCCCGGTCCGGCCGGAGGTCGAGAGAGCGTTCGAGGGAGCGGTCGCGGAGCCGCGCCGGGCGCTCCGGAAGTCGACACCACTCGTCAGGCTCGTCAGGTAAGAAGCACAAGAAGTCGGGGCGTCGTCATCGTACCCCCGACTCCCCCCGACGCTCGCGCGATGCGGCCGGGGGCTCGGGTGACCCCAACCCCGCGGCTCCGCGAGAGTCGCCGGCGCGGCCTGCCTCATACCCTCCGGTCCCTGGGCATGGCGCGACGCCTGAGGAGATCGAGGCGTTCCTCATGGCCATGAGGGCGCTCGCTTCTCCGACGGGGCCTACGGCGCCTTCGGGCCCAGTGCTACCGTCTGGGGGCCCTAGCGGTTCGGGTGTCCCTGCCTCGGCGCCGTCGGGTGCTCCGGCCCCGGCGCCGCAGGGGCCTTCGGGATCGGCGCCGGCTGGTCTTCCGGCCTCCCCGGCGCCGTTGCCATCGGGGTTACCCCCGACGCCGCCCCCGCGCGGCGCCGGTTCTCCACTGCCGGTTCCGGCCGGCGGTGGGGTTCCGACGCCGGCTCCGGGCGGCGCCGTCCCCTTACCTTCTCCGACGCCGGACGCGGCGCCGGACGGGCGTCGCACGACGCCGGTCCCGGCGCCGATGGGGCCCATGAACCCCGAGGAGCCGGTCTTCATCATTGACTCCGAATACGGAGAGGATGAGGAGTACGGTGAAGGTTGGGAGGGGTCCGAGGACCCTCTGGCTCGCGAGTGCCAGTATGACCCGGACTGGACAGGTGACTTGGGGGATGCCAGTGGTTTGGACGACTCTCCTAACCCTGGTTTGATCTCTCCTCCAACCGTGGCATCGGTGGAGGGAGCTGCCTATTCTGTGGTGCTGATGAGGGCTGCCAAGGCCTTACACCTTGAGCTCCCCGTCGCGGCCGTGAGGCCTAACATCCTCACCGAGGTCTTCAAACCGCAGTCATGCCCACTGGAGCCACTGCTGCCGTTTAATGAAGCCTTGTCTGACGTTCTGTTGGGCACGTGGTCCAGGCCCGCTTCAGGTGCGCCTGTTGATCGGAACGTGGCCAGGCGCCACCGTCCTTGTCCGGACGACCCCAAGTACCTGTCTACCCACCCCACTCCTGAGAGTCTGGTGATCCAGGCCTCGACCTCCCAGTCCGCATTCCCGTCGGCCCCGCCCGACCGGGAATCCAAGAGGTATGACCAGTTTGGCAAAAAGGTCTTCTCGTCCATTAGTTTGGGCCTGCGGTCTTGCAACACCGCCTGCCTCTTGGGCCGCTACACCCACTCTGTGTGGGATACGGTCGCGGAGCTGCTGCCAGAATGCCCCATGGAGGTGCGGGCAAAGCTCGGTCAAGCTGTGGCTGAAGGCCGAGATGCAGCGAAATATTCAATTCGGTGTGGTCTTGATACGACCGACTCGCTGGGCAGAGCTATGTCTACGACGGTGGCGATTCGTCGCCACGCCTGGCTGAGATCCGCCAATTTTTCGGCTGATGTCCAGAATACCCTGATGGACATGCCGTTTGATGGCTGTCACCTGTTCGGTGACAAAGCGGACCACGCGCTGGAACGCTTCAAGGACTCCAGGGTCACGGCCAAGTCCTTGGGTCTCTCGACCCAGCGTCAGCAACCGGGTTCGTTTCGTCCCTTTCGTGGCCAAGGAAGGGGCGCCCCCACACGTGCTGCCAGCCACGCGCCGCAACAATCTTTCCAACGCGGTGGCGGCCGTGGAAACCGCCGTGGTGGCGGTCGGGGACAACGGCGGGGTCAGACCACACCCTCCCCCGCAGCATCTACCCCAAAATCCTCCTAGTCCGTGCTTTCGGCCCCATGTGACGCCAGTGGGTGGCAGGGTTCGCCATCACCACGCTCACTGGCGCACGATCACTTCGGACAGGTGGGTGCTGCAAATCGTCCGAAGGGGCTACTCCCTCCCCTTCGAGACCTCTCCTCCAGCCATGCCACCGCAGAACCACCGTGTGTCGGGGGACCACTTGACACTTCTGCAGGAGGAAGTTACGGCCCTCTTGGCCAAGGGGGCCATCGAGCGCGTTCCTGGGCCAGAAGTAGGGCGTGGTTGTTATTCCCACTACTTTCTGGTGCCCAAGAAGGACAAGGGGGGCCTACGTCCTATCTTGGATCTAAGGAACGTCAACGGCTTCCTCCGGAAGGAGAAGTTCAAGATGTTGACGTTAGCTCAGGTCTTGGCTGCTCTAGACCCACAAGACTGGATGGTAGCGTTGGACTTGCAGGACGCCTATTTTCACATCCCCGTCCTGCCGGCCCACCGGCGTTACCTGCGGTTCACGGTAGGCCAGGAGCATTTTCAGTTTATCGTGCTCCCCTTCGGCCTTACCAGCGCCCCACGGGTGTTCACAAAGGTGATGGCGGTGGTCGCAGCCCATCTGCGCAGGTTGGGGGTTTCAGTCTTCCCCTACCTAGACGACTGGTTGTTGAAGGCGGGCTCGCCCCAGACAGTCGTCCACCACCTTCAGATGACGGCAGACCTCTTGCACGACCTGGGGTTCTCCATCAATGTGCCGAAATCACACCTGTGTCCCTCTCAAAAGCTCCTTTTCATCGGAGCGGTTCTGGACTCGGCGCAGTTTCGGGTTTATCCTCCGGGACGGCGGGTTCGGGATATTCAGGCTTTGATTCCCATCTTTCAGCCGCTATCCCGGGTTTCGGTCAGGTTGACGCTGCGGCTGCTGGGACTGATGGCTTCCTGCATCCTTCTGGTGCATCACGCTCGGTGGCGGATGCGGGCTCTGCAGTGGGACCTGAAGTTTCAGTGGGCCCAGCATCAGGGCAACTTGTCCGACCACGTCTTGATCTCGGAGGGCACTGCGAGACAACTGCAGTGGTGGCTTACGGACCGCGACTGGGTCAGGGGCAAGTCCCTCTCCCTTCCCCAACCGGAGCACGTTGTCGTGACGGACGCGTCCCTCCAGGGCTGGGGTGGCCACTTGGGAGAGGCAGAGATCAGAGGCATCTGGTCTCCGGCGGAGTCCCGGCTCCATATCAACCTATTGGAGCTGCGGGCGATTCGTCTGGCACTGAAGGCATTCCTCCCCTTTGTCAACGGGAGTGTGGTGCAGGTGTTCACCGACAACACCACCGCCATGTGGTACTGCAACAAACAGGGCGGTGTGGGGTCGTGGACCCTTTGCCAGGAGGCTCTGCGCCTCTGGCAATGGCTGGAACGTCAGGGCGTGACTCTGACGGTTCAACACCTGGCAGGTTCTCTGAACGCCAGGGCGGACGAACTCAGCCGTCGGTGCTCGATGGATCACGAATGGCGTCTGAACTCGGACGTGGCGCAAGGCATCTTTCTGCAATGGGGAGAGCCTTGGTTAGATCTATTCGCCACCGAAGAGAACGCGCAATGTCATCAGTTCTGCGCGTTGGAGTTTCCAAGACGGCACTCGCACGGCGACGCCTTTCGGCGCGAGTGGAGTTGCGGTCTGTTATACGCCTTTCCGCCTATACCACTTCTGCCCAGAGTGCTGAAGAAGATCAGGCGCGACCGGGCCCAAGTTATCCTTGTGGCTCCGGACTGGGCTCGAAGATACTGGTATCCCGAGCTACTCAGCATGTCAGTCGGTCCCCCGATCCGCCTGCCCCTTCAGGAGGACCTTCTGTCGCAGCAGCAGGGGACGGTCTTCCACCCGAACCTGTCCAGTCTCCACCTCCATGCTTGGAGATTGAGCGGCGGCAGTTGAGGCCATTTGACTTGCCTCCTGAAGTCTGTGATGTTATTCTGGCAGCCAGGCGTCCCTCCACTAAGTCGGTATACGCCTGTCGGTGGAACAGATTTGTGGCATGGTGCACAGCAAAGGCTGTGGATCCTCTTTCTGCCCCTCTTTCGGAGGTTCTTCTGTTTCTTCTTTCTCTTGCCCAGCAGGGCTCTGCTCTGGGCACTATCAAGGGCTACCTTTCTGCCCTTTCAGCCTTTTTGAGGCTTCCTGATCAGCCTTCTTTGTTCAAATCCCCGATTGTAACTCGATTCTTGAAAGGCATCACTCACATGTTTCCACCTGTTCCGTTTGTGATGCCTCAGTGGGATTTGAACCTGGTTCTAACCTTTCTAATGTGTGCTCCCTTTGAGCCCCTTCATTCTTGTCCTCTCCGTCTCCTGACTT
The DNA here is from genome assembly GCF_964263255.1 of Lissotriton vulgaris. Classification (NCBI taxonomy): domain Eukaryota; kingdom Metazoa; phylum Chordata; class Amphibia; order Caudata; family Salamandridae; genus Lissotriton; species Lissotriton vulgaris. The sequence continues at coordinate 1,947,698,688 of NC_141693.1, forward strand.
TAAAGACGGCTTTCCTGGTTGCCATCACCTCTGCCAGGAGAGTGAGTGAGCTCCAGGCTCTTTCTGTCCAACCTCCTTTCCTGTCCATTCATCCTGATAAGGTGGTTCTGAGGACTAGACCTTCTTTCCTGCCCAAGGTTGTTTCGGCCTTTCACATCGGGCAGTCCATCACCCTCCCTTCCTTCTTCCCGCCTCCGCATCCTTCAAAGGATGAAGAGCGGCTCCATCGTCTGGACCCAAAACGTGCGCTTTCATTTTACATGGATCGCACACGCCAGTTCCGGGTGGATGACCAACTGTTTGTTGGCTACGTGGGTGCGAAGAAGGGACGGGCGGTCTGTAAACGAACCATCTCTCGATGGGTCGTCCTCTGCATCAAAGCGTGCTACTCTTTGGCTCGGAAGGAGCCTCCTGTTGGGCTGAGGGCCCATTCCACTCGGGCCACGGCGGCTACCACTGCCCTGGGCCGGGGAGTCCCCTTGCAGGACATTTGCCAAGCGGCTACGTGGGCCTCGCTGCACACCTTTGCGAGGCACTACTGCCTGGACAGCCAAGTCCGGAGGGATGGCTTCTTTGGCCGTTCTGTCCTCCAGGACTTTCTGGTGTAGTTTGTATTGGTTCGCAGACCCACCACCGGGGTTGGTATTGCTGGGGTATGTATTCTAAGGTAAGGAATCTAACACTAACGTGTTTCTTTCAGATGAACAAGTTACTTACCTTCGGTAACGATATATCTGTAAGAAACATTAGTTAGTGTTAGATTCCTTACCGAACCCACCCATCCTCCCCGTTCTGCGAACTGATACCTAGGGTTAAGGTCATCCCTTTCAGGGCCCTAGTTTTTACATGGCACCAGTGTTGGTTCTCTCATGGCTCTGCGTCTCCTGGCGCGGAAATGCTGTGTGCAAAGAACTGACGTCAGCGCGCGGAGGCGGCGTCTATGTACTCCAGCGACGTCATCACGGCGCACGACGCCGACGACGGACGCGGAGCCGCAGGGGACGCCTGCAGACGACGCCTACCGACGCGCAGGGGTACTGCTACGCAAAAGTTTCCGGATCCAGACTGACGCCTGGGGATATTCTAAGGTAAGGAATCTAACACTAACTAATGTTTCTTACAGATATATCGTTACCAAAGGTAAGTAACTTGTTCATTAATTTCATAATCAAGATTATTTTCATGGAAAGAGCCAATTCATAACAAGAGCGAAAAAAGCATGTATCAGTTTTATTCTAGTATAAACTAGATGTTGTGATTAGCTCTTGCTGGGGTTGCCAACGCGTTTCAAGTTCGGACCATTAGTGTCCAAACCATCATCAGGGCTCTGTTATTTATCTAGTAGGATGTAGAAAAACAAAGTTTTAATACAACCAATTTCCCTCTTTTCTGTAACCACACCGTTTAGGTAAGAATGATGGAAGTACCTGTATCTTCCTACGTGGTTGAGCTTACTTGGCTTCTATTAGCGGACCCAAATCTTGTCTTCGGGTCTCATCTGGGAACGCTTTTGCACAAAAACAATTTAGGGATTGAGTGAAAGGTTTTCCAAATTTACTAATCATGGTCCTAGAGTTTTGCAAAATCTTACAAAAATACTTCATTAAATTTAAAAAGTAGCCCATACCTTAATCTAAGCGATGCAAAAAGGGGGGGCGGAGGGATATCTTTTTCTTTGTCTTTTGACCTATATAAACAACACATAGTCTGCTTGTAATACCCCATTGTGTCAAAATTAAAAAAGGTGTACTGATTTTGATCATATACTTTTCCTACCTGAACTACAGGCCACCGGGGAAATGCTTCCTCTTCTCAATTGGTGGCGTCTACCTGTTTGGGCAATATGCGTGTAAGTACATGCTCTATTACGAAGTTTTGCCACAACTCAGTGCATCTAGTATTGAGCCCAGGACGCAGTAGAACTCGTACCTGTCACACCGTAGATCGAGGCGCCGCCTCTCGCCCCCTGTCCTGATGTGAAGGAATCACTAGCACGGTATTTCGTCCTTCTATTTCGACACTCAATGAGTTTTACTGTATTGAAAAGAAGGAGGAACGCATTATCAGTTACCTCGCGGTACTCTCGATGTAAATACCGCCGCATTTGTAGCCGATTGCATTACCTGTAGCAGCGGGCTGTTTCTCTTGCTTACAAACGGTGCTTCTCAATCGCTTCCCTGTTCGCATATGCAGCCCACGGCCATGGGATTTGGAGTTTAAGTTTAAGGATATGTGGAGATTGCTCTTCGGTGTTAAAAAAAGATAGTCACATTGACACTTGGGGATTGCAGGGGTGTTTTATTATAAAACGTGAAGACAATTAGAAATTAATTTATTAAGGTTGGTACTATCTGCTTGTTGGCGGCTAAAAGGCCGTGTTTGCAGTGACAGCCAGGCAGTATGGCGTAAAGGCTCAGATTCTTGACAACTCTGACATTCTTCTGCAATTCTTTGGCGAGGGCGAAAAGGAGGGAGGAGAGCCGGCAGCCCTGCAGAGTTCCTTGAGTGAGGAGAAAGGAGGGGGTAGTATGAACGTTGATCAGAACCTGTGCCATAGGGGATGCATATAGAAGGCGTATCCACGCTAAAAAACTAATGGGTAATCCCATATATTGGAGGATGGTGAAGAGGTAGTCCCATTCCACGGAGTTGAAGACCTTCGTAGCTTCTAGAAAAACAGCCACTAGAGCCAGTTGGGGATCGACCGTTTGCAGTAAGGAGAATCGGGAGGTTGCTCTCCACAGAATAAAACAGCCTCTCTAACAATAAACAGAGGCGGTTGGCTAAGAGATTGGCGAGGATTTTTGCGTCTGTATTAATGAGAGAAAGGGGCCAGTAAGAATCACAACGGTCAGCAGGTTTACCCGGCTTCAGGAGGGAGGTGATTAACGCCTCAAGCATTGTGCCGGAAAGGATCTGCACCTCCAGAACTTTGCCCGATTTCATTTGCATAATGGCAGCTCTAAATTCATCCTCTTCGAAGGGTTCCATTAGAAATTCCAGTTGATTATCGCCCACCCACTCGAGCGAGATGTCTTGAAGGATTGAAGCAAAATCCGGGGTTTCAGATCTGCGTGAATGATAGAGATTCTTGTAGACATCAGTGAATATCTGCAACATTTCGGTGCTGTCTTGATGTCGTGTCTCTGAGCAGTCTATTATATTTGTAATGTAGTTAGAAAAGCGAGATAGGCGAATTTCTGTCGCTATCGCCCTGCCCAGCCTTTCCCCTTCTTTGAACTTACGAGCAGTGAAGTATTTGCCACAAAAGCGGACCTCCCGTTCAGCAGTGGTGGGGTATTCGGTGAGCTTTTCCCTAAGTGTAGCCTTCTGAGCTCCGCTTGGATCCTGCAACATATCCTTTTCCAGTTGTTTCAGTTCCCCCTCGAAGACGTAGACTGCAGCAAATGTCCCTAAGGACCCCAAAGCTCTTTGATATGCAGAATCCTCACATCATAACTTTAAAAGCTTCCCAAAGGGTGCTCATATGGGCGACTGTGCCCTTATTCCTTTCAAAGAATCTCTTCCACAAGTTCTACCCTAAAGGCAGTATCTAACCGTGCTTCCGGCAGTAGACGCGAGGTACGTGGGGAGGTGATCGAGTTGGTGGATCAAGTGTCATGCATACCGGGGTGTGGTCCAATAGGGTTCTGGCCATGTGCTCCACCGAGAGAATCTAAGGAGCAACCCCAAGGGAAACAATCCAATAGTCAAGCCGTGACCAGGAAGCATGTGCCATTGTATAGTAGGTACCTTCCTTACCTAAGGGATGGACGTAGCACCAGGCATCAATGAGGCCATGATCAGGGAGTAAGCACGCTAACGCGTCATAGGTTTTAGTGTAATGTTGCGAAAGTGGGTTAGACCTGTCCATGGAGGGCCATAATACAGTGTTAAAGTCCCCTCCTCAAATGACGTGAGTGTAGCCTATCTTAAGAATGTTTCCCCAAAATGTAGTAAAGTAGTCTGGATCGTCTGTGTTAGGTCCATAGTAACAAATATGTTTAACCCTGTGTGCCCAGAGCAAGCAACTCCTACCAGAAGGGTCACTGAATGTGCCGCCTAGGATAAAGGGCGTGTTTTTTTTTTAACTAAAATCAAGGTTCCACTGGAATACGTAGAGTAAGAAGAGAACACTCGCTTCACTGCCCATTTACTGCCGAAACAGGGGGTACGTGTGGGATCGACATGGGCTCCTGGAGCATCGCAACATGTATCTGGTGCCGATCAAGATAGGCAAGGATTTGCCAACATTTTCGTGGGAGGAATGCATTACGTGAGGAGTGAAAAGTGGCTGACGTGATAGCTAGTGTAGTGCATACTCGTGCCAGTTTGCGTGATTAAGATTATCTGCTGAGGAATGTCCCAAAAACATACAAAACCGTCAAATTTCACCCACCTACAACAGCACCCCAATTGTGCCGGCATCATATGTCCCACCCAACATCCCAAGAAGACCTGATAGCACCCTCTAGGTGCTAGAAAGTCCAACAGAGAGTGGGAGTGGGAGGGGGGCAGGAGCCTGTCCCTGGTTAGCTGGGTCCCCCCATCCTCAAGATGACGGGGACTCGAGGTTGTTTCACCTTGCCTCCCCCACCTTAGGGGTGGAGTTGCCAGAGGTGGGTACACCTCTCTTCCTCACTTGTTTTTCCCACGGTTCTCTAGCCCAAACTGGGGGTAGAACCAGTGGGGACCAGTTGCTGAAAGCAGCAAATGGTGTGGAGAGGCTCATAAAGGCGGCATTTGAAGCTTCTCCTTCATTAACCCTGCTCATCCTTTGGGAGGAGGTTTGGCACCTCGTCCCAGGATATGCAATGCTTCAGGCTCCCGAGAGCAGCAGAAACATGTCTGGTGGTGGCAGCCTAAGCAGCCACTCAGTCAGGTCACGAGAGGTTGGTTGAGTTTCTGGGGGCATCTCTAAGATGCCCTCTGTGGTGCATTTTTTATCAAATCCCACACTGGCATCAATGTGGGTTTAATGTGCTGAGAAGTTTGATACCAAACTTCTCAGTTTTCAGTGTAGCCATTATGTGATGACAACCTCCCAGCACCAAATACTCTTAATGGCAGCACTGCACTGACAGTGCCCAGGAATGGACCGGAGTACTGTAGGGTTACAGGGCTCATGCACCTGTACCCTCACCACTGGCATAGGGCACCCAGTTAGAGATGTGACTGATGTATGCCACAGCATTGGTTTGTGGCCATGGCACTCAGGGATGTGTGCCATGTCGTCACTACACTTTGTTCTACATCAAGACACGCAGCCTGCAAAGGCAGTGTGTGATTGTCAGGGTACAGGGTCTCTAAAGGTGGCACAATAAAGGCTGCAGCCCTTAGAGGCCTTCTCTGGTCACAGTGCCCTGGGTACGCAATTCAGCAAAAAGTGGGGGACTACCATGCGAGAAAGAGGGCACTTTCTCACAATGTGGGTTTAATGTGCTGCGAAGTTTGATATCAAACTTTCCAGTTTTCAGTAAAGCTATTATGGTGCTGTGAAGTTTGTAATGACAAACTCCCAAATCATATACTCAAAATGACTTTACTGCACTTAGTGTCTGTGAATTGCACAGACATATTGCTCATGCAGCTATATCGTCACCTGGGTATGGTGCACCCTGCCTTAAGGCTTTAAAGCCTGCTATAGGGGTGACTTTCCATTTGCCACAGCCAGTGGTGGTAGGTATGACACACAGGAATGGTCTGTACCCAAACACTCAGCCTGCTCTGGCACTGTGTGGGTGTTAAAATGATGGTTCTCTCATTATACATGCTACAATCGTCAGTGAACCCCTTCTGATAGATACATCTGCCAGTGGATTCCTCACCTTGTGAATATCCCCATGCGTCAGCAACATTCGGAAATTATTTTGTAGCTTTGCGCCGATGTGGACGACATCATAGAGGCACGGCATCGCTCACGACTCCGCTGACGTCACCGACACCATATTAGGCCCACGCCGGCGTGATGACATCAGTTCCCTGTTTTCCGCGTCGTCCACGCTAACTGTTTTCTAGGGATCGGCCGTAGCTATTGCAGTAACCTTGTTACTTTGTTATAATTGTGCTTCATTGTCTTCTCTCTCGACATGTCTTCGTAGAAGACCGCGTTTAAAGCTTGTGGGGAATGTGGCAAAACCACGTCCATTACGGATCCACATGAATGCTGCGTATGGTGTCTGAGCTCCGACCATGACGTCGAAGACTGCTCGTCTTGTAAGAAGATGACACCTAAGGCCCTTCGGGAGAGAGAAACCAAGCTTCTCGTGGCGAAACTTAAAAGCAGTAAGGAGAAGAAAGGTTTGAGGTCGCAAACTCGGCGTTCGAGGTCAAGGTCTCGTTCGAGGTCGCGCTTGGACTCTTCCTCGGCCCATGCTTCGAGATCTTCAAGAAGAAGCATAAGAAGAGAACCCATGAGTCCCGGCGTCCCTCGATGAAGGACTCTGGTTCAAAGCCGAAGTCACAGGTGAAGCTGGTTGAAAAGGTAGTGGTGTCTTCGGCTTCGGAAGAGCAGGACGCCGAGGGTGAAGTGTGGCATGTGAATTCGCCAGGTTCACCGAGGCAGATATCTAATCCATCTCCGGTTCCGTCCCATCCTTCAGGTCGGGAGGATGAAGGTGAGGAGGAGGTGGTTGGTGAGGGAGAGGCTCCGTTGCTTGCGTGTCCATCGACTCCAGTGCACCAGCCCGAAGTGGAGGTCGACGTCGTCTGTGCCCTCAAGAGCAGCCCGGGGGTTCGTACCCAGCCTTCCCGGCTCCAGGTCAGGATCCGACGCAGTTCCCTGAATGCTATGTTAGGGATATACTCCAGGTGTAGTGTAGTTCCTATATTCCCAATAGGCTCTGCACATTGGAATAACATAAACAGCAGTGTAGACGTAGGACTGAGGTCATCTAGGTCTTTACTGACTATGTTAGACTTAGTTTTGCCAGCTAGCTCAGAGGTCACTAGAAACGTTCTCGAATGTTCAGGAAAGGGTTAACCGTCCTGATTTAGACAAGAAGGGATTAGTTTCAGACAACCGCATAAACATGACAACTTTGCTCCCTCAGAATAAAGAGTACATCTCTAGAGTCGTGTGAAAACAATAGACAACTATTTCACTCAGTCAATCGTGCATGCTTTATTTCACCAGGGTGCAGAGAAATAGAGAGACAGGCGTTTTCAATAAAAGGTGTTATTTTATTGAGCAGTCTTCTTTCTCATGCAAGAGAAATGAATTGCCACAATTGCAATACTTATCATAAAGTAAAGTGCGTACAGTAAAAGTAGTATTATGAAATAATACTGTAAAAGCATTGATATGGTTTCTTAGCCATATGATACTTTAAAATTGATAAAATATATACATACATAAAAACATTGACTAACGAACTCAACTGGTGCTTCTAAGATACGCCTACCCTGGTTTACCTGACCTAAGCCTAATACGTGGGAAGGAGTAAGTAAGTTGCAGTCTTAAGTTAAGTTAGGTTTTTGCCAAGAATCTGAATCAAGAATTCTCTCTAAGGTTTTAATCAGCTCCGTGCCTTGGTTATAGAATGAAGGAGGTCTTGTATCTCGCTTCTCAGGACTCGATCTCCCAGCAACCCGCGAGGGTGACTTGGGAACACCGGTGCTGGATCTTCTCGGCTGGAGAAAAAGACAGCGTCTCTCTCAGTGCGTCGAAGGGAGGGTCGGTTTCTTTCGGCTCTAGCAACAGCTGGGCTCCCGGGCAAGTAGAACGTCGCTCTGCTCCCAACCACCGTGTGTTTGCTTAAGGCAACATTGGTATATTTATAACTGAAAGGTGCCGGGTTTGACGTAAGGTTGGACATAAGACGTCACTAAGAACTAACAGTTCTTTCTGGACTCCAGGAGTTCTTGTGCAAATCAAAACAAAAGCAGGGGGAATTCCCGGGCTGCTGGAGGCTTGGTTTGTTTAAAGAACGCGGTGTGCTTTCTAGGAGTCTATGGGAGTAGCCTTGGCGTATTTGGACTGCATGGGCTGTTACTAAATATGGATATGATTCCTATGCCTTTATAAGGATATTATTTGTTATAACCACATAAGGGCATCAATCGGGAATAGCGAATTAGGGTCCTAGATAGAAACACAACATCCACTCCACTTATTAATGTCCATCATTACTAAATAATAAGCAATATTAAACATATAACGAAGCATGTGTGTTGTCCAACCCACCCCAAAATACATAAATTGCATTTGAAATAGTGTATGGTTTATACACAAAAATGAGTATTGGTACTGTACGCTTTTCAAGCAGGGTTATCATTCAGTTAAATGCATATATATATCAGCTGAATGAATTGCGAAAATTACACATGAAATGGCTCTGGATACAGAAAAGAAGGTCGAGACCATTTCATCACATATTTATACGATACTGTACATGTGCTAGAGGCTGAGGTAAAATATTGTCTCTAATGTCTCTAAAAATAGAAGCTCTGTTCTCTAAGAATAGTTCTACTTTAAGCAGAGTACCATGTGCCAGAAAAAGGGTAAATTTTTTTGATGTGAAAGAAAAATAATTTCGCTTTCAGGGGAAAAATAGTTCCAAATGTTTTCAGTAGCTTTGTTTAACAAAACTGAAGGCCAAATTCAGAGCTCAGGGAACGCTGTTTGCTTGTTGTTTTTAAAAGTTATTCTCGTTGTTCAGGGGAGAACATCAGATCAGACAGGCTTGCAAAAAATTGGTCTACAACATCGGGTGAAAGTTCGACCAAGTTTGAAAATGCTGTAACTGTGCAGTTGTGAGCGTGATTGCCATCATCGATGTTTGGATCAGCAATGCTCACAGAAGGTTGTACCTGTTTGGTGCTGCTTTCCTCTCGTACTTCACCGCCACCTACTCGTAATGGTGAAGTCTCAACGAATGCCGTCATCAGAATAGGTAGCCGCTAGGGACAACAGGTTGCATGAGTCGTTACCGGACAATGCAAAGTATCGATATCCATTGGTACTGTTGATGGTAGTGTAAGACAGACGTCCAACACGCATTCTTCGCATAGCAGACATCGAAGCACATGCAAGATGCAATCTTGCCAGATTGGTCTGAATGAAAGAAACCAAGTTGTACTCAGATCTCTTAGCCGGGCTAATCCGAGGACCTTAGTGATTTTGTCTCTGTAGCGTATTGCTAGGATAGTCTCTTCCATTGTTGCTGGAGTCTTGTCTGTGGCTTGGCTTGCCATATCGGAGCAGAAGGAACAAAAATAAAATTTCTGCTACGAGTCCCAAAATTAAATGTAGGCCGCCAAAGACAGAATGGACAAAATTCGGGAAGATGACCAGAACTGTTTCAAATGGTGTTAACAGTCCAGAAAAAATTGTCTTAAATACATGTGCGATGCCACTGGTATCAGACATGTTTACAATTTGAATTAACATTTCTACGAAGTGCACGGGGCAATTTATCGATAAAAGGGTATGTATCTCTGCCGCTGTCCTTGCAACTTGCAGATCATATGTTTCTTTGGACGAGGTCAAAGGCACAGTAGTCAGTAAAGAAATACACTTCATTCTGCTTAAAGTATCAATTCGAATAGAAGCGATATTCACATAAGGCCATAATGCTGCCTCCATATCTGGATTGCTGTTTGGATACAATACTTGCATACAGCAAATGACCCTGAAAGTAACGGTTACGAGATAGGATTCTCCTGGCACCATTCCTCAACAGCTCTGGTCATTTATTAGAACATAGCTGCCGTTGGATAGCTGTCTGAAAAATGGCTCTATCTGTGTTGCAGGAGTGCCTTGCAGGTGACATGAAAGGTTATTTGAAGACCCTTCGCAGGCTCCATGCAAATTAATACCTTGACACAGAAGTGTACTGCTCAGTGATTTTTTTACAATTATTACCACTAAGGAATACCTCCTTTTTCCCTTCACTATAGCATGTGTGTGTGTAAGGTAAATCCCAGGTTGATTTGATGTATCCTTTACCCAGATTTTCATACTGGCCTGCTGGTATATATTCTTGGCAATATTTAAACTGGAAAGTTGTTATCGGAATTGTAATTGTTCCGTGTATTATCCATACAATGACAGGTCTCTCTGACATTGTCAATGGTAATCTCTCAAGTTTTTCAATGCTCAGAATCGTATAGTCTGCTCCTTTTTGTGCCAAACTGATTTGTTTATCAATAAGGTTAAAGATAGAAAATAATGACGTTATGTTGATTAGACGCCATGGCACGTAGCCTGAACGTAGGTTTTACAGCGTCCAGCCAAGCTGTACAATAGAACGCAATTGGGACTGACCATGTTGTAACATTAGCAAGTCTTGCTCTATTATATCAAAGGCAGATGATACAATGCTGTCCAGTGAATATATTCTGGAGGACAGAGTCGTTAACCCATTGTCCACTACAGAAAGTGATTTTTCCAAATTTATACGATCAAATTCTCGTATTTTTTCTGCTGTTTCAATTTGCATTACTTTCCAAGCTTCGTTGTATGCAGCGTATATACCGGCCGCTATGAAACGTTTTTGACGCTGTTTGCGAGGTCCCATTATGAAATCTCTTAAGTCAGCACCTTCTTTAAGTAAAGTCAAGTGTTGCTTAATTTCAGCCAGTGTGGATTTCTGTAGCCACTCAAGGCATAGTTTCACTACACTGTATGTTGTAACTATCCCTGGATGTTGTCTCTGGGAATATCTTGGGTCTGGCCTGGTCAGTTTGAACCCCTGTGTTTTGTTCAGGAATCTATTTTGACAGTTATTTGTGTCTGTGGGCCAGATCAACCATTTTTTACAATCAGGATTTGTTCTGTTTTGGTGAAAAATATATGGTACGTCTATTTCCACATCCGCAGTACTATTACTATCAGGTATGGGCTTCGGAATAGACTGTTTATTTAAGTCTTTTATCTTAGCTAAACCAAGACAAGTAGTTTGTTGAATGGTATCATTCAGGAATATTATTTGTCCTGGGATCATGCAGGCTCCAAATAATGATTCTAGAACTTGTACCTGCCAGTTTTTTGTACCCCAGATGGTTTTTGTTTCAATGTTATTTTTCCAAAATTCAAAACGAAATGTAGACATTTTGTCATAAAAATGTTCAGAATAAATCAATTTGCTATTTGTCAACATTGTTTTCATTCCTGTCTTATTAAACATTTTAAAATAAAACGTTTCTGGATCACTGTTGTTAAACCCTGAGAAGTATGGAAATTTCTCATAAAATGTCTTTGAACTTCCTTTTAGTGGAGTTGGACAATGTTCCCATTGATTATAAGTAAAAACATTTCTAGGTTGAGCAGATTTATGCAAATAGTGATGACCATAGTGATTGTAACAGTATAATTCTTCATAATTCGATGAACCCAACCTTAAACTGGTGTGGATACTTCAAGAGCTCAATCGGGCCATAGATTTCATAGTCCGTTCTGTCCCATGCTATACCACCAGGTATTGGATTGGCTGTGATGTTCACTGATGATAGTTCTGTTTTCTCGATGTGAGAGGATCTGTGAGACTTTAGGACCAAGTTGATGTTCTGACTTGCTGTGTCCATTGTACTAATATTTTCCATCAATTAATGTACCCAAGCATAAAACCATGATGAGCCAAAGCAGGAGGAAAGGTACACCTAACACAGTCCAAAATTCAATCCATGGTGAAATCAGATATGTTTCTTTTAGTTGGTGAAAAAGTTTGGTCATTTTTCTTTGAAAGTTTTTGTTGCTGGCTTGTCTCCATGTTCACTTGGATCATCGGAAAAGTCATCAAAGTTGATAAAGTAGCCAGATGCAGTTCTGTCAATTGGTGGGATTGCTTCCGGATTTCCATTGATTTTTGCATTTTCTTTTGTAACATTTGTATAGTCCGAGGCTACATCGTTGTAGATCGGTGTATCTTCATGAACTGTTGCAATTTGGGTTTCAAGAGGCACAAGTTCCATGGCTTTGTTGCATGGTCCTTTTTTTATTTACTGCAGATTTATCAAATGTGATTAGTCTCTCAGTTTGAACCTCTTGGATTGTAGCAAAGTTTGGTCTTCTGCTATTTCTTGGGAGTCCACTGGGCCTGCTATTTATTATCGGCCACATGTTTGTGGTTTCACCAGGTCGATGGATACAACTCGGTTCTCTTTTTTACCAGCAAGGGGCGGTAGTACTACTGATCTTCTTACGCTGACAGCTAAGACAGGTACTGCTTTTCCTTCTTCACTGCGATCTTTTCTCTGACCAGTTCCCCAATCTTTGGAATCCAGACAGGTCTTGCTGGGACAGGTGGTTCTTCAGTGGTTTTTGGCTTAAACTTTGTTACTTAGACTTTCTTCTTTCATTCAAGCCCTGTAAAACAGCCAAACGATCTTTGCTATCAAAAGTTTTTTCTTCTACCACTGAAGTTTTACGATCCAAATCCTGGATAATCATTCTAGTACCAAACAAAAGTTCATACGGACTGATACCTCCTAGAGAATTTCTTGGCATGTTAGATGTTTGAGCCACCCGTCACCCGAACCGAATACCCTCGCTGTTATAGATTGCTTTATGTCACGGTTTTTTCTTTTCACTAATGCATTTCCCTCAGGATGGAAGGGAGAAGAGTACCGCAATGCAATGCCCATGTTGGTCATGGCCTCTTTGTAAGCTCGAGAGCTAAACGCAGGACCCTGGTCAGAATGTAGCATGCCAATTGCCTATGTGCCGATTAAGACTCGCAAATCTTTCATAACAGTTCTGGCGTCAGCCGAGCGCTGGGGTCTACATTTTTAAGTGAATCTAGTCTTAATAATTATGGGGACGCATTTCTCCGGCTGGATTTTTGCGTATAGATAGCCTGATGCTTTCTAATAAAGGTGTCCTGGCAATAGTCTGGTCTGGTTCACAACTGCGATCTCTGTTTCAGTCTGGACAATCCATTGCAAATGTATAAATTTGCAAGCTCATCCCCGGCCACCAGTATTCTGATTGTAATTCTATTAGAGATTTCAAGATCTCTTGGTGCCTTAGACCCAATCCCATGTGTGCGTCTTCAATCAAGAAAACTCTCCAGTTTGTGTTTGGAATTACTTTATCTCTCACTCCAGGGATTTGAGCAAAAGGAACGGAGTTTGCATCAATTATGTACGTATTACTAAGTGGATAGTTGAGAGGTAATGCTGCATAATCGCCTTTTAACAACGCTTTTACCGCCAGCATGGTTTTTTCATCTATGTGTTTTTTAGAACGCTTTTTTGTGGCTACGGAAGCCGGTTGAACTGCTGCCGCTGTGGCTCTGTTAGCCAATGAGTTCCCTGCAACGTGAACACCATCACGTTGATGACTCAGTGTATGTATCACGTGAGTCTTTTGTAGTTCTTTCTGCAAAAGAACTACTTGTTCCCAAAGCGTTTTAGGCTTTATTGTGGCACCTGTCATCTTTGTAACCGTTTTTGCTCCATGTCTGCATGTCACTATTGTATGACTTGACGCAGTAATGCGAATCGCACACTATCAGTGTGGGGAATTCTGGATCGGCATTTTCAAGCGCCATCTTTAAAGATCTTATTTCAGCTCGCTGAGCTGAACAGTTTCTGAGTGATTCAGTTTTGGAAATCATCGGTCTGAATTTACCAGAGCGCCAGCGACCTTTAACAATCGCGCACGCTGCATTGTAGGATTTTTTATCTACATCGTAATGTTGTGCAAATCTGTCCATATAGATCACACGGGTATATTGTTCGAGAGGCAGCATTTCGATTGGCAGAGGATATTCTTGTTCGTATTCTAGATCGTTTAGTTTTTTCATTTTCTGGTCAAAATAGTATTTCATATGGCCGCGATACCCGCCACCCCCTCTCAACACACTCCCCAAGGATGGGAAACCGGAAACAGTTCTTGAACTTTTGGAAGGCGGGAAGGGAGTTACCCTTCCCGGCCGTATTTATTAAAATATGAAACAAAATTAAAACATTAAAATAACAGTTTCATATTATGTACAATTTCATTACCACATTGCGATGTTTGGCTAACCTTAACATATTCTCTAATACAAAGGTTCTCCTAGCCGAACTAACATCCTACAAAACATTAACTTGAAATTTTGAAATTGTACATCCTAACGTTTAAGGGCCAACGGCAAGGTCGTAACCGGTGTCAAGATCCCTAAACCCGAAAATCCCCCTCACTTGTGAGGGGCGACCGCACAGAGGTGTACCTCAAGTGCAACTACCAATTTCCCTTGACTTGACGGGGGCCCCAATAAACTCGACGCCACTTAAAGGTCGTTCGAGGACTCGTGTGAGGTATCTAGAAGGTAGCGTAGACCCCCTCCCAAACCCCACACAACTTACCACATCTGCCGTCGCAGATATCCTGGCCCCGGGAAATTCCCCAGGAGGGGGCAGTAGCCCCTCCTACCCAGGAAGGGGCCTTGACCGCCTTTCCTTTCCTTTCGGCGTCCCATCCTTAGAAGGGACCGCCTACCCGTTGAGGGGCCAATGGCCACCTCCCTCGAGCGCTCCCATCCGTAATGGGTGACGCCCACTCATAGGGATCTACTAATTAGTGCTCACCGATCATGACCTTACCGCCCGACCAAAAAATAAATACGACAATTTAACTAAATAATTCAATTAAAAAAAAAAAAAAAACCATAAACCATTTCACGTATGACTACTGATCAATACTTAGTGCAGAATTACTTTATTTGAGGAAAATATTGTAGCTGACCATTCTTTATTGCATACTAAGAATAACACGACAATCACCACAACCTGCAAGAAAATAGCATTACCATATCAAAACTTTATTCAAAACAACTGGCTGTCCTCAGGGGCTGGTGGGTGGGTTCAAAATTGGCTCTTCGTTCCGTCTCGAGCTCACGTGCAGCAAGGGGGTGCAGCTTCAGAGCACAGGAACAAGAGGATGCGTTCTTGGCTTGTTGCTCCTTTTATCCGTCTTCAGGGCGGGCGTAAACCCGCCCCTGCCTGCCCTTAGGGCGTGGCCAGCCGCGTCAGTGTCTAGGCCAGCCCACTCGAGGGCGGGAAACAGCGCGCCCCGGCTACGCCGCTTCGGGCATACCAGCCGAGGCTCGCCTCCCGCCCCAAAATGGCTTCCCGGGGGGCTCGTGGTACTCGGCCATACGTTCGGGGGGACCGAATGGTCGCCCCTTTCCACGTCTTCTGCAGCAAGAGAATTTTCCCATTGTATCCGTTTTGGATCTAATGCCACTGCATTCAGATTGCGTGGACTTGTTAATGCCTTAAGGGCTGATTCTGCTCTTAAAACAGATATTCTCTTACCTTTGGCTAGGGCTCTTTCTTTTGCTACAGCAGTTTGAACCGCTATTAGAATTTTTTCAGTTGAACTGAATTTCATTTCAGCTTGTGTGTACATGTGTGATTTGTAAGCTATTGGTACCGTTTCACCCTCATTAGAGGTCAGGTACGTGAATCCGCATCTTCCTGGGATGACTCGGATTACAAGGTTGCGTACGTTTTCGCGAGTTTGCAATTTTATTTTAGCTAACACGTCTGTTTGTAATCTTAAAATTTTGTGTGTTTGAGTCCAATTTATTGGTTTGAAATCAGGTTTTATTAATTCATAGAGAGGTTTAACCCTCTCTGCATAATTTAGAATGTATGTTCTTCCGAAATTCAGGAAACCTAGTATTGATTGGAAGTTCTTCCGCGTTTTTGGTGCTTGGAGTACTGCACACTTCTCTAAGAAGTTGTCTGCTAGGCTTTTGCCTTCACTTGATAATTCATATCCTAAAAATAGGACAGTTAGATGGGCAATTCTTGACTTTTTAATGTTGAATTTGTAACCCTCTGATGCGAACCCAAGTATTATGGTGTTCACTCTTTTTTTAAGTGAGTCTCCAGGTCATCGTCTGTAAGATAGATGTCATCGACATGGGATAATGCCTCATCATCATATATTTGTATACCCTTGCTGAGAATAATCCTGGGCTATTCTTGAATCCCTGTGGGAGTCGACAAAATTGTTTTTGTGACCTCATTATTGAGAAAATGGTCAAATGCCTGCTTTCAGGTGCAATGTTTTGACAGAAGAATCCATTAGAGATATCTAATGTCATTTTATATTTTTTGCGCACAATGTTATTCATTAGTGCTGCACTGTGAGTTTTGTACTGGAAATGTTTTGCAGCAGGAATTTAGGTGTCTGTAGTCCAAAACTAGACGATATGAATCATCTGGCTTGGAGACAGGAAACAAAGGATTGTTCATTTGTGAGGTGCATGTTTCAATCACCCCCTGATATTCAAGTTGATCTAAAATCTCCCTGACTTGCTTTTTAGCTTCTTGTTTAACTGGGTACTGCCTTTGTGCAGTAGGTTGATTTTTTAACTGGATTTTGTGGGGAGGAGAATCCTCATCCCATCCTACGTGATTTTTATATAACGCAGGGGCTTGGGCCACTGCCCATTTTCTTGCAAATGTGTATTTTTTATGAATTGGAATTTGATTTGAGAAGGCAGACATAATCATTTCTTCGCCATGAGGGCACTCCCTGACAAATTCTGGTGGCCAGTCTTTTTCAGCTAACAGGGTGTCATAGCCTTTCGAAAGGTTATCCCAAAAGAGACCCCTCACTTTCCTAGTCTTGTCCCCCTCTATGCGCAATGTTATTTCGTATAATTTATGGGGTTTGCTTACTCTGGTGTCTGCAGTTTCCACTTGAATGTATTCATTCATGTCCACTTTTTCCAGAAGATTCATTAGGATCTTGCGAGCTATGGTCACTTCTGCTGCGCTGTCTAGCATTGTCTGGGCCCACTCTCCGTTTTTCAGTTGTGTCCTCAGAATCCTCGGCATGTTTAATTTTAATACTGGCTACCTTCTTCTTTGGATAATGTAATTTTTTACTTTGATGAGCAGGTTCCTGGTCTTTGGACTGGACGTGCTCTTCTTTGTGTTCTGACCGTCCTCTTCTTTCCGATTTCTGTGAGGAAGTCTGAAAAGATCGATAGAGACGTGTATCAATATCTTGATATCTGTCAGGTTTTCTCAATTTATCCCTATCCCCAAGGTTAAATCTTTTTTCAGAGGGTTCCCTTTGGAAAGACTAGCCTCCTCGGCCAGGAGATCTTTATCTCCGTTGAGGAGACCTTCCTCTGGACTGGAATCGTTTTTCCTTGGGAGTGGATTGTTTATTACCACCCCAACTCTTTTTTGGAGTGTTTAGATTATTTTAATAAATGTTTTTTCAGGATTTTCACTTAGTTGGGGTTCCTAGTTCTTCATAGGATTTTTCTATGATTCTGGCAAGTTAAATGGTTGGTCTGTTATATCTGTCTCCTTCCATTTTTGCAGGTACGTTATATCGTCCCTTGCCAATTGAACTAATTCTCTATATGCCTTTGTTAATTCTTTTAGTTTAACTAGGAGTTCTTCGCTTGACATTTTTTCAATGTCGGGATGTGGTGTGTAGCTGGCTAGAACCGGCCACGTGGCTCCTGGTCTACCTAGTGGACCGTGCCTGGTGATGTGATTTTGATGTTTTAGGGCGCCATTAAACCAGAGCAGGTGCTCTTGGTAAGTTAGTGCGATTTCAACGTCCTCGAAAGGAGTGTATAAATAGTGGAGAAGTGTGGCTCAGGGGTTAGAGGCGGCAGACCCGGAAGCTGAGATCGGCCCTGGACCAGGGTTCAATTCTCCGCCTCGGCGGGTCTTGGGCTAAAAATTCCACGGACTCGATAATTCTCGCTCCGGTGCTTTCTCGACTCACGGGTTCACACTCTGCGACTCTGGGCAATAGCTTGCTTAATCTCCACAACGGCCCCTCGCGGCGGGATGCCTGGCTTTCACCTTGTGGATACCCTTCCGGGGTTATCTCACAGGGGAATACCAGGACGGGTTCCCTAAGCAAGCGCCGGGAAACCCACTGCGGGTAGCTGTGCGCTATATAAGCTCAAATACATACATTTACATTTTGTAACAGCGTGTGCTGCTGGAAAATGTATCCATGAATAGAATACCTCTGTCTGCCGATACTCATGTGCCTTTATCACGAATATGACGGTGCCACCTCTTGGTGATAGTCCATTTTCTATAAGAGTTTAAGAGTTATAGTTTTTCTTATATTGACCGAAATGATTATAGCATTCGGGTCATCTTGCCGGAGACTTGTGTCTTCGGCTATGAGTTGAGTTGCTAAGGCTTCTCTTTCTTCTTCACTTTCCGTCATTTTATTGGCAAAAATTTTTTTGGTTGCAGAGCAAGTTTCAAGAAAACAAAGATTAGGTGCACAATATTTTGGAACACTGTATCCTACAACGTTGACTAAACCAAAAACTAATACATAGGATTCTCATCCTACTAAGTTCCGGCGGATATTAACCTTTTACCCACTCCAGATGTCTTTTGGAGTTTTTACTGAAAAAGGGGTCTGTGTGAAAAGCACGACTGAGTTACTCTAGTGTCTTGCGTTAGATTATCGCCTTACCAAACGTTGGGCGCCATGTAGTGTAGTTCCTATATTCCCAATAGGCTCTGCGCATTGGAATAACATAAACAGCAGTGTAGACGTAGGACTGAGGTCACCTAGGTCTCTACTGACTGTTAGACTTAATTAGTTTTGCCAGCTAGCTCGGAGGTCACTAGAAACTTTCTCGAATGTTCAGGAAAGGGTTAACCGTCCTGATTTAGACAAGAAGGGATTAGTTTCTGACAGCCGCATAAACATGACAACTTTGCTCCCTCAGAATAAAGAGTATATCTCTAGAGTCGTGTGAAAACAATAGACAACTATTTCACTCAGTCAATCGTGCATGCTTAATTTCACCAGAGTGCAGAGAAATAGAGATACAGGCGTTTTCAATAAAATGTGTTATTTTATTGAGCAGTCTAATTTCTCATGCAAGAGAAATGAATTGCCACAATTGCAATACTTATAAAGTAAAGTGCGTACAGTAAAAGTAGTATTATGAAATAATACTGTAAAAGCATTGAATTGGTTTCTGAGCCATATGATACTTTAAAATGGATAAAATATATACATACATAAAAACATACCAGGGTACCTTTTACAAGGGACTTAAGCTGACCCAGAAGTGTGCCAATTGTGGGTGACAAAGATACAGTTTTGTGAAAGAACACTCAGTCAAGCTGGCATCAGGTATCTGGCAAAACGTTGTGGGTAACCCTAAAAAAAGTGGCACTCTCCTCCAAATGGGGTGTAACCTGTAGAAACGCCCTCTGTGCAGACTACACCAATAGTGTGAAATCCGTTGAAAGGTGACACAATAGCCTCAAAAGTTTAGTTCTCGTTATCATGGGTCATTCTGAGTACATTGTCCTGGTCTCTATAATTGAGGAGCTAGCTATAATGGGTTGTGGCTGTGAAACAGGAGGGAGGTCATAGTGCAAGTGAGCGATGCACCCACTCCGCACTAACTTATGTGATAAATTTCTGCACCAAAGAGAGAGATTACATTATTCTCTACAAAGAGCTACAGTTTGCCATTGTTCGAGACTGGCAGGCCCAGTATGTACAGGTTATTTTGGGGAGACAGAGTCTTCATTTTGGAGGCAAGTTCTGCCTGAGTTGTTTTTTTTAGCGAGCACGCCTAAATATTCTTACTCGAGGGTAGCTTCAGCTTTTGTTGTTGTTGATGATGCCTATCTACACTCTTGTGTTCTGTCAACATACACTCCCAGTTATTGCTAATTTAGCTGAATTGCTGTGATAGTGGAGCCTGTCACCTTTTCTTCTCAGGCCCACATCCATGGGGTCCTGCATGCGTATCGATTCCTAAGGTCAGAAATCGGCAACCAGAAGTATCCATCAGAAGAAAAGTGTACATTTGCTTCACAAGTCTCTTCCTCTTAAGGCATTAGCGGGAGAAGAGTGTGGCAGAGCGGTTGGCTCCTTATATGGTTCATTGTTCTCACATCCGAGGTTAAGTCTGAATTGACTCGGAGCTGCAGTGACACCTGTCATACTATTAAAGCTATTGTCAATGTTATTGATCCAGTCTGAAACTGGAAGAAATTTGTGAGGCGGAAAATCTGCAGGAAATAGAGTATTCACTAGAAGGATTGTTACTGAAAAGTAGCTTTTTTCTTTCAAAGGCAGTATGCTTGTAGTGTGGTTTCAGTTACATTTTTTTCTGTGAAAAAAAAGGAACACAAGTATGGTTTTGGAACAGCAGTGATGTTTGCATTTTTTATGATCTATTTCTTTTAAAAGTTAAAATGTGGAAAACTATTGTTACGTCTTGGAATTTATTTTCACGTTATCTGGTGGGTATTTCAGCTTTCCTTATTGAACTGTCCCAGGATTGTTTGGGTGGGACTCTTTAGCATTTATTAAATTAATGAAGATACCTTGTGTAGGAAGGTGGATACCTGATTATGGTTACCCCCAACCTTTTGCCTGGTGCTTTGCTGGTTTTCCGACTTAGTTGGCCTGGGACCCTGCCAATCGGGACCCCAGGCCTACTGCTCTCTCTGTAAAATGGATTCCATGTACCTTAGGTGCATTTACCAATTGGTACTGGGCCACCTTATCAGACCCTGTAACTCAGGGCATAGGTGCACCCAGGGCCTACCAGGGGCTGCAGCATGTATTATGCCACCCCTGGCTGGCCATCTAAATCTGACACAACTGGCTGCACGAAAGCTGGGGCAAGGTGGTGTAATCACCCTTTGCTTTAGATATAGTATACCTATATCTAACCCTAAAATGGACACACAGATTCCTATCAGTCACTCCTATGGCAGGCCTTGACAATCCTGAAGGCAGAGTGCTTGGAATCGTGTGAGATGGTGCTCTGGCATGAGCTGAGCCCATTTGCAGCTTGCGGATCCAAGTCCTAATAGCTGTTCCATGATAACGCGTACCATATACTCTTAAGTGCATTATAATCCTCGCGGTTATATGCTATCTTTGGTATCGCTTTATCAAAACATGTCGAGTAAGGTGTCATACGAATTGGAATACTAACCCCTCACCAATTCTGGCGACGGGGTTAGCATTCCACCCTTCTAGAGGGACACGACATGTATGTAACTGTGAACCCCGGTTAAAGTTAACTCAAGCCTCAGCATCACAAAATGGATGCTGCCACCACAGACACAAGTCTGACCCCCTGCAGCTGGGAGTCCTTCCAGCGAGGGGAGCTTGGACAAAGGGTTTCCTGTCATGGGCGGTGCTAGCACCATCCCAGACAGTGTTTTGTTTATCCTGGGTAGGCAGGGCTTTAGAGGAAGGTGACTGCAAGCGGCACCCCGGTGCTCACTATGCATCTGCCGGCTAGAACCAGTTCCAGGGGCACACCAGCCCCTGAGCTGGGGAAAGTCCGGCATGGGAGAGGGGTGTAACCACCCCCCTTCCTGGTCCCACCCATGGGCAGGACCTAGTCGCGTGCCAGCCCCTTTTCTTAGTATAAAGATAGGAGCGGGCCCCCTTCCAAATTAGATCATCTTTGAATCCTGAAACTACTTTCTACGAAAGGAACTCTCGACTTCTTCTCAAGATTTCTCCCTTGTGGCTAAGGAATAGTCACCCTGCACCCGCAGGCACCATCCAAGAACACTGCGGTTTGCTGCACGTCCTTCCTCCGGAATCCGACTGACCAGCACGACGAGACCCGGCTTCCCTGGCACCTCTGACCTCTACCTACATCTACAGCTCAGCTGAGATCCGTGGGTGCGACGAGACCTCGAGAGACCGGCCATCTTCAAGACTGCACGACGCTTGCCCAGCACGACCGCCGAGGGATCCTCGAGTGAGTGCTTTGGGGTCCGAGAAGCCCCAACCCTGAGCAGCTCCAGCACCGAAGTCCAGCCCTCCAGCATCCACTCGATCTGCGTGGGGCCCTTCTGCTTTTTGCTGCTCACCGCGTTGTCTGGCTACTTGCCCGCTGGCTTGTGGCCTTCCCGACGACGACCGACGACATCAACACTGCTGGTCTGGTTGCTCCAGACTGGCCCTTGCTCCCCTCCAAAAGAGGAGCACCCCGGACCCTCCTGGTCCACTCCAGACACCATTTTGAGTCCACCGCGTGGGCTTGAATTTGCCAAGACTTGTTGCCCCAATCCTGGGTCAAGCGACGTCGACAGCAGCAACCATCGTGGGACAGCTCGCACCTTCATCCTGGTCGCCGACAACGCCTCCTGGTCCGTGAGAATGCAGAGCCCAGCATCGCCCACTCACCTGGTCGAGGTGACTCCATCCGGTGCCATCCTGGTGCCCATCTAATCACTAGCTAGTGATTCAGAACTTGGTCCCCTCTGCTTACAGGTGTCTTCCATCTTCGATCCAGGCTTGGATCCATCCGAATCTCTTCACTGGTCGCCTGCCAGCAACTCCTTCTTTCAGGCTCCATAGACTGCAACGAGGATTCCCGACGTCTTTCCAGACCTATGCAGCCGCAGCCCCTGGGCTAGGTAACTTCGGCATTTCGGTGCCCCAGCATAGCCTCACTATCCAAGGGTCCAGATCCTTTTTCGTTTCAGCTCTACTTAGTCGGATTCGTCTGATATCACTAACTTTGTCATTACTAGTATCCATAGACTTTGTCCCGCATCCCGCGTGAGAGGGCACACTCTGCACCCGAGTCCCCTAGGCCTCCTGCTAGTAATCTGAAGGTTCAGTAGTCCAGTCCTAGCGATTCCAAACCCTATGAGATTAGTACTTACCTGCTAGTAATTTTGCATTCCACTTTCAGAGTATATGGTTTTTCGTGCCCCTCGGGCATTTGTGTAAATTGTGCAACTTAAAGTATTTTTGTAAGAGTTTTGTTGTGTGCTTAGTACCCTGTCCTCATAAAGAGTACAGGGCTGTTGTGATCTAAATAAATACACTGTTTATTTTCATAACACTTGTGTGGTGTCCTTTCACTTGGTGTTCAAGGGGTATATGTGATGGTATAACAGCTGGCTTAACACGCCCTCTAGAGTTTAGCCCGAAGACTGCTCGTATCCATGCTACTAGGATAGCTGGTCTATAAGGTTGACTTACAACCAATCATCAATAAGGGTTGTTTGGACTGATACAAAGTGCTCACTAGAATAGTGAACATTATAGATCAGGCCAACTTCTCACACCTTGATAAGGAGCTGCTTTACAGATAAATAACTTTAGTCTTCTGCCTAATCATAGCTGTACTTTTTTTTTTTTAACTCCGTTCTTCCATCATTTCTCAATCTGTTTTGGTTTTATCAAACTCTAGGAAAGCTTGACTTGTTATCGGGTCAGTGTCCTGAATAAACCGGAGAGACCAGGGCCTCGGGTAGAGCAAACAAGCAAAGCCTGTGTATCCAGGGAAATACCTCCTCACTTATGTAGAGGAACACATTCCGGTAAGTCCTGTTAATCTTTAATTGATATTTTCTGCTGCTGCTTATTCTGTTGTTTCTCCTGCAGGGACTCTGCATTGAATATCCTGAAAACTGAATTGTTTGGACTATGTATTGCCTAGAGCGCATGAATACAAAATAAATATTGTATAATTTATATTTTTTTTTTTGCCAAACCCAGTTTTTTTAAATACTTTTTTGGTAGCCAGTTGCAATCTATATAACCAAAATGCATTTATTATGTTGCTCAAGAAGCTGCAGACTGATACTGCTTTTTTAATGAAGCACATACAACCGCTATGTTACCATGAATAGTCAGTGCAATTGCTCCAGTATTATTCTGGAAACAAGAAGCCCTGCTTTGTTGGCCATTTTTTTACCATGAAAAAGCCTTTCCAAATTTGTTTGCGGACATCTTTTGTGATAGGAAATGTTTCTTTTCGGTTTTTGGACAGAAATGATTTTTAACCAGAGACTTTGTGGAATGCTATTTTGCAGCTTTGATCTCAAAGAGACAGTTACAGAATCCTTACCTTTAGAATTAACCCCAGGCATCAGACTAGATCCTAATAAATAATTCATAGCAGTACCCCTGTGTGTCGGTGGGTGGCTTCGGTTGACTCTGCATCCAGAAGCACCGCTTTGCCTTCTCTCCGTCGGTCAGCAGGTCGGCGGAGCGTTATCTCTCTAAGGCTCCTTCTCCAAGGCCTACTTCAGGGACGACTCTGCGCCTCCCCCATTCCAGGGAGCCCGGGCGTCCCCTGCCCAGTTTTTTACATTTTACAAAGCCCTTCACTGCATCTTTGAGCAGCCTGACTCTGCCGGTGCACCTTCTGGCCCTGCGGAGCTGATCAGGAGTCCTGGGTCTTAGATACCAGTGAAGGGCCCCCGCGGAACCAGGCCGGATCCAGATCGAC
This sequence comes from Lissotriton vulgaris, assembly GCF_964263255.1. Classification (NCBI taxonomy): domain Eukaryota; kingdom Metazoa; phylum Chordata; class Amphibia; order Caudata; family Salamandridae; genus Lissotriton; species Lissotriton vulgaris. Next base: position 1,947,722,873 of record NC_141693.1, read on the forward strand.
GCTGATCAATCTTACCCGACCTTTCCCGGTGCTGATCCTGACAATGATGCCCCCCGGCTTCGGACGTGCCCCTGGCCGGCGCTGTTGCCATCCTCACCCCCGAGATGGACCCGGACCAACGTTGAATCCAACGCCGGAGGGTACTTTTGTTCTCCTTTTCATCACTAGTGTTCCCTATTGCCCAGAAGGTGGTGATGAGGATTGGGAGGGGTTGCTGGCCCCTTTGGCAGACCAGCTTGACGAGCCAGACTGGAAAGAGGTCCTGTAGGAAGCTGGCTCTGTACATACCTTATCAAAGTGAGGTATAGTGTGCACAGAGTCTAGTGGAATCCCAAAGGTAGGCTGAGGTGATGGTACCTTACTCTCTTTTTGTGGTAGTGTGGGCGTGCCGTAATGCTTTATCAGAGGGTAGTGTTAAGCATTTGTTATACACACTCAATCAGCAAATGATATCTCACACTCAAAGGCTGAACTTCAGACCAGTTTGTTTTGTATAAAAATGTTCTTTTATTTTATTTCCTAGATTTAAGCAAACCTAACACAGGTAAGTGATCAGTACTTTGCAGTTATAATACAGTTTGTAAATCGTCTGTAGTACAGTTATATATATATATATACTTTTGGTTTGATTGCAGTAGAACCACTAGTGATGCAACAGTTAATGTTATCCTATGGAGGAAAATAGGGTTATTGGTTCAAAGGTAAGTATTCGGTTGTTGGAGTCGGTTTTCAGGGGGTAGACTCAGGGGTCCCCCAGGGTCAAGGATGCACTCATGTTGCACCCTCAGCCGTTAGGGCAGCCGGGTGCAGAGTGCTGAGGCTCAAAGTTATCCAATGGGGGATAGGGGGCCACCGGTTGGTGGCTGCTCACGAGGAGGCCACAAGATTGTGGGAGCAAAGCTCCTGGTGTTAGGCTCAGAGCAAAAAGGATCCGAGTTAGCTCCCAAAGTACACCCGCAGTGGCAGATGGGTGCAGTGTGCTGTTTGAAGTAGAGTGCCCTGTTGTTTTCAACTGGTATTGACGGTTTTGATTTTGAGCTGCAAGCTTTGTCCAGAAAGACTTCCGGTAGGAACCAACTGTTGGGAGGTTGTCATTAAGAACTCCACAGCACCATAATGGCTACACTGAAAACTGAGAAGTTTGGTATCAAACTCTGCAGCACATCAACCCCTCACTGATGCCAGTGTGGGATTTATTGAAACATGCACACAGAGGGCATCTTAGAGATGCCCCATGAAAAACGACCTGTCACTAGTGTCCAGACATGTTTCTGTTCCCCTGGGTCGAGAGCCTGCTGCTCTCGGTGGCCTGAAACAATAAACATCCTCGGACGAGGTTCCAAGCCTTCTTCCTCATGATGGGCAGGGTCCACAAGGGGGAAGGTTCAAAGGCTTGCCTCCTTTGTGAGCTTCGCCAATTCACGGTTACCCAGCATGGCTGCATGGGTTTTCAATTCAACTTCAGCCCATGCTTAGGTTTCCAGGCCAGTAAATCCGATAGCTGACAGCAGGAGAAAAACGGTGAGTGTGAGGGGTCTGATTATTCCATCCCCACGCCCCCCAGCTCGTCTCTGCGCCACCATAGAACAACCTTTAACTTTTCCAATCCTTCCCAATCACTAATCCATCAAATTATTAACATATATTATGGAATCAAGTGGAGATGTGGAGAAGAGCCTAGATAGGCTAGCAGAGGGAAAATAAAGCGTGAGAGCGCGGCCGCTGTTAGTAGTGGCCGCGGAGTGTAGTGCCCAGGAATCCCGCAGAGGCGGCCCAACTTGGTAGGGTGCGGCTAGCGGTACTCAGTGTGCCCTGCTCTTCCCTGCAATACCAGCGCGCTCTCCACATATCTACTCACACCTCTACATCGTTGCCTCAAAACTGCACACCTCAATAGATTCATTCCACTATCAATCCATTGGTACCTTCCAACTTTTCAACCTTTTCATCTATTCACAGTAGAGCTACAGGAAGTGTGAGAGGTTCAGGAGGTCAACTGAAAAGAGCTAAAAGAACCGGAAGGAAAAACCTATTAATTCCGATATTGAATGGTTGGACTATTGGGCTACCATCATTACTAAAGACAGTAGTCCCTAGACATCCTATAAATATACTATAGATTCTATATTCTCTGTACAGCCGGACAGAATTTTAAGTCAATACATTTATAAAGAAAAACACATTCATACACAGTTCAAGTGGGACACCACCTGGGTCCTACTAACATGATAAAACAAACAAGTGTGGGAAAACGGTTCAGGCAATGGGAAAAAGTCTGTGAACATAAAATTGTAGTAGACTTACAGGGGTTCTTGGTGCCAGACCGTGATAAGGGGTCCTGAGGCATGGTTGCGATTGAGCCCCTTATCACCCCTCTGCCGCCCTCCCAAGAAATAACCCCCGCCAGTGGAAAAACATCCGACTGGAATCCAAACTGTGGAACTCACCGCTAGCGGTACAACAATCACCGACCAACTTGAATACGCTTTAAACTACTGGATCCTTGTTGTGGGACCCAGCACCTTGGAAAGACTACACTTAGTTGTGTACAATTCTTAACCCATCTGCCCTGGTTTCTAATAAGTTTTCCAACCGTAAACTTGTTAATGAATGTACTAAGACAAGAATTATGTATTGTCTTAGGAAGTATACATGCATAACAATTCTAACGTCCTGAAGATGATCCCATTATTCTAACATAGGGATCGAAACCCCGTCGACGATTTACACACCATATGCATGTTAATGCACTGTATATCATTACCGGCAATGGTGTCTCCGTACTATCTACAATTTTATGTTCACAGACTCTCTCCCGTTGCCTGAACCGTTTTCCCATACTTTTGTTTGTTTTATCATGGTAGTAGGACCCAGGTGACGTCCCACTTGAACTGTGTATGAATGTGTTTTTCTTTATAAATGTATTGACTATTAAAATTCTGTCCGGCTGGGCAAAGAATATAGTATCTATCTAGTTTATATTTACTATCCAGTATATCTATAGGATGTCTAGGGACCACTGTCTTTATTAATCATATACATACCCAAGGTCCCTGACCAATTGCATGTTGGGTTTCCCTTGTTCCTTAAATAGTTGGGCTACTATCATCAATCAATAAATAAATAAAATAATTATGCGTTCAGATATATAGATGGGCTGACAGGACCCTCCGCAAGACAAGCGAAGAAAATATAAATACTAAAAGTGATTAAAAAAAGGCAAAATCTAGTGCAATAGGATTGAATCAATCGTTAATTTCACTGATAGCACGGATGTTTGAAAAATCCACAAAAGTCGCAGATAAATTTAATTTTATGAAAGATCCGTCTTGAGCCCTTATTACAATTTTAATAGAATCAGAAAAAATTAAACTACGAACCCCGATTAAGCCAATTAGCAATAAGGTACAGAGCACACAAACTAGCGGACAAGAGGAAGACCAACAATTACAAGACATTATCGACCAGGAAATGCTAAATATAATATCACCTACCTATAAAGGTCAAAAAGGTATGGATATGACGGGAAGACTGCAGGATCAGATCTATCAGGGAGACGTATACCAAAAAAAGCTGACCCCCAAGGACCATGCTACCTCTAGAAGTGAAAGTAGAAATACTTTAAAAAAAAAATAGAAACAACCTGTGACATCATAACACATAGGCAAGTATTCAATCAAAACCCTAGCATGAGGGAAGTAGATGTCATTCAGGATAATCAAGGTGAAAATGATACTAGACTCAGCTCGGAGGCTACCTCACCCATAAAACTAAAGGGAGGAATGGATAAAAAAAATAAAAATGAGGAGACAGAGGGTCATTCCCACATCCATCAAAACCTATTGATCACTAAAGAACAAAAGGTAGAACCTATACAAGATAGCAGCCCAAGAATGACTGAGAATATTGAAATAAAAACAGAAATATTACCTAACAATAGCAGTAATAATAGTAAAATGTAATATAACGGACAAGAACAAGATCATAGAGAATATATTGATATGGATAACTTCACTAAAACAACTGCAGTACAAGAAATCTTGAGTATTCTACTCAAAAGTACTACTAACATTGTTCATGAGCATCTGAATGAACAACAGAGACAAACTATAGGTAACCAGGACTTGGGATCTATCTGGGATATTTTCTACCAAACTTCATCATTAACATTGGACACACTAACATATCAGTTAAATAAAATGGACATAAAAATTGACCTACTCATTGATGGCAAATGCAGTAGCCGGCGTAGATCATAAACCCGACCAGCTGAATGGCTTGATGGTTAGAGCCCAAACCGAAAGTGCCAAAACAAACACCGATTGTACTTGTGCACCTATAATAGACACATTGGCCATAATACCGGAGGTCCTTAATAGCATACTAGAAGATGTCAAAATTAACCTTCGAAGGGAAAAAAATAAAGAGGACAGTTGTAAATTAAAAAGAGACAACCACAATATTACTATAGTTACCGATATGAAACACCCTAGTCCCATAAAACATCAGGATGGCCCGGATCAATTAACCCCGATAAAATTACGAATTCTGCAACAAGGTGACCAAGAATTAATAACACCGACAAAACTGCGGACCCGGGGTCAGGATGGGGAAAAGATGATGGGTATAAATCTCTAGCTCCTCAAATGGAAAAGATAACGGATGATCAAGAAGTCAAAGAACCAGTTTCCCCATTGTTTACCATGACAAAAAGACATAGAAAAAACTACGTAAAGCAAGATAAAAGGCTAAACAGAAAATTACAGTACCAACACAGCCTGAAGATCAAGTACCATCAGAAGTAGACAGTGAAGGAAAATATTTATGGAAGGAAACATCTGGTAAACAAGAAAAAGTCTTGTATGGAAAGTGGTCTCCAATATCAAAGAACAAGAATAACAACTATTTCGCTATATTCACTAAAAAAGAAAAACAAAATATTGACCAAATGAGTTCTCAGAGATATACTCATCACAACAGACAAATTAAAACAAACCAAGAATGAATTGGAGATAGGGGAGGAAAGAATGAGTAAAAAGAAATTGAAGCCAATGAGAAATGGGTACATCATAGGACAGGCACCAGAGGATATAAAAAATGCCCCACAAATCCAAAGATACTGTACAAGAAAAATAGGAGAAAGAAACCTAAATCGTCCCGGTAGTACATAGGCCTCAGGTTTGGGATCGTAACATACGCAATAGTACAAATTTAAAATAATTCAGAATCGGAACCAACAATATGGGCTAAATGTAGAAAAGCAAAAGAATCAAACCAATTAATTGAGAAACAAATCGATAGAATGGAGCAGGCTGAAATTACCTGGCGTTTACCAAACTTGGATCATCTGGTTGTTGAAAGATACGGTGGGGAGAAACAAGTTACATAAAAAGTCCTGCAGAAGTTAGATGAAGAAAGAAATAAAGATCTGCCAACCAATGATAAGGTACAGTTAATTTTTAAACCAGAATTCGACTCGAGGTAATCAAGACACACTAAATAGGGGAAACATCAATTGCCTCTTCAAATCAATCCCATCACTAGCAAAAGTGACAAGAAAGTATACTGAATCTATAGGATTCATACCAAATACTGAGGGTACCCAGACATAGACCTTGATGACTGTAAATTCTGTGTCTGTAGCAGAACAAGTCATAAATGAACACGAAATAATCAACAGCTGGGGTATAATAATCAGTAAGCCGGTTCCAAAGGTATATCCAACTCCTCTCATTAATGAAGAGGATATGACACAAAAGGGAAAGAATAACAAGCTGGTTCCCTCCATACTTAAAAATGCCCTTGGAAGATCAGAGCAAGATATCGAGGCAATACTGACCCAAAGTAAAATAGAAAAGTCAACAGAAATAATCGAAAAATTTATATCATCGGCTTTACATGGTAATAAGGTCCTATGACAGAATATACTTATTACCACAACAAAGGAAGATAAAAAAGGATAGTCAAAATTTCATGATGTGTTAATGGAATATAAATGGGGTAGAAAATAGGGTCAACAATGCCCTCTTGGGACGACGAATATTAAATGGGAGATTCACATTAGATTCACCACCAGCATTTACTTTTCAGTCCTAAAAGGCTAAGACAAAGATTTTAAGTAATACAAGCGTATAGTCAATCCTTAACATTACCTTGTATCAATTGAAGGTTCCTGACTGTGATCATAGTCCATAAATAATCACTACAAATTTCATGAGTAAAAAGCATCAAAGGTACCAGTCCATGCAAGGTCAGACTGGAACGATCAACTACAGGGAACTCATCTGTACGGTATATAACAAAGAGGAGACCAATGAACTGGTGCAAAAACTCATTATAGATTGTTTTGAAGATAAGATCTTGACTTCCCCAATTGAACAATGGGTAAACTTTACTTGTAAACTTGTCAAACTCCAGGACTCTGTATCTGAAGTTAAGGAGAAACAGGTCACACAAGGTAAGAAAAGGAAATCAGAAATTAATTTACCTTATATAGTAAAAATACTGAGAAGGACGAATTACCAATTATATTAAAAACCCTAAATCAGAATTTGAGGAAACTGATCTGGAATGCAAGAAATCAAGCTAAGCAAAACTTGTCGGCAAAACTTTTCTACTCAAGGAACCAAACAAATTCAAGGGAATTTTGGAAAACGATAAATGGCTAGGTGAGACCTAATAAGCTAGTGGTCTCACCTACACTAACGGAAAAAGAATGGGTTACCTTTCTTGTAAATCCTTTAAATTCTGTTCGGAGAATAAAAATAAGGGAAGGTACCCATGGCATGATGAACACACCAAATCTGAAAGAGACACGTTAGTGGTAGATTCCTTACCTTAGAATATCCCCAGGCATCAGACTGGATCCGGAATTTTTTTGCGTAGCAATACCCCTGCACGTCGGTAGGCGTCGTCTGCGGCTCCGCGTCCGGCATCGTTAGCGCCGGAATGCCGTCGTCGGAGTACTTAGACGCCGCCCATGCGCGCTTACGTCAGTTCTTTTTTTTTTCGCGCCAGCTAGCGCAGATCCGGAGAAGCTCTACTCCTAGTCATTTTTTGACTAAACTTTTGATCTTTTTGATCATTCTTTTTCTTTGAGTCTTCGACTCAATCGGTGCCGGTAGGGATGCCCGGGTTCAAACCCTGCTCGAAGTGCGACCGACTGATGTCGGTCACGGACCCCCATCGCCTAGGCCTCGATCACGACGACCGCACCTGTTCCGACTGCCGGGCCCTGACGTCGAAGGCTGAGCGGGAGCGGTCCCGCAAGCGGCTCGAGCTCCGGCAGGCGGCCCCGCGCCACTCCCGGTCCCACGGGAGTTCGAGGGACAGGTCGCGAGGTCGGAGTCATCGCAGCTCCGGGAGTGGACACCGGTCGTCAGGCTCCAAGTCCTCAGGTAAGAGACATGAGAGGTCGCACAACGTCATCGATCCTGACCCACCCCGACGCTCGCACGATGCGGCCGGGGGCTCGGGTGACACCGCCCACTCGGCTACGCGGGAGTCTCAAGCGTCGACGCCTGCCCCACACCATCGGGTCCCTGGGCACGGCGTGACGCCGGAGGAGATCGAGCGGTACCTCATGGCCATAAGGTTCCTCCCTCCTCAGTTGGGTTCCGTGGCGCCTTCGGGCCCAACGGTCCCGTCTGGAGACCCTAGCGGGTCGGGTGCTCCGGCCCGACGCCGCCGGGTGCTTTGGCCCCGGCGCCGCCGGCGACTTCGGTCCCGGTGCCGCAGCACCTCACTGGATCCGCTTCCGGATCCGGGTCGTTGCCGGTCAACCTCGCCGGCGACAGCCCCACGGGTGTCGCGCCCGCTGTGGACGCTGACCCCAATGTTCCTTATGGTCCGACTCTGGTGTCTGAACGGCGCCGCTGGGCGCCTCTTCCGACAGCCTATGGAGATTTTTATTTCCACGAGGAAGCCCCGCCTACTAATCCTGTTTTACAGGTAACAGGTGACGAGGAGGATTGGGAGGGGTCTGAGGACCTTCTGGCACTGGAGTGCCAGTCTCAACAGGACTGGACTTATGAGCTTGGGGAGGCCAGTGGTCTTGACACGTCGCCAGACACTGGATTTACCTCGCCTCCGACTGTGGCTTCGTAGGAGGTGTCTACATATAGTGTAGTGTTGACGAAGGCAGCCAAGGCCTTACACCTTGAGCTCCCCGTCGCGGCCGTGAGGACTAACCTCCTCACTGAGGTCCTCAAACCGCAGTCCAACTCCAGCGAGCCTCTGCTGCCGTTCAATGAGGCCTTGTGTGACGTTCTTGTGGGCACTTGGTCCAAGCCCGCCACAGGCCTGCCTGTGGATAGGAACGTGGCCAGACGCTACCGCCCGGCCCCGGGTGAACCATGCTTTTTGTCCACCCATCCCACCCCCGAGAGCCTGGTCATCCAGGCCTCCAATTCCCAGACCGCATTTTCGTCGGCCCCGGCCGACCGGGAATCCAAGAGATACGAACAGTTTGTGAAAAAGGTGTTATCGTCTGTAAGCATAGGGCTGCGGTCTGTAAATACCGCCTGTCTCTTGGGCCGCTACACCCACACTCTGTGGGACACGATTGCGGAGGTGCTGCCACAATGCCCGGAGGAGGTCCGGGCTAAACTCGCCCAAACCCTTGCGGAGGGCCGAGATGCAGCACGTTATTCCATCCAGTGTGGGCTGGATACAACGGACTCACTGGGCAGGGCAATGGCAACGACGGTGGCGGTTTGACGCCACGCCTGGTTGAGGTCCGCCAATTTCTCGACCGATGTCCAGGCCACACTTCTGGACATGCCGTTCGATGGCCATCGCCTCTTCGGCGACAAGGCAGACCAGGGTTACGGCCAAGTCCTTGGGCCTAGCGGCCCCACGCCAGCAAACGGGTGCCTTTTGCTCCTTTTGTGGCCACGGAAGGGGCGCTCCCACACGTGCTGCCAGCCACACGCCGCAAAATGTTCAACAGCGCGGTGGCGGCCGTGGAAACCGCCGTGGCGGCGGTCGGGGACAACGGCGAGGCCAGTCCACACCTCCCTCCACAGCACCCGCCTCAAAACCTTCCTAGTCCAAGTTTTCAGGCCCATGTGACGCCTGTGGGAGGCAGGGTTCGCCATCACCTCTCCCACTGGCTCACTATCACGTCGGACAGGTGGGTGCTGCAGATCGTCCGAAGGGGCTACTCCTTCTGCTTCGAGGCGACCCCTCCATCCATGCTACCGCAATGCCACCGCGTGTCAGGGGATCACTTGCAACATCTGCAAGAGGAAGTCACGGCCCTCTTGGCCAAAGGGGCCATTGAGCGCGTTCCTGGGCCAGAAGTAGGGTGTGGATGTTACTCCCACTACTTTCTGGTACCCAAGAAGGGCAAAGGGGGCCTACGCCCTATCTTGGACCTACGGAACGTCAACGGCTTCCTCCGGAAGGAGAAGTTCAAGATGCTAACTTTGGCTCAGGTCCTAGCTGCCCTGGACCTGGAAGACTGGCTGGTAGCATTGGACTTGCAGGACGCTTATTTCCACATCGCCGTCCTGCCGGCCCACCGGCATTACCTGCGGTTCACGGTAGGCCAAGAGCACTTTTAGTTTACCATGCTCCCCTTCGGCCTTACCAGCGCCCCACGGGTGTTCACGAAGGTGATGGCGGTGGTCCCAGCTCATCTGCGCAAGTTAGGGGTATCAGTATTCCCCTACCTAGACGACTGGTTGTTGAAGGCGTGCTCGCCCCAGACAGTCGTCAGCCACCTCCAGACTACGGCCGACCTCCTGCATTTGCTGGGGTTCTCCATCTTTCAGCCGTTATCCCGAGTCTCGGTCAGGTTGACGCTGCGGCTTCTGGGGCTGATGGCCTCCTGCATCCTACTGGTGCATCACGCCAGGTGGCGGATGCGGGCTCTGCAGTGGGACCTGAAGTTTCAGTGGGCCCAGCATCAGGGCAACCTGTCCGATCATGTCTTGATCTCGGAGGGCAATGCGAGACAACTGCAGTGGTGGCCACGGACCGCGAGTGGGTCAGTGGCAGATCCCTACCCCACCCGGAGCACGTGGTTGTGACGGACGCTTCCCTCCAGGGCTGGGGAAGCCACATGGGAGAGGCAGAGATCAGAGGCCTCTGGTCTCCGGCGGAGTCCCGGCTCCATATCAACATTTTGGAGCTGTGGGCGATTCGTCTAGCACTGAAGGCATTCCTCCCCTCTGTCCGGGGGAGTGTAGTACAGGTGTTCACGGACAACACCACCGCCATGTGGTACTGCAACAAACAAGGCGGGGTGGGGTCGTAGACCCTATGCCAGGAGGCTCTGCGCCTCTGGCAGTGGCGGGAACATCAGGGCGTGACCCTGGTGGTTCAACACCTGGCAGGCTCTCTGAATGCCAGGGCGGACGAACTCAGCCGTCGGTGCATGATGGATCACGAATGGCGTCTGAACTCTGACCACTTCTGCCCAGAGTGCTTAAGATGATCAGGTGCGACCGGGCACAGGTTATCCTAGTGGCTCCGGACTGGGCACGAAGATGCTGGTATCCCGAGCTACTCAGCATGTCAGTAGATCCCCCGATTAGTCTGCCTCTTCGGGAGGACCTTTTGTCGCAGCAGCAGGGGACGGTCCTGCACCCGAACCTGTCCAGTCTCCACCTACAAGCTTGGAGATTGAGCTGCGGCAGTTGAGGCCATTTGACTTGCCTCCCGAAGTCTGTGATATCATTCTGGCAGCCAGGCGTCCCTCCACAAAGTCGGTATACGCCTGCAGGTGGAACAGATTTGTGGCATGATGCACAGCAAAGGCTGTGGACCCTCTCTCTGCACCCCTTTCTGAAGTTCTACTCTTCCTTCTTTCCCTTGCCCAGCAGGGCTCTGCTCTCGGCACTCTTAAGGGGTACCTTTCTGCTCTTTCTGCCTTCTTACGGCTACCTGATCAGCCTTCCTTATTCAAGTCGCCCATTGTAAATAGATTTCTGAAGGACATCACACACATGTTCCCTCCTGTTCCCTTCGTGATGCCCCAGTGGGACTTGAATCTTGTACTCACTTATCTAATGTGTGCTCCCTATGAGACGCTCCATAACTGTCCTCTCCGTCTTCTTACCCTGAAGACTGCTTTCCTGGTTGCCATCACCTCTGCCAGGAGAGTGAGTGAGCTCCAGGCTCTTTCTTTTACTCCACCTTTCCTCTCTGTTCATCCGGACAAGGTTGTGTTGCGGACACGACCTTCCTTTCTGCCCAAGGTTGTCACGGCCTTCCACATCGGGCAGTCCATTACCTTGCCCACCTTCTTTCCGCCTCCGCATCCCTCGAAAGAGGAAGAGAGGCTCCACCGTCTGGACCCAAAACGTGCGCTCTCTTATTACCTAGATCGCACACGCCAGTTCCGGGTGGATGACCAACTCTCTGTTGGTTACGTGGGCGCGAAGAAGGGAAAGAAGGGAAAGGCGGTACACAAGTGGACCATTTCGCGGTGGATCATCTTGTGTAATCAGGCATGTTACGCCATGGCCAAAAAGGAGCCCCCTGCTGGATTGGGAGCTCATTCCACTCTAGCCACGGCAACGACAACTGCCTTGGGCCGAGGAGTCCCCTTACAGGACATTTGCCAGGCAGCTACGTGGGCCTCGCTGCACACGTTCGCAAGACACTACTGCCTGGACAGTCAAGTCCGGAGGGATGGCTTCTTTGGCCGTTCCGTCCTCCAGGACTTTCTGGTGTGATTATTGGTTCGCAGACCCACCACTAGGGTTGGTATTACTGGGGTATCTATTCTAAGGTAAGGAATCTATCACTAACGTGTCTCTTTCAGATGCACAAGTTACTACTTGTGCAACGATATATCTGTAAGAGACATTAGTTAGTGATAGATTCCTTACCGACCCACCCATCCTCCCCGTTCTGCGAACCGATATCTAGGGTTAAGGACATCCCCTTTCAGGGCCCTAGTTTCATGGCACCAGTGTTGGTTCTATCATGGCTCTGCGTATCTGGCGCGGAAAAGCTGTGTATCAGAACTGACGTCAGCGCGCATGGGCGGCGTCTAAGTACTCCGACGACGTCATTCCGGCGCTAACGACGCCGACGACGGATGCAGAGCCACAGACGATGCCTACCGACGCGCAGGGGTATTGCTACGAAAAAAAAATCTGATGTGGTTGTGTGTGTGTGTGTGGTTGTGTGTGTGTGTGTGGTTGTGTGTGTGTGTGTGGTTGTGTGTGTGTGTGTGGTTGTGTGTGTGTGTGTGGTTGTGTGGGTGTGTGTGTGGTTGTGTGGGTGTGTGTGTGGTTGTGTGTGTGTGTGGTTGTGTGTGTGTGTGTGTGGTTGTGTGTGTGTGTGTGGTTGTGTGGTTGTGTGTGTGTGTGGTGTTGTGTGTGTGTGTGTGTGTGGTGTTGTGTGTGAGTGTGTGGTGTTGTGTGTGAGTGTGTGTGTGGTTGTGGTTGTGTGTGGTTGTGGTTGTGGTTGTGTGTGGTTGTGGTTGTGTGTTTGTGGTTGTGTGTGTGGTTGTGTGTGTGGTTGTGGTTGTGTGTGTGGTTGTGGTTGTGTGTGTGGTTGTGGTTGTGTGTGTGTGGTTGTGTGTGTGTGGTTGTGGTTGTGTGTGGTTGTGGTTGTGTGTGGTTGTGGTTGTGTGTGTGTGTGTGTGTGGTTGTGTGTGTGTGTGTGTGGTTGTGTGTGTGTGTGTGTGGTTGTGTGTGTGTGTGGTTGGGTGTGTGTGGGTGTGTGTGGTTGTGTGTGGTTGGGTGTGTGTGGGTGTGTGTGGTTGTGTGTGGTTGGGTGTGTGGGTGGTTGTGTGTGTGTGTGTGGTTGGGTGTGTGGGTGGTTGTGTGTGTGTGTGGTTGTGTGTGTGTGTGGTTGTGTGTGTGTGTGTGTGTGGGGTTGTGTGTGTGTGTCGTTGTGTGTGTGTGGTTGGGTGTGTGTGTGGTTGTGGTTGTGTGTGGTTGTGGTTGTGTGTGGTTGTGGTTGTGTGTGGTTGTGGTTGTGTGTGGTTGTGTGTGTGTGTGGTTGTGTGTGTGGTTGTGGTTGTGTGTGTGTGTGGTTGTGTGTGTGTGTGTGTGGTTGTGTGGGTGTGTGTGTGTGTGTGGTTGTGTGTGTGTGTGGTTGTGTGTGTATGTGGTTGTGTGTGTGTGTGTGTGTGGTTGGGTGTGTGTGTGGTTGTGTGTGTGTGTGGTTGTGTATGGTTGTGTTTGTGTGTGGTTGTGTGTGTGTGTGGTTGTGTGTGGTTGTGTGTATGTGGTTGTGTGTGGTTGTGTGTGTGTGTGGTTGGGTGTGTGTGTGGTTGGGTGTGTGTGTGGTTGGGTGTGTGTGTGGTTGGGTGTGTGTGTGGTTGGGTGTGTGTGTGGTTGGGTGTGTGTGTGTGTGGTTGTGTGTGTGGTTGGGTGTGTGTGTGTGTGGTTGGGTGTGTGTGTGTGTGTGGTTGTGTGTGGTTGTGTGGGTGTGGTTGTGTTTGTGTGTGTGTGTGTGTGTGGTTGTGTTTGTGTGTGTGTGTGTGTGTGGTTGTGTTTGTGTGTGTGTGTGGTTGTGTGTGTGGTTGTGTGTGTGTGTGTGTGTGTGGTTGTGTGTGTGTGTGTGGTTGTGTGTGTGTGTGGTTGTGTGTGTGTGTGTGTGGTTGGGTGTGTGTGTGTGGTTGTGTGTGTGGTTGGGTGTGTGTGTGTGGTTGTGTGTGTGTGTGTGTGTGGTTGGGTGTGTGTGGTTGGGTGTGTGTGGTTGGGTGTGGTTATGTGGGTGTGGTTGGGTGTGTGTGGTTGTGTGTGTGTGGTTGTGTGTGTGTGTGGTTGTGTGTGTGTGTGGTTGTGTGTGTGTGGTTGTGTGTGTGTGGTTGTGTGTGTGTGGTTGGGTGTGTGTGGTTGGGTGTGTGTGTGGTTGGGTGTGTGTGTGTGTGTGTGTGTGGTTGTGTGTGTGGTTGTGTGTGTGGTTGTGTGTGGTTGTGTGTGTGGTTGTGTTTGTGTGTGTGTGTGTGTGGTTGTGTGTGTGTGTGTGTGGTTGTGTGTGTGTGTGTGTGGTTGTGTGTGTGTGGTTGTGTGTGTGTGGTTTTGTGTGTGTGGTTGTGTGTGTGTGTGGTTGTGTGTGTGTGTGGTTGTGTGTGTGTGTGGTTGTGTGTGTGGTTGTGTGTGTGTGGTTGTGTGTGTGTGGTTGTGTGTGTGTGTGGTTGTGTGTGTGTGGTTGTGTGTGTGTGGTTGTGTGTGTGTGTGTGGTTGTGTGTGTGTGGTTGTGTGTGGTTGTGTGTGTGTGGTTGTGTGGGTGTGGGTGTGGTTGTGTGTGTGGTTGTGTGTGTGTGGTTGTGTGTGTGTGGTTGTGGTTGTGTGTGGGTGTGTGGTTGTGTGTGGGTGTGTGGTTGTGTGTGGGTGTGTGGTTGTGTGTGTGTGGTTGTGTGTGTGTGGTTGTGGTTGTGTTTGTGTGTGTGTGGTTGTGTTTGTGTGTGTGTGTGTGTGGTGTTGTGTGTGTGTGTGTGGTGTTGTGTGTGTGTGTGTGTGTGGTGTTGTGTGTGTGTGTGTGTGTGGTGTTGTGTGTGAGTGTGTGGTGTTGTGTGTGAGTGTGTGTGTGGTTGTGGTTGTGTGTGGTTGTGGTTGTGGTTGTGTGTGGTTGTGGTTGTGTGTTTGTGGTTGTGTGTGTGGTTGTGTGTGTGGTTGTGGTTGTGTGTGTGGTTGTGGTTGTGTGTGTGGTTGTGGTTGTGTGTGTGGTTGTGGTTGTGTGTGTGTGGTTGTGTGTGTGTGGTTGTGGTTGTGTGTGGTTGTGGTTGTGTGTGGTTGTGGTTGTGTGTGTGTGTGTGTGTGTGTGGTTGTGTGTGTGTGTGTGTGTGGTTGTGTGTGTGTGTGTGTGTGTGCGGTTGTGTGTGTGGGTGGTTGTATGCGTGGGTGTTTGTATGCGTGTATGGTGGTGGGGTAGGAAATTAAACAGCAATCAAGTTTTGCATGCGGTGACTGTTGCCATGTTTTCGCCGTGGATGCATTTCCGTTTGCTGACCTCTTCCTCGGTGGATCAGTGGCATTTCACTTTCAGTCCTCAGAGGGCAGTACAACTGCCTTGTGTAGCATAGGCCTCTCCTGTCCATGAGGTGCGGGACTGGGGGTCACTCTCCATTCATACCGCACATTCGGTCATTATTGCTGGGGGACGCCTCCATCTTGCGTTGCGCCGCTGCTGCTGCCCTCGTCTTTACCCCGATCACTGTGACTGTGAGGGCTATGCTCTCCGGGCCTGTGCCGCGCATTCCAAGGGACTTAGCCTGGCACTTGTCGCGGAGCAAAAGTTTCATTTAGAAACATGACCAGCTTGTGTCTGCTCCGAGGCTCGCGTAACCAGATACGTAAGATATGCGCGGGGCAGCGTGTCAGAAGCTCACTAGTGCTGTTGGCACACTGCTGTGTCTACAAGGGGAAAACCTAACATGCGACTGTGAAATTCGGAAGATTTGCTTCCAATAAACTTATTTGTGATGTTCAAGCCGTTGATGGCCATGGTGGTTGCGGCTGCAGCTTCAGATTTCGGTGCGGGCAGCGGGTCCGACGACGGCAGCGGCAGCATGGATTCCGACTTCCCGGACTGCAACGCGCTTGTTTTAGCAGTTTTTGGCTTCAAGGTAGCGAAGTAGCAAGGGGTTGACCAGCTTTTCTGGGCAGAGCCTGCTCTGGACCTGTAGTGCCTCCTTCGCATACCGGTGAAACTGCTAAAACAAGCGTGTTCTTGAGAAGGGAATCCCCCTCTCACTCATAGATAAACACTTTAGGGCATGTATACACATAGTCTCAATTACACACCCACTAGTTTAGTCACACCCACATTTTTATATAGGTCCTGAAGAAAGCCAGCATATTCATAAGGCACTGGCTGAAACATGTCGACCCACCACTGGATGTGAGAGGTCGTAACTCGCCTCCAACATCAAATAGCCTTATTTTTAACAGCTGACGGAGGCCCAGGTATTAAAGTTTAATTTACCCTTAGGTACTGGGACCCCCGCCAAGCCGTTTTAACATCACTACCCTGACACTCCTCACTGCACACTCAGCAACATACCTGCTCCGCTGTAATCAGGCGTCGAAGCACACCCGGGACACGCTAGGTGTCACTGGGTGGGCCCGATGAAGCATGCCACAAACTAGGTTGGTGGGTGAGGGCTTCATGAACACACTTACCAGGTGTTCCCACCCCCTGACGAAAAATACTTGAGTTCTTTACTTTCGGTAATTTTGTAATAGATGAGCTAGTCTCCTTTTGATTAATCACTTTTTGAAATACCTAACAGTGTTGACATTTTGTGTAAAGCTGCTTTTGCTTTTATAAAAGCACTGCAAATGAGAGGAACTCCGCTGAAAGTGAATGTTCAATAAGCAGGCACGTTGTTCTCATACCTCCATTAAAATGTACACTGTCTAAAAAGCTGGATTTGTATTTAAAACAGAGTTAAGCAGAGGGGATGAGTCTGCAGGCAAAGCCCTGCGAAAATACTCAAATAAAACAAGAGCGGCCGGGAAACTGAAAGTACGGCCGGCCAGCCATGAATAATTAGGGGAGGAGAAGCCGCAGAGCGCACGCTGGGAGAAGCCCTTTGATGTGGTGGCGGCCGTGAAAAAATGTAATTAGGAGGGAGGGAGGGAGGGAGGCTGATGCGCGTGCTTGTTTGGTCACGTGATTCATGTGAACTCAAAGAAAACCGCACCAAAAAGCCCTTGGTTTGACAAGCATTTTGAGCTCTTGAATTCTCGCCATTTCCCATTCTTTCGGAATGGAAAAGGCGAGACCTAAAAAACCAGATGTATGGTCAGAACACCTCACAGAAGTGTCTAAAGAAATAGTATGGACAGGAAATGTACCCGAATCCTGGAGAGGGTTGTTAATATCCCCTATGTATTAAAAAACTATTGACTAATAACTTTACAAGACCCAGACGCTAAACTGTTTTGTGGGGATTTTACCTATAAATCTCGCTGAATGGCCAACGGATTATAAGATATAACCTCTGATTCAGACTGGGTTTTTTAAAGGACTTGGAACTACAATAAATATACTAGCCGTAACACTTTTAATGGACAAATCGATTTTAATAAAACAACCTTTGTACTTGTGCTTTGTAGCTTTTAGTTCTGTAGTAGGGGATCTCTGTGTATAGTCATAATCTAGTGAATAGTCCCGCCCATGTGCGTGGACCCCGGCAATCAAAAATAATCTCTTAAGTTGTCAAAATCATGCAGAAACTGCAAAGACACTTAAGAGAGAATTTAAAGACAAATAATGCAGCCTATATCCACAGGCTACACTGTCCAGTACTTCAACTAGAAATTCCACCAAAAATCACCACACACAGCCCAGCCTGCCAGTTTCTACCATAGAGAAACCTGCCTCCCCCAGTCCCAGACTCAGGAATGATAGAGAGGAAGGTAGGGACAGACAAGCCCCATAGGCTGCCATTATGTGGCTTAAATAGGATACTGTGCTTTTAAGAGAACTTTCCAGACTTCTCCCAGTATCCCAGAATGCATAGCAGGTCCAACTTACTTTCAGTTCTTTTTTCCGGCTCCTGCTTACAGGACCCTGGCATTGAGCTCTCCCTTTTTCAAGGGTTTATTGAATTCGTTATTGCACTTTTTGACTTTTAAAAGTGCTGTGATTACTGCTTGGTGTTCTCTTCTCACCCTTGTGCTGTTTTTTAGGCGTTTTGGGGCTCCGAAATGCCTGGCCTTTTTGTTAAGTGCCCAGCATGTGAGAGGAAGAAGGCCAAAAGCGACCCCCATGATGTCTGCATCGTGTGCCTTCCAGAAGATCATGGCCCTGAGGAGTGTGTGATCTGCCAGCAACTTTCTGCTAGGACACTCAGGGACAGATTGAAGATCAGGCTGGCTGGCCTGGAGGATAGGCGCCAACGTGCTGCAGGTGGGTCTGGGCAGCCTGGGAGGGATCCCTCTGCCTCTGCTGAGGCCCCTGGGGGGCTCCCCGGGGGCAGGAAGTCCAGCCAACGATCCCATTCTCCGTCGAAGGCTTCGACGGCGGCGTCGAGAGGGATGACGACGGCGTGCTCCCCGTCTCCCCGGGGCTCCGGGTCGAGACGGCGCGACGACTCGACGGAGAAGCCGACGTCGAAGTCGACGTCATCGTCGACGTCGAGGTCTTCATACCGAAGGCGCAGGGACGTGCATCGGCGCTCGCCGTCGAAGCGGCACCGACGCTCGCCGTCGAGGCGACACTGTCGGTCGTCGTCGAGGCGACACCGCCGATCGTCGTCGAGGCGACACCGCCGATCGACGTCGAGGGGCTCCTCGACGTCGGGAACATCAAGACGACGACGGCGATCGACGCCGAGGGCGGACCGCCCGACGTCGAGAGGACGACGTGAGAGGTCGCGCAAGAGGGGATCGACGTCGAGGAGTCGACGTTCGACGCCGAGGATGAGAGGGTCGACGTCGAGGGGACGACGTTCGACGCCGGAGTCCAGGAAGCGCCGTTCGACGCCGGAAAAGCGTCGTTCTGCGTCCAGCAGACAGCGGTCAGCGTCGAGGAGTAGGTCTCCCTCTCCCAAACGACGCAGAGGGGGCTCTAGCCCCAGGAGTCACGCCACTTCCAGTGGACGCAAGAGGAAGAGGTCGCCTGCGGATGGGGATGGATCTCCGCACCCGTCCCCTAAAGGTTCACCGGGCTCGGTGTACTCGGAAGTGTACACTCCATCTCGGCCCGGGACTCCTCCTCCTCCTCCACCCGTACCGAAGGAGGACCCTCCGCCCGTGCCACCACTTCCTACGGAGGATCCTGCTCCACCTCCGGTCCCACCGCGTGGGCCCGCCCCACGGCCGGTGGTGCCTCCGCCGAGGTCCGCTTCACTGCCGTCACTGCCTGTTCCTCCCAAGGGGACCCCGAAACCGAAGCCCCGGGAGGATCCAAAGAGTCCCCGTGAGAAGCCACGGAAGACCCCTCCTCGCAAACCGAAGGAGCGCCCTAGAGCTGGCAGGTCTCGTTCTCGCTCTAGGCGCAGATCTTCCACGAGGTCGAGACACCGCCATAGGAGGCGCGAATCTCGCTCCCGCACGAGATCGTCTGGGACCAGGGACTATTCACCTACGCTGTCGGGGTCGCCGGACACCAGGGTGTCCCCGATAGATGACCTGGTTGCCTTTCAAGACGTCCTGTTGAGGGGCGCGGCGAAGCTAGGCATTACACTGACAGTGCCTACTCCGAAGACGTCCGTCATTTTCGAGACTCTACATCAGAGGCACATGTCTCGTCCCCTCCTGCCCTTGGTGCCGGGCTTGGAAGAACCGGCTATGGCGCTGTTTCTCACCCCGGCTGTGACGAGAGCGGCCCCGTCCAGACTACTGAAGAAATACCGGGCTCCCGACTCGGATCCGGCCTTCTTGAGAGCGGAGCCTCCGCCTGACTCCGTCATCGTCACGGCGGCCCGCAAGCAGCACTCCACCACCCCGACCTCCACGGTTCCCCCGGACAAGGAGTCTAGGTGGATGGACTCGGCGGGGCGTAAAATCTGTGGGACTTCCGCGACATCCATGAAAGCGGCGAGTGCCACGGCTCTGTTGGGGCGTTACGACCGCGCCCTCTGGGACTCCCTCGAGCGCTTTGCGGAGCATCTACCTCGGGAGCAGCGTGAAGACTTCATGGAGGTCCTGAGTGAGGGGATGCTGGTGGCCAACCAGATAATCAGCGCGGCTGCGGACTCTTCCCTGTTGGCTGCTCACGGGTTCTGCCACGGGATCAACCAACGGCGCCACGCCTGGCTCCGGCTGACGTCCCTGAAACCGGACGCGCAGCAGAGGGTGGCCAATCTGCCGTTTTCCGGGGAGACCCTCTTCGGGAAGCACGCAGATGATGAAATGGCCCGCATGAAGGCGGAGGCCGAAACACTGACGGCGGTGGGCCTGGAAAAGCCCAAGGAAACCAAGAAGCAGTACCGCCCGTTCCAACGGCGGTTCGGAGGGCAAGGCCGAGGCCGGGGACAGGCTTCGGGGCACTCGCAGCAGCAGCAGCCTTTCCGTAAGCCGTTCCAGAAGCGGCAGAAGGGCAGAGGAGGCCAGCAGTCGGCTTCGGCGCCCAAGGGCCAGGCAGGGCCTAGGCCCTAGGAACTTACTTCCCCCGGATCCGTTACCCACTCCGGTAGGGGGAAGCATCCAACTTTTTCTGGCAGAGTGGAGAAAAATTACTCAGGACAAGTGGGTGCTGAATATTGTTTGCAATGGATACAGTCTTCGGTTCACCTGCCCTCCTCCAGCGATTCCCCCGGTCAGCTCGCAGTTTCAGCTGCGCGAGCTTCAGGCGGAGGCAGATATCCTGTTGAGGAAAAGGGCGATAGAGGACGTACCTCTGTCTCAGAGAGGAAGAGGTCTGTACTCCCGGTTCTTTCTGGTTCGCAAGAAGGACAAGAACGAGTTCAGGCCCATTCTGGATTTGCGACAGGCAAACAAGTGGATTCGCAGAGAAAAGTTCCGCATGCTGTCGTTGCACCAGATCTACCCTCAGTTGCAACAGGGAGACTGGCTTTGCGCTATAGACCTACAGGATGCTTACTTCCATGTGCCCATTGCACACAAACACAGGAAGTTCCTGCGGTTCCAAGTCGGCACCAATCACTATCAATACACAGTACTCCCATTCGGACTGAAGTCTGCGCCAAGGACATTCTCGAAGTGCATGGCGGTGGTAGCGGCACACCTGAGGAAGAACAAGGTGTTCGTCTACCCGTACTTGGACGATTGGCTGATCAAGGCATCCTCCTTCTCGGAAGCGCGAGCACACTTCCAGAAGACGTGCGTTCTCTTGAACAAGCTGGGGTTGCACATCAACATGGCCAAGTCTGTCCCGACTCCGGTCCAATGCATACAGTACTTGGGAGCCTCCATCAATACGCTGTCAGCAAGCGTGTCTCCTTCGGAAGAGCGACGATTATCACTCCTTCGGAAGGCTCAGGCTCTTATGACGACTCCATCTACAACAGTGAGGACGGTGTCTTCTCTACTGGGATCGATGGCCTCTTGTATCTTCCTGACGCCGCACGCACGGCTGCACATGAGACCGCTGCAGGAGTGCTTGGAGGATCAGTGGGATCAGAGGAAAGGATCTTGGGACGACAAGATTCGCCTGTCGCTGCATGCTCTTCAGTCCCTGAAGTGGTGGTGTTCGGCGGAGAATCTCCTCAGAGGGGTTCCCTTTCACAAGGACATTCCCACACAGACTGTCGTGACGGATGCGTCTCTTCTGGGATGGGGAGCGCACTCCGGGACTCTACAGATTCAAGGCACGTGGTCACCAATGGAGGCCACGTATCACATCAATTTCCTGGAACTCAGGGCTGTTCACTTGGCGCTGAAGGCCTTTCTTCCGTCCTTCCAGACCAACTCTCTGCTTGTACAGACGGACAATACCACCACGATGTATTACCTCAACAAGCAGGGGGGCTCGAGATCGCGCACTCTGTCGCAGGAGGCGCAAGCGATCTGGCACTGGCTCCTAGCCAGAGGACTGACGATAACGGCCACCCATCTACCAGGTTTGCAGAATGTTCAGGCAGACGCACTGAGCAGACTGCTTCAGGAAAACCACGAATGGGTCATAAACGACGAAGTACTAGGAGAAGTCTTCGCAAGGTGGGGAACTCCAGACGTAGATTTGTTCGCCACCGCCGAAAACAGCAAGTGCAGAGACTTCGCCTCCAGGTACTTCCAGCAAGGGACGCTGGGGAATGTGTTATGGATCGACTGGACGAACAGCTTTCTGTACGCCTTTCCTCCCATTCCCCTGATTCCGGCGGTGCTCATCAAGCTAGCCCGGTCCAGGGCTCGGATGATCCTCATCGCCCCGGAGTGGCCCAGGCAGTGGTGGTTCACGGACCTACTTCACCGGTCTCTCCTTCCTCACATCTGGTTGCCGTGCAGGCCGGACCTTCTCACGAAGTTCGGGGGACGGATGTTACACCCCAACCTCTCGTCTTTGAGTTTGGCGGCATGGCTCCTGAGATAGTGCAATATGGCCATCTGAATCTGCCCGATGATTGCATGGACATACTGAAGGAGTCCAAGAGACCTTCCACTCGGACTTCATACGCTTACAAGTGGAAGAGGTTTTGTATCTGGTGCCAGTCTAAGAACCATGATCCTACGACCTGTAAGGAAGATGTCATCCTTCCTTACCTTTTACATTTGGCGCAGTCTGGCCTTAATGTGCATTCCATTAAGGTTCATCTGGCTGCATTGACTGCCTACAGGAAATGCCCTTCACAGACTTCCTTTTTCCAGATCCCCGTGATCAAAGATTTTCTGGAAGGATTGAAGAAAGTATTCCCTCCTGTCAGGCTTCCCTCGCCTTCATGGGAATTGAATGTGGTGCTGTCCAGATTGATGAAGGAATCTTTTGAACCTATTCATAAGGCTTCGTTGCAGCACCTGTCCTGGAAGGCGGCGTTCCTCGTGGCCATTACATCGGCCCGCAGGGTGAGTGAAATTCAGGCGTTGTGTTGTAATGAACCTTATACTGTATTTCATGCTGCTAAGGTTGTTATGCGTACTCACCCTAAATTTCTTCCCAAGGTTATTTCTGACTTTCATGTCAACCAGACTATAACTTTACCTACGTTCTTTCAGAACCCTTCATCCCCAGCGGAGAGGTCTCTCCATTCTCTGGATGTTAGGAGGGTGTTGAAATTTTATCTGGATAAAACCAAAGATATCCGTAGGTCTGACCAGTTGTTTATCAATTATGGATCGGTCAGGACAGGTCTTGCGACCTCTAAGCAGTCCATCTCTAGGTGGATTGTGTCCTGCATACAATTGTGTTATCAGAAAGCTAATAAGACCTTAGGAGGTAAGCCTAAGGCTCATTCCACCAGGGGCAAAGCTGCCACGACGGCTCTGCTCCGTAACGTGCCGATTGCTGAAATCTGCAAGGCAGCCACTTGGAAGTCGGTTCATACCTTTGCTAAACATTACTGCCTGGACACTGACGCCAGGGCAGACGCTCAGGTTGGACAGGCTTCGCTGTGGAATTTGTTCGCACAACAGTGGCATTATGTACTTATTCTCCACCACCGCTTAGTTGTGGGGATGGGCTTGCCATTCTATTCACTAGATTATGACTATACACAGAGATCCCCTACTACAGAAGGAGTAGTTTCTGTCCTGTAACTCCAGTTCTCCAGAAACCATCTGGATTTATGTTTTAATTGTACGATTTTAGTGAAAACCATAACTTTAGTCTTGGTTTTGTTTATCAACATTCCGTTTACTTTTGAGAATGAAGCTATTCGATCTATTAGGCGTTGTAGTCACACTTTTCTTTAGCTTAGGAGAATGACATCGTCTGCATAAAGCAGATTAGAAATTTGTTTGCCAGCTATTTTAGGCGGGTGTGCATTTATTTAATCCGGGGCCTCCATTAGATCCGCTAGAAACAAATTAAAAAGTAGAGGGGCCAATACACACCCCTGCTTAAGACCTGCTGTTGTTGTTATTTCCTTTGTTAGTGTCTGGCCATCCCCCATCCACACTCTAACCTATTCATTAGTGTACAAAAGTTGGAATAGTTTTAGCAATTGCTCCGGAATATTTTTTTGAGCAATTTTCTCCATAAAAGGCATCTGTGCACACAATCAAAAGCAGATGGAGTAGTTTCTGTCCTGTAACTCCAGTTCTGTAGTAGGGGTATCTCTGTTATAGTCATACTCTAGTGAATAGTCCCGCCCATGTGCGTGGACCCCGGCAATCAAAAATAATCTCTTAAGTTGTCAAAATCATGCAGAAACTGCAAAGACACTTAAGAGAGAATTTAAAGACAAATAATGCAGCCTATATCCACAGGCTACACTGTCCAGTACTTCAACTAGAAATTCCACCAAAAATCACCACACACAGCCCAGCCTGCCAGTTTCTACCATAGAGAAACCTGCCTCCCCCAGTCCCAGACTCAGGAATGATAGAGAGGAAGGTAGGGACAGACAAGCCCCATAGGCTGCCATTATGTGGCTTAAATAGGATACTGTGCCTTTAAGAGAACTTTCCAGACTTCTCCCAGTATCCCAGAATGCATAGCAGGTCCAACTTACTTTCAGTTCTTTTTGAAGGCGTATAAAACGCCAGACCTGCAGCATTGTTCACATGAAGAATTCTCCACCAGGGAGGAGGGAGGGCGCTTATGACTATAACAGAGATACCCCTACTACAGAATATCCAATTAGAACAAGTTGAAAAATACAGGTACTTGGGAGTATTATTCGATGACAACGGAATCTTTCACCCTAAAAAATTAGATATACAAAGGAAACCAAATGCTTTGACAGCAGCTTTTAGGACTCTGCAGAAATCATTAGGAAATCTTACTTATCGCCCCCTGTTAAAGGTTATAGCGGCAAAACTCCTCCCCACTTTAACATATGGTAGTGAGGCGTTAAGTGGAAAAGAAACTGTGATTATAAACAATGCAGTCTTAAAAACATTTAAATCCCCTTTTCATTTTATAAATAATGCATCACCAGCACAAATAAGGCTAGAGTTTGGGTTAAATAACCAGTTGTACGCAAGAAAAGGTCCATTTATCAAAGTATGGAACATGATAAAAAATTACCATTAAAATCAAATGTCTCCGCTATTATGGCAAGAAATAAATAACAGAAAATGACAAGCCTGGAAATATTTAAATATAGCGCAGGAAGAATTTGATGTGGTTAATCTGGAATACCACAATAACCAAGGAATCGTTCAAAAAAGCAATCAACAAATTAACAAATCCCCTATCAATTGTACGAGATAAAGACATATTTGCAAAAAAGAAAACATGCATGGCCAATAATAAGTGGGTTTATAAAAAAGTAGATTCAATTGTATTTGGAAATACCATGGTCATAAAAAACAAACCTTTATAAAGGCAAGATTTTGTGTACTACTTGGAATATGCCATCTTCCTCCATGGATAAAGTCGGAAGGGGACACATTATGCAGATTATGTAAAACTGGAGAGGAGAACATTACTCATTATATATCTGCCCTGAACTGCAAACTGAAAGAAAGACTATACTTAAGATACTTTTTAATGCGCGAGGAAATAAGGTCATGTAGGCAAGCTCTGATAAGGTGTCTGAATTCTAATGATATAATTATGAATTCTGCTTTTGCAAAGTTTTTACTGAGAGTAAGATCCAAATTGGAAGATCACAATTAAGAAAACATTATCACAGTATGAAACTTTGTTTACATTATGAAACGAATATCTTATATATATATATATATATATATATATATATATATATATATATATATATATATATATATATGTGTGTATGTATGTAACACACACGAACTCCCGACTCAACCGCCACCAGAAATCAGAATACGAACCACACGGTAGGTAGAAATAAAGTGCTTCTTTATTATCTCAATACAGACATGACACGTTTCGTCAGGTGCTCCCGGACTTGATCACATGACATGTTGTGACCCCACAGTGTTTAAATACTATTCCACAACATAATACCCTCCACCCCTTCTCATTCATGGGTATGGAAAACAGACTTAATTGGAGACAATACATCAAGTGCAAAAATTTATTGAAAAAACATGTATATACTTTTATATTAAAATATATATGCACAACATCATATATGAGGACATAGGCCAGTGCCTCTATATCTAAAATGTATGTAAGAACCATAAAACATAGTAAACCAATGGTGGCCAGTGCCCAAATTCTTCCAATTGTATTCTAATATCATTGAGCATGAAAGAATGTAATTGTCATGATTTCCCCTAGATTTTATGTGTGGAACAGATATAGTGACATAGTAGTGCAAAACCAGAAACCAGTGAAAATTAAAAAATAATGAATGAACCTTGGATAATATAGATAACAAACAGTAAATCTTGAGCATAGTTTAGAGATCAATCGTAAACCCTAATAAGTTTCCTTCTTTTTCCATTTTTATACATTCATATGAATTGTAAATTGGAAGGGTTTGTAACATTAATTTTATATCTCAGTTGTGCTTTAAAGTAACAAGTGCAAGATGCAGGGAAATAAATAATGATGCAAGAAATTCATACAATAGTTAATCCGTATATGAAGCCGATAATATACATTCATCCTGCTATTATCATACGCGCAAACCACAATACAGCTAACCCTCCACCCGCAGACACCAAACAAAAACCAGTAAAACTGAGAAGTAAAACTAGTTAAAATCCAGTAAAAACGGGTCGAAGAATCAACTGTTGCGGCGTCAACAAGCATAAAAACAACAGGGTAAAACACAAATAAATATCAAATACCTCATAAAATCTCAAGTATGTAAAATGAAAATTCATAATACGACCACTGGTCCCAGTGGACGTTGCTGATCAAAATCAAATATATTGCAATTTAACAGGAACAACTCAGATGGCTATAAAAAGGTATATAAATCTTCCCCTGTATTCAGACCGTTGGGCATTTTGGTGTCAAACTGCATTAAATATCGACTTTCCACCTGTCGCAGCTTTTTGTCCCTGTTGCCACCCCTTATCTGTTTAGGCACCGCATCTAAAATAAAATGTTAGATCTTTAAGATTATTATGTACAAGTTTAAAATGACGGGCCACAGGGTAGCTTGAGTCTGAATTGACGATGGCACGTAAATGTTGTAAAATACGTGTGGACACAGGTAACTTGGTGCTGCCTATATATTTTAATTTGCAGGTGCATTCTAAAACGTAAACCGCAAATTCAGTTTTACAGTTGAAAAAACTGTTCAGTTGATATAAATCAGTTGAGAATGCATCCTGGACCTTCCTTATATTAATACCAAATTTACAAGCTCAACAAGAGCTGCACTTCACAAATCCTTTTTTCTTTGTTAGCCAATCGCTTTTGGTTGTGGTTTCGGTCTCAGGCATGGCTCTATCCAGGGCATCCCTCATTGATGGAGCTCTCCTATAGGTTATACTATGAGAGTCATCTATTTCAGTTGTTAAAATCATGTCAGATTTCAAAATGGGCCAGCTTTTAGTTATGATTTGTCTAACACGCTTGTGTTGACAATTATAAGTTGTTGTTAACCTGACGGGAGCCTTCCGTTGAAGACCTATCACATTGGGACCACTAGAGACAACTGACTGGACCTCATTAGTGTTTTCACCAGACTTAATGGTGTCAAGTTTGGATAGAGATTTCTTAAGGTCCTCTATCTTATAGCCTCTGGCTGCAAATCTTTGCACAGATTCATCTAAACATATTATTAAGTCATTGCTGTTGCTACAGATACGTTTGATCCTTAAAAATTCCCGTAGGGTATACTTTTAATTAGATGTCTAGGGTGGGTGCTGCTGGCATGGAGGATGGAATTTCTGGCCGTGGCTTTTCTATGGAGCTTAGTATTAATCGTGTTGTCTTTAATGTATATCTCTACATCAAGAAATTCTACTTTCTCCCTATTAATATTGGCTGTGAAACTAAGATTCATGTCATTGACATTGATCGTGTCCACAAATGCCTGTGTAGATTCAACAGAGTCCGGCCAAACTACACAAACATTGTCAATAAAACGCCACCAAGCAATAACCTTATCAGGAAAGAGCTCCAATAAGATGCGCCTCAGGACATGCTCCTCCCACCACCCTACATGTAAGCATGCAAAACGGGGGGAGAAGCATGCACACCTGGCCACACCTCGGAGTTGTTGATGTACAGAAGTGTTAAATAGGAAAAAATTGTTAAACAAGCATAACCTGATCATATGCAGTATCATTTTGTTATGTTCATAAAATTTGATGTCGCGTGTTGATAAATAATATTGTACTCCGGTCAGACCTATTTCATGGTCTATGCTTGTATATAGAGCACAAATATCCATCACACCAAACTACCTCATTCAACTTGTTCAAAAAATGTCCTGTGTCTTTTATGTAAGAATCCAAGTTTTCCACATAGTCTCTGATAAAAAAAAGTCAACGTATTTGGAAATTGGTTCCATTAGACCCCCTTGCGCTGATATAATCGGTCTTGCGGGTACAGGATTCATTTGTTTATGCACCTTAGGTATAAAGTATAGCATAGGGGTGATGGGATGGTCAACTTTCAAAAAGTTATATTCTTCCTTAGTGATTAAGCCCATCCGTTTCCATTGGGCTAACTCTTTGAAAACCAATTTCTTGACTTTATTCAATTCATTGAACGTGGCCGTTTTATAACACAATGCATCATCCAAGTGTTTATTTGCCTCTTCTATGTAGAGATTTCTCGGCCACAGAACAATATTTCCACCTTTATCTTCTTTTTTTTACAATGATACTGTTGTTGTCCTTGATTTTCATCAATTTAGTGTATTGTATTTCCTTATAACTCCTGTTGGGTTTTTTGTTTATCAATTCTCTATTCAGTTTTTTAAGATCATTTACAACATCACTAAAAATGTCAATAGCATCCCGTGGCATGACTGACATGAACGTTGAAGCGAGTTTGAATGGACTCAGGGCAGAGCTGCTGCATGCAATGCCCATATTACCCAATTCCTGTTGTGTGTTTTTATATTCAGACTCTTCGTCATCACATGCCAAAGATTGCGCTACTCTCAATCCCGGGATATCAGAAACCTGTAAAGTCTTGCTGGGTGCACTTTTGTCAATGATATTAGATGCACGGTCATTGGCTTTTTTTAATTTGTGGAATTTAATCAGCTTCAGTTTCCGGATGAACTTAAAAACATCTATTCTTGTTTGGGTGTATTTGAAGCCGCTTTTGGGACAAAAAGAGAGACCCAGTGACAGTAATTGTAATTCCGCAGCGTCCAAATCCATATTGCTGAGGTTTATTACGGTGTTACTATTTTCAACATTTTACACGTTTACTGCGCTTTCACTCTCCCTCCTTTGCCTCTCCAATTCCCTCGTGCGTTTCCGCCTTTTGTTGCGGTGTTGGGTACGTTTGTACCTTGTGGTTTTTGTTGTTGTTTCTGTTGGGGTGTCCAAGATAGCAGTGTTTGCCTGCGATCCTCTACGATAAACCCCAATTCCTCTGATGGAGTAAAGCTAGCTTGTCCCATGTTTGCTACTGTGTGATCTTCTGATTCCACGTTACTGCTAAATGAATTTGTGGAATTAGTTTCCTCCTGGGAAGACAACTCCTTGTTTGTAGTTTCCATTGATGTTGCAGCCTGCTTGGCTAACACTTTAGATGTAAATGCCTTTCTCTTTACATTATCAAATTTTCAAGAGAAAGTAAATATCCTGCCGGTTTCATAGTCCTTTTTAGGTCGAGCAGACCTACCCTCAATGCGTGAGCATTGAAGGTGTCTGCTTCAGAACCTATTGTGGCCCGTATTTAGGAATGTGGACAGCTACCAGACGCGCGCTTTGACGAGGTCAGATTTCACCTCGGGAGCGAGCGTCTGGTAGCTGCGCATGCGCAAAGCCCTTGCTCAGACACAGACACAGGCAGCCCCCACCCCTCTGCATGCACGCACGCACGCACGCACACACGCACAGGCGCGCGCATGCACACGCAGGCATACGGCACCCATACAGGCACACTATCCCCTACCTCGCATTCTCTCTCAATCACACACAGTCACGCATGCGCACACACGTTCCCTCGCGCACACACGCGCGCACACACTCTTCCCCCCTTCCCCCCCTCCCCCCCCCCCCCCCAGGCATACACACAGGCACGCACGCACTTTACATCAGCCCTGGGCCCCACTCACCAACTGCGCTCTTCCCGCGTGGCTCCTCACGGCGCGTCTCCTCATCTAAATCGGGGCTCCCTCAGGTCAGAGGAGCCCCGCAACAGGCGCCACACTCCTCCTTCTCCCCGGCCCCCTCCTGGGGACCCGGGCTACACCGGACGGCAGGGCGCTCCATGCGCCGGCAGCTCGCGGACCTCTGGAGGCGGGACTTCCGGTCGGCTGCGAGCGGATTGGCCGGCCGACCAAGAGCTTCCGGGTAGCCGCGGGCAGCGCGGAGGCACTCTCGTTTCTTACCTGGAGGGCGTCATACTCGCTCTCTATGCCTGGTGCAGCTTGGTCTGGGCATAGGCAGCCTGGGCTCACGATAACCATTTTACAGTACATGTTGTACAATCTTTTATGACAATGCTAACAAGTATAAACATGTTGTAATTGGGAAGTTGAATTATTACCGTGCTTAAAATTTGCTTGATTCTGTGTACATGGAATAATATTCATGTTTGAAAGATGTGCCAGCTCCCCATTGCTCCACGTTGTTAAAAGTGCAGAAGTAATAAAAGAGACTTTTGAAATCAAGTAATATTGCTTACATTCCATATATTTGCTAAACGATATATAGCAGTTGTGCATTGTGCTGTATCACCCAACATAGTTATAAACTGAGTCAGGTATTGCGTGCAAGGTTTTCAGCCTGATGGAGCGCTCCCTATACATTGAAAATAGACATTTCGCAACTTCCGTAGTTGGCTTCAGAAGGCTGCTATCTTGTCTCAACTTAAGGAAGTGTTGACCGTAAACCGAGCGCAACCGAGTCTTATTGCATACACCTCCAACGCCCTGCCCCGAACTCTAGCTCTACACATCCTCTCTAATAGGTAGGAAGCTGAAGCCTTGGTTCTGGTGAAATTTCTAGTGAGCCTCTTCCAAATATTTTGCGCTAAATAGATTGCAAGTGAATTTTGCCTCGACGGAGTTGCTGGAACCACCAACAAACACCCTGTGACTAAATTAAATGGATGACAGACTTCACACCCATCTTGATCTTATTGGTGATATCACAGTAAGATATACCACAACCTTTGACTCTAGTGAAGTCACAAAAAGTGAATAACAGATCATGCAATCAGAATAAAGAAAACTTTAAAGTTCACTCACCCTCTCACCCTCACACACCCTCTCACCCTCATACCCCCTCTCACCCTCACACCCCCTCACACCCTCACCCCCTCTCACCCCCCCCCTCACCCACCCCCTCACCCTCACCCTCACACCCCCACACCCTCTCACATCCTCACACATCCTCACCCCCTCACCCACACTCCCGTCCCACTCACCCTCCCTCACCCTCACACCCTCTCACCCTCACAACCCTCCCCCTCACACCCCTCCCCCTCACAACCCCACACCCTCCCCCTCACAAACCCTCACACCTCCTCACACCCCCTCACCCTCACACCCCCTCACACCCCCTCACCCTCACACCCCCACACCCTCGCACCTCTCACCCTCACACACCCTCACCCTCACACACACACCCTCACCCCCCTCACACCCCCTCACCCACCCTCACTCTCATGCACCCTCACCCACCCTTACATACCCTCAATAAACCTCACACACCATCACACCCCCCACTCACCCTCACACCCCCTCACCCTCCCTCACCCGCCCTCATTCACCCCCTCACACTCACACCCCCTCACCCTCACACCCCCTCACTCCCCCTCACACCCCCTCACCCCCCCTCTCACCATCACCCTCACCCCCCTCAACCCCCTCAACCTCATCCCCCTCAACCTCATCCCCCTCACACCCCTCACCCTCACACCCCCTCACACTCACACCCCCTCACCCTCACCCTCGCACCCCATCACTCGCACCCCATCACTCGCACACCCTCTCACCCTCTCACCCTCTCACCCTCTCACCCCCTCTCACCCTCTCACCCCCTCTCACCCTCTCACCCTCTCACCCTCTCACCCTCTCACACACTCACTCACCCTCGCACCCCATCACTCGCACCCCATCACTCGCACCCCATCACTCGCACCCCATCTCACCCTCTCACCCTCTCACCCTCTCACCCTCTCACCCTCTCACCCTCACACCCTCGCACCCCATCACTCGCACCCCATCACTCGCACCCCATCACTCGCACCCCATCACTCGCACCCCATCACTCGCACCCCATCACTCGCACCCCATCACTCGCACCCCATCACTCGCACCCCATCACTCGCACCCCATCACTCGCACCCCATCACTCGCACCCCATCACTCGCACCCCATCACTCGCACCCCATCACTCGCACCCCATCACTCGCACCCCATCACTCGCACCCCATCACTCGCACCCCATCACTCGCACCCCATCACTCGCACCCCATCACTCGCACCCCATCACTCGCACCCCATCACTCGCACCCCATCACTCGCACCCCATCACTCGCACCCCATCACTCGCACCCCATCACTCGCACCCCATCACTCGCACCCCATCACTCGCACCCCATCACTCGCACCCCATCACTCGCACCCCATCACTCGCACCCCATCACTCGCACCCCATCACTCGCACCCCATCACTCGCACCCCATCACTCGCACCCCATCACTCGCACCCCATCACTCGCACCCCATCACTCGCACCCCATCACTCGCACCCCATCACTCGCACCCCATCACTCGCACCCCATCACTCGCACCCCATCACTCGCACCCCATCACTCGCACCCCATCACTCGCACCCCATCACTCGCACCCCATCACTCGCACCCCATCACTCGCACCCCATCACTCGCACCCCATCACTCGCACCCCATCACTCGCACCCCATCACTCGCACCCCATCACTCGCACCCCATCACTCGCACCCCATCACTCGCACCCCCTCTCACCCTCTCACCCTCTCACCCTCTCACCCTCTCACCCTCTCACCCTCTCACCCTCTCACCCTCACACCCTCTCACCCTCACACCCACCCACCCTCACTCACCAGCATAGCATAACAAAACATAGCATAGCATAACAAAACACAGCATAGCATAACAAAACACAGCATAGCATAACAAAACACAGCATAGCATAACAAAACACAGCATAGCATAACAAAACACAGCATAGCATAACAAAACACAGCATAGCATAACAAAACACAGCATAGCATAACAAAACACAGCATAGCATAACAAAACACAGCATAGCATAACAAAACACAGCATAGCATAACAAAACACAGCATAGCATAACAAAACACAGCATAGCATAACAAAACACAGCATAGCATAACAAAACACAGCATAGCATAACAAAAAAAAGCATAGGATAGCAAAACTTGGAATAGCATAACCAAACAAAGCATATGATAGCAAAACGAAACATAGTATAACAAAACAAAACCTAGCATAGCAAAATACAACAAAGCATAGCATAACAAAACACAACAAAACAGCGTAGCATAACAAAACACAACAAAACATAGCATAGCATTCCAAAACATAGCATACCAAAACTAAGCAAAGCATAAAATAACAAAGCATAGCAGAACAAAACATAGCATAGCATAACAAAACACAACAAAACCAAACAAAACATAGCATTGCAAAGCATAGCAAAACATAGCATAACAAACAAAGCTTAGCATAACAAAACATAGCATAACAAAACATAGCATAGAATAACAAAACAAAACCTAGTGTTCGAGGCATGTGGGCTGCTAAATTCATATCTGTGCATAGATCGCCGCCTAGTGTTGGGTCCGGATGATTGCACATTGTTGTCCTGGAAGAGTCTTCGAAGTATCACGAGATAGGTGGCTCCTCCCCTGGACTACAGTGCGCATGGGCATCGACTCCATCCCCAGATTGTTTTTTTCCGCCATTGGGTTCGGATGTGAATTCGACGTCTCCTGTTCGGAATCAATAAAACAACTTCTTAAACGCCAAAAGGCTTTCCTTACTTCGTCGGTATTGTTGGCGTTCGGTCTCGTGTATACTCCGGCTCGTCGAGTCGGATATCGGAGGAGTCGGGTGACTCTTCGGTCATCGAGGCCCTGTCGACGCAGCAAGACCCTGACGATTCTACAATGGCACGGAGTCCGTTCAAGTACTGCCCCGTGTGTGGGTCGAAGTACCCACACATCGACGTGCACCCTGTGTGCAACAAGTGCTTGTCGCCGGACCACGACGAGGCCAGCTGTATGGCCTGTTCCAGGTTTCGATCGAAGAAGACGATCAAGCTTCGGCGCGTGGCGCGCCTCCAGGCCCAGCTAATGGCGCCGGCACCAGTGGACATCTTCGACAGCCCCGATGCAGGAGAACAAGAACTTCACCTGCAGATTTCACCTCCATCGGCGGGATGATCGCACATTGTTGTCGTGGAAGAGTCTTGGAAGTATCACGAGATAGGTGGCTCCTCCCCTGGACTACAGTGCGCATGAGCATTAACTCCATCCTCAGATTGTTTTTTTCCGCCATTGGGTTCGGATGTATATTGGTTCCCTCTAGTCGGAATCGATAAAAAACTTTCGTAAGACCAAAAGGTCTTTAGTTTTCTTCGTCAGTATAGTCTTGCGCTCCGAGCCGGATTGCATTCACCCGCGGTCATTTGGCGCGGAGGGCCCAGTCAACGCTAGAGACCCTATCGACTACTCATCATGGACCGAAGTTCGTTCAAGCGATGTCCCGTCTGCAACGCGAAGTATCCCCACATCGACGTCCACCCGGTGTGCAACAAGTGTCTGTCGCCGGACCATGATGAAGCCAGTTGCATGGCTTGTTCCCGTTTCAGGTCCAAGAAGACGCTTAAGCATCGACGCGCTGCGCGCCAGGAGGCCCAACACACTGCACCGGCGCCTGTGGACATTATCTGAAAGAGACACGTTAGTGATAGATTCCTTACCTTAGAATATCCCCAGGCGTCAGACTGGATTCGGAAAGTTTTGCGTAGCAGTATCCTTGCGTGTCGGTAGGCGTCGTCTGCGGCTCCGCGTCCGGCGTCGTGGGCGCCGTGATGACGTCGTCGGAGTACTTAGACGCCGCCTCCGCGTGCTGACGTCAGTTCTTCTTTTTTCCGCGCCAGCCAGCGCAGATCTGGAAAGAGCAGTTCCCTAGTCACTTTTTGACTAAACTTTTTTGTGATCTTTTGATCCATTTCGAAGTCTGTATGACTCCGACGATGCCTTTAGGGATGCCCGGATTCAAGCATTGCGACAAGTGCGACCGTACCATGTCGGTCACGGATCCCCACTGCCAGTGCCTGATGTGTGTGGGCGTCGACCATGACGACGAGGCCTGCTCCGACTGTCGGGCCCTTTCGAGGAAGGCCAGGCGGGAGCGGTCCCGCAGGCGACTCGAAATCCGCCAGTCGGCCCCGCGCCCTGTGAGGTCCCGGTCCCACGGGAGGTCGAGGGACAGGACGCGGGGACGGAGCCGACACAGCTCCGGGAGTCGGCGCCACTCCTCCGGGTCCAAGTTGTCAGGGAAGAAGCATAAGAAGTCGAAGAGACATCATAGCTCTTCTGACTCCCCCCGACGCTCGCTCGATGCGGCCGGGGGTTCGGGTGACACCGCCCACGCGGCTCCTTGGGAGTCGCGGGCGCCGCGTTCGGCCCCATACCCCCCGGTCCCTGGGCTGAACGCGACGCCGGAGGAGATCGAGCGTTTCCTCATGGCCATGAGGTCCCTTCCTCCTCCGACGGGTTCCGCGGCGCCTTCGGGCCCAGCGAACCCGTCTGGGGGTCCTAGTGGGTCGGGAGCTACGACCCCCACGCCGTTGAGTGCTTCGGCCTCGACGCCGCCGCAATGCCCCACGATCCCGACTCCGCCGGTGCCCAAGGGCCCGGCGCCGCAGGGTACAGCGGCCCCGGCGTCGTCGGCGCCTTCAGGCCCAGCGCCGCTGGACCCTCATTGGGCAATGGATCGTCACCGGTGGACCTTACGACCCCACCGGCGTCGGTCCGTGTGGTGTCCCCTCCGGCGTCGTCCTCAGGCGACGCCGTCCCCGATGCCTCCTTTCAATCGGTTCCGACGTCGGGACGACACCTATCGGCGCCGATCTCAACGCCGTTTGGAGATTTTAGTTTCTATGAACCGTCCTCATTCAATTACGACCCTGAATCTCAGGAGATGAGGGATGAGGAGGATTGGGAGGGGTCTGAGGACCCTCTGGCCAGAGAGTGCCAGTCTAACACGGACTGGACAGGAGACCTTGGGGATCTCCAGACACTGGATTTGTCTCTCCTCCTACCGTGGCTTCGGAGGAGGGTGCTACTTATGGTGTGGTGTTGATGAGGGCTGCCAAGGCCTTGGGCCTTGAGCTCCCCGTCGCGGCCGTGAGGACTAACCTCCTCACTGAGGTCCTTAAGCCGCAGTCATGCTCCATGGAGCCTCTGCTGCCGTTTAATGAGGCCTTGACGGACGTTCTTTTGGGCACTTGGTCCAGGCCCGCTACAGGTTCGCCTGTAGATAGGAACGTGGCCAGACGCCACCGCCCGGCCCCGGGCGACCCATGTTTCCTGTCCACCCACCCCACCCCCGAGAGTCTGTTTATCGAGGCCTCTAACTCCCAGACCGCCTTCCCGACGGCTCCACCGGACAGGGAGTCCAAGAGGAACGAGATCTATGGTAAGAAGATCTTCCTGTCCCTTGGCTTGGGACTGCGGTCTTCCAACACCGCATGCCTCTTGGGCCGTTACACCCACTCTCTGTGGGAAACGGTGGCGGAAGTGCTGCCAGAGTGTCTGTTGGAGGTACGGGCCAAACTCGGCCAAGCCCTGGTGGAGGGCCTGGACGCAGCCAAGTATTCAATCAGGTGCGGACTGGATACTACTGACTCGCTGGGCAGAGCGATGGCTACGACGGTGGCGGTACGACGCCACGCCTGGCTGAGATCCGCCAATTTCTCGGCAGACGTCCAAAATACACTCATGGACATGCCGTTGGATGGCTGTCGCCTCTTTGGCGACAAGGCAGACCACGCGCTTGAGCTCTTTAAGGACTCCAGCAAATGGGTGCCTTTCGCTCCTTTCGTGGCCAAGGAAGGGGCGTCCCCACACGTGCCGCCAGCCACTCGCCGCAAACTATCGTCCAGCGCGTCGTCGGCCGTGGAAACCGCCGTGGAGGCGGTCGGGGGAACAAGCGGAGTCAGTCCACACATGCCCCCGCAGCATCCGCCTCTAAACCCTCCTAGTCCGTGCTTTTTGGCCCATGTGACGCCAGTGGGAGGCAGGGTTCGCCATCACCACTCTCACTGGCGCACAGTCACTTCGGACAGGTGGGTGCTGCAGATCGTCCGAAGGGGTTACTCCCTCCCCTTCGAGACGACCCCTCAAGCCATGCCACCGCAACACCACCGCGTGTCGGGGGATCATTTGCGGCTCCTGGAGGAGGAAGTTTCGGCCCTCTTGGCCAAGGGGGCCATTGAGCGCGTTCCTGGGCCAGAAGTAGGACGTGGTTGCTGTGAGAAGTTGGCCTGATATGCAGTGCTCACTATTCTAGTGATCACTATGTATCAGTCCAAACAATCCTTATTGATGATTGGTTGTAAGTCAACCTTATAGACCAGCTATCCTAGTAGCATGGATACGAGCAGTCTTGGGGCTGAACTCTAGAGGGCGAGTTAAGCCAGCTGTTATACCATCACATATACCCCTTGAACACCAAGTGAAAGGACACAACACAAGTGTTATGAAAATAAACAGTGTACTTATTTAGATCACAACAGCCCTGTACTCTTTATGAGGACAGGGTACTAAGCACACAACAAAACTCTTACGAAAATACTTTAAGTTGCACAATTTACACAAATGCCCGAGGGGCACGGAAAACCATATACTACAAAAGTGGAATGCTAAATTACTAGCAGGTAAGTACTGGACTAATAGGCTTTGGAATCGCTAGGACTACGTTACTGAACCTTCAGATTACTAGTAGGAGGCCTAGGGGACTCGGGTGCAGAGTGTGCACTCTCACGCGGGATGCGGGACAAAGTCTATGGAGGCTAGTAAAAGCAAAGTTAGTGTACTCGGGCGAACCCGACTAGTTAGGCTGAAAACGAAAGTGGATCTGGACCCTTGGATAGTGAGTCTATGCTGGGGCACCGAAATGCCGAAGTTACCTAGCCCAGGGGCTGCGGCTGCATAGGTCTGGAAAGACGTCGGGAATCCTCGTTGCAGTCTATGGAGCCTGAAAGAAGAAGTTGCTGGCAGGCGACCAGTGAAGATTGTCCGGTGGATTCAAGCCTGGATCGAAGATGGAAGACACCTGTAAGCAGAGGGGACCAAGTTCTGAATCACTAGCCAGTGATTAGATGGGCACCAGGATGGCACCGGATGGAGTCACCTCGACCAGGTGAGTGGGCGACGCTGGGCTCTGCAGTCTCACGGACCAGGAGGCGTTGTCGGCGACCAGGATGGAGGTGCGAGCTCTCCCACGATGGTTGCTGCTGTTGACGTCGCTGGACCCAGGATTGGGGCAACAAGTCTTGGCAAATTCAAGCCCACGCGGTGGACCTAAAATGGCGTCTGGAGTGGACCAGGAGGGTCCGGGGTGCTCCTCTTTTGAAAGGGAGCAAGGGCCAGTCTGGAGCAACCAGACTAGCAGTGGTTAAGTCGTCGGTCGTCGTCGGGAAGGCCACAAGCCAGCGGGCTAGTAGCCAGACAACGCGGTGAGCAGCAAAAAGCAGAAGGGCCCCACGCAGATCTGGTGGATGCTGGAGGGCTGGACTTCGGTGCTGGAGCTGCTCAGGGTTGGGGCTTCTCGGACCCCAAAGCACTCACACGAGGATCCCTCGGCGGTCATGCTGGATAGAAGTCGTGCAGTTCTGATGATGGCCGGTCCCTCGAGGTCTCGTCGCACCTACGGTTCTCAGCTTAGCTGTAGAGGTAGGTAGAGGTCAGAGGTGCCAGGGAAGCCGGGTCTCGTCGAGCTGGTCAGTCGGATTCCGGAGGCAAACCGCAGTGTTCTTAGATGGTGCCTGCGGGTGCAGGGTGACTACTCCTTAGCCACAAGGGAGAAATCTTGAGAAGAAGTCGAGAGTTCCTTTCATAGAAAGTAGTTTCTTGATTCAAAGATGATCTAATTTGGAAGGGGGCCCGCTCCTATCTTTATACTAGGAAAAGGGGCTGGCACGCGACTAGGTCCTGCCCATGGGTGGGACCAGGAAGGGGGGTGGTTACACCCCTCTCCCATGCCGGACTTTCCCTAGCTCAGGGGCTGGTGTGCCCCTGGAACTGGTTCTAGCCGGCAGATGTATAGTGAGCACCGGGGTGCCACTCGCAGTCACCTTCCTCTAAAGCCCTGCCTACCCAGGATACACAAAACCCTGTCTGGGATGATGCTAGCGGCGCCCCTGACAGGAAACCCTTTGTCCAAGCTCCCCTCGCTGGAAGGACTCCCAGCTGCAGGGGGTCAGACTTGTATCTGTGGTGGCAGCATCCATTTTGTGATGCTGAGGTTTGAGTTAACTTTAACCGGGATTCACAGTTACATACATGTCGTGTCCCTCTAGAAGGGTGGAATGCTAACCCCGTCGCCAGAATTGGCGAGGGGTTAGTATTCCAATTCGTATGACACCTTACTCGACATGTTTTGATAAAGCGATAGCATATAACCGCGAGGATTATAATGCACTTAAGAGTATATGTTACGCGTTATGATGGAACAGCTATTAGGACTTGGTTCCGCAAGCTGCAAACGGGCTCGGATAATGCCAGAGCACCATCTCACACGATTCCAAGCACTCTGCCTTCAGGATTGTCAAGGCATGCCATAGGAGTGACTGATAGGAATCTGTGTGTCCATTTTAGGGTTAGATATAGGCATACTATATCTAAAGCAAAGGGTGATTACACCACCTTGCCCCAGCTGTCGTGCAGCCAGTTGTGTCAGATTTAGATGGCCAGCCAGGGGTGGCATAATACCCCTGGCAGGCCCTGGGTACACCTATGCCCTGGATACCTAAGGTATGCTGTACAGGGACTGATAAGGTGGCCCAGTACCAATTGGTAAATGCACCTAAGGTACATGTGAGTCAATTTAGAGAGAGAACAGCTAGGCTGTGGGTCTGATTAGCAGGCCCACAGCCAGGGAAAGTCGTAAACCAGTGAAGCAAAAATCTGGGGTGATCATAGGATTGCAGACCCTACTCTCCTACAGTGTACACAGCAGTTCTAGATGGATGTTCAGCTCTTTGTAGGCTGCGTTGGCGCCTAAAAAGGTTGGGCCGTGCACAAACGGACCATCTCCCGGAGGTTTGTTCTGTGCATCAACGCATGTTACTCCTTGGTCAAGAAGGAGCCTCCTGTGTGACTGCGTGCCAATGCGACCAGGGCTACTGCAGCCTCTACTGCCTTGGGACGCGGCGTTTCTTTGCAGGACATTTGTCAGGCAGCTACGTGGGCCTCGCTGCACACACGTTTACCAAGCATTACTGTCTTGACAATCTGAAAGAAACACGTTAGTGTTAGATTCCTTACCTTAGAATATCCCCAGGCGTCAGTCTGGATCCGGAAACTTTTGCGTAGCAGTACCCTTGCGCGTCGGTAGGCGTCGTCTGCAGGCGTCTCCTGCGGCTCCGCGTCCGTCGTTGGCGTCGTGCGCCGTGATGACGTCGCTGGAGTATATAGACGCCGCCTCCGCGCGCTGACGTCAGTTCTTCTTTTTTCCGCGCCAGTGGACTCAGATCTGAAGAGCGGTACCCGGTCTTTTGACCAAGTTTTTTCTAGTGATTACTATCTTTGTGCCTGGTAAGGATGCCCGGTTTTAAGAATTGTGACGGTTGTGACCGCACGATGTCGGTCACGGACCATCACCGACTCTGTCTCCGGTGCCTGGGCCCCGACCACGATGTCGACGCCTGCGTCGATTGCCGGGCTCTGACTAGCAAAGCTAGGCGGGAGCGGTCCCGCAAGCTGCTCGAGCTCCGGGTGTCGGCCCCGCGTCGAGAGCGGTCTCGGTCCGGCCGGAGGTCCAGGGAGCGCTCGAGGGAGCGGTCGCGGAGCCGCGCCGGGCGCTCCGGAAGTCGACATCACTCATCGGGTTCGTCAGGTAAGAGACACAAGAAGTCGGGGCGTCGTCATCGCACCCCCGACTCCCCCCGACGCTCGCGCGATGTGGCCGGGGGTTCGGGTGACCCCAACCCCGCGGCTCCGCGAGAGTCGCCGGCGCGGCCTGCCCCATACCCTCAGGTCCCTGGGCAAGGTGCGACACCTGAGGAGATAGGGCCCTCATGGCCATGAGGAACGCCTCTATCTTCTCCGGCGGGTTCCACGGCGCCTACGGGCCCAGTGAACCCGTCCGGGGGCCCTAGCGGTTCAGCTGACCCTACCTCGACGCCGTCGGATGCTCCGACACCGGCGCCGACTCCGGCGCCGCTAGGGCCTTCAGGGTCGACGTCGGATGGACGTCCGTCCGATCCGGCGCCGACTCCATCGGGGTTACCCCCGACGCCGCCCCCGCGCGACGCCGGTTCCTCGGTGCCGGCTTCGGGCGGCACCGGGGCTCCGGCTCCGGGCGGCGCCGTCCCCATTCCCTCACCGAATCCGGACGCGGAGTCGGACCGGCGTCGCCCGACGCCGGGCTCGACGCCGATGGGGCCTGTTGACCCCTTGGAGCCGGTCTACATGGTTGACACCGACTATGGTGATGATGTAGAGTACGGTGAGGGCTGGGAGGGGTCTGAGGACCCTCTGTCACGCGAGTGCCAGTATGACATGGACTGGACAGGTGATTTGGGGGACGCCAGTGGATTGGATGACTCTCCTAACCCTGGTTTTGTCTCTCCTCCTTCCGTGGCATCGGAGGAGGGAGCTGCCTATTCAGTGGTGTTGATGAGGGCTGCCAAGGCCTTAAACCTTGAGCTCCCCGTCGCGGCCGTGAGGCCTAACATCCTCACTGAGGTCTTCAAACCGCGGTCATGCCCACAGGAGCCTCTGCTGCCGTTTAACGAAGCCTTGTCAGACGTTCTGTTGGGCACTTGGTCCAGGCCCTCTTCAGGTGCGCCTGTTGATCGGAACGTGGCCAGACGCCACCGTCCTTGTCCGGACGACCCCAAGTTCCTGTCCACCCACCCCACCCCTGAGAGTCTGGTGATCCAGGCCTCTACCTCCCAGTCCGCATTCCCGTCGGCCCCGCCCGATCGGGAATCCAAGAGGTACGACCAATATGGCAAGAAGGTCTTCTCGTCCCTGAGTTTAGGACTGCGGTCTTACAACACCGCTTGCCTCTTGGGCCGCTACACCCACTCTGTGTGGGATACGGTCGCGGATCTGCTGCCAGAATGCCCCATGGAGGTGCGGGCAAAACTCGGCAAAGCTGTAGCTGAGGGCCGAGATGCAGCTAGGTATTCTATTCGATGTGGTCTCGATACGACCGACTCGCTAGGCAGAGCGATGTCCACGACGGTGGCGATTCGTCGCCACGCCTGGTTGAGATCCGCCAACTTCTCGGCAGATGTCCAGAATACTTTGATGGACATGCCGTTCGATGGCTGTCATCTGTTTGGTGACAAGGCGGACCACGCGCTGGAACGCTTCAAGGACTCCAGGGTCACGGCCAAGTCCTTGGGTCTCTCGACCCAGCGCCAGCAAACGGGTTCGTTTCGCTCCTTTCGTGGCCACGGAAGGGGCGTCCCCACACATGCTGCCAGCCATGCACCGCAACAATCATTTCAACGCGGTGGCGGCCGTGGAAACCGCCGTGGAGGCGGTCGGGGTCAACGGCGGGGTCAGGCCACATCCCCCCCGCAGCATCTGCCTCAAAATCCTCCTAGTCCGTGCTTTCAGGCCCACGTGACGCCAGTGGGTGGCAGGGTTCGCCGTCACCACGCCCGCTGGCGCACGATCACATCGGACAGGTGGGTGCTGCAAATCGTCCGAAGGGGCTACTCCCTCCCCTTCGAGACCACTCCTCCAGCCATGCCACCGCAGAACCACCGTGTGTCGGGGGACCACTTGCGACTTCTGCAGGAGGAAGTTACGGCCCTCTTGGCCAAGGGGGCCATCGAGCGCGTTCCTGGGCCAGAAGTAGGACGTGGTTGCTATTCCCACTACTTTCTGGTACCCAAGAAGGACAAAGGGGGCCTACGTCCTATCTTGGATCAAATGAACGTCAACGGCTTCCTCCGGAAGGAGAAGTTCAAGATGTTGACTTTGGCTCAGGTCTTGGCTGCTCTCGACCCGCAAGACTGGATGGTAGCGTTGGACTTGCAGGATGCGTATTTTCACATCCCCGTCCTGCCGGCCCACCGGCGTTACCTGCGGTTCACAGTAGGCCAGGAGCACTTTCAGTTTATCGTGCTCCCCTTCGGCCTTACCAGCGCCCCACGGGTGTTCACAAAGGTGATGGCGGTGGTCGCAGCCCATCTGCGCAGGTTGGGGGTTTCAGTCTTCCCCTACCTAGACGACTGGTTGTTGAAGGCGGGCTCGCCCCAGACAGTCGTCCACCACCTCCAGATGACGGCAGACCTCTTGCACGGCCTGGGGTTCTCCATCAATGTGCCGAAATCACACCTGTGTCCCTCTCAAAAGCTCCTTTTCATCGGAGCGGTTCTGGACTCGGCGCAGTTTCGGGTTTATCCTCCGGAACGGCGGGTCCGGGATATTCAGGCGTTGATTCCCATCTTTCAGCCGTTATCCCGGGTTTCGGTCAGGTTGACGCTGCGGCTACTGGGGCTGATGGCTTCCTGCATCCTTCTGGTGCATCACGCCCGGTGGCGGATGCGGGCTCTGCAGTGGGACCTGAAGTTTCAGTGGGCCCAGCATCAGGGCAACTTGTCCGACCACGTCTTGATCTCGGAGGGCACTGCGAGACAACTGCAGTGGTGGCTTACGGACCGCGATTGGGTCAGGGGCAAGTCCCTCTCCCTTCCCCAACCGGAGCACGTTGTCGTGACGGACGCGTCCCTCCAGGGCTGGGGAGGCCACTTGGGAGAGGCGGAGATCAGAGGCATCTGGTCTCCGGCGGAGTCCCGGCTCCATATAAACATGTTGGAGCTGAGGGCGATTCGTCTAGCACTGAAGGCATTCCTCCCCTTTGTCAAAGGGAGTGTAGTGCAGGTGTTCACGGACAACACCACCGCCATGTGGTACTGCAACAAACAAGGCGGGGTGGGGTCGTGGACCCTTTGCCAGGAGGCTCTGCGCCTCTGGCAGTGGCTGGAACGTCAGGGCGTGACTCTGACGGTTCAACACCTGGCAGGTTCTCTGAACGCCAGGGCGGACGAACTCAGCCGTCGGTGCTCGATGGATCACGAATGGCGTCTGAACTCGGACGTGGCGCAAGGCCTCTTTCGGCGATGGGGAGAGCCTTGGTTAGATCTATTCGCCACAGAAGAGAACGCGCAATGTCATCAGTTCTGCGCGTTGGAGTTTCCAAGACGGCACTCGCACGGCGACGCCTTTCGGCGCGAGTGGAGTTGCGGTCTGTTATACGCCTTTCCGCCTATACCACTTCTGCCCAGAGTGCTGAAGAAGATCAGGCGCGACCGGGCCCAAGTTATTCTTGTGGCTCCGGACTGGGCTCGAAGGTACTGGTATCCCGAGCTACTCGGCATGTCAGTCGGTCCCCCGATCCGCCTGCCCCTTCAGGAGGACCTTCTGTCGCAGCAACAGGGGACGGTCCTCCACCCGAACCTGTCCAGTCTCCACCTCCATGCTTGGAGATTGAGCGGCGGCAGTTGAGGCCATTTGACTTGCCTCCTGAAGTCTGTAATGTGATTCTGGCAGCCAGGCGTCCCTCCACGAAATCGGTATACGCCTGTCGGTGGAACAAGTTTGTGGCATGGTGCACAGCAAAGGCTGTGGATCCTCTTTCTGCCCCTCTCTCCGAGGTTCTTCTGTTCCTTCTCTCTCTTGCCCAGCAGGGCTCTGCTCTGGGCACTATCAAGGGCTATCTTTCTGCCCTTTCAGCCTTTCTTAGGCTTCCTGATCAGCCTTCTTTGTTCAAGTCCCCAATTGTAACGAGGT
The DNA here is from genome assembly GCF_964263255.1 of Lissotriton vulgaris. Lineage (NCBI taxonomy): Eukaryota > Metazoa > Chordata > Amphibia > Caudata > Salamandridae > Lissotriton > Lissotriton vulgaris. The sequence goes on from NC_141693.1 coordinate 1,947,767,430, forward strand.
TCCTGAAAGGCATCACACACATGTATCCCCCTGTTCCATTTGTGATGCCTCAGTGGGACTTGAACCTGGTTCTAACCTTCTTGATGTGTGCTCCCTTTGAGCCCCTTCATTCTTGCCCTCTCCGTCTCCTGACTTTAAAGACGGCTTTCCTGGTTGCCATCACCTCTGCCAGGAGGGTGAGTGAGCTCCAGGCTCTTTCTGTCAAACCTCCTTTCTTGTCCATCCATCCTGACAAGGTGGTTCTGAGGACTAGACCTTCTTTCCTGCCCAAAGTAGTTTCTGCTTTTCACATCGGGCAGTCCATCCCCCTCCCTTCCTTCTTCCCGCCTCCGCATCCTTCAAAGGATGAAGAGCGGCTCCACCGTCTGGACCCAAAACGTGCGCTTTCATTTTACATGGATCGCACACGCCAGTTCCGGGTGGATGACCAACTGTTTGTTGGCTACGTGGGTGCGAAGAAGGGACGGGCGGTACATAAACGGACCATCTCACGGTGGGTCGTTCTCTGCATCAAAGCGTGCTACTCTTTGGCTCGGAAGGAGCCTCCTGTTGGGCTGAGGGCCCATTCCACTCGGGCCACGGCGGCTACTACTGCCCTGGGCCGGGGAGTCCCCTTGCAGGACATTTGCCAAGCGGCTACGTGGGCCTCGCTGCACACCTTTGCGAGGCACTACTGCCTGGACAGTCAAGTCCGGAGGGATGGCTTCTTTGGCCGTTCTGTCCTCCAGGACTTTCTGGTGTAGGAATGTATTGGTTCGCAGACCCTCCACCGGGGTTGGTATTGCTGGGGTATCTATTCTAAGGTAAGGAATCTAATACTAAAGTGTTTCTTTCAGATGAACAAGTGACTTACCTTCGGTAACGATATATCTGTAAGAAACATTAGTTAGTGTTAGATTCCTTACCGAACCCACCCATCCTCCCCGTTCTGCGAACTGATACCTAGGGTTAAGGACATCCCTTTCAGGGCCCTAGTTTCAAAAGGCACCAGTGTTGGTTCTCTCATGGCTCTGCGTCTTCTGGCGCGGAAAAGCTGTGTGCAAAGAACTGACGTCAGCGCGCGGAGGCGGCGTCTATATACTCCAGCGACGTCATCACGGCGCACGACGCCAACGACGGACGCGGAGCCGCAGGAGACGCCTGCAGACGACGCCTACCGACGCGCAAGGGTACTGCTACGCAAAAGTTTCCGGATCCAGACTGACGCCTGGGGATATTCTAAGGTAAGGAATCTAACACTAACTAATGTTTCTTACAGATATATCGTTACCGAAGGTAAGTAACTTGTTCGTCAAGTCCAGAGAGACGGCTTCTTTGGCCGTTCTGTTCTGTGACTTTCTGGTGTTATCTTGTTTGCAGACCCACCACTGGGGTTGGTATTGCTGGGGTATCTATTCTAAGGTAAGGAATCTAATGTGTCTCTTTCATATGCACAAGTTACTACTTGTGTAACGATATATCTGTAAGAGACATCAGTTAGTGATAGATTCCTTACCACTTTACCAATCCTCCCCGTTCTGCGAACTGATTACTAGGGTTAAGGTCATCCCTTTTAGGTCCCAAATGTAATGCACCAATGGTCGGTATCTTGCATGGCTCTGTGTTCCTGGCGCGGAAAGTCGTGTACAGAACGGATGTCATCGTGCATGGGTAGCGCCTATGTACTCTCCGTGACGTCATCTTGGGGCTTGCGACGCCAGTGACGCGCAGAACCGCAGGACGCCACCTACTGACACGCAGAGTTACTGCTAAGCAAAAACATTCCGGATCCTGTCTGACACCTTGGGATATTCTAAGGTAAGGAATCTATCACTAACTAATGTCTCTTACAGATATATTGTTGCACAAGTAGTGACTTGTGCGTCAATGTCCATGCACACTATCACCGAAAGGAGGAGTCCCCTACCACATGACTGGAAAGACTGCTTAGAAGAAAAACAACTTGCAAACATCCGTACCCAATGCTATATGGCAGAAGTATGCAAAGCATGTGAATCTACAGGTCTACATGCCAAGTGCAGATGCTTACTGGGTAAGTAACATTATTCTTACTGTCCACACAGACACTAAACATTGTGTGAACATTTCCTGGAAACAAAGAAGCAAACCTGGGACAAACTGTCTTTAAATTCTACTTCTTCAAATGTCTTCTAATCTTCATCATAAGCCTCCCACTTCAGGGGAGATGCTCTGATTTTCAGTCTATACAGTGCATTTTATCAGCAGCTACCCATGCTGCAAGCAGACAACTTACCTTTCGCAGTTGATTTGCAGCTTTTAGTGATGTAGATTCACATGCCAACTAATGTAACATCTGTGATAATTGCTTTGTTTCTAATCTTTCCTTACTCCATTCAGACATTTTTGCATCTTTACACTTAACCATATGGGGAAAACACACTCTGAGATGTCTGTACTTTAGTGCATTTTGTGTTCTAAAAGGGAGGTGTCACTAGTAATTTCGAAACCAAAACTACTCCTTCAAAGGATAAGAACACATAACTTTTGAAGCCCAAAACTAGATCCTCAGTTCCGAGGACCAATAGCTCATTAACTCATATTTACATGACTGACTGCCTTAAACTCACTGTGCAAAAATAATTACTGCATCAGACACATTTACAAGAGAAGCTTGTAAAATTCCTTCAACTCTCTTGCTCAGTCACATTAAAGTCCATCCTCCGTGTCTCTAGTGTGTGATGCCACACTACATATGGAGGGGTTGGGGCCCTTTGACTTGCTATCACTCGCTCATCTCTCATGTAGTGTCCTCTGAGAGTTTAGGGCAAGCACTAATGTTCTTCTTGCTAGATTACAGGATCACCTATATTCTTAGCTGATTTAAAAGCAACTGCGATAGTCTTGAGGATTCACTTGATATTTATGGACCAAAATGCTTGATACATCCTATTTGAGACAGGTACACTAGTCCTTTCTCCATAGATTGGAGTACTGTAGAATGGAGTGGAGTGAATTGGAGTCGAGTTAATGTGAATCCAGCAGTTTTTTCTTTCCTTATTTCATACAGAACCAAGCCTCAGCTGGCAAAGGCAATAGGTGTATGATCCTAAACAAACAACTGTTAATTGACTTCTACTGTACTTGTATTGGACACCCTATTTTTTCCATTAAACAAGGTGATGTGAACCTCAAATTCTCTGATTAGTGTAGAAAGGGAGAGTCCAAAGTTTAGCCCAAAGGATCACCATGCTCAGTTGTAAGCATCTGATCAACTTTGCACTAAAACACTCTTCTGGGTTTTAGCTGCTGACCCAACCTGTGGTGCAAATTGGTGTGATTGCTTTTTTGTGCCTACCATCTCGTGGAATCATTGAAATTACATCTTCTTGTGGATCTTAACTGGGTATTAATCCCTAGAAAGACTGATATATTCACTTTTATCTTTGAAACAGATAATTACAGGAAGTCTTACTCTCCGTCTGGCCCTGTGGAAGCCTGGATCGACCCCCTGAACACTTATGAAGACCCCGTGGGCACAGAGGTAATGTAAGGGAAGATGTAAGGAAGTGGCTCATTAAGGGCAGTGTCTTCTTTTAGTTGCTCTGCACTGTGTATTTCCATACAGAATGCTTTTTATTGACCACTTTCTGTTGACACAGCATTAACACCTCTGCTGTGCTTTTTGTTTGGGCTTTTATATTTCCTTTGCAGCACGTTTACCGACAATCATAATTGTGCATAGAATCCGCCATGAAATGTAACATTTTGTTTTTGAAGAAGCCAAAAACATAGAGCATACAAATACTATATCTGCAATTATGCACCATCTAAACCTGATCTGCATTACGTACAAATGTGTACCTATTGGCTCATGGGTTTCTTTCCCCTCAAATTTCTCCTTGAGTGTAATATCCCAAGGTGCTTCACTGGACTAAAAGAAAAAATGAAATCCCTTCAAATGGCAACAGGCTTTATAGATTGTCATTATGGCAAATATGGTTTCTCTGTTGCACATACTATTACACTTGACTTCATTTTAAAGTACAGCTCAGAAGTTTTTTTTTTTAAACTTTGTTTATTGATTTTCCACAAAACAAATTAACATATATCTTCTCATTATCAGCATATTCCACAATGTTACAGAGGAGAATTTAATTTAAAAACATTTATACAGCGCTCGTTTACCCAGCGGTTTCATGGCGCTAGTGGTGAACAGTGGACGGCAGCAGCTAAAGGGATTTAAGTCGAGTAGGCTTGCATAAAAAGGAAGGTTTTAAGATCCTTCCGAAACTGGAGGTAAGAAGGTGAGGTGCGCAGGGTAGCCGGGAGGGAGTTCCAAAAGGCTGGAGCCAAGACAGCAAATCTCGCTCCACCCGCCTTCTGTTTTTTAAAACGGGGGATGGTTAGGAGGGCCAAATAAGTGGAGCGAAGTTCTCTGCCTGGGAGGTAGGGCTTAATGGCAGAGCAAATGGATTCGGGAGCAGTGCCTGATCTGGCCTGGTAGGTGAGGCAACCGAGTTTGAAAAGGGCACGTTCTTTCACAGGGAGCCAATGTAATGATTTGAGTAGTGGGGTGGTCCGGTGGTATTTGGGCAGGCCATGGATCAGGCGGGCGGCCTGATTATGTACCAGTTGCAAGCGGTGGATCGCGTAGGCAGGGGCCCCGTTATAGACTATGTTGCCATAGTCTATACAAGACAGTACCATGGCCAGCACGATTATTTTTAGAGCAGAGGGAGAAAAGAAACGGGAGACTTTCCTGATTATTCTGAGGGAAAAAAAACAGGAGGAAACCACGGAACCAACTTGTGAGTGGACAGTGAGTTGAGAGTTAAGAAGGATCCCAAGGGTTTTTACTTTGGGTACAGGGAGTGGGGGGGCACCAAGGGAAGGGGGCCAGAAAGAGGGGGACCATGGACTGCAACCACCTCCGGTCAGGACCAGCTCGGTCTTGTCCGGATTAAGTTTGAGGTGGTTGCAGTTCATCCAAACTTGAATGAACGTCATTACTGTCTGGACGTTCAGGGCGGATGAAGATGAGTGGGACAGGTTGAAAATTAGCTGGAGGTCATCCGCATAGTTGAAGACAGTGACCTCCAGTTGCTGTAACATAAAAATGAGGGGGAAAATGTATAGGTTAAACAAAAGGGGGGAAAGTGATGAGCCCTGGGGAACCCCACACTCTACCTTGCGGGAGGCCGCGGCGAAGCCAGCCAAATGGACCGCTTGAGCTCTCCCAGAGAGAAAAGACTCAAGCCATGAGAAGGCCAAGCCTTCTATGCCCGCCGCCCTGACACGGTTGAGGAGGATGGAATGGTCCACCGTGTCAAAAGCGGCGGACAGGTCTAGAAGTATCAAGGCTTGCGGAAGGTTGGTGTCGATACCTTCACACAGTTTGTCCATTACTGAGATGACCACTTTCTCCGTAGAGTGCAGGGGACGGAAACCGGCTTGACAGGGGGAGAGGCAATGATTTGCCTCAACATGGGTGCTCAAAATGGTGGTAACATGGGTTTCCAGGACTTTTGCAAGGTAAGGCAGGAGGGAAATGGGGCGATAGTTGGAGGGGGAGAAAACTTAGAGAAGAGAACAAAACAACCAGTAGGTACCGGTACTGACATTTCTACAAGCTTACACTCTACTGTGTTCATACAGCGGTTATAGCATCACATCTAGAACGTATTCAGCATGCGAGTGCATGTTTGTAATGTAAAGTAAATCCTGCATTATACATACTGAACATTGGCAAGAAACTTTCCTAAGGCCTCACATGCCGTCACCATTCCTTCTTTCCCTCTGTCAGAGATTTCGACTAACTTCGAATATGCAATCTATGCAGCTTGCTATGTAATCCACATCCCCCACAACGTTTGCAATGTAAAAATCATGGTTGGCAATTAATGTCCGGAGTATTACTCTGGGTGCTGGAGCTGTCCCTGGCTTGTGCCCATTGCAAAAACGACTCCCATATGTTTTTTGGTCTGGAGGCAGGTGTCATCAATTCCCAGTAAACACCCAATTGTGTATGACAATAGGTGACATCAGATAGCCACTCGGCAAGAGTTGGTACCTACCTCCTGCCCCATCTCAGAGCAATCTGCCGCCGAGCGTACAGCAACAGCAGGGCATGTAACTTGCGTCTGTGAGGTATGGTGTCCTTAACCAGGCCAAGAAAACCTAATAGTGGGGAGGCTATATCTGCCCTCCCAACTATCTGGTTCACTGCCGTTAAGATGTCTCCCAATACTCTGATAGCTTAGAGCAGTCCCCTGCCATGTGCAAGAACGATGCTTGTTCAAAACCACATCTCCAACATCCGCATCCTCTCTCAGCTGCATTCTATGCAGACTGACTGGAGTTCTATAGTATCGATGTAGGAATTTAAATGGATTAGGCGTAATTTATAGTTTGGAGATAGTTCTAGCATTTGCCTACAACAATATTCCCATTGTTCTTCCAGCATGGGGGGGCCCAACTCAGTGTTTCACAACTGCAAGGATCTCGGGTGCGTGATTGGGGCCTGACATTGCAAAGTGGTGTACAGACGGGTTACTAACTTACGTGGAGAAGCCCTGGCTAAAATGTTTTCTAGTGCTTGAAATGTCGGAGGTGCCTCAGGGAAACTCTCCCATAGTGTACGACATGCTACTTTTAACAGCTCGGGAGTTGGTACCCAATGACGTCCTTTGAACATGCCTCGCATTTGAATCTTTGTACCTTTGTTTTGTACCGTGACAATAACTGATTAGTGTTTGATAACAACACAACGTACTGCATTATTTTGCTTCTTCAATGGCTTTCCAAACATAAGGTGCGAGATTTAAGATTCATGTCGTCTATTAAATTACCGGCTCATTAACAAATTATTGAGTTATATTATCAGGGCGGGCCGAAATAGGACCTTTTCCTAAACAGGACTCTGTGCACGTGCTCTGGCCTGTAAAATTGTACGTTTAATTGGCTTGTCCCCAATTGGCATAACCTAACTTACTTGTAAGTCCGTTGCATAAGGGACCTCGGGTATCCAGGGCCTGTATATTGAAGTTTCCCCCAAGGACGTGCAGCATTTATGCCACCTTGAGTGGGACAGAGTAAAGCATGGTTCCTAGTCTGCCACTGCAGACTTGAAAGGCATTTTTAAACTGCTGAATTTGACTTCGCAATTTTAAGTAATGGCAAAGCCCAAACCTACCTTTATAGGGCTTGCCTAGACCGTGCATGCGCTGCCTCTTTGAGACATAGTTTTTAGGGCTCGCAGACCTAGCGCTGAAGGCCCCTTGCGCTCCTCGCTCTGTGAGGCTTAATGTCATGGGTACGATTTCGGAAGGGGTCTTGAAGCCCCGCCGGTTTTTCCCATTGGCTTGCGTCATGGCTTAGGCTAAATGCTGGCTTTCTATTGTGAAGGTGGCTTTTTAGTCCCTCCTTGTTACTGCCCTGTCCACTTTTGGCTCGCCAACCCAGACTGGATCCTTTACTTCCGGCGTGACACTGTCTCCTTTAATTAGTGGGTGAGCACTTTCTTTTTGTCATTCCGGCTGGGAAGGGCGATGTTCTAAGTTGAATGTGGATACCGCTCTCCATTTATTTTTTTATTTATTTACTTCAATTTGGAGCTTTGTGCGAGCTTTAGGGACACCATGCTCTGTTAATTTATTTACTTTTTTACTTTAAATCACAGCACGGCGCCCGCTTGAGGGGCACAATGCTCCGTTTATTTATTTCTCCGCCTTATTTGCATTGAGCTGTCAGGTTCACACTGTGATTAGACGCAGTGTTTCTCCTCAGATGCGTGATGCAGTCCTGTTGTACACAATTCTCCTGGTAGTCCGACCGCTTCTGTCACCCAAACGTTTCCTGCCTCCTTTGAGGTTTGCACCTTCAGTCGCTGGCCGTCTCTCAGCGGAGTTGACTCCATGCGTGGGAGTCTGTGTATACTCCGTTGGCAGAGCCCATCCAAGCTTCCATACTGAGTTTGGAAGCTGTAAACAGGTACGTATGTACGCCCGGCTGGCATGTGATTTTTACGGACTGCAGACAGAGAAATCTGACGGGTATGAGAAGATATAGAAAAGGCAAACGGGCATAAACGATGCTAGAAACATAATAATAATAATAATAGTAAACATACAAAGGGGCGCGGAACATTACTCGAGAAAAACTATAATTAAAAGAAACAATGGAAATATGGAAAATCATCAGTAGGACATGCAAAAAAATGAGTAAAATAATACCTGAGATATTTTTAAAAGGCCATTGCGCAAAGTGTATTTGAAAGTGTTTATCCCCAAGGCGCTTGTTCCGATTCTGATCACATTTGGCATTTTAAGATGTCCGGATTGCTAGCTGTTTGTCCCTATCAGTCCCTCTTTTATTTCCACAGTCCCTGCGGCTGGTAGACTAAGTCACTGACAGGCTCCTCCCACACCGATCTTGCCCTTCTGTCACTCGTCCCCGTGGTTTGTCTTCTCTTTAGCAAGGGATTCTCCCTCAGGACATTTGAACAAGCCATGGCTTTTGCCACTCGGCAGTTCGTTTGCGTGTTGTCCTCCTCCAGCGCCCACAGGCAAAGAACATGGTCATCAAGCATGTGGCGGTGATCGGCGGGGGGTTTATGGGCGCAGGCATTGCACAGGTGAGACTAAGGAAAGGAGAAGCACTGCAGCTCAACAGAGATCACGCAGCGCCTGCCTTGGGATCATTAGAAAAGCATGATGCAGGGCAGCCTGAGATCGCCCTAGGAAGAATTGGGGGGAGAGCTCCATGTGGAATAACAGACAAAAATTTTCGTCAGGAGTCTGTGGTGTTGGCTGTCCTGAGGTTTGTAAGGAGCCAACTCACAGCTGACTGGCATTTAATCAAAGGCTAGCTTTTCATAAGAACACACAGAGCCAGTAATCTAATCTGTAAACTGTAGGATTAACAGGTATGATACTGGGTTTACAAATTGCTTTTTATGTATTTTTATAGTACGTATTTTGAATTTTTATGTTAATGAGCGCTATCATTCTGTCGCGCTCAGATACTGTAAAAGTCATGTCCTTCTATTTTTGGGAACTGTCCCGTATTTTTCGGGTTTTTAAAAGCTGGTCATCCTACTTGTCCTCAATGCATTGAATGAGTTATTGTAAACAGATTTTATGTTTTTGTTGTGTTCTGAATGGGAAGGGTGTGTTAAAAGTTGTAAATTCAGTAAGAGGGCATCTTTTATGTTGCAACCGTCGTAATAATATTGCTTTTGATTAGACACTCTGCAACATTTGTCAATCTATATAATTGAGGATTGTCATCGCACGCATTTGCTTTCCACACTACTTCACCCATCCCCATAAAAGTTTATACACCAGGATTTGATGAATTTGGTAGCACTAAATCTTCATTTTAACTTCTTTTGTTGCCTAGCTGCCATAATGGTAAAAGGGTCCCTAAGAATGTTAAGCAGTCAACTCCCTTTTACCCTCCTTGGAACTCACCTTGTGATGCAGATAACAATTCAACAGTATTCAAGCTGGGGGAATCATTCGACAAGTCTACAGCATAGGGAGCTATTATAACGATGCTCTACACCAGTGTACAGTACTTACAAGTTTCCTTCACACTCCACCTAATGTGTAACAGCTATATCATAATTAAACTTTGTCTGGATAGTTGGGTGACCTTACAAACAGTTGGAGTCACCATTTGTCATAATTTCAGGCTTCAGGGTCCTAAAAAACACCATCCTCTGTCACCTTAAAGCACTGGTCTCTGAAAACTGTTGCATCATAAAGGACATCCTGTAATGTACATGTACGTGATGGCAGTGACCGCTAAACTTGCCTACCAGACCCCCTGCATGTATTCTCTGTTTTGGTTACTCTTGGAGCTCTATTAACTTTTATGAAAGAGACACGTTAGTGATAGATTCCTTACCTTAGAATATTCCCAGGCATCAGACTGGATCCGGAAAGTTTTTAGTCAGCATTACCCCTGCGCGTCGGAAACTGGTGTTGTGCAGTTTTGCGTCCGTCGCTTGCGTCCTAACGCCGAGACGACATCACAGAGACTACTTAGGCGCCACCCATGCGCACTGATGTCAGTTCTTTTTCCGCGCCAGCAATAACGCAGATCAGGTTAGAGCACGTACCCTAGTCACTTTTTGACTAACTTTTTGGAGACTCCCGGTCATGTTCCGACTGTCTGGCCATGGCTCCGAAGGCTTTGCGGGAGCAGTCCCAAAAGTTGCTGGAGGCCCGCAGTCGTCTCCGCGCTGTTCGAGGTCCAGGGGTCGCTCGAGGGACCAACCGCCATCATTATCGCTCCTCGGGGTCGAAGTCTTCACCCTCGGAATCGGGTAAGAGACGTCACAAGAAAAAGTCGAAGAAGTGTTTACGCTTTCCAATGTCCCCTGTCAGTTTCCGGACGAGGGGGCCAGGGGTTATTCCTGCCCCCCCGGCTCCGTTGGAGCCTGAGAATCCCGCAGCCTACCCAACCTTATCCGGGTCCGTCGGCGACTCCGGCCGAGGTGCAAGAATTTCTCGCCGCCATGGACCGCCTTTTCAGGTTTAGGTCTTCGGCCGGTGTGCCTTTGGGCCCCACGGTCCCAGTTGAGGGCCCTTGCTTGCCGCCGACTCCACCAGCGCCGCAACGTCCTCCGGTTTTCCGGATACTATTGCTCCTGCTTGGGACTACTAATTGGGACATAGAGCAGGATCGGCCGACCGGTGCCGTTGGAGCATGTGTATTCCCCTGTCCCTCCCCCGCCGCAGCAGCCTGTGCCTCGGGCGCTGGAGGAAGGGCGAGTCCGAACAGGAGTGGGCGGTGGAATCGGAGGATGCAGGTGGCCTTGACCTCTCCTCTGAGCCTGGTTTTCTGTCTCCTTCCGCTGTCCTGTCATCTGCCTACTGTCACTCTCAAAACAAACCTCCTTACTGAAGTATTTCAGCCGGCGGCAAGTTCTATGGAATCTCTGCTTCCGTTCAATGAGGCCTTGACGGATGATTTGATGGGCACCTGGTCTAGACCAGCCGCAGGGGTTCCTGTGGATAAGAACTTTGCCAGGTGTCCTCGCCCAGCACCGGGTGACCCTGCTTTTTTAACGAATCCTCCGACTCCAGAGAGCTTTGTCATCCAGGCCTCCACTTCCCAAAATGCATTCATTACCGCCATGCCGGATAAGGAATCAAAGAAACTGGAGCAGTTTGGCTAGAAGTAATTTTCCTCTGCCAGCTTGGGGCTGCGGTCAGTCAACACTGCATGCCTTTTGGGCAGCTACTCTCACTCTGTGTGGGACACGGTGGCGCAGACCCTGCCCCAGTGCCCGGAGGAGGTTCGGGCTGTACTTTCCCAAGCTGTTGCGGAGGGGAAGGACGCCGCAAAGTTTGCCAACCGGTGTGGGCTGGACACCGCTGGACTTTGGGTAGGGCGATCTCCACGACAGGGGCCCTACATCGCCACGCATGGCTACAGTCCACGGGGTTTCGGGGGATGTCCACAGTTCCCTCATTGACATGCCTTTTGATGGTACTCGCCTGTTTTTGCCGATAAGGCAGACAGTGCGCTGAAGGGTTTCAAAGAGACTTGGGCTACGGATAAGTCCTGGGATCTGTCCACCACACGCCCGTCCACGTTTACTTTTCATTCCTTTTGTGGCCATGGAAGGGGCGCTCCTACACATTTGTTCAGTGAGAAGCCTGCGCAGAACCAACCTCAGCGTGGCCGCCGTGGTGGCACAGGGGGCCAGCGTGCAGGTTAGTCCACCTCCGCTCCTGCAGTATCCGTCTCAAAGCCTTCCTAGTCCCAGCCGGTGGGTGGCAGGATTCAGCATCACCTTCCCCACTGGCGTTCTGTCACTTCAGACAGGTGGGTGCTGCAAATCGTCCTAAGGGCTAGTCCCTCCCACTTAGAGTCTGCCCCTTCAGCCATGCCCCCTCCGTTCCTCTGCATGTTGGAGGATCACTTTGCGCTTCTCCAACAGGAAGTCACTCAGCCCTCTTGGCCAAGGAGGCCATCAAGCGCATTCCTGGGCCAGATGTAGGACGTGGGTGGTGTTCCCACTACTTTCTAGTCCCCAAGAAGGAGAAAAGGGGCCTGCGCCCCATCTTGGACCTCAGGAACGTCAATCGCTTCCTCTGGAAGGAGAAGTTCAGGATGTTGACTCTGGCTCAGGTCTTGGCTGCCCTCGACCCTGGAGACTGGATGGTAGCGCAGGACGCATATTTTCACATCCCTTTCCTGCTGGCCCACCAGCGTTACCTGCGGTTCACGGTAGGCCAGGAGCATTTTCAGTTTGCCGTGATCCCCTTCGACCTTACCAGCGCCCCTTGGGTGTTCCCGAAAGTGATGGCGGTGGTCGCAGTTCATCTGCGCAGGTCAGTGGTGTCCGTCTTCCCCTACCTCGACGACTGATTGTTGAAGGCGGGCTTGCCCCAGGCAGTAGTCTCCCACCTCCAGACTACGGCCGACCTCCTGCATTTGCTTGGGTACTCCATCAACGTGCCAAAATCATACCAGAGTCCATCTCAGAAGCTCCCCTTCATTGGAGCGGTTCTGGATTCCACGCGGTTTCGGGTCTATCCTCTCGAGCAGCGAGTCTGGGATACTCAGTCTGATTCCGATCTTTCAGCCTCTATCCTGGGTTTCAGTCACGATGACCTTCCGGCTCCTGGGCCTGATGGCCTCCTGATCCTGCTAGTGCAACATGCCAGATGGCATATGCGGGCTCTGCATTGGAGCCTAAAGTTCCAGTGGGCACAGCATCAGGGCAACCTGTCAGATCATGTCCAGATCTCGGAGGGCACTGCACGACAATTGCAGTGGTGGCTCACGGATCGCGATTGGGTCAATGGCAGATCCCTCTCCCTTCCCCAACCGGAGCACACAGTAGGGCGGCCACTTGGTAGAGGCGGAGATCAGAGGCCTCTCTTCTCCGGTGGAGTCTCTGCTCCATATCAACTTTTTGGAGCTTCGGGCCATCCGACTTGCACTGAAGGCATTCCTTCCCTCTGTCCAGGGAAGTGTAGTGCAGGTGTTCACGGACAACACCACCGCCATGTGGTATTGCAAAAATCTGAAAGAAACAGGTTAGTATTAGATTCCTTACCTTAGAATATCCCCAGGCGTCAGTCTGGATCCGGAAACTTTTGCGTAGCAGAACCCCCGCGCGTCGGTAGGCGTCCCCTGCGGCTCCGCGTCCGTCGTCGGCCTCGTGCGCCGTGATGACGTCGCTGGAGTATATAGACGCCGCCTCCGCGCGCTGACGTCAGTTCTTCTTTTTTCCGCGCCAGTTAGCGCAGATCCGAAGAGCAGTAATCCGGTCTTTTGACCACGTTTTTTGATCTTTGAATCTTCTACGGTGCCGGTAGGATGCCCGGTTTTAAGAACTGTGACGACTGTGACCGGACGATGTCGGTCACGGATCATCACCGACTCTGTCTCCGGTGCCTGGGCCCCCACCACGACGTGGACGCCTGCGTCGACTGCCGGGCCTTGACGAATAAAGCTAGACGGGAGCTGTCCCGCAAGCTGCTCGAGCTCCGGGTGTCGGCCCCGCGTCGAGAGCGGTCCCGGTCCGGCCGGAGGTCAAGGGAGGGAGCGGTCGCGGAGCCGTCAATGGGCGCTCCGGGAGTAGTCACCATTCATCTGGTTCCTCAGGTAGGAAGCACAAAAAGTCGGGGCGTCGTCATCGTACCCACGACTCCCCACGACGCGGCCGGGGGTTCGGGTGGCCCCACCCCCGCGGCTCCGCGACAGTCGCCGACGCGGCCTGCTCCATACCCTGCGGTCCCTGGGCAGGGCGTGTCGCCCGAGGAGATAGTACGGTTCCTCATAGCCATGAGGGCTCTTTCTCCTCCGGCGGGTCCTGCGGCGCCTTCGGGCCCTGTGAACCCGTCCGGGGGCCCCAGCGGCTCGGGTGACCATGCCTCGACGCCGTCGGGTGCTCCAGCCCCGGCACCGCCGACGGCTCCGATCCCAGCGCCGCAGGGGCTCTCGGGGTCGACGCCGGCTGGTCAACCGGCCTCTCCGGCGCCGATTCCATCGGGGCAACCCCTGGCGCCACCCAATCCCTCTGCGAATCCGGACACAGAGTCGGACCGGCGTCGCCCGGCGCCGGGCTCGACGCCGATGGGGCCTGTGAACCTTGAGGAGCCGGTCTACATTGTTGATTCCGAGTATGGTGAGGATGTAGAATACGGAGAGGGTTGGGAGGGGTCTGAGGACCCTCTGACACGCGAGTGTCAGTATGACATGGACTGGACGGGTGACTTGGGTGACTCCAGTGGTCTGGATGACTCCCCCAACCCTGGCTTTTGTCTCGCCTCCTACCGTGGCTACAGAGGAGGGGGATGCCTATTCAGTGGTGTTGATGAGGGCTGCCAAGGCCTTAAACCTTGTGCTCCCCGTCGCGGCCGTGAGGACTAACATCCTCACTGAGGTACTCAAACCGCAGTCATGCCCACAGGATCCACTGCTGCCGTTCAACGAGGCCTTAACTGACGTTCTTTTGGGCACGTGGTCCAGGCCCGCTTCAGGTTCGCCTGTTGATAGGAATGTGGCCAGACGCGACCGTCCGTGTTCGGACGACCCCAAGTTTCTGTCCACCCACCCCACCCCTGAGAGCCTGGTGATCCAGGCCTCAACCTCCCAGACCGCATTCCCGTTGGATCCGCCCGACAGGGAATCAAAGAGGTACGACCAGTATGGCAAGAAGGTCTTCTCGTCCCTGAGTCTGGGACTGCGGTCTTGCAACACCGCGTGCCTCTTGGGCCGCTACACCCACTATCTGTGGGATACGGTCGCGGACCGGCTGCCTTAATGCCCGCCGGAGGTACGGGCTAAGCTCGGCAAGGCTATGATTGAAGGCCGAGACGCAGCAAGATACTCCATCAGGTGTGGTCTTGATACGACCGACTCGCTGGGCAGAGCGATGTCAACGACGGTGGCGATTCGTCGCCACGCCTGGCTGAGATCCGCCAACTTCTCGGCTGATGTCCAAAATGCCTTAATGGACATGCCGTTTGATGGCAGTCGCCTGTTTGGCGACAAAGCGGACCACGCGCTGGAGCGCTTCAAGGACTCCAGGGTCACGGCCAAGTCCTTAGGTCTCTCGACCCAGCGCCAGCAAACGGGTTCGTTTCGTTCCTTTCGTGGCCAAGGAAGGGGCGGTCCCACACGTTCTGCCAGCCACTCGCCGCAACAGACTTATCAACGCGGTGGCGGCCGTGGAAACCGCCGTGGTGGCGGTCGGGGACAGCGGCGAGGTCAGGCCACACCTCCCCCCGCAGCATCTGCCACTAAATCCTCCTAGTCCGTGCTTTCAGGCCCATGTGATGCCAGTGGGAGGCAGGGCTCGCCATCACCTCTCCCACTGGCGCACAATAACATCGGACAGGTGGGTGCTGCAGCTCGTCCGAAGGGGCTACTCTCTCCCCTTCGAGACAACTCCTCCAGCCATGCCACCGCAGAACCTCCGTGTGTCGGGGGACCACTTGGCACTTCTGAGGGAGGAAGTTACGGCCCTCTTGGCCAAGGGGGCCATCGAGCGCGTTCCTGGGCCAGAAGTAGGTCGTGGTTGCTATTCCCACTACTTTCTGGTACCCAAGAAGGACAGGGGGTGCCTACGTCCTATCTTGGATCTAAGGAACGTCAACGGCTTCCTCCGGAAGGAGAAGTTCAAGATGTTGACTTTAGCTCAGGTCTTGGCTGCTCTAGACCCGCAAGACTGGATGGTAGCGTTGGACTTGCAGGATGCGTATTTTCACATCCCCGTCCTGCCGGCCCACCGGCGTTACCTGCGGTTCACGGTAGGCCTCGAGCATTTTCAGTTTATCGTGCTCCCCTTCGGCCTTACCAGCGCCCCACGGGTGTTCACCAAGGTGATGGCGGTGGTCGCAGCTCATCTGCGCAGATTCGGGTCTCAGTCTTCCCCTATCTAGACGACTGGTTGTTGAAGGCGGGCTCGCCCCAGACAGTCGTCCACCACCTTCAGATGACGGCAGACCTCCTGCACGAGCTGGGGTTCTCCATCAATGTGCCGAAATCACACCTGTGTCCCTCTCAAAAGCTCCTTTTCATCGGAGAGGTTCTCGACTCGGCGCAGTTTCGGGTCTATCCTCCGGAACGGCGAGTCCAGGATATACAGGCTTTGATTCCCATCTTTCAGCCGTTATCCCGGGTTTCGGTCAGGTTGACGCTGCGGCTGCTGGGACTGATGGCTTCCTGCATCCTTCTGGTGCATCACGCCCGGTGGCGGATGCGGGCTCTGCAGTGGGACCTGAAGTTTCAGTGGGCCCAGCATCAGGGCAATCTGTCCGACCATGTCTTTATCTCAGAGGGCACTGCAAGACAACTGCAGTGGTGGCTTACGGACCGCGATTGGGTCAGAGGCAGATCACTCTCCCTTCCCCAACCGGAGCGCGTTGTTGTGACGGACGCGTCCCTCCAGGGCTGAGGAGGCCACTTGGGAGAGGCAGAGATCAGAGGCATCTGGTCTCCAGCGGAGTCCCGGCTCCATATAAACCTGTTGGAGCTACGGGCGATTCGTTTGGCACTGAAAGCGTTCCTCCCCTTTGTCAACGGGAGTGTAGTGCAGGTGTTCACAGACAACACCACCGCCATGTGGTACTGCAACAAGCAGGGCGGGGTGGGGTCGTGGACCCTTTGCCAGGAGGCTCTGCGCCTCTGGCAATGGCTAGAACGTCAGGGCGTGACTCTGACGGTTCAACACCTGGCAGGTTCTCTGAATGCCAGGGCGGACGAACTCAGCTGTCGGTGCTCGATGGATCACGAATGGCGTCTGAACTCGGACGTGGCGCAAGGCCTCTTTCGGCAATGGGGAGAGCCTTGGTTAGAGCTATTCGCCACAGAAGAGAACATGCAATGTCATCAGTTCTGCGCGTTCGAGTTTCCAAGACGGCACTCGCACGGCGACGCCTTTCGGCGCGAGTGGAGTTGCGTTCTGTTATACGCCTTTCCGCCTATACCACTTCTGCCCAGAGTGCTGAAGAAGATCAGGCGCGACCGGGCCGAAGTTATCCTTGTGGCTCCGGACTGGGCTCGAAGGTACTGGTATCCCGAGCTACTCAGCATGTCAGTCGGTCCCCCGATCCGCCTGCCCCTTCAGGAGGACCTTCTGTCGCAGCAGCAGGGGACGGTCCTCCACCCGAACCTGTCCAGCCTCCACCTCCATGCGTGGAGATTGAGCGGCGGCAGTTGAGGTCATTTGACTTGCTCCTGAAGTCTGTGATGTGATTCTGGTGTGATTCTGGAAGCCAGGCGTTCCTCCACGAAATCGGTATACTCCTGTCGGTGGAACAAGTTTGTGGCATGGTGCACAGCAAAGGCTGTGGATCCTCTCTCTGCCCCTCTTTCTGAGGTTCTTCTCTTCCTTCTTTCCCTTGCCCAGCAGGGCTCTGCTCTGGGCACTTTCAAGGGCTACCTTTCTGCCTTTCTGAGGCTGCCTGATCAACCTTCTTTGGTCAAGTCCCCCATTGTAACACGATTCTTGAAGGGCATCACACACATGTATCCTCCTGTTCCGTTTGTGATGCCTCAGTGGGACTTGAACCTGGTTCTAACCTTCTTGATGTGTGCTCCCTTTGAGCCACTTCATTCCTGTCTTCTCCGTCTCCTGACTTTAAAGACGGCCTTCCTGGTTGCCATCACCTCTGCCAGGAGAGTGAGTGAGCTCCAGGCTCTTTCTGTCAAACCTCCTTTCTTGTCCATTCATCTAGACAAGGTGGTTCTGAGAACTAGACCTTCTTTCCTGCCCAAAGTAGTTTCTGCTTTTCACATCGGGCAGTCCATCACCCTCCCCTCCTTCTTCCCGCCTCCGCATCCTTCAAAGGACGAAGAGCGGCTCCATCGTCTGGACCCAAAACGTGCGCTTTCATTTTATATGGATCGCACACGCCAGTTCCGGGTGGATGACCAACTGTTTGTTGGCTGCGTGGGTGTGAAGAAGGGACGGGCGGTACATAAACGGACCATCTCTCGGTGGGTCGTTCTGTGCATCAAAGCGTGCTACTCGTTGGCTCGGAAGGAGCCTCCTGTTGGGCTGAGGGCCCATTCCACTCGGGCCACGGCGGCTACTACTGCCCTGGGCCGGGGAGTCCCCTTGCAGGACATTTGCCAGGCGGCTACGTGGGCCTCGCTGCACACTTTTGCGAGACACTACTGCCTGGACAGTCAAGTCCAGAGGGATGGCTTCTTTGGCCGTTCGGTCCTCCAGGACTTTCTGGTGTAGGATTGTATTGGTTCGCAGACCCACCACCGGGGTTGGTATTGCTGGGGTATCTATTCTAAGGTAAGGAATCTAATACTAACCTGTTTCTTTCAGATGAACAAGTTACTTACCTTCGGTAGCGATATATCTGTAAGAAACAGTAGTTAGTATTAGATTCCTTACCGTCCCACCCATCCTCCCCGTTCTGCGAACTGATACCTAGGGTTAAGGACATCCCTTTCAGGGCCCTAGTTTCAAATGGCACCAGTGTTGGTTCTCACATGGCTCTGCGTGTTCTGGCGCGGAAAAGCTGTGTACAAAGAACTGACGTCGGCGCGCGGAGGCGGCGTCTATATACTCCAGCGACGTCATCACTGGGCACGACGCCGACGACGGACGCGGAGCCGCAGGGGACGCCTGCAGACGACCCCTACCGACGCGCAGGGGTACTGCTACGCAAAAGTTTCCGGATCCAGACTGACGCCTGGGGATATTCTAAGGTAAGGAATCTAATACTAACTACTGTTTCTTACAGATATATCGTTACCGAATGTAAGTAACTTGTTCAACAGGGCGGGGTGGGGTCGTGGACCCTATGTCAGGAGGCTCTGCACCTCTGGACATGGCTGAAAGACCAAGGCATTAGTTTGGTGGTACAACACCTGGCAGGTTCTCTAAACCCAAGGGCGGACAAACTCAGCTGCCGGTGCTTGATGGATCACTAATGGCATGTGAACTCGGACGTGGTACAAGGTCTCTTTATGCCTTGGTTAGATCTATTCGCCCCTGAAGAGAGCTCGCAATGTTTTCAGTTCTGCGCAATGGAATTTCCAAGGCGGCACTCGCTCTGCTGCGCTTTTCGCCGCGAGTGGAGCTGTGGTCTGTTGCACGCCTTTACGCCTATACCACTTCTGCCCAGAGTGCTGAAGAAGATTCAGAGCGACCGGACCCAAGTCATCCTTATGGCTCCAGATTGGGCACGAAGATACTTGTATCCCGAGCTACTCAGCATGGCGATTGATCCCCAGATCCAACTGCCTCTTCGGGAGGTTCTTCTATCGCAGCAGCAGGGGAGGGTCCTTCACCCGAACCTGTCCAGCCTCCACCTCCATGAGTGGAGGTTGAGTGGAGACAGTTGACAGCTTTCAGCCTCCTCCTAAGGTCTGTGATGTTATTCTGGCAGCCAGGTGCCCTCCACTAAGACAGTATATGCCTGCAGATGGAACAAATTTGTGGCATGGTGCACAGAAAAGGCTGTGGATCCCCTTTCTGCCCCTCTTTCTGAGGTCCTTCTGTTTCTTCTATTGTTGGCTCAGCAGGGCTCTGCTCTGGGCACTATCAAATGTTATCTTTCGGCCATCTCCTTTCTACGGCTGCCAGATTAGCCTTCTCTTTTTAAGTCCCCGGTTGTTAACCGTTTCCTGAAAGGCATTACACACACGTTCCCTCCTGTGCCTTTCATAATGCCTTAATGGGACTTGAATCTTGTCTTGATTTATCTGATGTGCGCTCCCTATGAGCACCTTCATAACTGACCTTTACGTCTTCTCACTCTAAAGACGGCTTTCCTGGTAGCGATCACATCTGCCTGAAGAGTGAGTGAGCTCCAGGTTCTTTCTTTCTGTTCATCCGGACAAAGTGGTTTTAAGGACCCGTCCTTCTTTCTTGCCGAAGGTTGTCACGCCCTTTCTCATCGGTCAGACCATCACTTTGCCCACCTTCTTTCCGCATCCTTCAAAAGAGGAAGAGAGGCTCCACCATCTGGACCCAAAACGTGTGCTCTCGTTCTATCTGAAGCGCACACAACAGTTCAGTGTGGATGGCCAGCTCTTTGTTGCCTCATAGGAGCCAGAGAAGGTTTGGGCTGCGCACAAACGAACCATCTCTCTGTGGGTTGTTTTGTACATCACAGCATGTTACTCGTTGGCCAAGAAGGAGCCTCCTATGGGACTGCGTGCCCATTCTAGAAGGGCAACAGCAGCCACTGCTGCTTTTGGACGCGGCTTTCCCTTGCAGGACATTTGTCAGGCAGCTACAAGGGCCTCGCTGCACACGTTCACCAAGCATTACTGCATTGACAGTCAAGTCCGGAGAGACGGCTTCTTTGGACGTTCTGTTCTCTGTAACTTTCTGGTGTAATCTTGTTCGCAGACCCACCACTGGGGTTGGTATTGCTGGGGTATCTATTCTAAGGTAAGGAATGTATCCCTAACGTGTCTCTTTCAGATGCACAAGTTACTACTTGTGTAACGATATATCTGTAAGAGACATTAGTTAATGATAGATTACTTACTGCCCCACCCATCCTCTCCGTTTTGCGAACTGAATTCTAGGGTTAAGGTCATCCCTTTCAGGGCCCTAGTTTCATGGGACCAGTGGTCAGTTTCTTGCATGGCTCTGCGATCCTGGTGCGGAAAGTGGTGTACAGAACTGACGTCCGCGCGCATGGGTAGCTCCTAAGTCGTCTCCGTGACGTCATCTCAGCGCTTACGACACCAGCGACAGACGCAGAGCCGTACGAAGCCACCTACCAACATACAGGGGTACTGCTGGCGAAAAACTTTACGGATCCAGTCTGACGCCTGGGAATATTCTAAGGGAAGTAATCTATCACTAACTAATGTCTCTTACGTATATATTGTTACGCAAGTAGTAACTTGTGCGTTTAGCTCAAGCAGTAAACTTGTGGTATATTTACACTGACATATATGGTTTCCTGCTTTACTTGCCAGTTTCGAGGGTTGTGGTTGTTTTTTCTGGCCTCAGTCTTGCCTTTTATCCTTGCTTCACCCCTCCAAAATCAAGCAGAATGGAATGTTACACTCCATAACACAAAATCACACAACACATAATACCAGTACACTCGATGCCACATAATTACTCCATAACATATAATTCCACTCCACATAATCCATATAATTACCCGATAATCCATATAATTACTATCCACCTAATACCACTGCATGCCATTCCACATAATTCCATTACACATAACTCCACTCAACACCACACATTCCATGCCACACAATTACACAACAATCTCAATCCAACTTAAATACCACATACATGCACTCCACTAAACGTAAAGCTATCCACACATTTCCATACCACACAATTCAACTCCACACATTTCCAATCCACACCACATAATTCAACACCAAACCACATAATACCACTCAACAATAGAATTACACAACATACCAAATACATCGAGTACACTCCACACAATTCCACATCCTGCCGCAAAATTCAACAGCACACCAACCACATGATTAAACTCCACTAAATACCACTTCACAACACAAAATACCATTCTTATCCTCTTAAGTGCTTCGAACGTTCGGCAGCCGACGGCACCACTACCTCAGGAGTGCTGCCGTCGGCCGTTGAACGTTCGAACCTCATAGCTGCAATGGAACGTCCAGCACTGGAACTGGACGTTCCATAGCCGTTATGAGGTTAAAATTACACTCCAGAACACACAATCCCACTCCACATAATTCCAAAACATGCAATACCAGATAATTACTATCCACATAATTCTACATCACACTATGCCACATAATTCCACAACACATCTCCACACCACACAATTACATAACTAACTAATCTAATCCCTCTCACATATTTCCAGTACACACCACAATCATTAACTCCGTAACACTTAGGTAAAAGACATTGCCATTTACAATGCCAATAGCTCTAACTCAAACAAGTGCGAGACCTATTGCATTTCCAATGCTTGTTTATCAGTGGGCTTGGAGACAACCCATGCAACTTCAATTTACCCCATTACACTCTACCCCAATCTACCCTACTCCACTAACGTCTAGCCTTGCTGAACAGCAGCCACACTGGTGTACAACATGGATAAAACACACGGCCAAAGTCAATAGCTCTTGCATAGGTGCAACCTATTTGCCAATGCTCGTTTTCTTTTATTATGGCAGAATTGAAGATCGGGAGGCAACACTGAGGGAGGGAGGATGAGAGGCAGGCGAGAGGCCAAAATGAGGGTGGGTGAATGGAGGACCTGGGGGCAACACAGACAACAGATGGTAGAACAAAGGGGCTGGGAGCAAGGGTACGTACAAATAGATGGTCGGAGAGATGGCTTGGGCAAGGAGTGCTTAAGCTCAAAGAAAAAAGTAGCGCTTTAAAAACGTGCCGTGGATTGACAAGTAATTCAGCAATGCTCCAGGCTAGGACCAAACAAACAAGAAGGGAGGAGCCTATGCCAGCTTACCGATAAGAAGCAAATAAAGCAGAGCAACAGAAAAGCCAACCAATGGTAAGTAATGGAGCAGGGTAGATTAGGGTAGCATGGAGTGTGGGAGCTTGTTTTTGAGTAGAGTAGCGTGGAGAGGAGTAGAATGGGGTTGCAGAGAGTGGGTAGATAAGTTTACAGTGGAGTGTGGTAGAATGGGGTACATTGTAATGGATTATATTGGAGTAGAGTGAGGTAGACAGCAGTGGGGCAGCTAGTGGTGGAGTGGGGCAGCTAGTGGTGGAGTGGGGCAGCTAGTGGTGGAGTGGGGCAGCTAGTGGTGGAGTGGGGCAGCTAGTGGTGGAGTGGGGCAGCTAGTGGTGGAGTGGGGCGGCTAGTGGTGGAGTGGGGCGGCTAGTGGTGGAGTGGGGCGGCTAGTGGTGGAGTGGGGCGGCTAGTGGTGGAGTGGGGCAGCTAGTGGTGGAGTGGGGCGGCTAGTGGTGGAGTGGGGCGGCTAGTGGTGGAGTGGGGCGGCTAGTGGTGGAGTGGGGCGGCTAGTGGTGGAGTGGGGCGGCTAGTGGTGGAGTGGGGCGGCTAGTGGTGGAGTGGGGCGGCTAGTGGTGGAGTGGGGCGGCTAGTGGTGGAGTGGGGCGGCTAGTGGTGGAGTGGGGCGGCTAGTGGTGGAGTGGGGCGGCTAGTGGTGGAGTGGGGCGGCTAGTGGTGGAGTGGGGCGGCTAGTGGTGGAGTGGGGCGGCTAGTGGTGGAGTGGGGCGGCTAGTGGTGGAGTGGGGCGGCTAGTGGTGGAGTGGGGCGGCTAGTGGTGGAGTGGGGCGGCTAGTGGTGGAGTGGGGCGGGCAGCTAGTGGTGGGGTGGAGCGGGCAGCTAGTGGTGGGGTGGAGCGGGCAGCTAGTGGTGGGGTGGAGCGGGCAGCTAGTGGTGGGGTGGAGCGGGCAGCTAGTGGTGGGGTGGAGCGGGCAGCTAGTGGTGGGGTGGAGCGGGCAGCTAGTGGTGGGGTGGAGCGGGCTGCTAAGGGTGGAGTGGAGCGGGCTGCTAATGGTGAAGTGGAGCGAGCAGCTAGTGGTGAGTGTAAGAAAGTGGCTCTATATATACTGGACCGAAGTAAGGTACAGTGTGTATAGAGTCCCCAATACACAGAGGTCAAAGTCAGATCTGACCTTACTCTCTACAGTGGTGACTGGGCCGAGCAGTAAGGCAGTATCAGAGGACAGTGTAAAGCATTTGTTATATACATCGAGTCAGCAAAAGGTTTCACACACTCAAAACTGAACTCTAGGCCAATTGTTTTTATATCAAAAGATATAGTTGTTTTATTTTAGAACCAACAGGTATCAAAGTGTTCGAGGCATGTGGGCTGCTGAATTCATATCTGTGCATAGATCGCCGCCTAGTGTTGGGTCCGGATGATTGCACATTGTTGTACTGGAAGAGTCTTCGAAGTATCACGAGATAGGTGGCTCCTCCCCTGGACTACAGTGCGCATGGGCATCCTCTCCATCCTCAGATTGTTTTTTTCCGCCATTGGGTTCGGATGTACTTTCTTGACTCAAGTTCGGAAACAACATAAAACTATTTGCGCAAGGCCAAAAGGCCTTCGGGGCGTCGGTATTGTAGGAAGGTGGATACCTGACTATGGTTACCCCCAACTTTTTGCCTGGTGTTTTGCTGGTTTTTCGACTTAGTTGACCTGGGACCCTGCTATTTAGGGCCCCAGGCCTACTGCTCTCTCTGTAAAATGGATTCCATGTACCCTAGGTACATATCTAATTGGTCCTGGGCCACCTTATCAGACCCTGTAACTCAGGGCATAGGTGTACCCAGGGCCTACCAGGGGCTGCAGCATGTATTATGCCACCCCTGGCTGGCCATCCAAATCTGACACAACTGGCTGCAAGACAGCTGGGGGCAAGGTGGTGTAACCACCCTTTGCTTTAGATAGAGTATTCCTATATCTAACCCTAAAATGGGCACATGTATTCCTATCAGTCACTCCTATGGCAGGCCTTATCAATCCTGAAGGCAGAGTGCTTGGAATTATGTGAGATGGTGCTCTGGCATGAGCTGAGCCCGTTTGCAGCTTGCGGAACCAAGTCCTAATAGCTGTTCCATGATAACGCGTACCATATACTCTTAAGTGCATTATAATCCTCGCGGTTATTTGCTATCTTTGGTATCGCTTTATCAAAACATGTCGAGTAAGGTGTCATACGAATTGGAATACTAACCCCTCGCCAATTCTGGCGACGGGGTTAGCATTCCACCCTTCTAGAGGGACACGACATGTATGTAACTGTGAACCCCGGTTAAAGCTAACTCGAGCCTCAGCATCACAAAATGGATGCTGCCACCACAGACACAAGTCTGACCTCCTGCTGCTGGGAGTCCTTCCAGCAAGGAGAGCTTGGACAAAGGGTTTCCTGTCAGGGGCGGTGCTAGCACCATCCCAGACAGGGTTTTGTGTATCCCAGGTAGGCAGGGCTGAGAGGAAGGTGACTGCAAATGGCACCCCGGTGCTCACTGTGCATATGCCGGCTTAAACCAGTTCCAGGGGCACACCAGCCCCTGAGCTGCGGAAAGTCGGGACAAGGGAGAGGGGTGTAACCACCCCCCTCCTGGTCCCACTCATGGGCAGGACCTAGTCGCGTGCCAGCCCCTTTTCTTAGAATAAAGGTAGGAGCAGGCCCCCTTCCCAAATTGGATAATTCAGAATCTTGAACTACTTTCCACGAAAGGAACTCTTGATACCTTCTGAAGACTCTTCCTTGTGGCTAAGGAGTAACCACCCTACACCCGCAGGCACCATCTAAGCATCGCGGTTTGCTGCAAGTCCATCCTCCGGATCAAGACTGCCCAGCTCGACGAGAGCCAGATTCCCTGGCATCTCTGACCTCACCTGCATCATCAGCCCAGCTGAGATTCGTGGGTGTGACGAGACCTGAGGGACCGGCCATCTTCAAAACTGCACGACGCTTAACCAGCACGACCGCTGAGGGATCCTCGAGTGAGTGCTTTGGGGTTTGAGAAGCCCTAACCCTGAGCAGCTCCTGCACCGAAGTCCAGCCCCCCAGCATCCACGAGATCTGCGTGGGGCCCTTCTGCTCTTTGCTGCTCACCGCGTTGTCCGGTCACTTGCCTGCTTGCTAGTGGCCCTCCTGACGACGTACCACGACGATTTCACCGCTGGTCTGGTTGCTCCAGACTGGCCCTTGCTCCCTTCCAAAGGAGGAGCACCCCGGACCCTCCTGGTCCACTCCAGACGCCATATTGACTCCACCGCGTGGGCTTGCCTTTGCCAAGGCTTGTGCTCCAATCCTGGTTCCAGCATCGCCGACAGCAGACACCTTCGTGGGACAGCTCGCACCTCCAGCCTGGTCGCCGACAACGCCTCCTGGTCTGAGGGACAGCAGAGTCCAGCGTCGCCCACTCACCTGGTCGAGGTGACTTCATCCGGTGCCATCCTGGTGCCCACACAATCACTGGCTAGTGATTAAGAACTGAGTCCCCTCTGCTTTCAAGTCATCCCCATCATCGATCTAGGCTTGGATCACTCCGAACATCTTCACTGGTCGCCTGCCAGCAACTTCTTCTTTCAGGCTCCATAGACTACAATAAGGATTCCAGACGTCTTTTGAACCCTATGTAGCCGCGGCCCCTGGGCTAGGTAACCTGAGCATTTCGGTGCTCCAACGTAGGTTTACTATCTAAGTGTCCAGATCCTTTTTCGTTTTTAGTCTACCTAGTCAGATTCGTCCGGAAACAGTGACTTTAGAAATACTAGCCTCCATAGACTTTGTCCCGCATCCCGCGTGAGAGTGCACACTCTGCACCCGATCTCCCTAGGCCTCCTGCTCCTAACCTTAGGGTTCAGTAGTGTAGTCCTAGCGATCCTGAAGCCTCTGTATCTTGTTACTTACCTGCTAGTATTTCGCATTCCACTTTTAGTGTATATGGTTTTTCGTGCCCCTCGGGCATTTGTGTAAATTGTGCGACTTAAAGTATTTTCATAAGAGTTCTGTATTGTGCTTAGCTCCCTGACTCATAAAGAGTTCAGGGTAGACTTGTTATAAATAAATATCCTTTATTTTCATAACAACTTGTGTGGTGTCCTTTCACTTGGTGTTCAAGGGGTATATGTGTTGGTATAACAGCTGGCTTAACACGCCCTCTAGAGTTTAGCCTAAAGACTGCTCTTGTCCATGCTACTAGGATAGCTGGTCTATAAGGTTGACTTACAACCAATCATCAATAAGGGTCGTTTGGTATGATACACAGTGATCACTAGAATAGTGAGCACTATATATCAGGCCAACTTCTCACACCAATCTTTGGGTTCTCAATCTCGTGGAGAATGGGTATGCTCTTCCCTTTCTGGAATGTCCCCCCAATTACCCTCCTTGCCAAGGTTTTTGTGTGGAGGACCACCTACTGCTCTTGCAGGAAGAAGTCCTGGCTCTGTTCAGAAAGGGTGCGATAGAGGTGGTTCCAGAGCAGGAGAGGGTTCAGGGGTGCTACTCCCAGTATTTCCTGATCCCCAAGAAGGATGGCAGACTTCGTCCAATCCTGGATCTCATGATCTTGAACCTTTACCTGAAGCAGGAGAAGTTCAAGATGCTTACCCTAGCGCAGGTTCTTCAAGTGCTGCTGGAAGAAGACTGGATGGTGTCGATCGACTTGCAGGATGTGTATTTCCACATCCCCATTCTGAAGTCGCACAGAAAGTATCTCCGTTTTACGGTGGGGTCGCAGCACTGCCAGTTTGCGGTCCTTCCGTTTGGTCTTACTACTGCGTCTCGAGTCTTCACCAAGGTGATGGCAGTGGTGGCTGCACATCTCAGAAGGTCAGGGGTTCCGGTATTCCCTTATCTGGACGATTGGCTGATCAAAGCGGAATCTCCAGAGAAAGTGCTCCATCATCTGCAAGTCACAACTCAGTTGTTGTACAGGTTGGGTTTTTCAATTAATGTACCCAATCTCACCTGGTGCCCTCCCAGCGCAACCTGTTCATAGGTGCAGTACTGGATACTGCTGTATGTCGGGCATTCCCTCCACCTCAAAGGATTCGCGACATACAGGAAATGATTCCTTTATTTCACAGTGGAGCGTGTGAGAAGGTGGCCTGATATGCAGTGCTCACTATTCTAGTGAACACTACTATGTATCAGTCCAGCAACCCTTATTGATGATTGGTTGTAAGTCAACCTTATAGACCAGCTATCCTAGTAGCGTGGATACGAGCAGTCTAAGGCTAAAGACTCGAGAGGGCGTGTTAAGCCAGCTGTTTACCACACATATACCCCTTGAATACCAAGTGAAAGGACACCACACAAGTGTTATGAAAATAAACAAGTTATTTATTAAGATTCACAACAGCCCTGTACTCTTTATGAGGACAGGGTACTAAGCACAAAACAAAACCTTTACGAAAATACTTAAGTTAGCACAGTATATACAAATGCCCGAGGGGCACGGAAAACCATATACTCTGAAAGTGGAATGCGAAATTACTAGCAGGTAAGTACAGTACTAATAGGCTTTGGAATCGCTAGATCTTGACTATAGAATCTTCAGATTACTTCTAGGAGACCCAGGGGACTCGGGTGCAGAGTGTGCACTCTCACGCGTGATGCGGGACAAAGTCTATGGTAGCTAGTAAAGACAAAGTTAGTGTTCTCGGGCGAACCCGACCTGGTGGGAGGAAAACGAAAGTGGATTCTGACCCTTGGATAGTGAGGCTATGCTGGGGCACCGAAATGCCGAAGTTACCTAGCCCAGGGGCTGCAGCTGCATAGGTCTCAAAAGACGTCGGGAATCCTCGTAGACGGACCAGGAGCCTGGAAGAAAGAAGTTGCTGGCAGGCGACCAGTGAAGAAACTTCGATGGATCCAAGCTTGGATCGAAGGAAAATGACACCTGAAAGCAGAGGGGACCAAGTTCGTGACTACTAGCCAGTAGTCAGGTGGCACCAGGAGGGCACCGGATGGTAGTCACCTCGACTAGGTGAGTGGGTGACGCTGTGTTCGCAGATCTCACGGACCAGGAGGCGTTGTCGGCGACCAGGATGGAGGAGCGAGCTGTCCCACGAAGATTGAAGCTGTTGGCGTCGCTGGACCCAGGATTGGGCAACAAAGCCTTGGCAAATTCAAGCCCACGCGGTGGACTCAAAATGGCGTCTGGAGTGGACCAGGAGGGTCCGGGGTGCTTCTCTGTTGCAAGGAAGCAAGGGCCAGTCTGGAGCAACCAGACCAGCAGCAGTGATGTCGTCGGGCGTCGTGTAGAAGGCCACAAGCCAGCCGGCTAGTAGCCACACAGCGCGGTGAGCACGCAAAAGCAGAAGGGCCTCACGCAGATCGTGGAGATGCTGGAGGGCTGATCTTCGGTGCTGGAGCTGCTCACGGTTGGGGCTTCTCGGACCCCAAAGCACTCACCAGTGGAGCACACGGTGGGCTTGTTGCAAAGAAGTCATGCAGTCTTGGCGATCGTCGGTCCCTCGAGGTCTCGTCGCACTCACAGTTCTCAGCTTTGCTGTGGAGGTGAGTAGAGGTCAGAGGTGCCAGGGAAGCCGGGTCTCGTCGAGCTGGGTCGTCGGATTCGTGAAGGACTTGCAGCAGACCGCAGTGTTCTTAGGATGGTGCCCGCTTGACGCAGGGTGACTACTCCTTAGCCACAAGGGAGAATCTTGAAGAAGGAAATCTTGATGCCTTTTGCAGAAAGTCGGGTCTTGATTCCAAAGATGATCTAATTTGAACAGGGGGCCCGCTCCCATCTTTATACTAAAAAAGGGGGCTGACCCGGTGACTAGGTCCTGCCTATGGGTGGGACTAGGAGGGGGGTGGTTACACCCCTCTGCCATGCCGGACTTTCCCCAGGCCAGGGGCTGGTGTGCCCCTGGAACTGGTTCTGACCGGCCTATGCGTAGTGAGCACCGGGGTGCCACTCAGCAGTCACCTTCCTGAAAAGCCCTGCCTACCCAGGATACACAAAACCATGTCTGGGACGGTGCTAGCACCGCCCCTGACAGGAAACCCTTTGTCCAGGCTCCCCTCGCTGGAAGGACTCCCACCTGTAGGGGGTCAGACTCTTGTCTGTGGTGGCAGCATCCATTTTGTGGAGCTGAGGCTTCGTTAACTTTAACCGGGGATCACAGTTACATACATGTCGTGTCCCTCTAGAAGGGTGGAATGCTAACCCCGTCGCCAGAATTGGCGAGGGGTTAGTATTCCAATTCGTATGACACCTTACTCGACATGTTTTGATAAAGCAATACCAAAGTTAGCATTTAACCACGAGGATTATAATGCACTTAAGAGTATATGGTATGCGATATCATGGAACAGCTGTTAGGACTTGGTTCCGCAAGCTGCAGACAGGCTCAGCTCATGCCAGAGCACCATCTCACACGATTCCAAGCACTCTGCCTTCAGGATTGTTAAGGCCTGCCATAGGAGTGACTGATAGGAATCTGTGTGTCCATTTTAGGGTTAGATATAGGTATACTATATCTACAGCAAAGGGTGATTACACAACTTTGCCCCAGCTGTCATGCAGCCAGTTGTGTCAAATTTAGGAGGCCAGCCAGGGGTGGCATAATACATGCTGCAGCCCCTGGCAGCCCTGGGTACACCCATGCCCTGAGTTACAGGGTCTGATAGGGTGGCCCAGTACCAATTGGAAATGCACCTAGGGTACATGGAATCCATTTTAAAGAGAGAGCAGTAGGCCTGGGGTCCTGATTGGCAGGGTCCCAGGTCGACTATGTCAAAAACCAGCTAAAACACAGGGCAAAAAGTTGGGGGCAACCATAGTCAGGATGTACCTTCCTACAGAGCGGTCGTTCCAGTCCTGAAGGTCCTTCGTCTGCTTGGTCTGATGGCTTCATGCATTCTGTTGGTCAACCATGCATGCTGGCATGTGAGGACACTCCAGTGGTGCCGCCGCAGGCAGTGGTATCATTACAGAGAAACTGCAGCGGATCTATCTTGGTAGAGTGTGGAGGGCAATCTGTCTCAAGGAAAGCCTTTTCAACTTTCCCCAGTTGTGGCCACAGTGATAACGGATGCGTCCACTCTAGGGTGGGGTGCTCATCTGGAGGATCTGGGGGATCAAGGGTCTTTGGTCTCCAGACAAAAGGTTTTCTTCACATCAACCTTCTGGAATTGCAGGCGATATGTCTGGCGCTCAAGGCCTTTCTCCCTTCCCTTCGCGGGCGGTCGGTTCAGGTCCTGACGGACAACACCACTGCGATGTGGTATGTGAACAAGCAGGGAGGAGTAGGGTCGCAGTGTCTCCTGGTCCTGGGTTCAGGATCATCAGATTTGTCAGATGGCAAATCATCTGGCCGGAGTTCTGAACGTGCGTGCAGACAGTCTCAGTTGGCAGTTCTCAGCCGACCACGAGTGGAGGCTTCATCCAGATGTTGTTCGTCACGTCTTTCGGATGTTGGGGACTCCTCAGATGGACCTATTCGCCACTCGAGAGAATGCTCACTGCCCGTCGTTCAGCAGCCTCCAGTTTCCGATGCAAGGAGCCTTGGGGGACTCGCTTCAGTTGAGTTGGGACTCGTATCTCCTTTACACGTTTCCTCCCATACCCTTGATTCCTCGGGTTCTGAGGAAGATTCGCCAAGACCAGGCCCAAGTTATATTGCTCGCCCTGGATTGGCCAAGAAGGGTGTGGTACACAGATCTTCTCCACCTCTCCTCATGCCCGCCGCTCTGTCTCCCTTTCAGGGCAGATCTCCTCTCTCAGATGGAGGGGCAGGTTCTACACCCCCACCTCCAGACCTTACACCTTCAGACCTTACACCTTCATGCCTTGAGATTGAACGGGGCAACCTGAATTCCTTTTCTCTCCCACATGATGTGGGGGATGTCATTCTGTCGGCCAGGCGTGACTCCACTAAGTCAATCTATTCTTACAGATAAATCTAAATTTGTGACTTGGTGTGGGGAGAAGTCCATTGACCCTTTGAGGGCTCGTTTGTCAGATATACTCCTATTTGCTCTTTCTTTAGCGCAGCAAGGTTTTGCTGTGGCTACAATGAAAGGTTATCTTTTGGCTTTGTCGGCATTTCTCTGCCTGCCGGATCAGCCGTCCTTATTTAAATCCACTATTGTCTTAAGATTTCTGAAGTGCCTTACAAATACATTTCCTTCTACTCCTTTTATTGTGCCTCAATGGGATTTGAATCTTGTGCTTACTTTTCTAATGGGTTCCTCTTTCGAACCTCTACATAATTGTCCCTTGAGGTTGTTGTCTTTTAAGACGTTTTTCTTAGGTGCAATTACCTCGGCAAGGAGGGTAAGTGATCTTCAAGCTCTTAGTTGGAAGCCCCCATTCTTGACCATTCATGCTGAATGAATGGTTCTTAGGACCAGGGCTGCTTTTCTGCCGAAGGTGTTAACTCCCTTCCATCTAGGACAGTCTATTACCCTTCCTACCTTCTATCCTCCCCCTCACCCTTCCAAGGAGGAGGAGCGGCTTCACCATCTGGACCCTAAGAGGGCGGTGAGCTTTTATCTTGATAGGACTAAGGACTATCGAGTTGATGAGCAGCTGTTTGTTGGATTTGCTGGTTGCAGAAAAGGAAGGGTGTGCACAAGCGCACACTTTCGAGATGGATAATTCTATGCATCAAGATCTGCTACGCCCTGGCTGGTAAGGAACCTCCAGAGGGTATTAGAGCTCAGTCTACTAGAGCGAAGTCTTCAACTTCTGCTTTGTCTAGGGGTGTACCTGTTGAGGACATTTGTAAAGCGGCAACTTGGGCCTCCTTCCACACTTTCGCGAAGCACTACTGCTTGGATACCGAAGTGA
The DNA here is from genome assembly GCF_964263255.1 of Lissotriton vulgaris. NCBI lineage: Eukaryota > Metazoa > Chordata > Amphibia > Caudata > Salamandridae > Lissotriton > Lissotriton vulgaris. The sequence goes on from NC_141693.1 coordinate 1,947,799,628, forward strand.
GGAGGGAGGGCCACTTTAGGCATTCTGTCCTCGAGAATTTTCTGGTATAGGAGAGTGGACACCCTCCTCCGGGAGTGGGGACAGCTGTGGGACTCTATTCACAAGGTGAGGAATCCACTGGCAGATGTATCCATCAGAAGAACAAGTTACTTGCCTTCGGTAACGCTTTTTCTGGTGGATTCAGCATCTGCCTGTGGATTCCTCACTGACCCACCCGCCTCCCCGTTGTCCACTCTGCTATGCCTGAGTAACTGTGAGGTTAATGTTTTATTATTGTTGAAGGAAAAGTTTTATTTCTATTGCTTTTCTGCTTGGTTTCACACTGTGTGTGTTATCTTGACATTTGTGTACTATATATACTGTGTACATTTCTACTGATGTTGGTCCGTCCGTGTGCCCCTGATTGTTTTTGTGCCTCCACCGCTGTTTCTGCCGCTGCTCCATCCCGCTCCCCGCCGCTGCTCCCCTGCTGCCCCACCCCGTTCCCTCCAGCATCACCGCTCTCCTCCCCACTCGCCACCCCGCTCCCGCCTCCCATCTGCTACTCCCTCGCTCCCCCCCCCCCCCACTCTCCACTTATGGCAGAGTCCGCAAGTACGCGCAGCGGGCGCATCGATTGTGCACCGAAGGCGTGCCAAAGGCAAGCCCTTCTGCGCCTGGCCCGCACCCCGCGCCAGACCTCCTGGCCCCCGCAGAAGCCATCCCACCCGCCGGACGAACAACGCCGCCACCCTCAACGCACTCAACACCGCCGGACCCCCGGCTTCCACCCAGCCACCCCAGGACGCACACACGGACCCTTCACCTGCCAACCCTGCAAGTTCTCCTGCATCCGAACCTGCACCACACCCACACTCGCCAAGCCGAGCACCAACAGCAACCACCTGAGTTGCATCCTGCTCAACACCCGCTCTGTCCACAGACACGCCGTGGAACTATGGAACCTGCTCGACACCTCATCTCCAGACTTCGCCTTCCTCACGGAAACCTGGATGAACGCCTCCTCAGCGCCCGACATCGCCATTGCCATCCCGGGCGGATACAAGATCACCCGGAGGGACCGCGTCAACCAGACAGGTGGTGGCATCGCCATCGTCCACAAGAACACCATCCGCATCACGACCAACTCCGAAGACACCCTCACAGCCGCCAAACATCTTCAATTCCAGATACACACCGACCCCAAGACCACACTCAGAGGCACCCTCATCTACAGACCCCTGGGACCTCGCACACAATTCAGCAAAGACATCGCAGACTTCATCAGCCCGCACGCCCTCGCCTCCTCCGACTACATCCTCCTAGGGGACCTCAACTTCCACCTGGAGAACAACAACAACAACACCCCCACCCTGCTGGACAACCTCGCCAACCTCGGACTCAAGCAACTGGTGAGCACCCCCACGCACTACGCCGGACACACACTTGACCCAATCTTCTCCTCCAGCAAGTACATCTCCTTCAGCCACTCCACCGGGCTCCACTGGACAGACCACAGCTGCGTCCACTTCAGCTTCAGAAGGACCACGACTCACCACCACCCGCAACAAGTTCCCCGCAGGAGCTGTAACAAGATCACCACCGACCAGCTCATCGCATCACTGAACCAGAACCCTCCCGCCAGATCAACGGACCCCAACCAAGCAGCGAACAACCTCACACAGTGGATCACCAACTGCGCTGACCACCTCGCACCCCTGAAAAACCACCCCAGCAGGCCCAGAAGCAAGAAATCCTCCTGGTTCAACGACGACCTCATGAACTCCAAGAAGAACTGCCGTACCCTTGAGAAAGCCTGGCGGAAAAACCCGACTACAGACAACATGACCGCCCTCAAGAACGCCACCCGCAATCACCCCCAGCTGATCCACACCACCAAGAAGTCAGCATTCAAGGATCAACTTGACAAGGCACACAACAGCAAGGAACTCTTCAACATCGTCAAAGAGCTCTTGAACCCCAGCGCCGGAAACAACATCACTCCCTCACAAGACCTCTGCGACTCACTCGCCTCATTCTTCCACAGCAAGATCGCAGACATACACAACAGCTTCGGCGAACGGACCACGAACCCAACCACAGAACCAACGCCCCCCCGCCACCAGCCTACGCGCCTGACACCATCCACACAATGAACACCATCCACTCCGGATCACCAACCGACCCATGCCCCCACCACGTCTTCAACATGGCCGACTCCATCATCGCACCCCAACTCGGAGACATCATCAACGCCTCCTTCAACACCGCCACCTTCCATGAGAGCTGGAAGCATGCCGAACTCAGCGCCCTCCTGAAGAAACCATCAGCAGACCCCACCGACCTCAAGAAATACCGCCCCATCTCACTCCTCCCGTTTCCTGCCAAAGTCATCGAGAAGACCGTCAACAGACAGCTTGCCGCCTTCCTCGAGACGAACGGATCCCTCGACCACTCACAGTCCGGATTCCGAGCCAACCACAGCACCGAGACCGCCCTCATCGCAGCCACCGACGACATCCAAACCCTGCTCGACAACGGGGAAACAGCGGCCCTCATCCTCCTGGACCTCTCCGCAGCGTTTGATACTGTCTGCCACCGCCCCCTAGTACAACGCCTCAGCAACATCGGAATCCAAGAGAAGGCACTGGAGTGGATCATCTCGTTCTCACCGGAAGAACCCAAAGAGTCCCCCTCCCCCCGTTCAGATCCGAGGCCACCGAAGTCATCTGCGGCGTACTACAAGGATCATCACTCAGCCCCACCCTCTTCAACGTCTACATGAACCCCCTCGCAGCCATCGCACGCCAACACAACCTCATCTCCTACGCCGACGACACCCGACGACACCCAGCTCCCTCACCAACAACCCAACCACCGCCAGAACCAACCTACACGAAGGGATGAAAGACGTAGCCGAGTGGATGAAGAACAGCCGCCTGAAACTGAACTCAGACAAGACGGAAGTCCTCATCCTTGGATCATCACCCTCTGCCTGGGACAACTCCTGGTGGCCCCCTGCCTTGGCCAGCGCACCTAAACCAACAGACCACACACGCAAGCTGGGCTTCATCCTGGACTCCTCCCTCTCGATGACCAGACAATTCAACGCCGTCTCATCAGTGTTTCAACATCCTACGCATGCTCCGAAAGATCTTCCGATGGATCCCCACCAACACCAGGAAGACGGTCACCCAAGTACTCGTCACCAGCCGACTGGACTACGGAAACACCCTCTACACTGGCACCACAGCCAAACTGCAGAAAAGACTCCAACGCATCCAGAACGCCTCCGCACGACTCATCCTGGACATCCCCCGACACAGCCACATCTCCGGACACCTGAGAGACCTGCACTGGCTCCCGTCAGCAAGAGAATCACGTTCCGTCTCCCCACCCACGCACACAAGGCCCTCCACGACTTGGGCCCGAGGTACCTCAACAACCGCCTGACCTTCTACACCCCCACCCGCCAGCTACGATCGACCAGCCACGCCCTCGCCGCCGTTCCACGCATTCGAAGAGCCACCATGGGAGGAAGATCCTTCTCCTACCTGGCAGCCAAGACTTGGAACTCCCTCCCCATCCACCTCCGTCTTACCCAGGACCACCTCTCCTTCAGGAAGCAACTCAAGACCTGCCTGTTCGAGCAGTAGCGCCCCCCCAAGCGCCTTGAGACTCTCCGGGTGAGTAGCGCGCTATACAAATTTCTTGATTGATTGATTTCCTCGAAGGTACAAAAAAAAGGGCGGAACTGACATCATCACGCCGGCGTGTGCCTATTATGGAGTCGGTGAAGTCAGCGGAGTCGCGCATTATGTCGTGCCTCTGACGTCGCCCACGTCGGCGTGAAGCTACAAAAAGAATTTCCGAATGTTGCTGACGCAAGGCGATATTCACAAGGTGAGGAATCCACAGGCAGATACTGTATCCACCAGAAAAAGCGTTACCGAAGGTAAGTAACTTGTCGTCGAGGAGGGTCTTTGGGCACTGGACTTCGGGTCCCATTCGCCGGGGGGACGTCCTCGTGGTCTTGGATCACTCGGGCACGTCTTGGCGGGTGCAGAGTGGGCTGGATTTGCGGTTCCTGGCTGGCACAAGGGGTATTGCTGTTGGAGCCGAGCTTCTGCTCAGGGGAGTCCCAGTCTGTTAGAGGGTCAAGCAGGCAGGTTCTCGGAGTTGTCCAAGGTTGCTGCCCGCAGGAGACGCCAGGATTTAGCAGGAGCAGGTTTCAAGATCGACAGGCCGATAGGGCTGGGTCCAAGTCAGTTGGTGTCATCCTGTTGTTAGCAGCTGCACAGCGGATCTTCTTCTTCATGGTCTTCTTTCTTGTTTTTGTATCTGGATCTGAGGAAGGAAGGTTCAGGGTGCCCCAACTTACTGATTTTAGTTTCGTTACAGGTAGGGCAAGGGCAGGGACCAATAGGTCCCTGTCCAGGTGTGGGTACACCCCCTAGCCTGCTCCTCTCCTGTGGGAGGGGGGCAGGAGCCTAGCTGTGATTGGGCAGAGCCCCCCATCTTCAAGATGACCGGAGCCCGGGGTCGTGCTTCACCTCTCCTCTCCCACCTGAAGGGTGAGGTTGGCACAGGCTGGCACACCCCCCTTCCTAACATATGGTTTCCCGCCAGTCTTCCCGCCAGAGTGGGGGTCAGAACTGGTGGGGGCCAGTTGCTGAGTACAGCAAGTGGCCTGGAGAAGCTTGTGAGAAGTTGGCCTGGTATATGATGCCCACTATTCTAGTGGGCACCCTGTATCAGTCCAAACAACCCTTATGGTGATGGTTGTGAAGTCAACCTTATAGACCAGCTATCCTAGTGGTAGCATGGACAAAGCAGTCTTAGGCTAAAACTTCAGAGAGCATGTGAAGCCAGCTGTTTTACCAATTATAATCCCTTGAATACCAAATGAAAGGACACCACACAAGGTATATATCAAATATATATGTATTTATTACTAACACAACCCCTCTGGACTCTTTATGAGGTCAGAGTTCGAGATACGTTACAAGTTACTCATTAAGCATGCTATAAGTTGCAAAAATGCAATTCTGCCCTGGGGGCCTCACGAACCATATACTAAGTAAGTGGTATAAGAACCACTTCAGGAATAGTGAATAGGCCTAGAGAATTCCGGATGGACTACGGTAAAACCCTTTTAAACTAGGACACTTGGATAGTTAACACCCACGGGAGCACCTGAGTACTCGAGTTAACTCACCCAGGGAAGCCGGGTGCATAGGTGTCTTTTCGTGTCGGGTTTCGTTGCTATTTACTATGGAGAGCTTCAAAGAAGTGCTGCAGGCGACCAGAAGAAAAGTGTCCGGGTGGATCCAAGGATGGATGGGAGTTGAGAAGAACCTGAAATGAGAGGGGACAGAGTCTTCGTCCTAGCCAGGGACCAGGAAGGAACTAAGCAATGTCGAGATACAATCAGGTGAAGAGGTGAAGCTAGTCTCTGCAGCCACGTGGACCAGGAGGCGTCGACGACGACTAGGCGCTGGATACGAGCTGTCCCTTGAAGGATCTAGGTGACTGCGGTGTCTGTATCCGGATTGGACCCAACAAGCCTTGGTAACCGCAACCCACTCAGGAAGCTTATGTTCAGACCAGCAAGGTCTGGGGCGCTTCTCCTTCACAGGGAAGCTGGAGCAAGACTGGAGCAACCAGGCAAGCGTTGCAGATTCGAAGGTACGTCTTCGTAGGGCTCACTAGCCAACTGTCTAGCAACGGGGAAGACGCGTCGAGCTGAAATGCTGGAGCGGGCACCAGCCGGCACTGGTGGAGTGTGGGGGGCTGAGCTTCGGGGCAAATGCTGCTCGGGTCTGGGGCTTCTCAAACCCCAATGCACAACTTCGAGGATACCTCTGAAGCTGCACGGTTAGCAAAAAGCAAGTAGTTCAGGATGTCCGGTCTCTCGTGTCCGTCACGGGTCTCAGCTGTGCTGTGGATGTGGATCGGAGTCAGAGAAGTCTGGAAGTCCAGTTCCTAAGTCGCTGAGTCTTCGGGTTCCGGCAGGAGCGTCGACAAAGCAAACCGGCTAGTTACTAGTGGTGCCTGTTTGCACAGGGTGGTCACTCCTTGACCACAAGGGAGATGTCTTCAGTCTTCCAGTCGATATGGAATGTCGAAGGTCCAAGAGTTCGTTTCAGAGTTTCTTTCCAGGATAATCTAATATCTCTAGACACAGCTCCTATCTGTATACTAAACTGAGGGTCTGGATTACCTTCTAGGTCCCTCCTATGGGTGGAACCTGGGAAGGGGGTGGTTACACCCCTCTCCCTTTGTCCAGTTTTGCGCCAGAGCTGGAGCTGGAATGCCCCAGCAACTGGTTTGAACCGGGCTATGCATGGAGCACCTTGTGTGCCCCAGGCAGTGTCTGGGAAAGCATCTTTCCATTGAACCCACCCTGCCCCAATACACTACAGGCTGTCTGGGGAGGTGCTAGCACCTCCCTCGACAGGAAACCTATTGTCCAGGCCTCCCTTGCCGGAGTTTCGTCCAGCTGCAGGAGGTCAGACTCGTGTCTGTGGCAGCAGCATCCATTTTGTGATGCTGAGGCTCTGTTTAACTTTAACCGGGTAAAGCAGTAACTACATTTCTTATCCCTCTAGAAGGCGGGAATGCTAGTATTCCAAAGTGTTTGACACCTTACACGACATGTTTTGATAAAGCCAAACCAAAGTTCGCATTAACTGCGAGGATTATAATGCACTTAAAAGTATATGGTATGGCGATATCATAGAACAGCTATAAGGACATGGTTCCGAAAGCTGCAGACAGGCTCAGCTCATGCTAGAGCACCATCCCACTTAAAACCAAGCACTCTGCCTTCAGGATTGTCCAGGCCTGCCATAGGAGTGACTTATCAGTACTTATGTATCTTTATATAAGGTAAGATATAGGTATACTATATCTAAGCAAGGGGTGATTACACCACCTTGCCCAAGCTGAGTGATCAGCCTGTGGTGTCAGTTTGGATGACCAGCCAGGGGTGGCATAATTCGTGCTGCAGCCCCTGGTAGGCCTTGGATGCACCTATGCCCTGGGTACCTTTGGTACACTATACAGGGGCTCACAAAGGTGAACCAATTCCCAATTAGTTATGTACTTAAAGTACATGGTATCAATTTAGAGAGAGAACAGATGGGCTGTGGGTCTGCTTAGCAGGCCCACAGCCACACTAAAGTCAAAAAACCAGAGTATCACAGCAAAAAGTGGGGGTGACCATAGGAAGCAGACCCTACTCTCCTACAAAGCTCACAAGGCCGGCAGGCCTTTGATGCTTCCCCCTGCCCATCCTGGGGGAGGAGACCTGGCACCTCGCCCAGGATGTGCATTGTTGCAGACCCAGGAGAACGGTGGGCTCTCCACCCTGGGTCCAGCAACATGTCTGCTGTGTGGCAGCCTAGGCAGCCTCTCAACCTAGACGTGGATTGTGGGTTAGGTTTTCAGGGGGCATCGCTAAGATGCCCTCTGGTGCATTTGACATTAAATCCCACACTGGCATCAGTGCAGGTTTAATGTGCTGAGAAGTTTGATACCAAACTTGTCAGTCTTCAGTGTAGCCATTATGGTGCTGTGGAGTGCGTAATGACGACCTCCCAGTACCATATACTTTTAATGGCATCACTGTACTTACAGTGCCCAGGAATGGCCCTGGGTACTGTAGGGGCTTAGAGCTCATGCACCTGTGCCCACACTGCTGGCATAGGGAACCCAGCTAGAGTGGTGACTGAGGTATGCCAGGGCAGTGGGTTTTGTGGGCATGGCACACAGGGATGTGTGCCATGTCGGCTCTCTGTTTAGTTCTGCACTTAAAACACTCAGCCTGCAAAGGTAGTGTGTAGGTGTCAGGGTACAGGGCCCCTAAGGGTGGCTCAATAAGTACTACAGCCCTTAGGGGTTTTCTCTGCTCACCATGCCCTGGGTACCTAGGATACGATTTACTAGGGACTGACTGGTGGCCAGAGATGTCAATTGGGTTTTGGTTTCAACACAGTGTTAGGGAAGGAACACAGGCCCTGGGCACCTGGTTGGCAGGAGCCCAGGTCACACTCAGTCAAAGCACATCAGCAGTTAAGTAAAAAGTGGGGGCATATCCATGCAAGAAAGATGGCACTTTGTCACAGTGGGGTGGAGCAGGAATCTAGTGGTGGGGTGGAGCGGGCAGCTAGTGGTGGAGTGGGCAGCTAGTGGTGGGGTGGAGCGGGGTTAGCTTGTGGTGGGGTGGAGTTGGGGTAGCTGGTGATAGGGTGGATCAGGGTAGCTGTTGGTGGAGCGGGGTCGCTGGTGGTGGAGTGGAGCGGGGTCGCTGGTGGTGGAGTGGAGCGGGGTCGCTGGTGGTGGGGTGGAGCGGGGTCGCTGGTGGTGGGGTGGAGCGGGGTCGCTGGTGGTGAGGTGGAGCGGGGTCGCTGGTGGTGGGGTGGAGCGGGGTCGCTAGTGGTGGGGTGGAGCGGGGTCGCTGGTGGTGGGGTGGAGCGGGGTCGCTGGTGGTGTGGTGGAGCGGGGTCGCTGGTGGTGTGGTGGAGCGGGCACGCTGGTGGTGGGGTGGAGCGGGGGTATCTGGTGGTGGGGTGGATCGGGCTAGCTGTTGGTGGAGCGGGGGGTTTCTGGTGATGGGATGGATCGGGGTCGCTGGTGGTGGGGTGGAGCGGGGTCGCTGGTGGTGGGGTGGAGCGGGGTCGCTGGTGGTGGGGTGGAGCGGGGTCGCTGGTGGTGGGGTGGAGCAGCGTCGCTGGTGGTGGGGTGGAGCGGAGCGGGGTCGCTGGTGGTGGGGTGGAGCGTGGTCGCTGGTGGTGGGGTGGAGCGGGGGTATCTGGTGGTGGGGTGGATCGGGGTAGCTGTTGGTGGAGCGGGGGGTTTCTGGTGGTGGGGTGTATCGGGGTCGCTGGTGGTGTAGTGGAGCCGGGTCGCTGGTGGTGTAGTGGAGCCGGGTCGCTAGTGGTAGGCTGAAGCGGGGTCGCTGGTGGTGGGGTGGAGCGGGGTCGCTGGTGGTGGGGTGGAGCGGGGTCGCTGGTGGTGGGGTGGAGCGGGGTCGCTGGTGGTGGGGTGGAGCGGAGTCGCTGGTGGTGGGGTGGAGCGGAGTCGCTGGTGGTGGGATTGAGCGAGGTCGCTAGAGGTATATTCGGGCAGCATGGGGTAGATTGGAGTGGGGTAGATCAGGTAGATTGAAGCTGAGTGGAGTGGGGTAGATCAGGTAGATTGGACCAAACTGGGGTAGATTGGAGTGAAGTAAGGTAGATTGGAGCAGAGTGGGGTGGGGTAGATTAAGTAGATTGGAGCAAAGTAGGGTAGATCAGGTAGATTGGAGCAAAGTGGGGTAGTTTGGAGTGAAGTAAGGTAGATTGGAGCAGAGTGGGTTGGGATAGTTTTCAATGTAGTGGAGTGAGTTATATTGGAGTGGAGTATATTGGGGTAGAGTGGAGTAGGTGGTTTGAGGTAGACAGGTGTAGTGTCATATTATAGTGGACTGGAGTAGATTGAGTTGGGGTAGATTTGAGAGGAGGAGTGGTGGGAGTGGAGGGCATGGCGAGATGTGTCGAGTGTCTTAAAGTGGAGTGTGTAGAGCGGAAGGACATAGAGTGGAGCAAAGTGTAGTAGAGTCGAGTAGTGTGGAGTGGCATAGTGTGAAGTATGCATGGTGTGATAGCGCACTCCCATTATAACACATTTCAAATTGAAATGGACAATACATTTACATACAGTTTTACGACGCACAAACAATGTGTGAAATATGTGTGAAAATGTTATCACCTCGTGTATTGATGTGTTTTGATTGTATTAAAATGTTTCTACAACACTTCAGCCGGACAAAAATATGCTTCATTTCTACCTTTTGATGTAGTCTGAAATGTTAGCACAAATAATTTTAGTTGGGTGCTAGAAAAATAACATTCTACAGCCTGTCCTCTCGAATGGGTACACAGCAGGATGGATTGTCACATAACTTCTCTCACTTTGAAGTCTGCAAAAGAAAGGTAAACACCAAGCTGTCTTGGAAGATACAGCGTGACATTTGGCCTATGACTGCCCAGCAAACATTATAAGTTAAGTTCAAGATTTAAAGGGCTGTTTACAGAAAACGAGCAACGGGAGTGACTAACTCAAGCTGGACAGCCTAAAACCAATAAAGCCAGCAAACAGCCAAAAAATGTGTGTTACAAACCCCAAAGCCTAATGGTAAGCAACGGGAGGAATGCATTCCTAGGTCAACTTTCTGAATCTCCCCAAACTGTCTTTAACAAACCAGACCGCTGCGCTCTCTGGTAGGCTGCAACCAAAAAAAAGCCTGGTGCTGGCCGCGTCATATCACTTTTCTCACACCCTCTACTTTGTTCTTTTGTTCAACCAAGTGCCTTTTTTTACCTCTGTGTTGCCCCCCACCAGCGATAAAAGCGATAGGACACAGCCAGGGCATAGATTCACATGCTTGAATCATTCCCTCTCGTCGAAGTGGGAGTTCCACGGTAATATAAATAAAGCTGTAATTAAAGAGCTTTCATAGGCTATCATGGAGGCAACCATGCATTCAATAGCCTATCCACCTCATTTTCTAAATATAAATAAAAAAGGACCAAACTTAAAAACAACCAATCAGTAACCAGCACCATCTAGAACCTTCACAAAGAGAGGCTGAGTCACTCAGATTTTCACTGCACAGCATGTATCAAGGAAGTCTCCCTGAGCACTGCTCAGTTCTTCAACATTTCTCTCAGATAAGTCTTATTTTTTAAGTCTTGCGACTGGGTTGCAGTGCGTAGCATTGCTCGCGCAGCGAGAAACCTCTCGAGGGAGATTTGAAAATATACCTAGGAATCGCTCACGCTCGTGCGTGTTCTTTTCCTTTTGGCCCACACTATTGGCCTTTGCGTATGTCTTTTTATAAAAGACAGCACGCACTTGGCCAAAGGCGGGCGCATTGCTATGCCCATGGCCTATTGGTGTCTGTTACGAGCACCGGCCGTCATGTGGTTTCAATTATCGAGCCCGTGTGGGCGCGATATTTGAAACCAAGTGTCTCGACGTGGTGCGCGCGCACCTCTCGCTGGATTGTTCTTTCTAGGATCCATTTCACAGGGAAGCAACTAAATGAAAGAACCGCTGACTTCTTGTGTGCTTCTTGTTTGGTGATTGCTACAGATGCAGAACAGGGCAAATGAGAAATGTTAGTTCTCTGGACCGAATGCCTTGCCCTCGTTTAAATAGCAAAACCTATACATTGCCTAATGTTCCAGTGAGTGAGCAGTGCCAAGTGAGAAGTCACTTTAAATATGGCAAACAGCCCCTTCCAATGACCAAGGCAGACATGTGTAATAAAAACACTGCCTTACAATGAAACTCACAATAACATATACGGCGGGAACGGGTCTGTCCAATGACCGTTATTTTACAATTGTCTCTCCTTGCAATGAATGCTTTCAAGTGAGTGAGGCTCATAGCCCATAAAAGACACATCCTGTATATGGGCGAAACTCATACCCTTAAAAAGAGGAACTAATGGGTTCTAATCACGTGGAATAGCAGAAATCAATTTTCTCGAACATCGATGTAACCACCTGTGAAGCTCTGAGATTCACCAAGGACAGAAACAAATGTGAGTGAGACTCGTTGGCCGTGAGTGTATCCGGGCGCATCCAAGTGTGTCACTCTGGCAATGCATGGCACCCACAGTCCAGGGTGGGATCCACCCCAGGCAATACAATGCAGCTGTCTTGTGCGCCACCAGACTACCCTCGAAGCATTTATGGTCCCATAGCGCTGAGAGGTCATTTGGCGAAGGGTGCCAGAGGACACAGCATCAGCCCAGCAAGGAGTGCGGCATGACTCTCATGCTTAATGCTGCTCAGGGCTGCCTTCCTAGTGAGACCCACTTCTGGTCACTGGGGATCAACATGCCATCCACTTTTGACTGGAGGGGGTACAGCCCTTGCCTTCCACCCATCCTGCAGGTAGAGGCCCTGCTCAACCCATGACCCCTCATTTCTCTGCGCCGCGCAAGTGGTGAAAGCACCTGCACACAGCTGCTCTGTTCACGGAGGGATGGGGGTGAGGATAGACCGACACTGAGACTCTCGACGCAAGACATAGGTCATGGCCTCGATGGTAGCCCAAATCAAGCCAGGAGCACCGGCTCGAACAGGAACCAGTTAGGCAATGATGCCGCTGAGCTGTTATGGAGCCTCCTCTCACCCGACAGTCACCCTGGACCCAAGGACGTGTGTTACTGGTAGACTCATGCTACCTCCGCTAACCCAGGCCAGGTTTAGGCTTGTCCCACAATCACAGCAACATTGTGATTGGACGACGCGCCATCTAGCTAATCCAGCCTTTCTTCTGGGCTCAAGAAGTCCCTGTAGTATTTCTGGAAGCGGTCAGCAAAGTGCCCCACAGGTTGCAGCATGCCGAACAAGAGCTGTATTAAGAAGGCGGAGATAAAACCAGCATTGGCAGTCATAGATCTGGAGTCACACAGGGGCAACCAGCAGATAGATAGGTATAGTGTTGTAAAGTAGTCCCTCATGCAGTTCAATTAAAGCACTGCAGTGGGTACAGAAGGATACCATCAAAAAGCCAATCTCATGGGGTGAGAAATAAATACTACACTGGGCGAACCAGGAAGCAATGACAATGTCTCAAGCCAATGGGTGAACGAAGCTCGTTGAAGAAAACCAATTGCTGAGAGAGGAGGGCCCAAAGCCCACTCAATATGCGTTATGTGGTCTGTCGAACAGCTGTGCTGATAACCTAAAAACTAGCGACTTGTATAGCATTTATTGCTTTATCATTACACTGCATGATATATAGTAATTAACATGACCCTTGGAGTCTGCAGGCCTGGATGGGGCTGGGTCAATGGGTGTTGCGGTGGAACACCCACCGCAAAAACCGCATGCCCATGCCTTTCACGCTAAATACACCGTGAGAGGGTACCTTTATACAAGGCAGTGTTAAGCAACGTTAAGTGGCTTAACGCTGCCTTGTAAATAAGGTGAGGCCCCTTTCAGCATCACAACATCACTGAAAATGACGTGGTGGTGATAGGGGCTTGTCTTACTGGATAATGTCTGGCTGTAAAGGACTATTTTGCCCTTGTAAATCCTGTGGGGAAAAGAAAGGGTTTATATTGATGATGCCCATAAGGATTGCATCTATTGCCTCTATCCTCATCATTATGCCGCATGATGAGGATAGAGGCAATGTGAAATCTGCTGCACCTTTTCATGTAAGATTCTTAGAGATGGAGAGGGTAGACTTTTTTTGTAGTTAAGAAGACACAAGGAGTGTGATATATGTATATATAGCCACATGCGCCTATCTGCTCAGATATTAATTATTGTTTAAAGGTGGAACCTTGAGGACATGAGAATAAACCACATTCAAAACATTTTATTCACATTTCTTTCCTGTACTTATCTATTAGTAAGAATACTTAGAAATATTCAGATTTCAACCGCATCTAACATAAAACTTATGACGACCTGGCTCATTAGAACTGGGGCTCAATTGGGATTTCTAATTCTTTCTTGTATCCTCATCCCACCGAAACATCAGTTTTATTAACCATGAACACCTTGCCCTCTGACTGTGCTGTTATCTATAAAGCCAATCCTCCTCCTGACCACACCACACCAATTTGACTATTCCCCTACCATATACTCTTGTACTACTATTGGCGCTTTAATCATAAGCCATCACTACAAAAAATAGTCAATTCTTTTTGCACCTATTAAAATGTACTGCGATCTTAAATCAGAAAAAATCACCAGTCCAGGCAACGCTACCTCCACATTATCCTCTGATATGTTAGATAGATTTCCTCTTATGTGTCTTCCACACAATATTGCACCATCGGTACCATGGCTTTCACACACTGACATAGTGCCCTTTGCTCCCACACTCGGGATATATAGACTTTTTGGCATGAAACGTCCAGCATTCTTTATCTGAACAATGGCACCTTGCCACCAGCCTCAACACCCGGCACTCTCAAGTACCTGACTTTTATTCACACGGTCTTCAATGCTCAACTTTACTTCACATCTCATCCATTACACAAGACTCTCTTGTGCACAGCAATGTCCCTCCCATGATGCTCGGGTGCACTCCCAACACTTTGATCGTTGGTGTCCTGTCTCGCCTTCTAGACACAAACGATAGCTTGAGTCCCGGCACTGCATCCATACAGTTACTATTTTGTCTATGATCCAGAAACGCTTCTGGGCTTTCACAAGTCGCAAAGCAAGTTCCTCACCAATATCTGGGTGGAGGCATTCGCTCTTGTGCCTACAACCGGCTAATTTCAGTCTGGCACTTTCTTTAGAGAAAGTGTTTAAGTCAATATTTTCTCAAACCTCTCACGCAGCAACTGTCACATAGACATCTCAATCACAATACTGGTCTCCTTTACAACAGGGGTGATGTGGTCTACTGCCCCAGAGCAGTATGTGCCGCCAAGCTGGCATTAATGTGTTATTGCTAAAGTCAAACCATAAAGATCTAAAGTAGATTTGTTACACATGATACATTCGATTGCTACAACATCACAATGGAAGTCAGGCAGTCATAAGGCGATAAAACCAACGGTAACTGCCGGCCTAACATTCTAAAGCTAACTTGAAAGTTAACATTCCTTACACCAGTAAAGCAACAATAAAAGAAAACGTAGGCGAAAAGTTATTCTTCAACAGCCGCCTCACACACAAACACGACTACTTGTAACACGACAACAGGCTCTTCTCCGATCAACACAGGATGCCTGTCCTAAATTACCCAAAATAATAATCTCCCCTGCCCCACAACAATACTAGAGAATCTCCCTAAATCACTGAATTCCCCAAATCAGTACTCGTTAAAACATCACAATTTCAAGCAAAAAGCACACGCATAAGCCTTAGAGATTCAGGCATTAACTAAACAAATCAACTCCGCGTATAATGTTAACAAGTGGTAATTGAGTATAGCGCCATAAATATCATGATCAACTTCTCTACTCAACTACCCGCCATCAAAGGCGCCATTCAGCAAGACGTTTGCCCAAAGTGCGACACTGACATCCCCGTCTTTCAGAGATGTTTATACAGATCATACAGAGTAATGGCATGCTTGGGTGATATATACAGGTGAACAAAATCAGAACAAGGAAAGATCGTGCCCAAAAGCCCGTGATGTGCAGCCACAGCTGGGATTGGATGACTATGCCTTCTCCTGACATACGTGTCACATGATCTATCCGAAAAACCCTATTGTATATTTGACCAGGTGACTGGACCCCGCCGCCCTGAAATAGGACAACATACGGTGTGCAGCATATGACATACCTGTCCGGGTACACACTAGAATCACTCTGTCCATTCCTCCCGGCACCACAGGCTCCACCTTGGCCGGAGCAGGCGGGGACGGGCACAGCGATCCGGCACCTGACTGCAGCTTCTGCCTGGATGTGGCCTGCTGCAGCCTGGGGAGGAAAGGGAGGCCGCGGCTTCCCGTAGACCAGAGGTTACTTCGGCACATACTGTACCTGGTGCGTCTCCCGCTTTCCGTCCGTTCCTCTCAGTGAGCGGTGTCACGGCCAGAGGCCGCTGGAAGACCCCTGTTCCCCATGCGAATGGGACTGCCGTTGGCGAGTAGACTTCCGTCGACAAGAGCCAACCGGCCCGTACATTGCATCATAAGCGTGTCGCTTCCCGTGCAAAACTCTGGCGAGACTTCCGCCGACTAGACCCACCCGGCTTGTACTGTAGCGAGCATCACGATTGCATCGCTTTCTGTTTCAGGCTCCTCCATGAGCTCCAGTAAGTGTATGTTTGCTGTGTTATGGACATTGTACTTATAGAATACTACTCGTCCTTTAACACCATGAACCTCCATTTTAGAATATTCTTTCTTAGTAGTCGAAACAAACATCCAGGAAGAAAGAAGAAGGGACAAAGCTGCGTAATCGCTCTGCAGCCAATCAAGCGCCAGCACTGATTTCATGTCTCACGCTGCCTGCACGCGCCAGTCGGCCCTCTGATTGGTTAATAAGGAACATCAATCAGAGAGCTGACGAGCGTGCAGGCAGCGTGATGAGGGGCGTGCTCTCTCCCGATGACGTCAAGGAGAGAAAGAATGTAAATGTGTGTTTACTTGTAAAGCGCACTATCACCTAGAAGGTATCTTGGCGCTGTATACCGCTGTGGAACCCTTCCTGGCTTTCCCTGTTAGATGCCCCTTACTGGGCACCTCCAAGGTGAGGCCAGGCATCCTAGCGCTTTCGGGGCCGTTGTGGAGATTAAACAAGCAATTGCCCAGAGTTGCAGAGTGGGACCCATGATTAGAGTAGGCACCTAGGCGAGAATTATCGAGTCCGTGGACATTGAGCCCAAGACCCTGCCGCGTCGGGAATTGAACCCTGGTCCCGGGCCAGACCTCTGCCTCAGGGTCTGCCGCTCTAATCGGTGAGCCACACTTCTCCACAAGAAAAAAAAAACCCTGAATCCAAAAAAGACAGGGCTTAAAGGGAGTGACGCCCCTCTCCTCCCTTGGCTGGCCAGCATTTACGAGGCCAGCCAAGGGAGAAGAGGGGCGGGTTCAAGCCCCTATACTAAGAAACATTAAATCTCGAAGCTAGACTGCGCAAGTGCAGCCTACGGTCCGAGACCTAAAAAACAATATCGACACACAGGGAAACAAATCTGTGTTAGCATGACGCCTAGAAAGAGTGCCAGCTTAAAGTGCCTTCAAAGGCAAACCTGAGGCTTCCCAAAAATGACCCCATCTTTAACTTGATTAGAAAACAACCTCCAAGCAACCCCACCCAGAAGCAGCCAGGACCCCCAGAGAGCAGTCTGTGCAGCAAATACCATCACTGTAAGCCTTACTCTGGGGTCTAAAATTTGACATTTGCTTCCTAGACTGAGAAACTGATGTCAGGCAGAAAAACTACACTTTGTAACCACAAAATACAAAGGGGCAGATTTACAAGCCCCTTGCGCCACTTTTACGTCACTTTAACAGCCCCTTGTGCCACTTTTACGTCACTTTTAACATGAGAAAAGTAACGCAAAAGTGGCGCAAGGGGCTTGTAAATCTGCCCCAACATACCACAGACCAAAATACACAATCCGGCCCAATTTAACAAAGCTGGCAGCGCTCAGCTTGACTTGGACCTTCCATGGAAATTAAAGTCTGAGATTGAGAGAGCATCAACAGATGTCCAGGAGGGGGCAGCACTCAGAGCTTCTAAAGAAGAAACTGTCACACTAGAGGTGCTGAATGAACCCCTCCAGAGACAGGACAACGGCGGCGGATGGGAACAAGCAACAAAGCCTACGCCAATTCAATAAAGTTACTGGCAAAGACAACTTTTACCTGCTCGCTGGCAAACATGAATCAACACTACACTATATAATTGAAACTTTTAAGGAACAACCCTGTACCTACTGCTGTGTCAATGAATTTTATATCTGGAATCTTAACGTATTATTTATAAAATAAAGCAAAAGGATGCATACACCCGCATAAACAATTTAAAGAGTTCCCCAAGATAAAAGGTAATCCACTAAGAAAGAAAATAAAATACATCAAAGGTCACAATCCGCAGAAAATAAGATTCTATGTAAACTTAAAGTCTAACTTTTAGGATAAGTAAAAAGAAAACAGAAAACAGCCAATTCAAATTGATCTTACCCTTAGGTCTTCTAACCTTAGGTCTTCATTTTAATGAACAACAAAATGTACAAACCTCACTGTACCTCAACCTCAGCGATAAAACAGCCCAAACCATAGGAAATAAAATGTGACAATATGAATTGATGGCGAGTAACAGTTGCATGCCGCTTCAACCTTGAACTTTTTCTACCTTTTAGACCATCCTCTTTTATTAGGGTTTAATGACCAGCTGATTACAACCTTTCTTGCTTTCCGTTAATTATGCATATATTATGAACACGAAGGGCAGGAAAAACAAATATGAATTGATCAACAGGAAGGCAAACATGGTCCACTAGGAGCAAAAACGAAAAATGCAAAACGCAGTAATCAAGATAAAGCCACCAAGACTGGCCCGGCTTGAATAAATCACATGGCGGGCGGGACTAGAAAAGGCATTTTCAAACAGGTGCCTCACCTGAAGCTGCAGAGATGACACCGTCCAAGAAACAGGCCAGAGAGGGTTCCTCAGCCACAGACCTGCAGTGTGTTACTTTTTAAATATCGCAGGATTTATTTGATTTGTTGAACTGGTTCAGTGCCCATCGACTAGTTCTACAGAGTCGCAGGAAAGGGGGTCATAACTTGGACGAAACCCCAGGTCAAGCAGGGAGAAGCAGCCGGAAATGAAACTTTCACCAGTTACCACCCGGGAACAAGATTCATATTTATCACAATTTGGTGATTAAAGTTCTGAGTACACTTAAGAGGCACAGCAGGCTTTAATGCAAAGATGAGGCCCCAAATTAAATGCAGGCATGGAACATCTTGACATCAAGCCCCCTGAGGGGGGGCAGCATCATGGTTTATGGACAGAATGGAGAACCCCAAGTAACACAGAGATGCTCTAGAGAAACAAGCAAGAGAACCAAACAGGCCAAAGACCAACATGGCGTCCAGCAGCAGCCCTGGTGTGAAGAAGCACCGATGCACAGGGCCAGTCTGCTTGTTTCCAGGAGGATTATCCCAAAACTCCCAACAATACAGGCAAGCCCTCAAATAAATATTAACTTCCAACATCTCATCGCTGGGGTCTGGTTGGAGAATACTTGTGGCTGTGTGGCTCTGCTGTTGCGGCCTTGTCACCTGATGTGTGATCTTGTACTGAACATGGGGTCTGATCCCTGGGACTCTGATGCTCTCATGATCACTATGGATTGGCCCATCCGCACGTCATTTGTTCCCACATACGTAAATCTGTATAGACGGCGGGGGAAGCCCACCTGTGAAGCTTGTGCCAGTGAAGGGAGCTTTGATGCCTGCTTGTGAAGCTTGTGCCAGTGGAAGGAGCTGTGATGCCTGCTTGTGAAGCTTGTGCCGGTGAAGGGAGCTGTGTTTCACACTTGTGAAGCTTGTGCGATTGAAGGGACCTTTGATGCCTGCTTGTAAAGCTTGTGCCGGTGGAAGGAGCTGTGATGCCCGCTTGTGAAGCTTGTGCCGGGGAAGGGAGCTGTGTTTCACACTTGTGAAGCTTGTGCGAATGAAGGGAGCTTTGATGCCTGCTTGTGAAGCTTGTGCCGGTGGAAGGAGCTGTGATGCCTGCTTGTGAAGCTTGTGCCGGTGAAGGGATCTGTGTTTCACACTTGTGAAGCTTGTGCGGATGAAAGGAGCTTTGATGCCTGCTTGTGAAGCTTGTGCCAGAGGAGGGAAGTTTGATGCTCCCTCCCCCCAGCAACAGGGATTTTCTTCATCAGAGGGTGCTTCTGTGAGCTGTTTAAACTGTATTTACTGGGGCCTGTGCAATTCGTTTTTTGGCCAGCAGGGGGAGTAAAGCTTTATTGAAACATTGTTAGATTTCGAGTTAGTGAAGCATTTACCAGCTGAAGTCCAAAGTTGTGGATTGAGCCGGTCTGTCTCCTAGCAGATTCTGAACAGGAGCAAGCAACTGCCCAGACCCCACCCCCACCCCCACCCCCAGGCCAGCAGACCATTGGCTATTCAGCAACCAGGCAAGTCTGAGCCCTCCTCTCACCTGCCCAGGTCCCTGAAGGCCTTGCTGGGTGCACTCCAAATCATTCTCCTCCATCTTGTGAGTTGCAGCCCACATGTGCCCCAGATTGCAGTGAGCAGAGTCCAGGAAGTGG
Organism: Lissotriton vulgaris; assembly: GCF_964263255.1. Lineage (NCBI taxonomy): Eukaryota > Metazoa > Chordata > Amphibia > Caudata > Salamandridae > Lissotriton > Lissotriton vulgaris. The sequence goes on from NC_141693.1 coordinate 1,947,819,379, forward strand.
TAAGGAGACAGACTAGTGCTGTCTCTTCCCAAGATTCTGAACAGGAGCAAGCAGCTTCCAACTCCCTGGCCAGCAAACCATGTCTGAGGTTGCTGGGACATTATATGGTGTGCTTTTGGCTGGCACATGTGTACACTGATTGGTGGTTGTATCCGGTGTTTCTATTGGGTTAGGGTGAATGTCCTCATTGGTTGGGTATTTGAGGGTTCTGATTGGTTTCTCGGTCTGTGACTCAATCATTGCAGGGTTGGGACTAGGGCTAGGGTTCGGATTTCTATAGAAAGTAGGGACTAGGGCTTCCTATGTTATTGGTTGTTGGGAGTAGGGTGGGACTCGGGCTATGGTTAGACCTTTAATTGGAAGTAGCTATTTAGTGCTTCTGGTGTGATTGGTTGTTGGACCAGTTGTGGGACTAGTGGTAGGGCTTAGGCCTTTATTGGACGTTTAGATCAGGGTTTTTGAACTGATTGGGTGCTTGAACTAGGGTTAAGATTGGCTGCAAGGTCCTGGTCTCCTATTGGTTCTAGATGTTAGGGCTAGTGTTGTGATTGGATAGTGTTAGGGCCAGGGTTCCCATTGCCTGAAGGGGTCACCTGATTACTAGGGCTACACAAAAGGCCAGGTTTAGGGCGTCTCAGCCCGGGCGTCGAGGCTAAGGGCGGAGAGGACAAGGGTAGTTGCCTGTTTAGGCCTGGTTGGGACTAGGGCCAGAAATGCTGCCCTTTTTCTAATTTAAAAAAAAATAAAATCCTTCACTTTTATCCCTCCACTATCCTTTTTCTATCAAAATTAACAGACTAACATGTTCACTTTTCAAATTCCATATTCAACTATACTAATAGTCATGTGTCAACAAGCAAGCGATAAATAAATACTAACCTTTGTCCTACTCTATCCTTCTGCTATAATTCCAAATCCAAATAACTGACCAACCTATCCACCACTTAAAATGTACTTGCATGTTTCACTATACTAATTCAACACTAATCCTCTGTGGGTCCCGTAGTAGCGTGCTACCCGCCGAAAAAGTGATTTGACGCCTCGTCAGGGGTAATAAGCGCTATATAAATGCAATTACAATTACAATACTTGTGAAGCTTGTGTGGCTGAAGGGAACTGTGTTTCACACTTGTGAAGCTTGTGCCACTGGAAGGAGCTCTGATGCCCACCTGTGAAGCTTGTGCCGGTGAAGGGGGCTGTGATTCACGCTTGTGCGGATGAAGGGAGCTGTGTTTCACACCTGTGAAGCTTGTGCCGGTGGAGGGAGCTCTGATGCCCGCTTGTGAAGCTTGTGCCAGTGGAGGGAGCTTTGATGCCCGCTTGTGAAGCTTGTGTCAGTGGTGGGAGCTTTGATGCCTGCTTCTAAAGCTTGTGCCGGTGGAGGGAGCTTTGATGCCCTCTTGTAAAGCTTGTGCCGGTGTTGGGAGCTGTGATGTCGGCTTGTAAAGCTTGGGCCAGGTGAAAGCTGCGAGTGCGTCTTGTTTTCCTTCTCAGACGTGCATGAATAATGCATGCCGACCTTACCGTGGCCGGGGCCCTATTATGCCACACTCTTCAATTATTAACCCAGTAAACTGCTGTAATGCAAGAGCACACTCGGTGGACCCCACCCCAGCCCTCCCGGCCTCCCACTGGATTCACATAATATGAGGGATAGAGAAGAATCATGAGGACGAAGATAAGGGGGAAGGAGGGCAGAGGAAGACATATACAGAGAAAAGGAGAGCTGAGGCAGCGCTGGTGAGGGCGGTGAGACTTCCTAAAGATGGCAAGAGGTGAGAAGCAGCAGACACTACCAGGGCTTCGAAGCCATCTACGCCAGAGTTTGTGAGTTCCAAAAAGTAGTACATTTGCACCCTTTCAAGGAGTACAACAAGAAAAATCAAGAGTCACAGCAGGACAGTCTTGGGGCCTCCACACCCAACCACCAAACCAAGAATTTATTTTGAGGGGTTTCACACCCCAAACACCCCCACTGAAGCTAACCCTGCCGTCCAACCTGGGCCTGGCAGCTCCCCTGGGATATCATGACTACTGTCACGTGAAACCCAACACCTGGAGTCCCTGCCCTGGGATCACTTATTTTAAATGTATTTTCACTGCATGCACACGTCTTCCTCTCTGCTACAAGAAGCCTTGATGGTAGAGTTATCAAATTAATACATGTGGGCGGGGCTCCATGGTTCTAGTCCTTGCCTTTTACAAATCATTTTATCAACTGACTGACAGCCTCATGTACTAAGCCCAAGTCACAAATAGAGGAGGGCGGGCAACCAAATATGGCGACCTAAGCCATGTGTTTAGCCTGGTCCTTCGAGTCCGTGCACGTGCCAAGCCATGAGACCGTTTGGCCTGTATATCATGCAACAAAAAGTCTTGATGGTAGAGTTGTCACTTCAGTGATTGTTGGCGCAGCTCCATGTTTCCAGTCCTCACCTTTTAGGAATCATTTTATCAACACAGACGGCCCGGTGTACTAAGCCCAAGTCACAAATGAAGGAGTACACACAGGCAAACAGGGCAAACTAAGCCATGACAAAATTTGGTATGTATATCATGCAACAAGAAGTCTTGATGGTAGAGTTGAATGTAAGCATAACAATTTTGGAAAGTTGAATAATCGTGGACCTTACATTACGTGTCATAAACATATTTATGCAACCTCTGTTAATAGGTATCAAAAATGTTTTATTTTTATTAATACAAACAATTTTACTTTATGTACACATTAAAAGAGAAAACAGTCCTCTATAACCAATTTTGCACTATGATTTGGCAGTAGAAATTCATGAATTAATTCTTGTATTAGCCCACTACCCAACACATATTTCACAGTGTTAATAATAAATGTCTTTGAGATTGAAAGTATTTGCAATAATTCAATGTTTATCAAGACATATTCATAGACTATAAATAATCACTTCATTTTATATAGAGGATATTCATTTCGGGCATGGCTCTTGAAAATCTGTGTCCTACGCACGTTTCGGCTGTAGGCCTTCATCAGGAAGCCATGTACATAAACAATGAAACCTCATAAGGTGTGGCAGAAGATCTGACTTCTGAGGTTGTGATAGGGTAGATCTCAGACCTGGTGTGGAATAGTGAGTTCTCTCATATAGTGCAGGCAAAGCTTGGTTGGACCTAAGCTGTGGGAGTGATGCAGTCCAAAATAGAAAACCAGGAAATGGATAGTAAAAATGCCAGGACGGACAGCGTATTAAATGTGATCCACTGCTCAGTTAGGCTGGAAGATTACAGCTGACGGTGACAGGTGTTCAATCAAGATGAAAAGAACAGGGTAAACTCGCGGTGTTGCCTGTATAACAGCAGGGCTTGCCGTGCCTCTGGTGCGGAAGGCCGGTAGTAAACGAGGTCCCATTATCGCCGCGTTTTGGTGCAAAACCGGACAAGGAGTTGTCACATCAGTGCATGTTGGCGCAGCTCCATGTTTCCAGTCCTCGCCTTTCAGAAATCATTTTATCAACTGACTGGCAGCCCAATGTACTAAGCCTGTGCCTCAAATACAGGAGTATTTATTTTTAAAAACAGAACTTTCAGCGTGATAGGGTCTGTATTACTAGGACTCCTAAACTGAAATAATCAGTCACTGTTGTAATTATTGGTACAGTTTAAAACCTCAAAAAAGCTAACTCACTAGCCCTGAGGAAATCAAACAATTTAGAAATTACAATTATATTCACCAAAATGAAATTCAACAAGAGAAAGAATAATGAGAAGCAACACAGGAAGTATATTTCAAAGAAACTTATTATTTGTATCTTCAAATCAAATTCATATTTTACAGGGGTACACAATCAAATTAATTAGAAGTAAATCTTAGGTATAAGGAAGCGGCAAAATCATTCCATAAATACACAAGATTGATAATCCAGTCTGTATACTAAATGAAGAAATAACTCCTTGTTGGAATAACCAGAAAGTCAGATGTAGAATGTAGACATGGACTGGTGTGTCGACGTTTCGGTCTTATATGGTTTTATCCTAAGACCATCATCAGGACGGAGAATTTAGTGCAGTATGGATGACCCTTATATTAAAAAACACAGATTGCACTGCGAGCATTCAGAAGTGCAGTTCAGTATGTAAATTCATACCCTTAGGGATTCAAAAACTTGTCCATTTGATGGCGTTTCAAATAATGATTCAAGCCAGGTTTTGTTTCGCGATGCTTAGAACCGGAAACGTTCTTAATCGTGAGAAAACGGAAACAAACAGCCGCAAGCGTCGGGTCAAAGGTGATCAAATACAGGAGGGCGCGGAGGCAGAGTAATAGGGCGGGACAAGCCAGAGCAGAGCCACGGATCTGGCTCGGCTCTTAGATTCTATGCCCGAGCCGAGCCATGAAAACGTCTGGCATGTAATTTATTGTGCAATAAACATAGCATAAAAAATATAATACAATCTCTTCAAAATTCACCAATGTCTATCTCTTTAACATGCGCAGTGTTTCACCTTCCTACATCAGATTATATCACAGCACAGGCAGATTCTTATTAATAGTGATCGTTTTTAGAAACATTCATAGCTCCCCCCTCGACCCCATGCCCCCCGCCCCCGGCCTCACAAAGACAAAGCCATTATTGAACACAGAGGCAGGTCAGTTTTCATGTGAACCCTAAACGTGGCCTAGATTCTTAAGACAGATGGAGCAGCATTATTGTCTATTAAAGCAAACATAAGAGGTGCTCGTGCAGCGCACATCCTGAACTCAAGCATTTAAAAGTGCCCTGGTGTGATGATAAAGAAAATGGAGGATCTGTGAAAATAACTATTTGCCTAGGGTCACATAGTTTGGACAAGCAGAGAAGCTGGAACTGATTCCGTATTATCTGATTTGCCTTTTTGAAATGCAGCCACCCAGGTCTGTATTATGAATAGGGCTCACTTTCCATATTTGTTCCACGACGCACGTTTAAAAAGTTGTGTCTGGTGCAGATGGGGATAGCGTGCCATATCAGAAAGCATGCACTGCCCCCAGGGCAGCCGCAACCTCGCATTCAAGTGAAATATGGAGCAGCGTTTGAAAGCTGCTCCGTGTTTCACGATGCAGGCGGCAGCCCGCCGGCAGTTCATGAGGGGAGAGAGATCCGATGGCAGGCGGGTGGAGTGAGTAACTGCACCTGCCTGAAATGGGGTGTTTAGGGGGGGGGGTCCAAGGGACTCCCTCGATCCCCTTCAAAAGGTGCCTCTTGGAGACGCACTGAAAGGGCACCTCTTTTTTGTGACGTACTTTCAGTGCACGTCCTAAGGACATCCTTGCCTCTGCACCGATGACCATAATACGACGCGGGCACAGAAGCAAAGTGATTCCCTCAGGGAACGCCCTCTTATATCGCTGGTGCAGTACGTGCACCAGAGCTATCTGTATTACAGAAGGGGCCGCACAAGCATCTGCAGCTGCTGCTGTAATACCACTATGTCCTCAGGGTGCACAAAGCAGGCACACGCACCCATTGCGCCACTGGGCACAATGTATAATACGGACCCAGATGGGTCTCTCCCTCTGCTCTCCCTCGCTCTCTCTCCCTCTCTCTCTCTCTCCCTCTCTGTTCTCTCTCTCTCTTTTAAAGATCACTGTTTTGTCTTTCATTCTTTTTGTGTTGAAATTATTTTATTGAATGCACAAATGCCAATATAAACAAAGCCAAATACAAGCAGCCAAAGTATGAGAGAGTGATACAGTTGTCAAGTGTGATACATATGAATCCGGCAATGGGGATGGCAGAGCCAGTGTAACAGATAAGCAAGCACAAAGCCACAGGTAAGCAAGCACAAAGCCAGAGGGAGAGGGGTTCAGAGAGGGGAAGATAGAAAAAAGGAAGGGGCTAGGCAAACAACGGCAGGGGGTTGGCCAAGGGGGGGGGGGGTCAGTTTTTCCCTAGGAAGAGGAACTCATCAGCCCTATCCATCAGGTTATAAATCACCTTCTTGTAGGAGGCAGCCCTAAACATGGCCGCAAGCCATTCCCCATGAGTTGGGACCTGTGTAGAGCACCAAAGATGCACTGTGCAGATTTTGGCCGTTGTGAGAGCGCTGGTGAGGAAGCAGTGAGCATGGTGTGTTAGATGGGGGAGGTCCACCAGGTCGTGCAGGAGGAGCAGCCTTCCTGATAGTGGGGTTGGTATATCCAGGGTCTCCCCCAATGTGGGCCCTCCACTGGTCCAGAAAGGATGGACCACAGGGCGTTCCATGAGAAGGTGAACCATGTCACAGGATGCATGGTCGCACCTCCAACCGGAAGAATGGGGCAGCAGTCCGGCAGTGCACAGCTGTGCCAGCATCCAATGCCTGCCCTGCAGTATCTTGAAAAGACTGTACTTTATGCGGGCCTCTTGCGTCCACCCCAGGGACTCCAGTATCTCCACCCAGTCCTCATCCTCGTATTCCACCTGGAGACAGGTCTGTCAGACCTCTCTGAGGCGCTCCACTTGCAGCTGTGAGTATAGATGGAGGCTTAGAATGTTATAAAGCCCGGACATCACCCACATAAACTGGCCCAATGAATTAAGGTATGTGAGCACCAGGGCCGCGGGCATAGTCTGCCCACTAGACAGTGGCGCAGTTGCATATAGCACCAGTGCTAGGTTTGCGGCAGGCGGAATCCCTCCCACAACACCACATAAAACTTTAGTTCACCCTGAGAGAGCAGGTGCAACGAGGTATATATGGCCGCCGCACGCCAGTGAGTCCAGTCAAGCATGTCCCCATCAATGCAGATACCATGATTACACCATTTGGGTGCTTTGTCATGAAGGTATGTATCCACCAAGAGGACCTTGTGGATTCGCAAAGGTTCAGTACATTGCTTGGACCAAAGGAATCAGGGTCCCCGTGCCTGCAGGTATGGGTAGGTGGAGGGCAAGCAGCCATAGTGAGCCATAGACGAGCTGGTTTTCAATTGTCACCCATAACGGGAGATCCTGAACACAGGTATGCATTAATGGCAACTGTGCCAGGTGGACAGCCATACAATAGTGCTCCACAGACGGAAGGCCCAAGCCCCCTGCCTGTGGGTGATAAGTTTCTAAATGGCTAAACATGACCTTACTGACCGCCAAAGGAAGGCCTTGACATGTCGGAGTTTTGAGAGAAGTGTCAGCATGGGTAGCATGCCCAGTACATCGGTGAAGCGGCGGGGTCACCATTTTCACAGCTTGCATGCAGCCCCAGAGGGACAGTTTCAGGTGCAACCACTTGTTAAAGTTGAGCCGCATGAAATAATATATGAAATACCAACATTTGAAAAGCGCACAGCTACCTCCAGAGAGGTGTCCCGGTGATGGGGGCTGTTGGGAAGATTAAGCGAGCTATTGCCCAGAGTCTCATGGTGCTAGGCTAACCTGCTGCCAGCACCGGGGATCAAACCGTGAACCCCGTGGTCCGGAGTCAGGCACCCTGGCTGCTGCGCCACACCTCTTCCTCTGCAGCATATGAGTGGGTCGAGGTTATACTCTATCATGTGCTCCGGACCCCTGTTGACTAGAGACTGAGGTATTTTAGGTGGGCAGCCTTCCAGTGAAGCGGGAATCCGGCTATGGTTGCACAAGTGGAAACTCTCACGAGCACAAGGGCTTCGCTCTTACCCCAGTTGACTTTGTAACTTGCAATGGCAGCAAACTCTTCAATGGTCTCCAGAACCACGGTGACAGAAGCAGGCAAGGCCGAAAGAATAAGCAGAATATCGTCTGCGTCCAAGTATAGTGTCGAGAGTCCACCGGGGTAGGGATGACCACAGTCCGATCTGACTGGCGTAAGGCCTCCACCAGGGGCCTCATGGAGAGAAGGAAGAGCAGAGAGGGCAAACCTGCTGAGTTCCCGAAGAGCTGAGAAGGGGTCAGAGAGACAGCCACCCCAATTTACCCCTGCCGTGGGGGGGGTCATAGAGCCAACGCACTTTGGAGGTGAAGTCCGCATCGAGGCCGAATTTCTGGAGCGCTGCGAACATGTAGCCCCACTCTATCCTGTAGAAGGCCTTCTCGGCGTCCAAAGACACAGCCAAGGCCTCCTCCGGCAAGTCCACCGCTGACCAAACAACATGGGCAAGGGTCCACAAGTGGTTATGAGATTGTTGACCGGGGACAAGCTCCACTTGAGAGTGGTGGACGAGGGAGGGGAGGACTTTCGTGAGGTGTGTAGCCAGGATGTTTTTCATTCTTGGCTCACCATGAGAAAAACTGGCACAGAGATAAGAGACCAGACTCAGAGCCCCCAAAGCAAACTCCAGAACCAAGAATGCATTTATTTGGGGATGCCACACCCCAAACACTCCACCTGAAGCTACCCCCCTGGCAGTACCTGTGCACTTGCTGTACGCCTGCTGCCTCCGAGCCGCAGACAGGTGGAGAGGAGCGCAAGCCTCAGTTACCAAGGAGCGGTAATGAGGCCTCCCCATCCTGGCCTCGTACCTCAGGCCATGCGTCTCTTCAGTAAGGTCTTTACCGCTGTCAAGTTGGGGGCGCTGCCCGTCATCCGGCGGGTGCCCGAGTCCATGGTGGTGGTATGAGGGAGTGACTCGAAATGAACACAAACGCTGCAATCCCTCATTTATGGGCCCCTGTATTAGTCTGTGGTAAACTCTGTTGTTGTAGTAGTGTCAAGTAACCCGGGAGCAGCGGCGTAGCAAGATCAGGTGGTACTCGGTGCGGAACATTTCTTGTCACCCATCTTGACAAAATGGCAAAAATGTGTTTTTTAAACACATATTTTTGCCATTTGTCAAGCCTGGGGTGACAAGTGTCATCACTGAGGGGGGTGACAAAATGTCAAAAATATGTTGACTGGAGCAGCTCACTCCGGGGAGCAGGGCTCACAGTTCAATCTCCGGCACTGGCGACAGCTCAGATGAGCACCATGTGACTCTAGGCAATAGCTCACTTAATCTCCCCGTCGGCCCCCAGGGCTTTGAGACCCTTAGGGGTGAATAGTTCGCGCTATACAAAATACCGGATTTACGATTTTACCCTGGGTGCAGATTTTGTGCTCTGCACAGCCATGATGTGGTGTGTTAGGTGTGAAGTCAGCTGAAATTTGTGCCTTTAGTAAACTCTTGTTTGTTGCATTTGTATAGCACTGTGGACCCTATTGGCAGTGCTGAAGGGCATTATTAGATGGGTAGAACAGTACGCTGCGAGAAAAGGCTTGGAAGGGTGTGGTACTTTCAGTGAAGGGAGCGGTACTTGCAGTGCGTCCTCCGTGGGAAGAGGTTTGGTAAGGTGCGTAAGTGACCGGATGGTGTGTGAGTGACCGGGGTGGTGCGTGAGTGACACGGGTCTTGTGTGAGTGACCTGGGTGGTGTGTGAGTGACCCAGATGGGGCGAGTGTGACCCGATGATGTGTGAGGGACCTGGGGGTGCGCGAGGGACCCGGGGGGTGCGCGAGTGACCCGGGTGGTGCGCGAGTGACCCGGGTGGTGCGAGCGTGACCCGGGTGGTGCGAGCGTGACCCGATGATGCATGAGTGACCCGATGATGCATGAGTGACCCGGGTGGTGCGCGAGTGACCCGGGTGGTGCGCGAGTGACCCGGGTGGTGCGCGAGTGACCCGGGTGGTGCGCGAGTGACCCGGGTGGTGCGCGAGTGACCCGGGTGGTGCGCGAGTGACCCGGGTGGTGCGCGTGTGACCCGGGTGGTGCGAGCGTGGCCCGATGATGCATGAGTGACCCAGGTGGTGTGTTAGTGACCCGGTGGTGCATGAGAGACCCGGTGGTGCGTGAGTGATCAGGGTGGGGCTCTCGCGTGTCCTGGTTCACATTGCATAACCCTGTGATGGAGAATGACAAAGCACACCCAGTTTACGTTAGTCGCTTGCTGCGAGTCCCACTGCACAGGTCCCATATGCAGTTTTGGGTGACTAGTACCGAGGCTTCTGTAGCGTAACATTGTGTGGCGTGCAGAGCGTCACACATGGGCTTATTCTGTTTGGAAACAGGGCAGACGCCAAGAGTTCCCAATGAAGGACCGATCTTGGTCTCATAAAATGCCCTTTCCAAGATGGAGGTCATTCCACTGGGTGCTGTTGGAAAACTCAGAATCAATATGTGGAAGAGTTTCTTCCTGTGACGTCAGTTTCGGTTTCAAGAATATAAAAGGATGCACTTAGGAATATGTGGCGCGTTGTGTGACGCATTACAACACATCTCGTACACTTGTATTCATTTTTCCATGATTTTTTTGCTGAAGGTTTGGATTTTTCCTTGTAAATGACCCTTCTTTGATCTTCCATTTTCTGTTTGGTGTTCCTACACCCTTGTGATTGTCCTTTTCTCACTCAGTTGGGATTCATGGTGGAGCTTCGTTTCTTGGCTTTGGTTGTTCTGCTAGTCTCCTCTCTTGGTTCTGGTGCTGGGGGAGTTTGGAGACGTTAATCCCACCACTGCTATCTACATCCTCAACTACACAGACTGCCAAAGGAAGGTTTTCCTCTTTGTGGATTTCTTGTCCTAGATGTGACCATCCAGATGAGACACCTGTCACATTTACATGTATATTCCCCCATGTGAGGTAGCACCGTGGCTACTGGGAGGACTCACCCCTTCTTTGGCAACCAAAAAGGGCTAACGAGAGGCGAAAACCTGGGGAGGACTATCATCTTTACCAAATTAACTCGGCCGAACAGTATCTAATTCATTACGATCGTTTGATCATGTGGGTAGGGTGTTATCAGGAAACGGGCCACAAGGTCTCAAGATTCAAGTTCTCTCAAGATTCAAGTTCCTCCAGATACAGAGCTGGTATCAGGCTTCAGATACAAAAATAGGGGAATACAGTGAACTTAAAGACAGACTTATTTCAGGGACCGCAGCTAAAAAAGGAATTGCTACGTGGTATTGGCTGATGATTGAGATGGAAGATGGGGATTTTACTTTGCCGGTGGTTTTATGGGGGGGGATGCTTGCCCACAGACAGAGCCACACACAGACAGAGCCACACACAGACAGAGCCACACACAGACAGAGCCACACACACACAGAGCCACACACACACAGAGCCACACACACACAGAGCCACACACACACAGAGCCACACACACACAGAGCCACACACACACACAGAGACACACACACATGCAAGGTTTAAACACTATTTGCTGTTTAGTGGACTGCTCTGTATATGTTTTTATCCGATGTAGGTTTGGTATGGCCAATGTTCTTAGTTTGTAGTTTTAAATTATGTAAGGCTGACTGATGAAATAATAAATAAAATAAATTGAGACTGAAAAAACAAAGCATTCATTTAGGCGCCCTCACATCACTGGGTGTACTTGATACGTTATAGAGCCCACTTTAAATGTTCCTAATCACCTTTAAGCCTTATGCAGACTCACTTGGCTATAATACAGCCAAAAAGCTGGATGACACTATATATGATATGTTCTGCGAAATCTATATATGTAGCTAGATATAATATATATCTTTCCAGCTATCTCAAGAGCTATATATATATATATATATATATATATATATATATATATATATATATATATATATATATATATATATATATATATATATACACACACACACACACACCAAAATTCCTTTTTGATAAGGAAGTCACTGCACTCCAAGTAAATCGTTCAATAACTGGATTTATTTCAATTGTGCAATTGATCACCACTTACGCGTTTCAATCATAGATCTTTACAACCCAACAGAACCATCATATCTGCGCTCTAATGCTTGCTGTGTTTGATGTTTGTATCTCGCGAGTGCTCCTACTAGACATATCATAACACTCAGCTATACTACCCCCGAACCAGCAGTTTTTTGTAATTGCTCACATCAATCATCTGGCATCCTCACAGCCCCCAGTCATGCTCTCATACTCTAACCACGCCCAGGGATGTCTCTGGCTTGCACTCCTTCCGGTCACCCAGAGCATTCACACTCTCCTTCAAGAGCTTGTCCCGGAAGTACTACGGTAGTCCCGCCCTATGACCTTATTCAAGCTTCGCCCCTTTGTGTGAAGCCAGACTTGCTCACCCGCAGGAGCCATATTGGAACGGTGCTATTTATACACAAGCTGTACTAGAATAATAGTGTTTTTTATATTGGCACCTTTATTGAAGAGATAGCTATTCCTTTGATTTACATAGGTATTTATAAATTGAAAGACAAAGAGGCAGGTGTACACGCTAACTTGGGTTATGCAACTATGCTGTAGGACATAGGTCCAGGCAAATGACAGTGCACTGAATCCCACTGAACTTCGCATACAGGGGCAAAGCAAACTAATAATTGCGCTTGTTGTGCTGGCACTTACGCTATGTTGGAGAAATTGCTATTCTGTATGTTTACATGGGCATTTTCCTGTTGAAAGTATTTCAAAAAGTATTTAAAAAAGACACGTGTACTCGCTACCCTGAGTTGTGTGACTATGCTGTAGTGTATAGGTCCAGTCCAATGGCAATGCACTGGAACCCAGTACACTTCGCATAGAAGAGGGGAGAGCAAAATTATATAACTATGCGGTTCTTGAACAAAGACAATCGTACTATACCAATAACTAAAAGTTGCGACCATGACCCCGTTTGTTAAATGCCTTCGTGGGTCCCTAGCTGTCTAAAAAGTGTGCCTCCAGACAGTAATGCAAATGTAGTGTGATGTAATATCATATCCTGCCCACCTCATATACACTATCTGCCCACTTAGTTCCACTCAATACAGTCATTCAGGCCCACTTGATTCACCTTCTCTGGAAAAAATCCAACGTGCCTTTTTCCTAGCCAGTATGTCTTTAACACTGTATGTGTCTCCGACTATTCTCTCAAGCACTTTCCATTTCAGGTCCCTGAACTTATGTCTCTGCTCCTGATAGTTCCGAGCCAGTCGTCTGGTCAGTTTCCCTGCCCTGAGGGTATTGATATGTTCCTGTATCCTCACTTCAACTTTATGGGACGTTAGACCAATATAATGCAATCCACATGCACAAGTAAGTCTATAAATTGCATTTGTGGTATTGCAATTGCTGAACCTATGCAGATGCCACGTCGAACAGTTAATCAGCAGGACACTTTTGGATGCCTCCTTGAGATCACACACCGAGCAACTCCCACACCGGATGTGCACTGATAGAATGCCTGTTTCTTTTTTGTGCTGAATGGGGTTGGTGTGAACCAACCGGTCTCTTAAGTTTGGAGCTCCCCTGAATGCAAACCTTGGAGGCGGCATCTTTGTCTCACTCGTGTCCAGCAGTATCTAATGCTTTCTGATGATCTGTCTAATTTTAGTTGACAGAGCGAAAGTCGTGACCACTGGCACTCACATCTCCTTATGACTCATTTCTTTCTAACAGGAGCCTCATGGGGGCATTAAGTGCTCTCTTGTGTGCTCTTTTCACCACCCTAGTTGGATAGGCTCTGTTTTCAAAAGTTGTCACCAGGTCCTCAGAATGTTCCATATACTTTTTTGTTGATGTACAGTTCCTACGATTTCGTAAAAATTGCCCCACAGGAAGGTTATCCCGCAAGGCTCTAGGATGAAAGGAACAGTCGTGTAACGAGGAGTTCCTATTGATGGGTTTTTGATGGACACTTATATGAAGTTTGTTGTCGACTGCAGCAATGTCCAGATCTAAATAGACAGCCGAGTACCTACTGATGGTCCATGTGAACTTGAAGCAACTGTCCGCCTCATTCAGCCATCTTAAAAATTCTGGCAATTTGTCCTCTGGCCCTGTCCAGATGCACAACACATCATCGATAAACCTCTTCCAAAGACAGATGTTCTATTGGAAGGGATTGGAAACATGATAGATAAAATTCTCCTCAAACTGGCGACATAAATGCTAGCCAGACTGGGCACAAATGTGGCCCCCATGGAGGTCTCAGAGATCTGAAGGTATAGCTGGTTCTTATAGCCGAAGAAATTTCTTGTGAAGTCCAACTCCAAACACTTAAACACAAAGGACTGCGGTGTGTCATAAAACCAGCCTGGCATCATTGGGTATGCTGGTATACAGGGATTCAATATCTATTGTCCCTGAAAATTGGTGCTCCGGATCATAATCAACAGGGCCCAAGATGTTGGTGTTATCCTGGACAAATGAGGGTTGAGTTATAACAGATTCCCTCAAGAAAAGATCAGTTAACTGTGATAACCGCTCCAGTAATGACTGAATCCCCAACACAATCGGGCAATCCGGGGTTGGACTCTGTGCGCTGTATGAATCTTCGACAAGATGTAAAATGCTGGGGTCCTGGGTTTCTGATACACAAGGAAATCTGTTTCCTTGAGAGCATCCTTCTCTCTGGCATTCGACACCATGGCCCTGATCATATCTTGAGGTTCTCCTGTGGATTCTCGACCCAGGTGTTAGTAATTGGCGCATACCCCAAGTAGTTTGAGGGTCTCCGCTTCATAATCCTTAGTGTTCATGTCCACTACCGCGCCACCTTTCTGCCGGTTTTACAGTTATTGTCCCATTGTTCTGTAGTGATTTTATCTCAATCCAATCAGTCCGGCTCAGGTTATGAAAACTATGCTGACTGTTCAACTGTTCCAAGGAGGCGATATCTTGGAGTACCCGTTGTTCAAAGACAACCACTTCAGGTCCCACAGAGTAACTCGGAGGACAGAACATTGAGGGGGCAATGTAAATTGGTCAAAAAACAGATGGGAGGGGGGGTCTCTAGTCTTTTGTCCGTAAAAAACTTATGGAGTTTAATCTTCTCATTAGTTAAAAAAACTTTGCCCTGAACTTGAAGGTTTTTTTGTTAGGTGTCGGGACATACCCCAGGCCTTTATTTAAGATCTGCACCTCTCCGGGTGAAAGTTGATGGTCAGACAAATTAACCACTAGATTGTTTATAGATGCGTCCTGCCCCTGCTGCGAGTTCTCCAGGGTGAGTATGCCTGCCACGTTTGCTCCTGGTTTGGGCGGCCCCTGCCTCTCCCCATCTGACCTCCCCTCTGTTGCCTCTGATTCTGGCCTAAAAAAGACCTCAGTAGTGCACCAAGATCTTCTATGGTTCGATTCTGGGGTTAAATATGACCCTGTTCTAATTAGACGTGGATGGTTGCTCACTCGCCTCTTCTTCCTTACTACTGGTGTTGTCAAAGTCCAGTTCTGAAGGGTCCTCCTAGCCTGCAGCGTCATCCCCTCTGATAGTTTTGCTGGTAAGACTGTTCTGTACTAGGTTTATAGTACTTATTTTTCACATAGGTAAAAGCCAACTCATGCGAAAATCGCTCAAGGTTGTGTTTTAAACCCTTAATTTTCTGATTCACCATATAGTTTTTATACTCGGCAAGGTCACTTTGAATCACAGCCAGCTGTTCCTTGGTGTCATTGATGGTAGTATCCCTCTTATCTGAAAGAGACACGTTAGTGATAGATTTCTTACCTTAGAATATCCTGGGGTGTCAGACTAGATCCGGAAAGTTTTCTTCAGCAGTACGCATGTGCGTTGGTAGGAGTCGTCGTACGGCTCCGCCTATTTCGTTTGCGTCGTAGTCGCCGATATGTCCTTGCTGGAGCTAATTGGAGGCGTCCACGCATGCTGATGTCAGTTCTTTCTTTTTCACCCAGCAAGCGCAGATCCAGAGAGAGCGGTATCCCCAGTCATTTTTTTACTGAGTTTTTTAGGACTTTTGTCTGTTTTTTGAGTACTTACAATCCAAGGTGCACAGGGATGCTCGGTTTTAAGTCTTGCGCAGCCTGTCCCTGCACAATGTCGGAGATGGACCCGCACCATGAGTGTCTCTACTGCCTGGGGTGCCACCACAACTCTGAGTCATGCCCCCACTGCCAGGCTATGGCTCTGAAAACTTTGCAGGAGTGGTCCCAAAAGTGGCTAGAGGCCCGGGAGTCTGATTCTGGCCATTCCAGGTCACGGTCCCGTGGGAAGTCGAGGGACGGGCCACGGAGCCATCGCCATCATTCCAAGTCTTCGCACTCTGAGTCAGGTAAGGCAAAGCACAAGCAATTGTAAAAGCGCTGTCACTCTTTGATTTCCCCTCGTCCATCGTGCCACGCGTCTGAGGGTGCGGGTGGCACCTGCGGAGCCTCCGAAGTTGCCGATGGCCTACCCGCCTTTCCGGGTCCATCGGTGACTCCGGCCCAGTTGCAGGAGTTCCTGTCAGCCATGGCACATGTCTTCGGACCGTCCAGCCCAGCTGGTGCGCCTTGGAGACCCGCAAGCCCGACTGGGGATCCTCGTGCTTAGACATCTTCGGCTCTGTTCGGCCATGACGCCAAGAGACCCCCATGGATCCAGGCATGGATCCCCGTCCATGTCGGTTGGCCCTGTATCCACCGACATTGACGGCGCCACCACCGGGGTCGACCATTGTCCCGGCCGTCGCCGTCCTTGGCATCCTTCCCTTTCCCTTTCTTCCACCACCTCCTTATGTTCCACCTGTTCGGCATGTGGAGGCCGGAGAGGACTGGGAGGGGTCTGAAGACCCTCTTGCCTCACAATGCGAGTTAGACCTGGACTGGAATGAGTATCAGGATTATACTCAGGAACCTGGCTCACTGTCTCCTTTTACCGTGGCTACGGAGGCGGGTGGTTCCCATTCTGTGGTGTTGCCTAGGGCAGCCGAGGCTCTCCACCTCAAGCTTCTGACCGTGGCAGTCAGGACTAACCTCCTGACAGAGGGGCTTTGGCCGGCTTCTTCTTCTACGGAGCCTCTGCTGCCCTTTAATGATGCACTCTCGGACGTTCTTTTGGGCACCTGGTCCAGGTCCAACACAGGGCCTCCTGATGATAAGAACGTGGCCCGACGCCATTGCCCGGCCCGGGCGACCCTGTGTTTATCTCCCAACACCCTACCCCTGAGAGCTTGGTTGTCCAGGCCTCTGCATCCCAGAGTGCTTTACCTTCCGCACCACTAGACAGGTAATCCAAGAAACTGGAGCAGTTTGGGAAGAAGATTTTTTCTTCCGCCAGTTCTGGACTGCGATCTGTGAACACTGCATGTCTTGGGCCGTTATTCCCAATCTATGTGGGATACGATTGCGCAAGTGCTGCCTCAGTGTCTGGTGGAGGCTTGTACAGTACTCTTCCAAACTATTGCTGAGGGCAGAGACGCAGCCAAGTTTGTGTGTCCGTTGTGGTCTTGACACTGCTGACTTGCGGGGCAGAGCGATTTCCACGACAGTGGCGCTACGCCACCATGCCTAGCTGAGAACGACTGGCTTTTCAGGGGATGTCCAGAACACATTGATGGACATGCCCTTTGACGGCACTCGCCTGATTGGCAATAAGGCAGATTTCGCGTTGGAGCGTTTGAAGGACTCGCGGGCTACAGCCAAGTCCTTGGGCCTTTCGACCACACGCACTCAGTCAGTCAGTCAGAATATCTTTATTCGACTTAATCAAAGTCATACAAAGAGAAAAAAGACAATAAAAACAACACATAAAAGTATGCATTACAATCATAACGATTTCAAAAAAAAAAAGGAAAAACATCAAAACTCGGTACGCATTATAAATACTATTTACACAGTTTAAAAGATAAATTTATATATAAGACAATACCTAAGGTGTAATTTCATTACGTTTAGTAGTTCTTTAGGGCGGGGGTTGGCCAGCGGCTTTCGCCCTAGCTGCCGCGACTAGGAAATTTGCGAGGCTAAATACTGTGCGTGGATTGGTCATAAGCTGTAGATAGAGCAGTGCAGGGCGCACCTGTGTGAACCCCGCATTTTTCAGTAAGGGGAGCAAGTATTTTTTCCTCTGCTCTTGAAATAAACTACAAAACATGACGAAGTGCATTGTGTCCTGCACAGAAAAGTGGTCGCAGCTGCAAGGGGCGGCTAATTCTGGCTTCTGCCAACCCTTAAAAGAACCTAGATAAAAATGAATAAGATTGAACCTTAATTTAGTTAATAAAAACCTGTGGTAAGGGATTGTTACAAAACGAAGGTAAGGAGCCAAATGAGGATCGCTGACTAGTAGAAGGTGAGCCCTTACTGCAGGTTTCTGCAGCTCGACTGCCTCGCGACTTGCTTCCTTCCTCTCTCGGAAGGCCTTTTTTGTTTGAGCTATGTCACGAGCCGTGACATTCTCTGGGCAGCGGAAAAGTTCTGGGCGACCCAACTCTGAAAAAGATTTACTTAAGTAGGCCAGCCAGGGGATTTTACTCTGATTATCCAGTGATAGGACATCCCTCAGAATTTTATGATTCAGAGGTAGGTCAGCATTTAGCCATATTTTCAGCCATAAGATCAAGGGTGCAACGCTTAGTAGGTCCGACAAATATGGCAACCCAACTTCCTTGTGGATGGAATAAGTTGGGGTTGATTGGGGGACAGAGAGAAGGGATCTTATGAATCTATTTTCTGCTCTCTGAATGGGGTCGAGGTTTACATAACCCCACAGAGGAGATCCATATGATGCGATGGCAACAGGCTTACTATTGTATATCTTCAGCAACGCTTCCATAGGCCTGGCTCCCAACTTGCCTGCAAAACCCAGAAGTGCGGTGGCAGATCTAGTTACTGCCAACCTTTTAGCATTTATTTGTGGGCCCCAGGTACATTTTTGGTCGAACAACACTCCCAAATAGGGAAATGTGGTTACCTCGGACACTGGAGTCCCGCTGCAGAAGAATGATTTATGTCTTCTCTTTGCACCCTCTAGGCCCATAACCATGGTGTGGGATTTGGATGCATTGACCTTTAAATCCAGATTATCCATGAAGGAACCAAAGGCATCAAGGAGAACCTGCAGACCAACACCCGTGCGGGCGATCAACACGGCATCGTCCGCATACAGGAGTGCCGGGATATGGGTATCTCCTGCGCGCGGGACGTCCGTGCCCATGCCCCTCAGGTGCGCCCCCAAGCCGTTAATATAGATGGTGAAAAGCGTAGGGGCCAGAATGCATCCTTGGCGCACCCCCTTAAGGGATTTAAATGGGGAGGTGCACCCGCCGTTGTTGGACACTCGGACGGCTGCAAAGAGCTCCTGGTGCAACGAGGCCATATACATAACCAGGGCTTCATCGATCCCCAAGTCCAACAAAATCAGCCATAATTTGGACCTATTAACAAGGTCGAAGGCCGACGAGAGGTCCATAAAGGCCAAATAAACTGAGCCCTCCTTAGCCATTGTGTACTTAGAGATGAGTAGATACAAATTAGTGCATTGCTCGATCGTACCTTTCCTCTCTCTAAAGCCATATTGTAAATCACACAATCCGCCGCATCCCTCGACATTCTCCCTCAGCCTTAGTAAAAGAACTCTCCCCAGAATTTTAACGGTTGAGTCCAGCAGGGATATAGGCCTATAAAATGCTGGGTCGTCCCGCTGACCTTTGTTTTTATAAATGGGGACGATAATGGAATTAGCCCACGAGGTAGGTGCTGCGTTGAAATTTACTGCATTGAACACATTGGACACACGCACTCCTTCCGCTTCTGCTTTTCGCTCCTTTCGTGTTCAAGGAAGGGGCGCCCAAGCACGTTAGTTTCAGAGCCACGAGCCTGCGCAGCAACAGTCTCAGCGCAGCAGCGGACCTGGGACCCGCAGTGGCCGGTCACGGGGGTAGCGTGCGGGTCAGTCCAACACCCCCCCTGCTGCCACTGCCTCCAAATCTTCCTAGTCCGGTGTTTCAGGCCCACCAGGCGCCAGTGGGTGGCAGGATCCGCCATCACCTCCACCACTGGCGCACCATCACATCGGACAGGTGGGTTCTGCAAATTTTCCGAAGGGGTTACTCCTTCCCCTTCGAGAAGACCCCCTCCCCCCCAGCCATGCCACCACAGTCTCACCGCATGTTGAGGGATCACTTAGCACTTCTCCAGCAGGAAGTTATGACCTTCTTGGCCAAGGTTGCTATTGAGCGCGTTCAGATGCCAGAAGTAGGTTGTGGTTGTTACTCCCACTACTTTTTGGTTCCAAAGGAGGACAAAGGCCTGCGTCCCATCTTAGACCTTCGGAACATCAATCACTTCCTCCGGAAGGAGAAGTTCACGATGCTCACACTTGCTCAGGTCTGGTCTGCCCTCGACCCGCAAGACTGGATGGACCTGCAGGACGAGTATTTTCATATCCCCGTCCTGCCGGCCCACCGGCGTTACCTACGATTCACGGTAGGGCAGGCGCTTCCCTTTGGCCTTACCAGCGCCCCTCAGGTGTTCACCAAGTGATGGCAGTGGTCGCAGTTCATCTGAACAGATCAGGGGTTACAGTCTTCCCCTATCTCGATGACTGGTTGTTGAAGGCGGGCTCGCCCCAAACAGTCATCTCCCACCTCCATACTACAGCCGACTTCCTGCATTTGCTGGGGTTCTCTATCAACGTGCCGAAGTCGCACCGGATTCGTTCTCAAAACCTCCTCTTCATCGGATCGGTTCTGGGCACACCGCAGTTTCAGATTTATCCTCCCGAACAGCGAGTCTAGGACATTAGGGCTATGTTTCCGATCTTTCAACCATTGTCCTTGGTTTCGGTCAGGACTACCTTTAAACTGCTGGGCCTCATGGCCTCCTGCATCCTGCTAACCAACCATTCCAGATGGCATATGCGGGCTCTGCAGTGGGACCTGAAGTTCCAGTGGGCGCAGCATCAGAGGAATCTGTCCGAATACGTCCAGATCTTTTGCTGTGGTGGCTCACGAATCAGCATTGGGTCAGCGGCAGATTCCTCTCCCTTCCCCTGCCGGAGCACACAGTTGTGCCAAATGCGTCCCTCCGGGTGGCCACATGGGAGAGGCAGAGATCAGAGGCCTCTGGTCTCCGGTGGAGTCCCGGCTCCGGATCAACCTTCTGAAGCTACGGGCATCCCTTCTTGCATTGAAAGCATTCCTTCCCTCTGTCAAGGGGAGGGTGGTACAGGTGTTCACAGACAACACCGCCGCCATGTGGTATTGCAACAAACAAGGCGGGGTAGGATCGTGGACCCTGTCAGGAGGCTCTGCACCTCTGGACATGGCTGGAACGTCAAGGCGTTTCCTTGATGGTTCAACACCTGGCAGGTTCTTAAAACGCCAGGGCGGACAAACTCAGCCGAGGGTGCCTGATGGATCACGAATGGCGTCTTAACTCGGAGGTGGCGCAAGGTCTCTTTAAACTGTGATATTGGTTAGATCTATTCGCCACTGAAGAGAACGTACAATGTCCTCACTTCTGCGCATTGGAATTTCCAAGGCGGCACTCTCTCGGCCACGCTCTTTGGCACAAGTGGAGCTGCGGTCTATTGAACGCCTTTCCGCTTATACCACTTTTACCCAGAGTGCTGAAGATCAGACACGACCGGGCCCAAGTCATTCTTGTGGCCCCGGAGTGGGCTCGAAAAGTTTGGTATCCCAAGCTACTCAGTATGAGCATGGATCCCCTGATTTGACTACATCTTCGGTAGGATCTTCTGTCGGAGCAGCAGCTGGCGGTCCTCCACCCGAACCGGACCAGCCTCCACCTACATGCGTGGAGATTGAGTGGCGGCAGTTGGTTCCTTTTGACTTCCCTCCGAAAGTCTGTGATATCATTCTGGCAGCCAGGCATCCCTCAACTAAATCGGTATACGCCTGCAGGTGGAACAAATTTGTGGCATGGTGCACAGCGAAGGCTGTCGATCCCCTTTCTTCCCCTCTTTCAGAAGTCCTTTTGTTCCTTCTTTCTCTGGCCCAGCAGGGCTCTGATCTGGGCACTATCAAGGGCTATCTTTCTGCGATTTCAGCCTTTCTCGGGCTCCCTGATCAGCCCTCTCTTTTCAAGTCCCCTGTTGTGAATAGATTTCTCAAAGGCATTACTCACCTTTGCCCTCCTATTCCGTTTGTGATGCCGCAGTGGGACTTGAACCTGGTTCTTACTTTTCTGATGTGTGCTCCTTTTGAGCCGCTTCACAACTGTTCCCTTCGTTTATTAGCTTTGAAGACTGCATTTTGGTTGCCATCACCTCCGCTAGGTGCGTGAGTGGGCTCCAGGCTCTTTCCTGTAAGCCTCCTTTTCTGTCGGTTCATCCGGACAAGGTTGTGCTTCGCACTTGTCCTTTCTTCTTGCCAAAGTTTGTCACTGCCTTACACATTGGGCAAACTATAACCATACCCACTTTCTTTCCGTCTCCACACCTTCCAGAGAGGGAGAGGCTCCACCGTCCTCCGAGATCATCTGCGGCGTACCCCATGGATCTTCCCTGAGCCCGACACTGTTCAACATCTACATGGGAGGATTTAAAAGGGGAGAAGTCTGCTAGGAAGAGCGTTAACAATGGTAAGTAACTTGTACTTCCAGGTTACTTTCCTCAAGTTTAGAGTGCCATCTCAGAAATAGCGCAATAGTACATTTTCCCTCTCAACTACAATCCATCATTTAAGCACCTTTTAACCTGATTTCTGACATCACTCTACCCAAGTGCACTTCCAAATGTGCGAAAGGACCTAACAAAATTATAATGTAAAGTTCTATGTAGTTCACCCACTTCCTTGAACAGATTCCAATTCCAACGTCGCAGTTTATATTTTTTCTAAATATAAACTATAAATGATTTACCAGTCTCCCCTTCCCTGCAGATGAGCCAGTCAGACAGTGGTGTGGACTTGAGCAGCGACTCTCAGGTCTCCTCCACCAACTGCAGTCAGCGCAGTTCCCCTGATGGAGGCCTGAAAACTGTGAACGGAAAACGCATCCCACCTTTGTTGAGAGGAAACAAACTGGAAGCCGTGAACGGGACTTCAGAGGAACTTAAGGAGCAGAGAACACTCTCTGCCAATGACAATCACCCAAAGAAGAGCAAGGTAACTGGTGTTGCATTAGTTAAGCTGTGCAAAAAGCATTGTTTGTAGTAAATATATTTAGAAACCAAACTGCTATAGAAAATAAAGTTGTACAACTTATCTATACATTCAAATGTTCTCGAAGTATCCATTGGCTTTGCATCATAGTTTCTTTACTGATGGTAATACACACTATAATAGTCGCACCCTTTAGTCGAATACTGGTACACTTTTTTACTTAGTATATATAAAAATCGATTTAAAATGTAAAAAATTGCACTTAAAATGCAGCAATCTGGTAGACATCTAGCTGCGGATTCCTTACATTTGAATTTCCGAGGCATCAGATTGGATCCGGAAATTTGTTCTTCGGGCAATACCTCTGTGCGGTGGTAGGTGGCATTGGTCAGCTCTGTTGCATCGCCGGCGCCACTGAGGCCTGCATGAGCTATATAGGCACGACCTCAGCGTGTCAGTTCAGATCTGTGCAGAGAGCCACGTGTCACTTTTTGTACAAGCTTTTTTCGATGTTTTGACAAACCCTTTTTTTTTTTTTTTTTTTTTTTTGGTGTGTAGACTTTTGGTTTCAAATGTGTGGTGGCTGTTACCGGGCTATGTCTGTGACGGACCCACACTTGATTTACCTTTAATGCCTGGAGTGCGACCACTACTCGAAGTTGTGCTCCTACTGCCGGGGCAAGGGTCCGAAAGGTTTGAGGGAGTGGTCCCTAAAGTTGCTTGTGGAACAGCATTTAGCACAATGTCCCTCTCCTCAGAGGTATAGTTCATGGACCCGGTCGAGATAAAGGTTCAGGCCCCGCTCCAGGAGTCCCAAGTCTTAATCCTCCCACTCTGAAGGCGTAGAGTCAGTCAGGTAAGAAGCACAAACACAAGAAGTCGAGGTATGCTTCGACTTCTCTAGGTTTGGCTGCCAGCGGGACTGAGGAGCCTTGGGGTTCTAGGGCTCGTTTTCCTGATCCTGCGTCTGGGTCTGCTTCCCTGCCTTTCAGGGAGCCTGAGCAACCCCTGCACAGCTTAAAGAATTTTGGCACCATGTGCCTCATTTTTTGTTTGAATTTCATTATTGGCAGTGTGAGAAGTTGCCCTGATATGTGATGTCCACTATTCTAGTGGGCACCCTGTATCAGTCCAAACAACCCTTATGGTGATGATTGTAAAGTCAACCTTATAGACCAGCTATCCTAGTGGTAGCATGGACAAAGCAGTCTTAGGCTAATACTTCAGAGAGCATGTGAAGCCAATTGTTTTACCAATTACAATCCCTTGAATACCAAATGAAAGGACACCACACGAGGTATATATCAAATATATATGTATTAATTACTAACACAACCCCTCTGCACTCTTTGTGAGGTCAGAGTTCGAGATACAGCACAAGTTACTCAACAAGCATACTATAAGTTGCACAAATACAATTTTGCCCTAGGGGCCTCACGAACCATATACTAAGTAAGTGGTATAAGAACCACTTCAGGAGAGGTGAGTAGGCCTAGGGCCTAGGAAATCGCTGGGGCTACACTGAACAACCAAAGGTTAGAAAGTAGGAGTCCCACAGGATGCGTTTGCCGTGTCTAAACACACACGCAGGTTACCATAGACTTTCAATGGGAACCTAAAAGTTACAAAGTAGTTGATATCGGACACTTCCAGGTGGACTACGGGAAACCCCAGTTAAACTAGGACACTTGGATAGTTATTACCCACAGGAGCACCAGAGTACTAGAGTTACCTCACCCAGGGAAGCTGGGTGCATAGGTGTTCTTTCGTGTCGGGTTTAGTTGATCAATCCTAAGGAGAGCTGCAAGAAAGTGCTGCAAGCGACCAGGAGGAAAGTGTCCGGATGGATCCAGGGGTGGATAGGAGCAGTGAAGAACCTGAAAGCAGAGGGGACAGAGTCTGCGTCACTAGCCAGTGACCAGGAAGAAACCAGGCAATGTTGAGATGCAATCAGGTGAGGAGATGAAGCTTGTCTCTGCAGCCATGTGGACCAGGAGGCGTCGACGACGACCAGGAGCTGGATACGGACTGTCCCACGAAGGATCTAGCTGTTGGCGGTGTTGGTATCCGGATTGGACCCAACAGCCTTGGCAAAGGCAATCCACGCAGGAATGGAAGATTGGCTTCTGTTCAACCAAGCAAGGTCTGGGGAGCTTCCCCTTTACAGGAAAGCAGTAGCAAGCCCGGAGCAACCAGGCACGCGGCGTTGTTTCAAAAGGATGTCTTCAGGAGGGCCACTAGCCAACGGGCTAGCAACCGCGAAGACACGTCGAGGAGAAATGCAGGCGCAGGCCCAACGCGGCACTCGTGGAGGGCTGAGCTTTGGTGCACTTACAGCTCGGGGTTGGGGCTTCTCAATCCTCAATGCACAACTTCAAGGACGCTTCAGACGCTGCACAGGTAGCAAAAAGCAGGTACTGCAGGATGTCCGGTCTCACGTCTCTCGTGTCCGCCACGGGTCTCCGCTTTGCTGTGGATGTGGGTCGGAGTCAGAGAAGTCTGGAATTCCAGAGGCTGTGTCGCTAAGACTTCGGGTTCCGGCGGGAGCGTTGACAAAGCAAACCGGCAAGTTACTGTTGGTGCCTGTTTGCACAGGGTGGTCACTCCTTGACCACAAGGGAGATGTCTTCAGTCTTCCAGTCGAAATGTAACGTAGAAGGTCCAAGAGTTTGTTTCAGAGTTTCTTCCAGAATAATCTAATGTCACAGCTCCTAACTTTATACTAATCTAAGGGGCTGAATTACCTGCTAGGTACCTCCTATGGCTGGAACCTGAGAAGGGGGTGGTTACACCCCTTTCTCTTTGTCCAGTTTCGCGACGGAGCTGGGGCTGGAGTGCCCCAGCAACTGGTTTGAACCAGGCTATGCATGGAGCACCTTGTGTGCCCCAGGCAGTGTCTCGAAACAGCAGTTTCCATTGAACCCACCCTGCATTTCCATTGAATCCACTACAGGCTGTCTGGGGGAGATGCCAGCACCTCCCTTGACAGGAAACCTATTGTCCAGGCCTCTACTGGCAGAGTTTCGTCCAGCAGCAGGAGGTCAGACTCGTGTGTGTGGCAGCAGCAGCCATTTTGTGATGCTGAGGCTCTGTTTAACTTTAACCAGGTAAAGCAGTAACTTTACCCTCGAAGGGTGGAATGCTACACCTGCCGCGGGGGGTAGTATTCCAAAGTGTTTTACACCGTACACGACATGTTTTGATAAAGCTAAACCAAAGTTATAATTAACCGCTAGGATTATAATGCACTTAAGAGTATATGGTATGGCTATATCATAGAACAGCTATAAGGACATGGTTCCGAAAGCTGCAGACAGGCTCAGCTCGTGCTAGAGCACCATCTCACATAAAACCAAACACTCGGCCTTCAGGATTGTTAAGGCCTGCCATAGGAGTGACTTATAGGTATATATGTGTCTATATATAAGGGTAGATATAGGAATACTATATCTAGGCAAGGGGTGATTACACCACCTTGCCCAGGGCTGAGTGTTCAGCCTGTGGTGTCAGTTTGGATGGCCTGCCAGGGGTGGCATAATACATGCTGCAGCCCCTGGTAGGCCTTGGTGGGCCTTGGATGCACCTATGCCCTGGGTACCTATGGTACACCATACAGGGGCTCACAAAGGTGACCCAATACCCAATTAGGTGTGTACCTAAAGTACATGGTATGCATTTAGAGCGAGAACAGCTGGGCTGTGGGTCTGATTAGCAGGCCCACAGCCACACTAAAGTCGAAAAACCAGAGTATCACAGCAAAAAGTGGGGGTTACCATAGGAAGCAGAGCCTACTCTCCTACAAGCAGTTTATCTTTTTTTTCTGTATAATGCATACAATAAATTCACAGCTGCTTCATCAACTTTTGCATTTTTACATATTTTTTTACATCTTACGCTTGCAGTTTTGGTTGAAGCAAGAGTTACAATCAGTGTACATGTTTCCCTACTATTCTGCTAGTTAGGTTTGTACTTTGGCTGTTACTGTCTTTACTCGTAGTATTCGTTTTTGTACTCAACATACATTTAAATTGTCTGCCCTTTAGCCTGGGTCAAGTTGCGTCATAGAGGAGGGAACATTTGCGCATTAATAAATCAGATTTGGATTACATTTTATACATACAATTTGTTTTGTTCTAAAATCAAACAATTTATCAACAATGCATAAATGATACCAAACAAACTAGCATATTCAGTTTGTTACACATTTTTACCATGTCTTTATCGTTTTATGATCAAGCCGCTCCCTTTTCTCTCCCCCCCATTGCGTCTTGTCTGATTTTTTCCATTCACATTTGTGTCCCTATGTACCCGTATATTTTTCTTTCCCTTTCTTGATACCTTGTCCTCAATGCTTGCGTATGCTCAGGCGGTGTGTTCTGGTCAAACAGCTACTTCTCCTCTGTTCACCTCCCCACTCTGCTCACTGTCTCCTTCTGCATTGTGAGTCTCTGCGCAAGTCTTACCTAGGATCGGGTCCCAGTACTGCATGATGGGGTATTTACGCAGTCCAGCAATTTCTTCCCTGTGCAGCGCAGTACTTTCTTCCTGGGTCCTTACCCTTAGTGAGTTGTTCAAACTTTCAAAAGCAAGGGGATGCTTAGCCTTCCAATGTTTAGTGATTAATGTATTGGCCACTACCAGCCCTAGGTCTATAACTCTTGAGCCAACTCTTTGCTTCTTAGATCTTGGAAATATCGCCAGTATACATTCTTCCCAGGTGTGCAGGGAAGGTCGATCAGTATATGCTGCTAGCGCTTCTGCTTTCTCTCACCAATATAGGTGTATTGCCCTACAGGACCATAGCTTGTGTAGAAGGTCTGGCCTTGTCTGATTACCTTCGGGACATGCTGTGGTCATCGGATTGAAATAGCTACGGTAATTTGAATCAGTGGTACCTAAATAGGGTTGATGGCTCTACTCAGGAAAGTTCACACATGTATTCGTTCAATCATTAGTATTGAATGACGGTGCTGCAGGGTAGAGAGAACAACCTATCTCCCTATGATGGGCCTAGGTGTTTGGGATTGAAATAGTTGTTTCGCTTGTCAGGCAAAAGGTATGCTCTTTGTACGATGTATGTCTGGATGACACAACATTTAACATTTTTGGCGTATTTGAGTTGGGCTGGCTTGAATAATTTCCCATTCCTTGTCTCTCCACAGGCTTTCCTGGTCTTCTTCCCATCTTGTGCGTAATGACACGAGTGGCTGGATGATGTGTGTCAATAGTGCTTCTGCCAGCCAGTACACTATATGGCTAATGTTCTCCTTTCTTGTGCAGATTTTGGAGCAAAAGGGGCCTTTATTGCTCGGTGTTCAGGTCTCCTCAAATTGGCCTGTCGGTAAATCGTACTCACCAGTCAATGTGCCAAAAAGTATCAGTGTTACTTCTGCAAACAGGTCGCCAAGAGTGTGTATCCCAGCCTCCTCCTATTGTGAGAGCATCGAAACGACCCTAATCGCCGCCACCGATTACATCAAGGTCCTGCTGGACAACGGCGAGACCGCAGCCCTCATCCTCCTTGACCGGTCATCCGCCTTCGACACTGTCTGACACTACACCCTACGCACCCGCCTCCACGACGCAGGAATCCAAGGCAAAGAACTGGACTGGACCTCCTCCTTCCATTCCGGCAGAACATAGAGCGTACGCCTCCCTCCTTTCCGATCCAAAGCCACCAAGATCATCAGCGGCATACCCCAAGGATCCTCCCTCAGCCCGACGCTGTTCAACATATACATGGCCCCACGTCGCCAGACTGCACGACCTCAACATCATCTTCTACGCCGACCACACACAACTGATCCTCTCACTCACCAAGGACCCGATCACCACCAAAACCAACCTCCATGAAGGTATGAAAGCCATCGCTGAATGGATGAAGAACGGGCGTCTGAAGCTGAACTCTGATAAGACGTAGGTCCTCATCCTCGGCTCCAGGCCTTTGGCCTGGGACAACTCCTGGTGGCAGACAGCCCAGGGGGCGGCCCCAACGCCCACCGACCATGCACGCAACCTGGGTTTCGTACTCGACTCGATGCTCTCCATGACCAAGAAAATCAACGCCATCTCATCCTCCTGTTTCAACACCCTCCGCATGCTCCGCAAGATCTACAAGTGGATCCCCACTGACACTAGATGAACGGTCACCCAGGCCCTGGTCATCAGCAGACTGGACTACGGAAACGCACTCTACGCGGGAGCGTCGGCCAAACTGCTGAAACAACTGCAAAGCGTACAGAAAGCCTCTGCCCGCCTGATCCTCGACATCCCTCGCTAACAGCCACATCACACCCCACCTAAGAGGCCTGCACTGGCTTCCCGTAAACAGGAGGATCACCTTCAAGGTTTAGTTGGGAATGAAGATGTATTTGATGATGCTAAGGGAAGTAGATGCTGTTGCGGTTTATCTGCCGATTAAAGTAAAAAAAATATGTTTTAAAAAAAAGGAGGTTCCCCTTCAAGCTCCTCACCCACGCGCACAATGACCCTCCACAACGCCTGTCCAGCACACCTCAAATGGCTCAACTTCTACACCCGAACCGCCAGCTCCGCTGACCTCGCCCTCTCCACCGGCCCCCACATCAGGAGAAGATCATTCTCCTACCTCGCCGTCAAGTCCTGGAACACCCTCCCTATCCTCCTACTGCAGACCAAAGACCTACTAACCTTCAGGAGGCTACTCAAGATCCGGCTGTTCGAGAAACAGCAGCCCCAGCGGCTTGAGACCCTCACGGGTGAGTAGCGCGCTTTACAAATGTCCTGATTGATACTATACGTTATCTTTTGCTTTGTTTCTCGGGGAAACAACTAGGGGCAATGCTGGCGCATTTGGCGTTACGCTCTTAATGAGGTATAAACTGCGCTTGCGACAGCAGCAAGCTAGAGCCAGGCCCGTGGGCCGAACCATTAGATGGAATATGTGATATATCTGTGATAAGGACCACGTTGGTCTTCTTGTGGCAGTGTCGGATATATCTGAAAGAAACAGGTTAGTGTTAGATCCTTACCTTAGAATATCCCCGGCGTCAGACTGGATCCGGAAAGTACCCCTGCGCGTCGGTAGGCGTCGTCTGCGGCTCCACGTCTGTCGTCAGCGCCGTTGGCACCGGGATGACATCGTCAGAGTACTTTTTACTAACTTTTTCGATCTTTTTGATCCTGTTTCGAGTCATAAGACTATCGGTACCGGTAGGGGTGCCCGGGTTCAAACCCTGTGCCGATTGCAACCGACTGAAGTCGGTTACCGACCCCCATCGCCGGTGCCTGTATTGCCTTGGGGCCGACCATGATGACAATTCGTGCCCTCTCTCTACCCCAACCGGAGCACGTAGTAGTGACGGATACGTCCCTCCTGGACTGGGGAGGCCACATGGGAGAGGCGGAGACCAGAGGACTTTGGTCTCCGGCGGAGTCCCGGCTCCATATCATACTTCTGAAGCTACGGGCGATACGACTTGCACTGAAGGCATTCCTTCCCGCTGTCCGGGGAAGCGTAGTGCAGGTGTTCAGACAACACCACCGCCATGTGGTACTGCAACAAACAGGGCGGGGTGGGGTCGTGGACCCTTTGTCAGGATGCTCTGTACCTCTAGCAATGGCTGGAACACCAGGGCGTCACCCTGGTGGATCAACACCTGGCAGGTTCCCTGAACGCCAGGGCGGAAGAACTCAGCCGCCGGTGCATGATGGATCACGAATGGCGTGTGAACTCGGACGTGGCGCAAGGCCTCTATCAGCGATGGGGAGAGCCTTGGTTGGATCTATTCGCCACCAAAGAGAACACGCAATGTCACCAGTTCTGCGCATTGTAATTTCCAAGGCAGCACTCGCTCTGAGACGCTTTTTGTCGCGAGTGGAGCTGCGGTCTATTGTACGCCTTTCCGCCTATACCACTTCTGCCCAGAGTGCTGAAGATGGTCAGGCGCGACCGAGCCCAAGTCATCCTTGTGGCTCCGGACTGGGCACGAAGATACTGGTATTCCGAGCTATTCAGCATGTCAGTTGGTCCCCCGATTCTTCTGCCTCTTCAGGAGGACCTTCTGTCGCAGCAGCAGGGGACGGTCCTCCACCCGAACCTGTCCAGTCTCCACCTCCATGCGTGGAGATTGAGCGGCGACAGTTAAGGCTATTTGACTTGCCTCCTAAAGTCTGTGATGTGAATCTGGAAGCCAGGCGCCCCTCCACAAAATCGGTATACGCCTTCAGGTGGAACAGATTTGTGGCATGGTGCACAGCAAAGGATGTGGATCCTCTCAATGCCCCTCTTACTGAGGTTCTCCTCTTCCTTCTTCTCTGCTCTGGGCACTATCAAGGGCTACCTTTCTGCCCTTTCCGCCTTCTTAAGGCTTCCTGATCAGCCTTCTTTGTTCAAGTCCCCTATTGTTACCAGATTCTTAAAGGGCATCACTCATATGTTCTCTCCTGTTCCTTTCGTGATGCCCCAGTTCTAACTTACCTGATATGCGCTCCCTTTGAGCCGCTTCATAACTGTCCTCTCCTTCTTCTTACACTTAAGACTGATTTCCTGGTTGCCATCACCTCTGCCAGGAGAGTGAGTGAGCTCCAGGCTCTTTCCTCTAAACCTCCTTTCCTTTCTATCCATCCGGACAAGGTTGTGTTGCGGACGAAACCCTCTTTCCTGCCCAAGGTAGTCACAGCCTTCCACATCGGGCAGTCCATCACCTTGCCCACGTTCTTTTCGCCTCTGCATCCCTCGAAAGAGGAAGAGAGGCTCCACCGTCTGGACCCAAAACGTGCGCTCTCTTACTATCTGAAGGCAGAAGGGCCCCACGCATATCTCGTGGATGCTGGGGGGCTGGACTTCGGTGCTGGAGCTGCTCAGGGTCGGGGCTTCTCGGACCCCAAAGCACTCACCAGAGGATCCCTCGGCGGTCGTGCTGGAAAGAAGTCCTGCAGTTCTGATTTTGGCCGGTCCCTCGAGGTCTCGTCGCACCTACGGTTCTCAGCTTAGCTGTAGAGGTGGGTAGAGGTCAGAGGTGCCAGGGAAGCCGGGTCTCGTCGAGCTGGTCAGTCGGATCCTGGAGGAAGGACGTGCAGCAAACCGCAGAGTTCTTAGATGGTGCCTGCGGATGCAGGGTGACTACTCCTTAGCCACAAGGGAGAAATCTTGAGAATAGTCGAGAGTTCCTTTCGTGGAAAGTAGTTTCTTGATTCAAAGATGATCTAATTTGGAAGGGTCCCCGCTCCTGCCTTTATCCTAAAGAAAGGGGTGGGTACGCGACTAGGTCCTGCCCTAGGGGTGGGATCAGGAAGGGGGGTGGTTACACCCCTCTCCCATGCCGGACTTTCCCCAGGCCAGGGGCTGGTGTGCACCTGGAACTGGGTCTAGCCGGCAGATGCGTAGTGAGCACCGGGGTGCCACTTGCAGTCACCATCCTGTAAAGCCCTGCCTACCCAGGATACACAAAACCCTGTCTGGGATGGTGCTAGCACCGCCCCTGACAGGAAACCCTTTGTCCAAGCTCCCCTCGCTGGAAGGACTCCCAGCTGCAGGGGGTCAGACTTGTGTCTGTGGTGGCAGCATCCATTTTGTGATGCTGAGGCTTGAGTTAACTTTAACTGGGGTTCACAGTTACATACATGTCGTGTCCCTCTAGAAGGGTGGAATGCTAACCCCGTCGCCAGAATTGGCGAGGGGTTAGTATTCCAATTCGTATGACACCTTACTCGACATGTTTTGATAAAGCGATACCAGAGTTAGCATATAACCACGAGGATTATATTGCACTTAAGAGTATATGGTACGCGTTATAATGGAACAGCTATTAGGACTTGGTTCTGCAAGCTGCAAACGGGCTCAGCTCATGCCAGAGCACCATCTCACACGATTCCAAGCACTCTGCCTTCAGGATTGTCAAGGCCTGCCATAGGAGTGACTGATAGGAATCTGTGTGTCCATTTTTAGGGTTAGATATAGGTATACTATATCTAAAGCAAAGGGTGATTACACCACCTTGCCCCAGCTGTCGTGCAGCCAGTTGTGTCAGATTTAGATGGCTTGCCAGGGGTGGCATAATACATGCTGCAGCCCCTGGTAGGCCCTGGGTACACCTATGCCCTGAGTTACAGGGTCTGATAAGGTGGCCCAGTACCAATTGGTAAATGCACCTAAGGTACATGGAATCCATTTTACAGAGAGAGCAGTAGGCCTGGGGCCCTGAATAGCAGGGTCCCAGGTCCACTAAGTCGGAAAACCAGCGAAACACCAGGCAAAAAGTTGGGGGCAACCATAGTCCGGTATCCACCTTCCTACAATGACCAGCACTTTGTTGGTTACGTGGGCGCTAAGAAAGGACGGGCGGTGCCCCAGCGGACCATCTCTCGGTGGATCCTGTTCTGCACCCAGGCGTTTTACTCTTTGGCTAAAAAGGAACCTCCTGTTGGGCTGAGGGCCCATTCCACTCGGGCCACGGCGACTACTACTGCCCTGGGCCGAGGAGTCCCCTTGCAGGAAATTTGTCAGGCAGCTACGTGGGCCTCGCTGCACACGTTCGCAAGGCACTCCTGCCTGGACAGCCAAGTCCGGAGGGATGGCTTCTTTGGCGGTTCCGTCCTCCAGGAATTTCTGGTGTGATTATTGGTTCGCAGACCCACCAACGGGATTGGTATTGCTGGGGTATCTATTCTAAGGTAAGGAATCTATCACTAACGTGTCTCTTTCAGATGCACAAGTTACTACTTGTGTAACGATCTATATGTAAGAGACATTAGTTAGTGATAGATTCCTTACTGACCC
Source organism: Lissotriton vulgaris (assembly GCF_964263255.1). Classification (NCBI taxonomy): domain Eukaryota; kingdom Metazoa; phylum Chordata; class Amphibia; order Caudata; family Salamandridae; genus Lissotriton; species Lissotriton vulgaris. The sequence goes on from NC_141693.1 coordinate 1,947,852,840, forward strand.
ACCCATCCTCCCCGTTCTGCGAACCAATATCTAGGGTTAAGGTCATCCCCTTTCAGGGCCCTAGTTTCATGTCACCAGTGTTGGTTTTTATCATGGCTCTGCGTTTCTGGCGCGGAAAAGGTGTGTATAAGAACTGACGTCATCACGGTGCCCGCGACGGACGCGGAGCCGCGGACGACGCCTACCGACGCGCATGGGTACTGCTACGCAAAACATTTCTGGATCCAGTCTGACGCCTGGGGACATTCTAAGGTAAGGAATCTATCACTAACTAATGTCTCTTACAGATATATTGTTATACAAGTAGTAACTTGTGCTACAAATCCACACAATGGAGCCACAAAAAATATATCAAAAACAACAACCAGAATTAAATGGATCAAGCAACAGGTACTTACTTAACACCATGACCACTAAAGAGCACGAACCTAAAAACAACTCAGAAAGGATAACGGACTTAGACCCGGACCTGGACCTAGAAAACGCTGCGGAACCAGGCCCCACAAATCTAAAAGTGGACCTGGGGAACCCCACTAAGCTCATTGATATAGAAAACGTATTAATAAAATACCCAACACTTTTACACTCACAGGCAGGTAAAGTGCCCATTAAGTCGCCCCCCTCTCTCAACAAATCTGCCCAACTCACTCAGATTGCAGCAAGCAAAGAATTCAAGCTAGCCACTCAACCATCACTACAGCAAGAACCACCAGTAAAGGCTACAACAACTATACTTCAACAGTACTTCGCAAAATCAGAGGACTTACACCATCCAGTCAACACCCTTAACCCAGAACTACTAGGACAAACTCAAGCATCAACCAGGTGTGCCTAAACACAGTACCGACACCACCTTTCATGCAAACTACGAACGGCTCCTCTCAATATGGGCCAACTACTCATGAGAATGAAGCACGAACAACTGACTAAAACATCACGCCAGGGCTCAGTCAAGTGCAAATTACTAGCGGCTCCTCTCAAAATCAGCCAATTATTCAAGTAAACGAAGCACGAACAAACAATGAAAACATCACGCCAGGCCACAGTCAGGTGCAAATTATCAGCGATTCTCCTCCGCACCGGCCAATTACTCAAGAGAACGAAGTACGAGTACTTGACGAAAACATCCTGCCGGGGTATAGTCAGGTGACCCACCAAAACTTCAACTGCAACATGTCCTTTCTAGCTTGCCAAGAATGGGAGGAGCTAGTGGCCTCATACAGCAACGATGTCCAAAACAAAAAGCGTAAAGACAGAAGTTAGTGATTAAAACAAACTAACCAAAGACATTTTTTGGGAAACAGTACTTAGCACAATGCAATATTCAACAGCAGCGCTACAATATCAATATCGTAAAATCGATTTACAATTGACAGTGCTTCAAACGTTGGCAGATATTACATCCGCAATTGACAGGAAGCTGGCCGACCTAAATGGACTGATAAAAAGAGGACAGGAAGCTGCCCTCAATGACGAATTACTTCAGCAAGATTGTACCTGTGCCCCAATTATAGACAAACTATCCGTGCTACCATCACTACTGGGCGACCTACTATCTATTGCCACAACTGTAACCAAGAAAACAGGAAGCCCGGACTTACCAGCAATGGGGGGAACAAAACCAGAATCCGAATACACTGATAAGTTATCTTCAATTGGGACTGAAGAAATAGGAGAGAGCAGGGCCCTGCAACATCGAGAGGCTGCAACCCCAGAAAAAGTAGTAATAGAATCATCTGAATTAAGCAAAAAAATTACACCAACGAATATCGGTCGCAGAAACAAAAGAAAGGGGAGGAAAAAGAAAATCACAGCCCAGGCCCAACACCTGTCTAATTGGTTATTATGGCAACCAGCGGATATGAATCATAAAGCTATAAATAATCAGTCTCCCAGCTTCACTACCAGAAGAAGGCACCAAAGGCGACCTTACACAATTGCAAAAAATGCCGCAAGGTGAATCGCACTCTTTACCAAAAGTAAAGCAAATGGAGCCATATAGATATCTTAAACAGAGGGAATATACTATGACTTCTGCAAGCCATCCCAAAGTTAGCTAACATTCATAGCTCTGACCTACTGTATATTGAGTTTTTACCACACAATGGTTTGCCAAACCCTAAAGCCTCCAAAACTAGATTGAAAACACCGGAGATAGCTAGCAGAATTACTCAAGAAAGCAAAAAATTCCAAAATTGGGGATCACACTAAAATCGGTGCTTAAACCACAATACCCAGCTCCATTTCTAATAACAGACAGTCTACCTCGACCAGTGTTTTCAGTCCTAAGGGGAGCAAGGGGCGGAACATCAACAGCCAGTCAGTCCCCCCCCAAAGGAACCCTTGTTTAGGAATGGAAAGCAAGAGCTACAATGCACCATTCTCCAAACGCACCCAAATTGACCCAGGACGCCGTCTTCACCATCCCCTTGATTAGGTTCCAACGAAGTCAAAATCTGCATCTGGAATATTAACGGCTTAAACTCCAAGCTAAGTGGCCGTAACTTCCTGAACTACCTTAAAACCTTCAACATCATTTTACTCCAGGAGACCTGGGAAGATAAACCCTTCGACCTACAGGGATACACCTCCAGCTTCACCCCAGCTACTAAAGGCTCCATATTTGGACGCCGTTTGGGGGGTTTACTCTTCCTCTCCTCTATAACAAAAATAGGTGAAATGCATCCTATAAAAACATACATCACCTCTCCAAGCTGTATCCTGGCTTCAACGGTCAAGTTGTTCCTTAATCAGACAGCACAAAAAGTAATACTGATAAACATCTACCTTCATCCTAAACACAAACTACAAATATCCAAGGAAGTGATTAAAAAAGTAACAAGAATAACAGAGGAGGAGGATACAGACAAAGTCATCCTGGCAGGAAAGTTCAATATGCACCTTTTAGGGAATAGCCAAGAAGACGACCTTATACAGGATCTAACTGGCATATGGGGTATCCCGACTCAGGGCCCCTCAACGGTAATTAAACCAACAAAGAGTTCAAGCTATTTACTCTCAGAACTAGAGGGTAGTTAACGGCCGTTTCAAGGAAGATAACCCCCCGGCACCAACATTTCACTCGCCCAAAGTATCCTCCTACCTTGACTTCACTTTTACAACACTATCCATGTTTGATAGCCTCATTTCAAATAGGCAACAACACACTTAGCGATCACATGCCACAAGAAATTACATTTATTCTACATCAACATGATCTCAGGAGGCCGACAAATCCATCGTTTTGGTAGGAACAACAAACCTTCATCGCATTAGGTGTAACTTAACAAACATAGAAACAGTAGCAGTAGTAGCAAAAGAAGTGTTCAAGGAAGTACAGGACAACTTAGGTCACCCGTTGGAAACTTGGGAAAAATTCATCTGCGCCCTTGGCAACAAATTTCCCACCAATAAGGCCCAAAACAAAAAAGAGCGTAAATGATCCTCCAATTTCGATTGTAATGAGCCCTGTCTCCAAGAAACTGAAAACAACAATAAACCAATTACTATGACAACTCCGGAGAGCACCTGTAAATCACTTGCAGCAGTCTCTACATGTTTCAAAGGCCCTTCTTAAGAGAAGAAGATGGGCCAGGAAAATGATCGCGAATAAAGACTTTTGGGCTAAATTGCTTGATGATGCTAAACCGAAAAACAGCGCCAAATTTTGGCAATCCGTAAATAAAACCCATCGGCCAAATCACCACGGAATCAACTCTCACATCTCTGAAGAGGTTTGGACAGTCTTCCTTTTTAATCATTTAATGACAAAGAAGAAACAGTTATACACCCCAAATGCTTAGGGCCTGAAAGTTTCAGCAGGACCGCAAAGGAGCCAGTACCACTCTGCCAAGCTTCTCCTGAGGATATCAACAGATAGTACTAAATCAACTACAAAGGGTATCAACAGTAACCACTGCACAAAATGCCGACCGGAGATTAAAGGAGGGGCACATCATCCAACCAATCACACAGATAATGAAACAAATAGCAAGGGGTTGACTGGCAGGAGCCCCCGGTCCCTACGGCATTCCTCTAATGCTGTTCAAAAACGACCCGGAATACTGGAACAACGCACTTGAACCTGTTTTCAAGTATGCAGTTACAATTCCCGAGTCATGGAGAGTCTCTATCATAAGCCCAATCCACAAGCAAGGAGCAAGGGCTGTGCCGGAAAACTATTGCCTAATAACTCTCATCGACATCGAGGCTCCTCCTAAATGATATAACCACTTGGGCTAAAGAGATTCAAATAATACCACTAACACAAACTGGATTTCAGAAAGGGCAAGGATCAATAACAAACATAATGGCCCTGACCCTGCTCATGGATGCAGCCAAACAGGGCAAATATCCGTTCTTTCTCTGTTTCATAGACTTTGTTGCAGCATTCGATCACATAGATCGCACAAAACTTTGGCAAAAATTAGACGCCTGGGGGATCCCTTCAAACCTTTTACACCAATTAAGGAATTTACACACCAAAACATGGGTCAGGATAAAGCTCGGTGACGGTCGACAAATATAAAACAAAATACCCACATCAAAAGGTCTTAAACAAGGGTGTGTTTTAGCCCCTATGCTATTCAATCTCTTCCTAGCGGATTTACCGGAGAAGCTGAATAGCTGTGCAGCCCATGCACCAAAACTAGGGAACGCTACTCTGTCAAATCTGCTATATGCGGATGACCTAGTTCTGATAAGTAGGACACCAATTGGCCTCCAGCATTTATTGAATGTTACCCACAAATTTTCACAAGAAAACGCAGTAAAAATAAACTACAATAAAACAAAAATAATGGCAGTTAATTACCGTAAGAAGAAACATCTTAGCTGGTTCCTTGATGGTCATCGTTTGGAACAAGGAGTAAGCTATAATTACCTATGGGTAATACTGGACCAAAACAACTCATCAAAACTGCAATTAGAAGCCCTGTGGAGAAAGGGGGTAACAACCTACTTAGCCATAAAGCCCCTAAAGAGGCTTTTACAGGACCTGACGTTTGACCCTTTGCTAAGGGTTTTGCAAGCTAAACTCCAGCCAACTATAACTTGCGTGAGCGAAGAGTTGAAGGGAAAAGATGCAACAACTCTTGATAATATAATTTCCAAATCCTACCGTGCAATCTTCCAACTCCCCAGAATGGTCTCCCCAGCCCAAATACGACTGGAATTGGGGCTCCAAAAACAGTCCCTTGAACGCATGGGAGCATACGCGAAATGCTGGCATAAAATTAAAGGCGACGAAAAGGGAACCCTGAACGACCAACTGTGGACGGAGCTTACCTATCCAGGAAAATCACCAGCAAGTCTTTATCTCCAGGAATCTATCACACACCTAGGTTTAACAGAACTGTGGGACGTCCAGGTAAACCATCGAACATTAAAAAAAACTGTAACAAAGGTAACTCATTTACTATCCGCAATAGAGGACAAAAAAAACATTAGCCAAATGATCGCACGGCTGGATGGTTTTACATACATACAAAGAGCTTAAACCCCAGTTCTACCTGAAAATGGGATTAAAAATTAACATCAAGGAAAAATTCCTAAGACTCCCACTGGGGGTCGGCCCCTTTAATCAATTTCTGCCCCCTTGGGAGAGAAAGCGGGGAGCCCAGCTGTGTCCTTTATGCAGCAGCGGTGTGGAGGATGCAATTCATGTTATATGCATCTGCAAAATGTTAAAAGACATAAGGGCTACTCTGCTAAAGCCAGCGTTCAAACAGTACGGAGCCAGATCGTGCAGACAAGCGTTAATGTTGTGCTTCAATCCAGAGTTGGTACAGTTAAATTGCTGGCTAATTAAATTCCTCGGCATAACCGCAAAAAGAATGAGGCACTGGACTGAGGCGCAAAAAGACTATTCATTACAAGAAACGACTGGAACTTCATAAGAATAGCTATAGTCGAAATAATAGTAACAGTCAACACGGCTAACAAACAGAATGTTTTAATAATTTGAGCTCTTTTAACGTGATGTTAAACTTTTTATTATATAGCGACTTTATCAAAGACCGTGAGAAATGTTATCTTTTGTATGCAATGGTTTTAATTAATCAAGCATAATAAAATAAACCTCAAACTACTTGCGATTATTCGAAGAGCAACAGCTGATCGCATTAGCGCAGAGTAACTGATTCTTGCGATCAGCTGCTGTTGCTAAGATGAAATCCGAAATAGTAAAAGTTCTCCAGTATTGGGGTGTCTTTCATAGATTCACATGCTTGAATATTCCCCGTCGTCGGAGTGGGAGTCCCACGGTAAATAAAATAGCAATAAATACTAAATATATAATAATATATAATAAATATATATAAACATAGTAAGGAAAAACCCAAAAAAATGCATACAAGAAGCATAGGGTACCTAACCAAAAAGTTCTCCATAGGAATGCATGGGAATATAACAGTTGCAATGCAGCCTATCCTGGTCATTGTTAGTCCAAACTGCAGCCAATCAGGCTCCAGCAGCCCTCTAGAACCTTCTCCTCAGAGCTCAAGCCCTCAGATTTTCTACCGCACGTCGTGTGTAAGGGAGTCTCCCTGAGCTCTGCTCTGTTTTCTTTTCTTCAAGTGTTTCCAGTTTCCCCACAATGTCTTCAAGTAAGAAGTCTCTCTTCAGAGCTTGTTCCTCCTGTGGAAAGCTGAGATTATTTCATGACGACCCACACAGTAAGTGTATTTACTGCCTTTACCCGGACCATGAAGTGGGAACCTGTAAGCTCTGTAGAAAATTCTCAGAGAAAACTCTTAAGGACAGAGAAGGCCGCTTACTAGTTTGGCTTCAAAGGCTGAAGGACAAAGACAATATACTTTCTGATGCTGAAAGTCTTGTGTCAGGCCGTTCTAAAGCAGCTTCTAAGCGTGGTAGTGTGCAGGAGGTGCCTTCCCCATTTCTTAAAAAGAGGAAACTATCCCTCGCTTTGACCCCTGCGGTGTCTTCACCATTACCTACCACGTCTGGGCCCACGAGACATAGCTCTCAGGCTCCTTCTGCTTCAAATTCCAGTTTTTCTGTGAAGAAAACGGATTTTCCGTCGACGACTGTAGTTTCAGCTCCGTCGACGAGAATGGCTGTCTCTGGATCAAAATCGACGACGACAGTCACGACGACGCTGGCCTCTGGATCGTCGTCGGCTTCGGCGTCGACGTCTTCGTCGTCGATGAGAGTGGTTCTCAGTTCTGTTTCTTCTTTAATTCCAATTTCATCTTCGTCGACGGAGAGAGTTCACTCGTCGACGACCCGGTCGACGAGAGGACCTGTTCCATCTGCCCCGTCGACGACCGCTCCGTCGACGACTGCGCCGTCGACGACCGCTCCGTCGACGACGGCTCTGTCGACGAAGACCTTGAAAGTGAAGGTTCCGTCGACGACGATGCCCATGAAGATTACTCCGTCGACGGTCTCCTCGTCGGCGACGGCATCCAAGACAGTTCCCTCGCAGAAGACGACTGATGTCATGCCGTCGACGCGTACGCAGGACACAGTTTCCACGCCAGCCTCTTCATTTGCTTCAATGCCTTTATTGCCTCTACAGTCCAGCAAATCTGTCCAGTTCGGGACTTTTACAGAAGGAGAAATGATTAATCCTCCATCTCCTTTGTTTGCTACTGATTCAGATCAAGAGTCTGATGACCAAGCTCAAAGTCTTTCGGACTTGAACATAAAGTGCCAAGACTTCAGTAACGATGAAGGGGATCAATATGTCCAACATCAAGCAACTCACCCTCAAGTACCAGCTGCGATGTTGCCTATATCAATGATATCGAACCTCCAAAGTATGTTGGAAGATTACAATCGACGATTCCCACCATCTCCACAGGTTACCGCTGTCCCATCGGTGTTGAACCCAGTTACGGAGCCGGCACTGGCTCCTCCACAACCGGCGCCGCCTGTTACTGTTCACAGGAGTACATCAGTTCGAGTTCACACAACCATTTATCCAGATGATGATGATGACGAGAATCCTCCAGAGCGTGAGGATGGAGAAGTTTCTGATGTGGATGAGGATGGTGAAGAACATTTAGCGGAGTGGGATGACTATCGTGCTCAGACACCATCCCCTTCTCAGGTGCCGCCAGGGGATTCTCCTCCAGTGGATATTGCAGGCTTCCACCAATTAATGGACAGGGCGGCGCAACGGTTCAAATTACCACGAGCCCACAGAGAGGAAGATTGCTTCCTATATGATTTCAAGAACCAACCATTAAAACAGATACACACAGTCCCGATTCTAGACTTCATCTGGACTGAAGGGGTCAAATTAATGAAAACGCCTAACTCTTTACCAGCACAACTGCCGAGGTTGGAAAAGAAATATAAGGCGCCGGTGGGATCTCCAGCATGCCTTACAGGTCAACCTAAGCCCGATTCTGTCGTCACGCAGGCAGCTCAAAGAGGTTCGAAGAATCCAGCGTCTACAATCACCGATCCTCCAGACCGAGAGGGCCGTCGCCTAGATGCTATTGGGCGTAAATTTTCCTCCGTGTCCTCTACAACGGTTCGAGTAGCTAACGCTATGGCTATCTTAGGTCGTTATGACCGTCAGGCTTGGGCTGATATGTCCGCCTATGTGGCGTTACTCCCGGATGCTTCCAAGGCAGAAGCACAGAAAATTCTGCAAGAAGGAGAAAGAACTGCAGAGGAACTCATTGATTGTGCAGTGGATGTGGCCTGCACTGGTTTTCGCCAACTCGCTGGAGCGGCCGTCCTGCGGCGACAAGGTTGGTTACGCTCAACTTCGTTTCGACAGGAAGTTCAGACAAGAATCCTGGATATGCCATATGACGGCGAGTCATTATTTGGAGCGCATATTGATGAAGCGCTACAATCCATAAAAAAGGACACGGACACTGCACGTGCTTTGGGTACCCTTCAATTTAAGAAGCAGCCCTTTCGGGGTGCTCGAGGACGTGGCACTACATCCACTTTTCGTGGAGGAAGCAGTCAATATCGGTCCTTTAACGAAGGTAACCAACGTTTCACCGGTAACCGTCAAGTCTTCCCGTCAGCAACCTGCCAGAAATTACAGAGGAAAGTCCACTTTCAGGGGACAATCCAACAAACGTCAATGACTTGTCTGTCGAACGGAGAATTGGAGGTCAAATCTCTCTGTTTGGTTCTCAATGGTCCTCCATTACTACGGACTGTTGGGTACTCGACATTGTGAAAAGAGGCCATGCATTGGAATTTGTCGAGGTACCTCCTCCAACGCCACCTTCCGGACCACCACCTCCGCACCTCAAGGAACTATTTCATCAAGTTCGCCTTCTCATTCAAAAAGGTGCGGTGGAAGTAGTACCAAAGTCTCAGAGAGGGAAGGGGTTTTATTCCCGTTTTTTCCTTATCGTCAAGAAGAACGGAGAATGGAGACCCATATTGGACTTGAGAGCACTCAATCACTATCTCAAGGATCAGACCTTCCGTATGCTAACGCTTACAGAAATCTTGCGTTTACTCTCTGTCGGAGATTTCATGACGACCATCGATCTCCGAGACGCCTACTTCCATGTCCCAATACTCGCAGGTCATCGAAAGTTCCTGCGCTTCAAGGTGGGGCACCTTCATTTCCAATTCAAGGTCCTTCCATTTGGCCTCCGGTCGGCCCCCTGAGTCTTTACAAAAATGTTGGCTCCGGTCATGGCCTTTCTTCGTCTCCAAGGCATCCAGATATTCCCATATCTCGACAACTGCCTCCTGAAATCGCAATCCCGCTCACAACTCCAACACCATACTTCCATTTGTCAGACAGTATTCCGTTCCTTGGGTCTGTCCATCAATCTGGAGAAATCTCAATTGCAGCCAACAACTTGCAAGGATTTCCTAGGAGCAACGCTGGACACCAAACTAGCAAAGGCGCTTGTCTCCCGGGAACGTCAGCAAAGGATTCTCCGATTAGTTTCGCTACTTCTGGCAAAGAGGTGCGCTTCAGTCCGTTTGTTGAAGTCCTTTCTAGAGATGGCTTCGTCGTGCATCGCTCTTGTCCCTCATTGCCGACTACGAGCGCGACCTATCCAACAGGCTCTGGACAAACAGTGGCGTCAAGTCACCGGTTCCTTCAACGATCAGGTTACCATCACCGTCCCCATGAAGAAAGCGCTCAGATGGTGGGCACAACCACATCAGCTAGCGGCAGGCACGTCCTTTCTGTTCAACACCCCGGATCTAACTTTAACGACGGATGCATCCCTGGAGGGTTGGGGAGCTCACCTCCAAGACCTTTCCGTCAAGGGGAAATGGACTGTGCATCAAAAGACCTGGCACATCAACAAATTGGAGCTCATGGCTATCTTTTTGGCCCTGAAATCATTTCAACCAGTGCTGCAAGGGGAGTCGGTTCTCATACAGACGGACAACACAACCTGCATGCAGTACATAAACAAGCAGGGCGGAACAAAGTCTCCGGTGTTATCCCGCCTGGCAGAGGCGATTTGGGACTGGTCCATCAATCATCAGATCACAATCACCGCAGTTCATCTTCCGGGGTTATCCAACCTTCTGGCGGATTCCCTAAGCAGATCCAGATCATCCAACCACGAGTGGGAACTCCACCAGCCAACACTCGATATGGTCTTTCGTCGTTGGGGATTCCCGGATATCGACCTCTTTGCAGCTCCAGAGAACCGCAAATGCCCCGCTTACGCAAGCTGGCATCCCCACAAAGTATCCCAAGGCAATGCCCTTTTGATGGATTGGTCGAATCTCTTCGCCTACGCCTTTCCTCCGACCCCTCTAGTGCCACGAGTACTTTGGAAGATTCGGAGAAAACCCTGCCACATCCTTCTGATTGCTCCCAGGTGGCCACGACAGGTGTGGTTCTCGGAGCTGCTACTCCTGTCTCAATGCAAACCCATTATTCTTCGTCCTCGAATGTATCTTCTTTCCATGATCAGGGGTCAAATCTACCATCCAGACCCCTCTTCTCTGAGCTTATCAGCCTGGAACCTAAACACTGTGAATTTGCACATCTAACCATCCCTCAGGAGTGTCGTAACATCCTTGCTCAGGCCAGGGCTCCATCAACTATAAAGACCTATAAGTTGAAATGGAAACGCTTTTGCCACTGGTGTGCAGACGCTGGAGTACATCCTTTGCGTGCCACGCCCGCTGAGCTCCTCCCTTTCTTTTTCCAACTGGCTCAGTCGGGTTTGTCACATGCTACTTTAAGAGTTTTTCTGGCGGCAATATCACGCTTCCGCCATGATGGCTCCGCCTCCCTATGTTCATCCAGGTTAATACATCAATTTTTCAAGGGACTTCTTCGGACTTTTCCACCAGTTCGGCGTCCCCCTCCCGAGTGGCGCCTCAACATTGTCCTATCACAATTAATGACTGCACCTTTTGAACCAATCCATAAAGCAGACCTCAAGTATGTCACCTGGAAGGTCGCGCTTTTACTTGCTTTGACGTCTTCACGTCGAGTGAGTGATATGCATGCATTCACGATCAAACCACCATTTCTACAGTTTAAACCGGATTCTGTGCTTTTACGCACTAACCCTACTTTTCTTCCAAAAGTGCCTTCAGACTTCCATATTAATGAGCCTGTTATACTGAAGTCTTTCTTTGCCAACCCGCAATCTCCTGCAGAACAACGCTTGCACTCTTTGGACATTAGAAGATGTTTAAAGTTTTACATCAGCAGAACTGCCCAGTTCCGAAAATCGGATCAGCTCTTTGTGGCCTATGGCCGCTTTCAAAAAGGGCGGCCAGTCACCAAACCTACGGTAGCCCGCTGGGTGGCTTCGGCGATTGCTTTCTGCCATCAGAAAGCGGGAAAGCCTTTACAGACTGCAGTACGGGCCCACTCTACCAGATCTATGGCCTCTTCGACTGCACTCTTTGCCGGAGTTCCATTGCATCAGATTTGCAGAGCAGCCACGTGGTCCAGCAGGCACACGTTCACAAAGCACTACAATCTGGGTGCCATGGCTGAAGGAGATACCGCAGTGGGACAAGCTGTGCTCCGTAATCTTTTTCAATAAGGTGAGCCTCTATTCTACCCTCCTCCTACTAGTTTCCAGTTTTATGCATGTCTTCTCTATGTACACATATAGTTGTATAACTTCTATGACATGGGTCATTACACCCGTTGATTCCAACCTTTTGTTTATGCATTGCATTCTGGAAACTTTGTGTTGGGATCCGGACTGCTAACTATTCTATATTCAAGCATGTGAATCTATGAAAGACACCCCAATACTGGAGAAGAACAATTGTTACTTACCTGTAAACAGGTGGTTCTCCAGTATTGGTGTCTTTCATAGATTCACATGCGACCCTCCCATCCTCCCCTCAGAGGCTCTCTTCTCCTCATAGACTCTGTGGTCACTCTTGTGCTACGAAAATCTGAGGGCTTGAGCTCTGAGGAGAAGGTTCTAGAGGGCTGCTGGCGCCTGATTGGCTGCAGTTTGGACTAACATAATGACAAGGATAGGCTGCATTGCAACTGTTATATTCCCATGCATTCCTATGGAGAACTTTTTGGTTAGGTACCCGATGCTTCTTGTATGCATTTTTTGGGTTTTTCCTTACTATGTTTATATATATTTATTATATATTATTATATATTTAGTATTTATTGCTATTTTATTTACTGTGGGACTCCCACTCCGACGACGGGGAATATTCAAGCATGTGAATCTATGAAAGACACCAATACTGGAGAACCACCTGTTTACAGGTAAGTAACAATTGTTCGTAGCGATGCAGAGCAGCGTTGGAGTGCGCGGCCTACATCAGTGGAAAGAGGTGAAAAACAGAAGTTAAACGAAGACATTAGGTAAGCTCATTATGGCATGAGGAAGTAGAACAAGGATGAAATTGAAAAATAATCGTTTATACAAAAAACAAAATAATGTTCGATTAAAAATCAAAAAATATTTTAATATATTCAAACATTAGAAATAGTACATGAACTAAAAGAAAAGGCAGGTTAATCGGGTCAGTCACGCAAGGATGGAACTAGGGAAGGGGGTGTAGGGATATCTCCATAAATCGGTATAGAGGGAGTAGGAAGGATCCTATATTCAGCACTGGAATATTTCCTGAAAACAGTTGAAAAAATGTGTTTTTGTTATTAGGCTGATTTTTAAGGAATATTTTTAGTTTACAAAAGTCGACACTTGGAAACTTTTTGGGAGAAAAAGTGTCAATGTTATTCTATGAGGAAAAAGAGTTTTAGCGGTTTCCACGTAGGTAAACGGTCTTTGGAGTTAAGGTCCTGGGATTAGACTCGGGGGGGGGGGGGGGGGGGGGGGGGGGGGGTCTCCCAGGGTCAATGATTCACTGCTGTTGCACCCTCATCAGCACTCGGGCGGCCGGGTGCAGAGTGAGACCTAATGTTATTCTATGGAGGATTGGGGCTGCTGGCAAGCAGGCCACGGGGTTGTGGGAGAGAAGCTCCCAAGGTTATGCTCAGATCAATTTGGGGACCAAGTTAGCACCAAAGCGGCACCCTCAGTGGCACTAGGGCCGCCAGGTGCAGGGTTCTGTTTTGAGGTCAGGTGCCCTGTTGATTTCAATCGAGATTCTCCGGGACAAAGAAATACTGCAGGCTCGGGGACGAGGATCTTCCTGGAGTGACCAACACTTCGAGGGGTAAGTAGGGATGTAGAGGGTTGTTTAGGCACTGCTTGGTTGGGCACACAAGGCCGTGGGGCGTCTGGTGCAGGGGTGCCATGGGATGTTGGATTTTCTTACTCACTGGTCGCGGTAGGGGGTGTCCTCTGGAATGAGGCTGCAGTCGTCGTCTGGAGGCTTGAGGCAGGTCAGGGGTCACTGGATCTCTGGTTAGGATCGCCGGGGGGACCTCCTCGTGGTGTTTGTTCGCTCAAACTCTGTCTGGGCTCGGCGGTGGCAGTGTGGGCTGGATTCAGGGTTTCTGGCTGGCACCAGAAGCTGCTTTTCAAACACGTCCGGTGTTCACGAGAGAAACATCTTGGAAAGTGAATGCAGGCAAGTCCTCCGGGGTTTTTGAGGTTGCTGGCCGCTAAACACGCTAGGATTTTGCAGGAGCAGGTTCGAGGGTAGATCAGTGGGCGTCCCGCCCCCTCCCCCTTGTTAGCTCTGCACGGCTTCTCGTCCTTCTTCTCCTTCTTTTCTTGTGGTTGCTGGATCTGAGGGCATTACAGGTAGGTAAAGGTTAGGGACCAATGGGCCCCTTCCCTGGGGGGAGTACACTCCCTATTCTGCCACTCTCCAGTGGGAGAGGGGCAGGAGCCTGTCTCTGGTTGGCTGGGTTCCCCCCATCCTCAAGATGGCGGGGACTCGAGATTGTGCTTCACCTGGCATTCCCCACCTTAGGGGTGGAATTGGCAGAGGTGGGAACACCTCTCTTCCTCTTTTTTTTTTTTTTTGTTTTTACTGCCGGATCTCCCGCCCAAAGTGGGGGGGGGTAGAACCAGTGGGGACCAGTTGCTGAGTACAGCAAGTGGTCTGGAGAGGCTCACTAAGGCGGTATGCCTTTGAAGCTTCTCCTTCTTGAACCCTGCCCTTCTTGGGGAGGAGGCTTGGCACCTCGTCCCAGGCTGTACATTGTTTCAGGCCCCCGAGAGCGGCAAGCTCTCGACCAAGGGGTCCAGACACATGTCTGGTGGTGGCAGCCTCGGCAACCACTTAGTCAGGTCACTGGGAGTTGGTCAAGTTTCAGGAGGCCCTCTGCCTTGCATTTTACATTCAATCCAACACTGGCATCAGTGTGGGTTTAATGTGCTGAGAAGTTTGATACCAAACTTCTCAGTCTTCAGTGTAGCCATTATGGTATTGTGGAGTTTGTGATGACAACCTCCCAGCACCATATACCTGGACCTGGGTACTGTAGGGGTACAGGGATCATGCACCTGTACCCTCACCACTGTCATAGGGCAGCTAGATGGCTGACTGTATGCCAGGGCAGAGGTTTGTGGGCATGGCACACAGGGATGTGTCCTATGTTCACACTTCACTTTGCTCTGCACCAAGACATGCAGTCTGCAAAGGCAGTGTGTGAGTGTCCGGGTACAGGGCCTCTAAGGGTGGCACAAAGTGCTGCAGCCCTTAGGGGCCTTCTCTGGTCACTGTGCCCTGGGTATCTGTGGTACCATTTACCAGGGGCTTACCTGTGGCCAGAGATGCCAATTGGTTTAGGCCTCAATGCAGTTTTACGGATAGAACACAGGCCGTGGGTACCTGATTGGCAGGAGCCCATGTCGCACTCAGTCAAAGCACATTAGCAATTCAGCAAAAAGTGGTGGCAAACCATGCAAGAAAGAGGGCACTTTCTCACACCACACTACCACAAATAGAGAGTGAGGTGCTATCTAACTTTAACTCTGCCTACCTTTGGGGTTCCACTGGACTCTGTGCACACTATACCTCACTTTGGTATAGTATATACAGAGCCAGCTTCCTGCAAGGGGCATCTGTGAAAGGACGATTGCTCGTCTCCATCGCCCGCACCGCCCCACACTAGGTGGTCCAAGCTGCCACGTCCCGAGGCGCATTCCCTTCCGCACCCCCAGACAGGGAATCCAAGAGGCTTGAAAACTTAGGAAAGAAAATGTTCACTTCTGCCAGTGTAGCACTGCAGTCGGTGAGCACAGCATGTCTCTTGGGCCGTTAGTCCCATTCTATATGGGATACAGTAGTGAAGGTTCTGCCCAGAGTCTCGGAGGAGGACCGGGTTCTACTCTCCCAAGCTATATCAGATGTGAGGGACGCAGCTAAGTTCGCCATTAGATGTGACTTGGACACGATGGACTCGGTAGGTAAAGCGATTTCCACGACCTTGGCAGTTCGGCGCCACGCCTGGCTGAGAACATCTGGTTTTTCAGGGGATGTCCAAGCTAACCTGATGGCTCCCGTCTTTTTGGAGTCAAATTGGATGCTGCCCTTAAGTGCTTTAAAGACTTGCGGGACACGGCCCAGTCTTTAAGCATCACTACTGCTCCATGGGCTGAATCCACTTTATGCGTCTTTTGTGGCTACGAAGGACTACCAGCCGCGCCAACCCTATTCTGGCTACAAGGGTCTGCAAGTTCAACAACCTCTGCAGGGCTGTGGACGCAGCTCACCCCGGCCTGGTGGAAACCAGAAGCTGAGCTAAGCCACCAGCCCCTCCTCTGCCGTAAAACCTTCCTAGTCCAATCCCCCAGGGTCATGCTTGGCCAGTTGGTGGCAGAATACGCCATCAACTCCACCACTGGCAACCCATCACATCGTACAGGTGGATGTTGCAAATAGTCCGAAGATGCTGCTCCCTCCCCTTTGATACTGTCCCTCTTTCTATGCCTCCAACATACGATCGGGTAACGGAGGATCGCCTTGCTCCGCGAGAAAGTCAATGCTCTCTTGGCCAAGGGAGCCATAGAGAGGGTTC
This sequence comes from Lissotriton vulgaris, assembly GCF_964263255.1. Taxonomy (NCBI): domain Eukaryota; kingdom Metazoa; phylum Chordata; class Amphibia; order Caudata; family Salamandridae; genus Lissotriton; species Lissotriton vulgaris. The sequence continues at coordinate 1,947,869,200 of NC_141693.1, forward strand.
CTGGGGCTGAAGTAGGCCTGTGGTTGCTATTCCCGCTACTTCCTGGTCCCCAAGAATGATGGTTGCCTTCGTCCTATCCTAAATCTCTGAACCCTCAATAAATTTCTTCCTCAAAAAAGAGAAGTTCATGATGCTCACCCTTTCTCGGGTCCTGTCTGCCCTGGAACCAGAAGACTGGATGGTAGCGCTGGACTTGCAGGATGCCTACTTCCATATACCCATGCTGCCGCCCATCTGCCCTACCTGCCTTTCATGGTGAGCCATGAGCACTTTGTTTGCGGTGCTCCCCTTTGACCTCACTGGTGCCCCTCAGGTGTTCACAAAGTTGATGGCCGGTGGTCGCAGCTCATCTGTGGAGATCTGGGGTTCCAGTCTAGCCCTATCTCGTCGACTGGTTGTTAAAGGCGGGCTATCAACATACCGAAGTCACACCTGACTCACTCTGAGTTGCTTCCCTTCATTGGGGCAGAGCTGGGCACGGTGCAGTTTCAGGCCTACCCTCCCAAATGATGTATTCAGGATATTCAGGCTATGATATCAATGTTTCAGCCTCTATACTGTATTTCTGTGAGACTGACTCGAAGGCTGTTGGTCCCCACTACCTCCTGAATCCTGTTTGCTACCATGCATGGTAGCACATGCGGGCTCTGCAGTGGGACCTGAAAGTCCAATGGGCACAGAATCGAGGAAATCTCACCGACCTGTTTCAGATTTTAGAGGGCACAGCGAAAGATCTGCAGTGGTTTTGGAGGCCTACCAAGATACGCGCTCTGAGCCTACGTCCTATTAATAATACCCATTGTATGACTCCGGCCCATGCCTGCTCACACAGTGAGTACATAAGTGGCAGAAGTTGCGAAATGGACAAAATGTTATTACTATCTGAAGGAAACACGTTAGTGATAGATTCCTTACCTTAGAATTACCCCCAAGTGTGATACTGGATCCGGAAAGTTTTGGTCAGCAGTACTCCTGCGCGTCGGTAGGCGTAATTTTGCGGCTCCGCGTTCGTCGTTGGCGTCGTAGTCACTGAAATTACATCGCTAAAGTTATTTAGACGCGCCCACTTGCGCTGACGTCAGTTCTGTACACGACTTTTTGCGCCAGGAACGCAGAACCATGGAAGATTCTGACCACTGGTGCATTGTGAACACCTCTGCCCAGGAAAGGCTTTATTTCTGGGCTCAGGGAGCAAAGGCTCCCACCCTTAGGGTCCAGAAACATGTCTCGTGGTGGCAGGCTGGTGTGTACCAGTCAGGGAACCCATCAGAGGCTGGTATTTTTTCAAGGGGCATCTTAGAGATGCCCTCTGTGTGTATTTTTCATTAAATCCCACAGTGTGGGTTTAATGTGCTGAGAAGTTTGATACCAAACTTCTCAGTTTTCAGTGTAGCCATTGTGCTGTGGAGTTGATAAAGACAAGCTCTCAGCACCATATAGTCTGAATGGCAGCACTGCACTTACAATGTCTAAGAATGGACTTAGACATTGTAGGGGTACAGAGCTCATGCACCTGTACCCTCACCCCTGGTATAGTGCACCCAGCTAGAGGGGTGACTGATCTATGCCAGGGCAGTGGGTTTTGGCATGGCACACAGGGATGTGTGGCATGTCAACTCTTCACTTCTACTGCACCAAAACACTCAGCCTGCAAAGGGTGTGTGTGTGTGTGTGTGTGTGTGTGTGTGTGTGTGTGTGTGTGTGTGTGTGTACACATACAAAGCCTCTAAGGGTGGCACAGTAAGTGCTGCAGCCCCTAGGGGGCTTCCCTGATCACAGTGCCCTGGGTACCTGTGGTACCATTTGCCTGGGGCTGACCTGTGGCCAGAGATGCCAATTGGGTTCGTTTTGGGGAAAGAACACAGGCCCTGGGAACCAAGTTAAGTGGATCAGTAGTTTGGCAAAAAGTGTGGGCTACATCAACAGAAACCCACGTTCCTACACTGTTCCCTCTGCTTGCAGGTTCTTCTCAACTTGAATCCACCTTTGGATTCCACTGGACACTTTCACTTTCGTCAACAGCGGCATCTTCCTGAAGTCCTTCATTGACTTTGACTGCAGTTTTCAATGCCACTTTGCACCTATGCACCCGGCTTCCCTGGTGTAGGTATCCTGGTTCCTAGGGTATCTACTGGTGGGATGGCTCTCCAACCTTCTGTCTTCCACGGGGTTTCTTCAGGGTCCACTTGATCTGAAAGAGACACATTAGTGATAGATTCTTTTCCTTCGAATATCCACAGGCGTCAGACTGGATCCGGAAAGTTTTTCGTCGTACCCCTGCGTGGCCTTGGAAGAGGGGGATGACTGGGAGGTGTCAGAGGATGCATGGCAGTGCGAGTCCGAACCTGAGTGGGCAGAGGATGCTGTTGTGCGGCTCCGCGTCCATCGCTGGCGTCGTAAGTGCCGAGATGACGTCACGGAGACTACTTATGTCGCCACCCATGGGCGCCGACGTCAGTTATTTCTTTTTCCGCGCGAGCAAGCGCAGATCTGGTTAGAGCACATACCCTAGTCACTTTTTCACTAACTTTTTTGAGACTTTTGTCTCTACTTCTTTTGAGTCTTGACTCCTGGTGCAGAGTAGGGATCCCTGGGTTTAAATTCTGCGGGACCTATCGCCGTAGGATATCGTTGGCCGACCCCCACGGCGTTTGTCTCTACTGTCTGGAGCGCGACCATGACTCCCGGTCATGTTCCGACTGTCTGGCCATGGCTTCGAAGGCTTTACGGGAGCGGTTTGAAAGCTGCTGGAGGCCCAGCAGTCCTCTCTGCGCTTTTCAAGGTCCAGGGGTCGCTCGAGGGACCGACCGCCGAGCCATCATTATCGCTCCTCAGGGTCAAGGTCTTCACCCTCTGAATCCAGTAAGAGACATCAAAAGAAAAAGTTGATGAAGCGTGAACACTCTCCGACGTCCCCCTGTCGGTCTCCGGATGCGGACGAGGGGGCCTTGGGTCCTTCCCCGCAGCTCCGTTGGAGCCTTTGAGTCCGCAGCCTACCCGATTTATCCGGGTCCGTAGGCGACTCCGGCCCAGGTGCAAGAGTTTCCTGCCGCCATGGACCGCCTGTTCACACCTAGGCCTCCCGCTGGCTCTCCTTCGGGCCCCGCGGAACCTATTGATGGCCCTTCCTTGCCACTGGCTCCGCCAGCAGCTCTGGCCCCGGCGCCCCATGCGGCTCCATTCCCGGCTCAGCAATGGGTTCTGTTCGTCCCACCTGCGCCCTTGCCAGAGTTTCCGGGCAGTTTTGCTCCGGCCCATATTGGGACATGGATCCGAATAGTTGCCGACTGGTGCCGTTGGAGCATTTGTTTTCCCCTGTGCCTTCCCCGCCGCTGCAGCCTGTGCCTCGGGCCTTGGAAGAGGGGGATGACTGGGAGGTGTCAGAGGATGCATGGCAGTGTGAGTCAGAACCTGAGTGGGCAGAGGATGCAGGTGGCCTAGACCTCTCCTCTGATCCTGTGTTTGTGTCTCTCCCGCTGTCATGGAGGAAGGCGCCACACACACTGTGGTGTTCCATAGAGCAGCTTAGCTCTTGACCTTGATCTGCCTACTGTTACCCTCAAAATGAACATCCTTACTGAAGTGCTTCAGCCGGCGACAAGTTCTATGGAACCTCTGCTTCCGTTCAATGCGGCCTTGACAGATGTTTTGATGGGCACCTGGTCTAGGACAGCCACAGGGGTTCCTGTGGATAAAAACATGGCCAGGCGTCATCGCCCGGCACCGGGTGACCATGCCTTTTTAACAAACCATCCGACCCCGGAGAGCCTGGTCGTTCAGGTCTTCACTTCCAAAAGTGCATTCCCTACCGCTCTGCTGGATAAGGAATCGACTAAGCTGGAGCAGTTTGGCAAGAAGTTGTTTTCCTCTGCCAGCCTGGGGCTGCGATCAGTCAACACTGCATGCATCTTGGACCTCTACTCTCACGCTGTGTGGGACACGGTGGCGCAGAGACTGCCCCAGTGCCCGGAGGGGGTTCGGGCTGTGCTTTCCCAAGCTGTTGCAGAGGTCGCAAAGTTCGCCATTCGGTGTGAGCGGAACACAGCGGACTCTTTGGGAAGAGCCATCTCCATGACGGTGGCCTTGCGTCGCCATGCCTGGTTGCGGTCCACGGGGTTTTCGGGGGATGTCCATAGTTCTCTCATGGACATGCCTTTTGATGGTACTAGCCTGTTTGGCGATAAGGTAGACAGTGCGCTGGAGCGTTTCAAGGACTCTCGGGCTACGGCCAAGACCTTTGGTCTCTCCACCACACGTCTGGCCATGTCTACCTTTCGTTCCTTTCGTTGCCACGAAAGGGGTGCCCCTACACGTTCGTTCAGCCTGAAGCCTGCTCAGAACCAACCTCAGCGCGGGCGTGGTGGCCGCCGTGATTGCACAGGGGGGCCAGCGTGCAGGTCAGTCCACCTCTGCTCCCGCAGCATCCGCCTCAAAGGCTTCCTAGTCCAAGCTTTGGGGTGCACCCCACGCCAGTGGGCGGCATGATTCAACATCACCTTCCCCACTGGCGTTCTGTCACTTTGGACAGGTGGGTGCTGCAAATCATCCGAAGGGGCTGCTCCCTCTCCTTTGAGTCTGCCTCTGCAGCCATGCCACCCCAGTTCCACCGCATGTCGGGGGATCACTTTGCGCTTCTCCAACAGGAAGTCACGGCCCTCTTGGCCAAGGGGGCCATCAAGTGCATTCCTGGGCCAGAAGTAGGACATGGTCGTTTTTCCCACTACTTTCTGGTCCCCAAGAAGGAGAAAGGGGGCCTATGCCCCATCTTGGACCTCAGGAACGTCAATCGCTTCCTCTGGAACGAGAAGTTAAAGATGTTGACTCTGGTTCCGGTCTTAGCTGCTCTAGACCCTGGGGACTGGATGGTAGCGTTGGACTTAGAGGACGCATATTTTTACATCCCTGTGCTGCCGGCCCACCAACGTTACCTGCGGTTCATGGTGGGCCATGAGCATTTTCAGTTTGCCGTGCTCCCCTTCTGCCTTACCAGCGCCCCTCGGGTGTTCCCGAAAGTGATGGCGGTGGTCGCAGCTGATCTGCGCAGGTCAGGGTATAAGTCTTGCCCTACCTCGATGACTGGTTGTTGAAGACGGGCTCGCACCAGGCAGTAGTTACCCACCTTCAGACTACGGCCCACCTCCTGCATTTGCTGGAATTCTCCATCAACGTGCCGAAGTCGCACCTGAGTCCTTCTCAGAAGCTCCCCTTTATCGAAGCGGTTCTGGATTTGACGGTTTCGGTTTACCCACCCGAGCAGCGAGTCCGGGATATTCAGGCTATGATTCAGATCTTTCGGCCTCTATCCTTGGTTTCAGTCAGGATGACCATACGGCTCCTGGGCCTGAAGGCCTCCTGCATCCTGCTGGTGACACATGCCAGGTCGAATATGCGGGCTCTGCAGTGGGACCTGAAGTTCCAGTGGGCGCAGCATCAGGGCAACCTGTCCAATCATGTCCAGGCCTCAGAGGGCACTGCTCAACAATTGCAGTGGTAGCTCACGAATCGCGATTGGGTCAATGGCAGATCCCTCTCCCTTCCCCAGCCGGAGCACACAGTGGTGACGGATGCCTCCCTCCTGGGATGGGGTGGCCACTTGGAAGAGGCGGAGATCAGAGGCCTCTGGTCCCCGGCAGATTCCCGGCTCCATATCAACCTTTTGGAGCTGCGGGTGATCCGGCTTGTTCTGAATGCATTCCATCCCACTGTCCGCTGAAGTGTAGTGCAGGTGTTCACGGACAACACCACCGCCATATAGTATTGCAACAAACAGGGCGGGGTAGGGTCCCGGACTCTATGTCAGGAGGCTCTGCGCCTCTGGAGATGGCTGGAACATCAAGGCATTACCTTAGTGGTTCAACACCTGGCAGGTTCTCTGGACGCCAATGCGGATGAACTCAGCCGGCGGTGCTTGATGGATCACGAATGGTGTCTGAACTCGGACGTGGCGCAAGGTCTCTTTCAGCAGTGGGGAGAGCCTTCGTTATATTAATTCGCTACCGAAGACAATGTGCAATGTCATCAATTCTGCGTGTTGGAATTCCCAAGGCAGCACTCGCTCGGCGGCGCTTTTCGCCGCGAGTGGAGCTGCAGTCTGTTGTACGCCTTTCCTCCTACACCACTTCTGCCCAGAGTGCTGAAGGAGGTCAGGCGCGACCGGGTTTAAGCCATCCTTGTGGCTCCGGATTGGGCACGAAGGTACTGGTATTCCGAGGTACTCCGCATGGCGACTGATTCCCCGATCCAATTGCCTCTACGGGAGGATCTTCTGTCGCAGCAGCAGTGGACGGTTCTCCACCCGAGCCTGTCCAGTCTCCACCGATATGTGTGGAGATTGAGCAGCAACAGTTGACACCTTTCGATCTTCCTCCCGAAGTCTGTGATGTCATTCTGGGAGCCAGGCGTCCCTCCACTAAAACGATGTACGCCTGCAGGTGGAACAAGTTTTTGACATGGTGCACAGCAAAGGCTGTGGATCCCCTTTCTGCCCCTCTTTCTGAGGTTCTTTTGTTCCTTCTTTCTTTAGCCCAGCAGGGCTTTGCTCTGGTCACTATCAAAGGTTACCTTTCGACCATTTCCTCCTTTCGTCGGCTTATTGATCAGCCTTCTCTTTATAAGTGCCCTGTTGTGAACCATTTTCTAAATGGCATTACGCACACGTTCCCTCCCGTGCCGTTTATCATGCCTCAGTGGTACTTAAACCTTGTCTTGACGTTTCTGATGTGCGCTCCCTTCAAGCCCCTTCATAACTGTCTTCTCACTCTTAAGACGGCTTTCCTGGTAGCCATCACCTCTGCCAGAAGAGTGAGTGAGCTCCAGGCTCTTTCTTCTAAACCTCCTTTCCTTTCTATTTTATCCGGACAAGGTGGTTTTAAGGACCCGTCCTTCTTTCGTGCCAAAGGTTGTCACGCTCTTCGACATCGGGCAGACCATGACTTTGCCCACCTTCTTTCCCCCTCCGCATCTTTCCGGAGAGGAAGAGAGTCTCCACCAACTGGACCCAATTTGTGCGCTCTCCTTCTACCTGAGCCGCACACAACAGTTCCGGGTGGATGACCAGCTCTTTGTTGGCTACGTGGGTGCCAAAAAAAGTCAGGCCATCTCCCGGTGGGTCGTTCTATGCATAAAGGCTTGTTACCCCTTGGCTAAGAAGGATCACCAGTGGGGCTGCATGCCCATTCCACCAGGACCACGGCAGCCAGTACTGCCTTGGGACGCGGCGTTCCCTTGCAGGACATTTGTGGGCCTCGCTGCACACGTTTACCAAGCACTACTGTCTTGACAGTCAAGTCCGGAGGGGCGGCTTCTTTGGCCGTTCTGTGCTCCGTGACTTTCTGGTGTAATCTTGTTCTCAGACCCACCACCGGGGTTGTTATTGCTAGGGTATCTATTCTAAGGTAAAGAATCTATCACTAACATGTCTCTTTCAGATGCACAAGTTACTACTTGTGTAACAATATATCTGTAAGAGACATTAGTGATAGATTCCTTACCGCCCCACCCATCCTACCCATTCTGCGAACAGATTACTAGGGTTAAGGTTATCCCTTCTAGTGCCCTAGTTTTATGCAGCAATGGTCAGTATCTTGCATATCTCTGCGATCCTGGCGCGGAAAGTCGTGTATAGACTGACGTCAGCACGCGTGGTGGCGCCTAAGTACTCTCCGTGATGTCATCTCAGAGCTTACGACGCCAGTGACTGACGCGGAGCCTTAGGACGCCCCCTACTGACGCGCAGGGGTACTGCTAAGCAAAACTGTCTGGATCCAGTGTGACGCCTGGGGATATTCGAAGGTAAGGAATCTATCACTAACTAATGTCTCTTACCGATATATCGTTACACAAGTAGTAACTTGTGCTGCAGGCGTCATCTTGCACAGCTCCATATCTAATGTCTTTTCCAGACAAAGTTGTGCTTCGCACAGCGCTTCCTTTTTACCAAAGGTCATGACACCATTCCATCTGGGTCAATCCATCACGTTACCTACCTTCTTTGCTCCCCTGCATCCCTCTAAAGAAGAGGAGCATTTCCACTATCGGGACCCAAAAAGAGCGTTGTCTACCTTGACCTCACAAAAGAGTTCCAGGTGGACAACCAACTCTTTGTGGGCTACATGGGAGCTGGGAAAAGCAGTTCAGTAAAGGACCATCTCTCGCTGGGCCATACTCTGCTTTAAAATCTGCTATGCCCTGGCAAAGGAGTAGCCCCCAAAGGGCTTAAGGTCCCATTTCTTCAGGGGAAAGTCTGCGACTACGGCCTTGGCTCTGGGTGTCTCAGTCCTGGACATCTGTCAGGCAACAACGTGGACACAGTCCGCGTGGACAGTCTAGTCCGCTGGGAGGGGCATATTGTCCTTTCAGTCCTGCAGGACGTCCTAGTTTGAGGTATTGGTCCACAACCCGCTGCCGGGATGGTATGGCTTGGGTATCCAATTCAGCGGTAAGGAATCTGCAGCCAGAAGCCTCTATCAGATGAACAAGGTTCGAGGCATGTGGGCTGCTGAATTCATATCTGTGCATAGATCGCCGCCTAGTGTTTGGTCCGGATGATCGCACATTGTTGTCCTGGAAGAGTCTTCGAAGTATCACGAGATAGGTGGCTCCTCCCCTAGACTACAGTGCGCATGGGCATCGACTCCATCCTCAGATTGTTTTTTTCCGCCATTGGGTTCGGATGTATATTGGTTCCCTCTAGTTGGAATCGATAAAAAACTTTCGTAATACCAAAAGGTCTTTAGTTTTCTTCGTCGGTATAGGCTTGCGTTCGGTGCCTAATTTCTTCCAGCTCGGCTCCGAGTCGGATTCCATTCACCCGCGTGCTTTCGGCGCGGAGGGCCCAGTCAACGCTAGAGACCCTATCGACTACTCTTCATGGACCGAAGTCCGTTCAAGAGATGTCCCGTCTGCAACTCGAAGTATCCCCACATCTACGTCCACCCGGTGTGCAACAAGTGTCTGTGGCCGGACCATGATGAAGCCAGTTGCATGGCTTGTTCCCGTTTCAGGTCCAAGAAGACGCTTAAGCATCGACGCGCTGCGCGCCAGGAGGCCCAGCACACCGCACCGGCGCCTGTGTACATTTTCGATGCCGGGGATGTCGAGGAGGAAGCTGACGGGGAAGTCGGTGACAAACTGTCGAATCCCGCGTCGAAGACAACTACGACGCGGACGCTGAAATGTTCGAAGCTGAAGAAGTCGTCGACGAGGTAGGAGACGACGACGGGGCCTTTGGGGCCATGGAGGATAGCTCGAGCGATAAGCTACCTCACACTGACACTAGGGCCGTACCGCTTCATAAGGCTCAGGTCGAGGGATCGCTACTAGGCCTTACCCAAGATCTTACGATGGATTCCACGGCCCCGCCTTCAGGCTCGGCTACAGACATTACTATTGAGCCACACCCTGCGAAATCGAAACCGAAAGTGAAACCAACACTCGACGCAAGCAACCGCGCTGGTGCCCCCCTCAAAGCCGAAGGTGCGCATTACTTTGGTCAGGTCCAAGGCCTCGGATCCCTCGATGCCGAAGACACAGAAGGGTGTTGTCGATCCGAAGGCACAAGTCAAGGGCGTCGAGACGAAGTCTGCCACGCCGAAGTCAAAGGTCAAGGTGGTCGAGTAAATCGGCGCCGAAGACGGTCGACACCAACAAAGGACCCGGTGATCCGAAAGTTCTCGAGACTCCGCGTCCCCAAGACAAGGCCAGAAGCGGGGCAGCCCGCGAGTCCACGCCTGGTGCTGGCTCAAAGACTCCCGTCGGATCGACGCAACCGTCCGCCGATTTCATCAAGCAAGTGACGGACTCCCTACAACGTATCAAGGAGAAGGCCTCGGCTGTCGGCCCAAAAGATCCTCCACCTTCGAAGCCGGTCGAGAACTCCCAAAGCGCTGACGCCCATTCACCTCACGTTGCCGCCAAAGGTGGCGCCGAAGGCTTTCACCCCTCGAATGGTCGCCAGCGTGCCCGAGAAGGGTTCCTCGGTGCCGAAGTCGACGACGGTGGTTCCCTCTTTAAAACATCGGCAATCTTCATTAGAAGAGCAACAAGAACACTTTATTGATGCCGAAACGGGCAGACTTTCCCTCCACAAGCGGAAAATTGCCCCGGAACGGCCGATGGAAACCTACAAAATTCCATTGAAGAGAAAGGACTCTGCTTCAACTCCTGTCCTTGTGGAACCATTTTCTCCACGTGGCCATACTGTGTCGCCCACTTGCTCTGACGTGGACGCTGGGGAGGGCGATGATGAGGATGAGTACAGCTATCCTGTCTACACAGACCCTAATGATACCAATGAACCCTGGGCTGCTGGTGCTGACCCAGGTGATCCTCATTCTGACACTGACACTCAACTTTATTCTGTGAAGACATCACCTACAGAGAATTCAGGAGCGTTCAATGCCCTCATTGAACGGGCAGCTACAAACCATGACGTGCAGCTCCATGCTGACCCCATTGACGTGGATTTTCTTTTTGACACCTTTTCAGTCTCAGAAAGAACTGTAAAGACTCTGCCTATGTTGAAGGGTGTCTTAAAACATGCTGGGGAGATTTTTAAGGAGCCTACTAGAGCCAGGGTGATAAACCCTAGGATTGAAAAGAAGTATAAACCAGCGCCTACTGATCCTACTTACATCAAGGGACAGTTGCCTTTGGACTCTCTTGTCGTTTCCAATGCCCGGAAGAGGGCTAATTCTCAAACAACGGGTGATGCTCCTCCCCCAGACAAAGAATCTAAGGTGTTTGAGGCATCAGGGAAAAGGGTGGCAGCCCAGGCGGACAATATCTGGCGCATTTCCAATACACAAGCGCTTCTGGCTAGGTACGACAGGGCACACTATGACACACTGGAGACCCTGTTGCAGCACCTGCCAGACGAATACAAGGAGGCAGATGAGATGCTCATTCAAGAGGGGAAGCTAATATCCAATGCTTCAATAAAATGTGCGCTAGATGCGGCTGACACCTCGGCCAGGGCTGTCAACACAAGTGTCATGTTGAGATGACATGCCTGGCTCAGAATCTCGGGGTTTAAGCCAGAGATACAGACCACCATTCTTAATCAAACAGTAAACCCAGATCATCTGTTTGGCCCAGAGGTGGACACCACTTTGGAAAAGATTAAGAAGGACACTGAAACAGCTAAGTACATGGGGGCCTTACAGTCCCAGCAATTCAGCGGTGGGTCTTTTCGTCGCTCAAGCACTAGAGGCGTTTCCAGAGGCCAGCTCTCCCAAACCACGCAGTTCTACAAAGGCAACACACAGTCCACATACACCAAACAAAGTCGAGGTGGATATCTTGGTAACAGCGCCAAGGGCAGGGGTCGTGGAAACTCCAGATCCTCTGCCACCAACAAACAGTGACGCCTTGTCACTGCCACCCGACCACGCAACACCGGTCGGGGGGAGACTTCAGCAGTTCCTGCCGGTCTGGAAATCCATCACCACAGACAGGTGGGTCACACAGCTCATACAGTACGGTTATTGTCTGGAGTTAACATCCACTCCACCCAACTTGCCACCAAGACACCGTCCTATGTCCAACGAGCACTTGCACTTATTGCAGCAGGAGGTCATCGCCATGCTGCAAAAAGGGACAATAGAGCTCGTCCAAACCAAGAAAGAGAAGCGTAGAGGTACTGATAGAATCACCCTCCACAGTAAGACTTTTTTAACCACAGAGATTCTATCAAAAAAGTGAAAAAAGTGATGATTTTTTAATTTTTACCGTTTTCTAAAGGGTGCTAGGCTCTCTCTTATGCATGGAAAGATGGGAGCACAATGTGCTTGTTAAAATACCCCTCACACACTAAAAACCGTTAGTGTCATGCTTCATCATGGGGGTCTTCCCGCCCCTATAACGGGACGGGGCGTGCTACGACCAGACGAAATACGCAGGGGAGCACTAAGATGTGACAGAGGCTATGTGTAGGTGCATGGGTATCAGTGAAAGTGTAGGGACCTAACACTAGTGAGTGTGCAAAAAGTGAAAAAAATGAGAAAAGTTAAAAATTCCCTGGCTTAGTAGAAAAAAACAAATTTATTAGCTTCTCTAGCTGGGAACATTAAGAAGGGGTTGTGTGGTAGAGCATTAGCTACTACCTGTCGACATGTTTCGTAAGCAGTCCCCTACTGCTTACTCATCAGGACCATATAGCGATCCCTACTGTTACTGCTCAGTTCTAACAAATAGTGCCTACTGTCCTACAAACAACCAACAAAAATAAGTTGGCTGTTTGGGCTTCGGGGCATGAGCTGGCCCAGGTGAAGCAGAAAAAATTGACCTGATTTGGTCTTTATCTCAACAAATTTCAGCACCCCATGAGTTTGCAGGCGAGGGGTATTCTGCGCAGTTTAATTTCTGCCAGCAACGGAATTCGTTACTCCTACCCCCGTGCTCCGGAGGAACGAATTCCGTTGCTGGCAGAAATTAAACTGCGCAGAATACCCCTCGCCTGCAAACTCATGGGGTGCTGAAATTTGTTGAGATAAAGACCAAATCAGGTCAATTTTTTCTGCTTCACCTGGGCCAGCTCATGCCCCGAAGCCCAAACAGCCAACTTATTTTTGTTGGTTGTTTGTAGGACAGTAAGCACTATTTGTTAGAACTGAGCAGTAACAGTAGGGATCGCTATATGGTCCTGATGAGTAAGCAGTAGGGGACTGCTTACGAAACATGTCGACAGGTAGTAGCTAATGCTCTACCACACAACCCCTTCTTAATGTTCCCAGCTAGAGAAGCTAATAAATTTGTTTTTTTCTACTAAGCCAGGGAATTTTTAACTTTTCTCATTTTTTTCACTTTTTGCACACTCACTAGTGTTAGGTCCCTACACTTTCACTGATACCCATGCACCTACACATAGCCTCTGTCACATCTTAGTGCTCCCGCGTATTTCGTCTGGTCGTAGCACGCCCCGTCCCGTTATAGGGGCGGGAAGACCCCCATGATGAAGCATGACACTAACGGTTTTTAGTGTGTGAGGGGTATTTTAACAAGCACATTGTGCTCCCATCTTTCCATGCATAAGAGAGAGCCTAGCACCCTTTAGAAAACTGTAAAAATTAAAAAATCATCACTTTTTTCACTTTTTTGATAGAATCTCTGTGGTTAAAAACAATAGAGCTCGTGCCTGTACAAGAAAGAGGCACAGGAGTTTACTCACTGTACTTCTTGATACCAAAAAAGGACGGGTCCCTCAAACCCATACTGGACCTCAGACCCCACAATCAGTACATTCTATCGGAGCATTTTTATATGTTGACCCTGCAACAAGTACTCCCGTTGCTCAGTCAGGGGGATTACCTAGCCACTTTAGACCGGAAGGATGCGCATTTTCACATTCCGCTGCACCCGTCACACAGAAAATACCTCCGGTTCACCATCCAAGACAAACATTACCAGTTCAAGGTTTTGCCTTTCGGGGTCACCACGGCACCCAGGGTGTTTACAAAGTGCCTGGCGACGGTGGCAGCGCACCTCAGGAGACAAAACATTCACGTCTACCCTTATCTGGATGACTGGCTCATTCAGGCAAAGTCAGCCCAGCAGTGCGCCGCCCTCGTGTCCCACACCATTCACCTTCTTCACGATCTGGGATTCTCACTGAATTACCCAAAGTCCCACCTGCAACCCGCCCATATACGGCAGTATCTGGGTGCGACAATAAACACTCTGGCAGCCACCGCACAGCCAAATTCAGTGAGGGTCAACAGCATTCAATCGCTGATACAACGATTCAGACCCCAACAATCGCTTCCAGCGCGAGTGTTCATGCAGTTGATAGGCATAATGGCCTCCTGCATATCCATAGTCCTGCACGCGAGACTACATATGCGTCCGCTTCAGGAGTGCTTAGCACGTCAGTGGACTCAGGCTCACGGACAGTTGAAAGACCTAGTGTTGGTGAGCGGTCGGGCGTACAACTCTCTGCATTAGTGGAATCCACAAAACCTTTGCAAGGGACGACCATTCAAGACCCTGTACCACAGATCATCCTGACGACGGACGCTTCTCTCCAGGGATGGGGAGCTCATGTACTCCATTACACTGTGCAGGGTCTATGGGCGCCACAGCAACGGAAGATGCACATCAATGTTCTGGAACTGATGGCAATCTTCATGGCACTAAAGGCCTTCAAAGTACATCTGTGCAACAAGGTTGTGTTGATCCGGACGGACAACATGACGGCCATGTCCTACATTCAGAAGCAGGGAGGAACTCACTCTCCACAGCTGTCTCATCTGGCTCAGAGCATGTGGAAGTGGGCCATTCCGAGAAACATCTTCCTCATGGCAGAACACCTCCCGGGCAAGGACAATCAGATGGTGGACCTGCTCAGCAGGTACAGCCACCAAATGCACGAGTGGGAGATACATCCATCAGTACTCCACCCGTACTTCCAAAGGTGGGGTCATCCAGAGATAGACCTGTTCGCCACAAAGGAGAACGCAAAATGCCAACGCTTCGCCGCCAGGTTTTCACATCCACAGTCGCAAGGCAATGCGATATGGATGAACTGGTCAGGCAAATTTGCGTACGCTTTTCCCCCAGCACCTCTGATACCGCTGGTGGCACGGAAGCTCAGGCAGCACTCGATGACTCTCATCCTGGTTGCTCCAACGTGGGCTCGCCAACCATGGTACACCACGTTTCTGGAACTGTCCGTGGTACCGCATCAAAGGCTGCGCCTCACACCCAGGCTTTTGACTCAGAGCCATGGCGACATTCAGCTCCCAGATTCGCAACAGCTCAACCTGGCGATCTGGCTCCTGAGGTCTTAGAGTTTGGCTACCTCAACTTACCTCCCGACTGTACGGACATCATCCGGGAGGCAAGGAAGCCCACCACTCGAGCATGCTATGCGGCAAAGTGGAAGCGGTTTGTCATTTATTGTGCAGGCCACAACATCACAATATTGACCCGCTAGATGCGTCTATTTAGAACATCATTTCTTATCTTTTCCATCTGTACAAATGTAATCTAGCCTATGCTTCAATTCGCATACATTTATCCGCAATGGCTGCTTATCTCCGAAACAGGCAGCACTTTTCAGGGTGCCTGCCATTAAAGCCTTTCTGTAAGGACTCAAACGAGTCATTCCTCCGCGGACTCCGCCAGCTCTTGAGTGGAACCTCAATGTGGTCCTCACCTGACTGATGGGTCCCCCTTTTGAACCACTGCATTCCTGCGAGATTCAATTCTTGACATGGAAAGTGGCTTTCCTTATAGCGATTACCTCGCTGCGACGAGTTAGTGAACTCCAGGCACTAACTATCCAAGAACCATTTATTCAAATTCATTCCAACAGGGTGGTGCTTCGCACTAACCCTAAATTCCTTCCTAAGGTAGTGTCTCAATTCCATATTAACCAGACTATTGAACTTCCTGTGTTCTTCCAAAATCCTGAGTCGTTGGCAGAGAGAATGCTCCACACGCTTGACGTCAAAAGGGCCCTGATGTATTACATTGATAGGACCAAGGATTTTAGGAAAACTAAACCACTCTTTGTTGCCTTTGCGCCACAACACAAAGGTAACCCCATTTCCAAAGCTGGTATAGCCAGGTGGATGGTTAAATGTATTCAGATCTGCTATCTGAAAGCCAAGCGTACTCTCACCATTCCACCACGGGCCCACTCCACCAGGAAGTTGGGGGCCTCCATGGCTTTCCTTGGAAATATTCCTTTGGAAGACATATGTAGAGCAGCCACATGGTCTACCACACACACATTCACAAAACATTATTGTGTTGATGTGCACTCTAAACAGCAGGCAGCTGTAGGGCAGGCTGTTCTAAAAACACTTTTCCAAACTGCTGCAGCTGGCACGGGTGGCCGCCGTTAATGGAGGGACTGCTATGTATTCTATGCACAGATATGAATTCAGCAGCCCACATGCCTCGAACCGAATATGCTACTTACCAGTATGCATCTGTTCTTGGCAAGTAGGGCTGCTCACATTCATATCGCCCACCCTCCTCCCCGGCGCCTGTAGCAGCTGCAGAATTCACATATCTAGCACGGTCATCATTCACTTAGTTTCACTCCATCTTGGCGACAATGGCTAAAATCAATCCGAGGATGGAGTCGATGCCCATGCGCACTGTAGTCCAGGGGAGGAGCCACCTATCTCGTGATACTTCGAAGACTCTTCCAGGAAAACAATGTGCATATTCGTTACTTACCTTTGGTGAAGCATTGTCTGGTAATGAGACTGTCCAGCTGCAGATTCCTTATAGCCCCACCCATGCCTCCCTGCTTTGCGGAAAAATGTTGTAGGGCTAGGATTACTCCCCTTTTCAGGGCCCTAGTTGTGCACACGACTGTTAGTTACTTAGTGGCTATGCGCTTCTGGCGTGGAAAAAGACGATACCACGACATCACTTACGTCACTCACGCACACAAGAGATATTGCTCAGCAAAAGTTTCTGAATCCTTCCTGACGCCTGGGAAATTCAATTGTAAGAAATCTGCAACTAGTTAGTCAGTCATCATACTGTATTATCGGCCGTAGGCCATAAAAGCAGTACAAAGATAAAGCAACATTAGACTGATCCACAACATACGAAGATATATAATAATACATATAATACATTTTTAGCATAATAACTGGTAATAAGGTTAAAACTAGAAAGATTTGTAAAAAGTAAATAATCACAAAGCAGTTCTATTACTGAAAGTAGGACTTTAGATAATAGGATAGTGGTCTAATCTTTTAAGTCTGGCCTCTTGCCGTCCCCCTTCTTTATTAGTAACCGATAGCCACCTAGGCGCTAGAAACAGTTTCTAGTGCCTTGAGCTTAACACTGCTATGGCACCACATGGAAAATAAAAACCTAGAGGTCACAAATACCATTAAAAGGGATCAATCACATTTTAAAATATGATACACTTCCTGGTAGTTCCTAAGGCCTAGGTTTTTACAGAGTTCAATAATCCATTTAGCTCTTGCTTTGGCATATAAAGGACAGAATAGAACATGTAGGTCAGATTCTACACTAGCGTTACAACGTGGGCAGCCCTTGGGTGGAAAATTTGCACCTGCCCACTTATTAGTCAGGTCCCTTACTAGTAGTGTTCCATGTCTAAATTGCACATAAAGAGGGGGCTGAATACAGTCAAAGAATTGTTCAAAATGATATGTGGACTTAACCTCCATAAATCTGGATCTTAACACCCCTATAACGCTATTCTGTAGTAAGTTAGCCAGATGGTATTCCTTTAGTATAAGTGCAAGAGATTTTTTAGAGATACAGGAGCATGTCTGTTCTGGTGTAAGCCATAGATCAGCGTAGCAAAGATGTTTAATATACATTAGCCAAGGGATCTTTTCTGCACCCAAAGTAGATAGGAAATCCTTCAATTCCTCCCTGATGTTAAAAAGCTCGGGGTGCTCCAGCAGCTAGTTCGTGTCTACCATGCGTTACCGAAGGTAAGTGGCTTGTTCATCATGCTCCCTCTAAAGTAATAGTGGCTTTTGCAATTCCTTGTAGCTCTCCTGTCTAACATTTGCTTAACGTAAAATCTATGAAAACGTCTCTGGTTGAAATGTCCATTACATTAATTGCTTTTGTATTTGTTTAGGACTCTGAATTGCATCTTGAGTCTGTAAAATCTCCCAAATGTGAAAAGGAAGAGGTGAACAGCTCATTGCAAGAGCCTGCAGTCCATGGGGTAAGTGACACAGCTGTATTGCAAAGTTCACAGGTTAAATTGTGACAAAGATTAAAATGGTTGATTTTTTTTCTTCATTTTTTCTCCCAATGAATTTCTTTATTGCCCTTGGAAGACCTCCAAGGCTCTGGAAACCTGTCCTGTTTCAGGACAGCCTTGTTTTGAAGAACCCATTGGTGTTCTTGGGCTGTGCAATTTCCTGTGAATGGGCATAGTTCCCATTTCATGTGTTCATTATTTGTGATTATTTTGAGTCATTGGTATGAGCCCTTGTAGTTTAAATACATGTAAAAGCTGCTCATTTAGATGGATAGTTTTAGCTGTGGATTCCTTACCTCTACTTCCTGCACAAAATCGTCAGGGAATGCTTAGTCCAAGCATAAGAAAGCAAAGCACAACCCCATCTCCCAACCCTGACACCAGATGAAAGGTTCGACATCAAGATTTATGTTGCATTCCCTCGAAGTCACGGTCCATTGCACAGATTGTTCAGTCCTTTGATGCATTTTTGGCTCTTTTGAGCCCCAATGAACCAAAGGGGCATCTAGTTGGCTTACCTCCAGCAGTTCCTTACCCGGACCTCCTGCACAAACTTCCACTCCAGCTCTGAGATCCATGCCACTATCAACTCCACCAGAACTGGTTGACGATCTTGTGCCAATTCCCATGTCAGACCCCAAACCGATGTTGTCCCAAGCTTGACGTGGCATGCTATGAAAGTACAAAAGCACAACCAGCTGTCATGATCTAGCCCAGTGCCTCTGCCGTGCCCCATCTATCAATAGAGGCTCCATTTTCATTTTGGTTTAGACTTTCGTCCTGTGCCAGGGCAGTGTACACTAAGGATACCGATGATCATGGCTTCATACTTCCTTCCCCATAGCCCCCACTCCCCAAGATAGACCTAGACGTATCACATGGCCCACCAATGTAAGTGCCTCATTTGCAGTGGTGATTCAGAGGGTAGCTAAAGTACTTGAATCACAGGTACCCTTTACTCAGACTAAGACAGATATGAAAAAACTTTCTTTTTACAGGTTTGCCCCCCACTTTCGGCCCCCATTTGGACTATTCGGTACTGTTGTAATAGCTCAGAAATGCGAAACAGCGCTCACTGCATGTGCTCTGACCCTTACAATGGTGCATGTTTTCTAGGCTGCCACTGCAGACTAGAAAGGCAAAACTTGACTTTGACATTTAAAGTAATAGCGAAGCCCCAACCGCCCTTTTTACGGTGTATATTTCACCCCTATGGCATGCCTAGTGAGTCGTATGGCAGGGTACTGTATGTTAAGAATTGGAATCTGTACTTTTACATGTTCCAGCAGTAAAAACCCTAAATTGTCGTTTTTACTGTGGAAAGGCTAGTGGCCCCATTGGCAAGTACAGAGTTACAGGCTGGCACCTGCGCCTTTTCTAACTACTGAATTAGACCACTAAGGTTAGTACTGACTGGAATCTAAAGAATCAGTGCTTTAAATCTGATTTAATGGTTAAATCTAATTTAATGTCACCAGGAACTGGTCATCAGGCGATAGGGAACCTGGTAGCCCATTAGTTACCAAACCACATCCTACCCTGAGGTCATTTTCTGAAGATAAATAGGTCTCCCCTAGCACCCAGAGCTCTGATATCTAGCAACTTAAAGAAGCACTACTGCACTGAGGGACTAGCAAGGAGAGGCTGCCCCCAGAGGCCTGAAGGCTAGCGAAGGAAGAGACTGAGCCAGCTGTGTCCTGTTCAAGGAAAAGTTGTATCCCGAGCCCATCAAAGCCAAGAGACTCTGCGGGCCAGCTGACTGGCCTTCGGTTTTCAGTACAAGAACAGAAACGCTGAAGAAGTCTGCTGGGGCTAGCTGGTATCACAAAGTCTTAAAGACTCTACCACCGCCGTAATGCAGCACCAGGAACCTGGACCCAACGCATAGAATTGCACCCGTTAGTGCTGTCGTAGATACTGATTCCCTCAGAAGGGGGAGATAAAGGCCTATGAACGATTGTCCTGTGACTGTTACATTGAACGAGTGGTAGTCCATTGGCGACTGGACTTTGGCTAGACTAAGGGGAAGCTTGTGGGACATACTGCAACCAGGAGCCCTGTACCGTCTTCATGAACCACGGGGCACCTGAGGGAAGACCCCTGTTGACCGAGACTGAGAGCATCTTTAGCCTCCTTCATCCCTTGCATCAGGATCACTCTATAGGAATCCATTGCAACACGCATACAGTTCCTGGAATTGCTTGAGGACTGCTCTTCTGTGGAAGTAACTGTTTCTAAGGACCTTTCCAGCCCCCTGATTAGCTCCCTGGTGCTGTTGGTCACTCAAGTACCTAAACCAGACAACTTTGACCCATTCAAATGTCTTTTATAATGTTTCTAAGTGTTAACTTTGTTGAATTTGCCAAGGCCTGATCACAGTTTAGTGAAATACTTTGATTTATTAATTCCTGTAAAATCTGTATCTCCAGAACCCTTCATGGATCTTTTTCAATATGGTGTCTAAATTCATATTTATGTAAAAATACGTCTGTTTTTTAGGTCTCTCCTACGCAGCCCGCAAGCGCTACTTTTTTAGGTCTCGCCTACGCATTGCGCATGCTAGAAGACCTTTAGCCGTTGTGCAGCTCTTTTTCAAAGCACATACTCGTGCTTGTGGCGGCATACAGCTTGCGGGAGTGCGCAGCGACGCACCACAAGCACGACTATGTGCTTTGAAAAAGAGCGGACTGCTCTTCCAAGCGCGCTCTTCTGTCCTCGCCCACACGTCCCGGCCTCTCACTCGCTACGCCCTCTCCGTTTCTTTTTTGCTTTCGCTTCTTTTGTTCTGGTTACCTCATGTGTTTTTGTACTGACAGCTCGATTGCTGTCCCACCGAAGTGCAATATGTTGTCTCCCGCCAAGTGGCGCTGCTACACCATATATTAGTAATGCTTTTTAAATCTGTCATTGTAGGAACGCTTTGCTTCATAAAAAAGAAATCAAGTCGCTATGTTGCTCTTATTGTATGATGCATGTTGACTAACTGTAATAACATTTGGTTGACACTTTATACTTTGTAGCACAATATGCTAATGTAAGACCTATGTCGAAATGCTGTTGCAATTGTGTGCCTTTCAGTCCTGTAACTGTTCAATGATGTTTGTTTCTTCAGCTTTTAATTGCGTGTAGTGATTGTATTCTCTCCAACCTCATTTATATTCTTTTTATGTTCACTATTAATTTATTGTGTTTTCTATCATTTAGTTTTTACACCTCCAGTCTTGCTCAGTCACCTCTTATGTGCTTTCCACCTTATTCGAAGTTTATTAACGCCATTGGCCTTCCCACTGTAATAAGTTTATTATGGGACACTGTCCTATGACCCATTGTCTCATTAATTTTGCACGCTGCACATGGATTGATCTGTGCGTGATGCAATCTTCTAGTGTTCACCGCAATACCACTTCAAAATATAAGAAATTCGATCTACGATGGAAAAAAAGCTGAGCGAGGAAAAACATCTTGCAAGGATTGCATGCTGTACCGATTATATTCCAAATAATGCATACAAAAGTCTGAACTTTGAACTGTAAACTGGAGTTCCAAGCTGGTCACTGGTCATCTTCTCTGTGTGTTTCTTAAACACAGTGATTGGGTTGAGGTTGGCTTTCCTTGTTTATTTTATTAGGCCAAACGATCTCTGTTGCATGTATCGAGGTGAGCAATACTTTTTTATTATTTGTAAGAACATTTCCATTATGCACGATAAAGAGGAGATAAAGCAAGACAGATGATAATAAATGGCAGTAGAGTCCATCCTTGTTGGAATGTCATTCTACTCTGACATTCTGGAAGATTTAAAGAACGGCAGGCATACTTCTGTGGTCGACAAGACTGTGAACGTCTAGAAAAAGAGCATAGGCAGGCTGCAGGAATGTCTAAGCATGCTTTGCTGTGAATCTACAACAGTGCCTCTTCCACAGGGTACGTAAAGGTGGTGGGCATTAAGAATGCAACCTGTTCAACTCTGGAACGCACCGCCCTTGGTGTTCTCTTGCACATAGAACATGCGGACTTCCTTAACCGCATGCGCGCTACGGGTTTTCCCGCTGTGCGCTGAAGATTCGAAAATCGTGCGGTTTGTGACAAAGCCAGCTCGTCATCCGCGTAGCGCAGGTAACGCCCATGACGAGCTGGCTTTGTCATCCGCAGCGAAGGGGTTAAGAATAGAAACAAACAGGCATTGAAAATAAGGTAGTTCTCGCCTTTGATTAAGTTAAAGCCATTTGCTTTGCTAATGGCATTGTACAGCCAAGCAAATAGCTTTAACTTAATGATAGGCGAGACCTATTGCATTTTTAATGCTTGTTTAACCCCTTGTATGCTGATGACGATACCAAGCCGTCATGCACTACAGTGCTCGTGTGCTGATGACGGCCTGGTATCGTCATGGCCCACCCCTGTTCTTTTGTTTACCGCACAGCGGCGGAAACGGGCCAGCAGCGAAGGGGTTAAATTGGTGTCAGATTACTTGAGTGGTGTATCTGAAAGAGACATCTTGCTGCAGATTCCTTACCTTTGAATTATCCCCAAGGGCCAGTCTGGCTCCTCAAAATTTGTACAGCAGTACTCCTGTCCATCGGTAGAGGGCTTTGAGCGACTTTGTAGAGATGTTGTCTACTGGATGTGAGGTCCATGTCCATATAAGCGTTCCCCCCCAGCGTGCTGACCTTAGTTTCTTCCTTTCTGCACTTCCAGCGCAGAGAGTGGAGCCTCTGGCTGTTTTTTGGCCTTTCTCAACATTTTTGTTGACAAAGCAGTGTGCTTTTTTCTTAGTTCAAACCCAGTGGGTCCTGGACGGCAGATGTCAGCCACAGACTAAGCATGGGCGGAAAATCCGTTTCGCTCGCGGATTTTGCGGATTTTCTGTAAATTTGCAATCCGCGAATCTCCCGCAAAATCCGCGAGCAGCGGATTTTATGGCTTGCTCGCACTGTTCGCGTGAGTTCGCGGCTTGCCAGTACAACTTCGCACCCCGCGAGTAAGTGCTAAATTGCAGAAATACGATCTTAGCAAAACTGAAACTACTTACCAGGTTCAAAAGTTCAGGCTCATCATTAGTAGCCATTTCCTGTAGTACTTCCTGAGGGGCCCCTCCAGAGTTCAGTTGCCAGTTGCAACTATTATGTGACCCTGCTCTGAACCTCAGAATAGTTACACATATGCCACAAAGGTCCTGAATTACAGCTAAGGGAGACAAGCAGGAGCCAGGCTGGAAGTTAAAATCCATTAATCAGCCCCTAATTCATTATTGTCAGTTGGGGCAGGGCAGGTGTTGTAACTAATTTTGCAACAATGAAAGCACTTAGCAAGTGCAAAAGATCACTAATCAGGAAGCACTAAGGAAGCAGGTGCCAGCTAAAAAAATATTCTGTGACACATTAATCAGCCCCAAATTAATTCAGGTCACTTGAGGCAGGGAAGGTGTGCTTTGCTTTGCCGAAAATAATGTACACTGGACAACCAGAGGGTGTGGTGATGAAACAGAGGGTGGCATGGGTGGGCCAGAGGGTGACATGAGTAGTCAGAGAGTGGCAGTGGTGACAGAGAGTGGCAGTGATGAAGAAGAGTGTCCCAAACAGGCTGGACACGTAGAAACAACAAGTTCGCAAAACTTGCGACCCGACAGGTAAGTTCGCAAATTGCGAAATTGTAAAAACCCTCGCGAACTGGCAGCAACACGCGCGAACACAAAAAAAAAAATCCGTGGGAATTCGCGGATTTTGCGGATTGCGAGTTCGCAAATCCGCAAAATTCGCGAACGCGAGATTCGCAAAATTCGCCCATGCTTACCACAGACACTCATATTTGATTTGTGTGTGGTTTCTTGGCGAACACCAGGACTCTAAAGACTCCTTTCACCAACTTTGGCCTTAAGCTTTGCGGGAACGCTGCATGAATATGTTGGTGGCACAGGTGTCGCAGGCTCCATGTCATTCGTGATCACAACATTCTACTTTCAAGGATCTCCCAAGGGCCCACTCCGGAAGTCCTTCCTGTGAGCGTCCTTCGACCTCGATGTCTAAACGTAAGTCGCCACTTAAGCAGTCGAAGTTGCAGCAACACCCAACTTAGCCACATACATGCCGCATCTGACATCCCTCCCCTTCCTCCGTTTGAGTCGGGGCGAGAGTCTACCCCGTGCCTACCAGTATTTCCTGAAACCAGTGTGACTCTGGACCAGATTACAAATTATTCTCCCCCCTCTTTGGATCTCTACCTCCACCTGGTGCGCGTCTCAGTCTCAAAGAAGCCAGAGGAGTCTTGATTGAATACACATCAGCGTGGTCTCCCTCGCCGTCAGTGAGGCCTTCAGTATCTATGTCAGCCACTGTGTACAGCCCTTTGGGGTTACCACCTGTGACACCAATACCTAATGAGCCGGATCCGCCAGACGGCGTCGGGTGACCGTGTCAATGGAGCCGTTAACCTCAGGCTACTTTCCTCTTTTGGAGGGGCCCCTTTCTGTTCTTCCTTCAGAAGACCAGTGTTTTGGTGAAGACGATGAAGAAATGGTGCTTCTGATAGATACATTTGCCGTGTGGATTCCTCACCTTGTGAATATCCCCCTTGCGCCAGCAACGTTCGGAAAATTCTTCGTAGCACGCCGGCGTGGACGACGTCATAGGAACACGGCATCGCGCGCGACTCCGTCTGACGTCACCGACTCCTCATAAGGCCCACGTCGGCGTGATGACGTCAGTTCCCTCTTTTTCCGCGTCGTCGACGCTAACGGTTTCTGGGATCTTCTGCGATACTTTTGTATCTTATCACTGTTTAGCTGTTACAGTTTCTCTGTTGAGTTTTACTTCTTCGCCGAGGATGTCGTCGAGGAAGACGGGTTTCAAACAATGTGGTTCCTGTACCCGAATGATGTCGATCACCGATCCGCATTCCAACTGTCTGTGGCGTCTTGGATCGGATCACGATGTTAAGAACTGTCGTTCCTGTTTCAAGATGAACCCCAAAGCTTTGCGAGAGCGGGAGGCGAAGCTTCTACTCGCGAAGGTGAAGGAAAGAGAAGCCGGAAGGTCTTCGAGGTCGGTGTCCAGGCGCTCGAAGTCGAGGCAGTTGTCGCGGTCGAGGTCGGCTTTGAGGACCAAGGCGAGGTCGAGGTCCAGAGAGATCGAGGTCCAGAGAGATCGAGGTCCAGAGAGATCGAGGTCCAGAGAGAGGTCGAGGTCCAGAGGGAGGTCGAGGTCCGGATCCAGGTCGGCCTCGGGCCATGCTTCGAGCTCCTTGAGAAAGAAGCATAAGAGGAGTAAACATCACTCCAGACATCACTCTGGCAAGGAGTCTTCGGATTCGAGGAAGAAGTAACGTAAACATCATAAGGACTTCGTGTCTCCTTCTCCAGCTCAATCTCATGTGGGTTCTCCGGTTCAGGAGCAGGAACAGGATCTGGAGTCGCACCACTCTTCGGTGCATGAAGAAGAGGTTCCTCGAGCACCGACTCCGGTTGTGGAGCCTGAAGATCAAGAGGGCCAGGGTGCACCTTTTCCGGATCAGCCTCCTTCGGAGCGGCCGTTGGGTTCGTACCCCCCCCTTTCCAGGTCCAGGTCAGGATCCCTCGCAGTTTTTAAATGCCATGTTTGGTGTTTATTCGAGGGCTATGTACCCCACTGGTGCGCCTGTTGGTCCCACGGGTCCTTTGTCTTTTAATTTAGGTGTGCCTCAGGCTTATGCCCCGGCCCCCTTTATTCCGTTTATGCCGACGCCTTGTACTCCTTGGCTCGGTACGGCGCCGCCGAGGTCTTCGACTTCGCATGCGGCCTCGCCGACTCCGGATCGGCTTCGTGGTGATTCGGATCGTGGTGCTTCCCGTCCTCAAGCTCCTCGCTCGACGTCGTCTCCGGCGCCGTCGGAGTCGTTGCCGGATCCGTCGACTTCGGTCCGCATGGAATGGTCGAGGCGCAGAGCACAACGCCTCTTGGAGGAGAAGGAGTATATGGACTCCGAGGTTGAGGAAGGAGAGTTGCAAGATCAGGGGGATTGTTTTGAGGACCTCCAAAGCGCAAGTGGCCTGGAAGTTTCTCCTGAGTGGGGTTTGCCATCCGTTTCAGATACTCCATCTAAGGACATAGCACCCTATCACGTTGTTATTAGGAAGGCTGCAGAGTTGCTAGGCTTGACTTTGCCCACAGTTGAGTACAAGCCCAACATCCTTACGGAAGTTTTGCATTCGCCTTCTTCAATTGTAGAGCCTACACTTCCTTTTACGGATGCATTGACTGAGCCAATAAAGGAGGTTTGGAAGAGACCTTTGACTGCTCCTGCGGTTTCCAGGTCAGTGGCAAGGCGTTACAGGGTGGCTCCTGATGACCCTGAATTTCTTTCCTCGCATCCTGCTCCGGAGAGTCTGGTAGTGCAGGCCGCCTGTTCCAGCAGGGATGCGGGCTCTTTCCCTCAGGTGCCGGCAGACAAGGACTCTAAAAAAATTGGACCAGCCTGCTAAAAAGATTTTCTCCTCGGGTAGCATGGCCTTGAAATCCACCAATGCTTCTTGCCTATTGGGGAGATATGTTCATGCGTTGATGGACTCTGTGAAACAACTTTCTTCTAAGCTTCCAGAGGACGATAGGAAGAACTTTAACGAAGTGGTCTCTGATACTCAGCCTGCCGCTCGTATGGTTATACAGAGTGGTATGGACACGGTGGATTCTGTTGCCAGGATTATGGGCTCTACTGTTGCAACAAGAAGGGCCGCATGGCTTAAGTCCTCCGATTTTTCTTCTGATGTACAGTCTACCTTGTTGGACTTGCCATTTGATGGGACAGGCCTCTTTGGTAAGAAGGCTGACGTAGCTCTGGAGAGAGTCAAGGACAGCCGGGCTACGGCGAGGTCTTTGGGCCTTCAGACAAGGGGCTCTGCGACTAGGAAGTTCAGGGGATTTGGCAGATCCACTTTTTGTTCCTACAACCAAGGTCAGCAGCAGCAGCAGCAGAAGGAGCGACCGAATCCTCTGTATAAATCCTACAGAGGAAAGCAAAGGGGCCGTGGTCGTGGACGCCAGGCCTCCTCCTCCTCCTCCTCTTCCTCTAATAATCAACCCCCTCCCTCTGCAGCAAAGCAGCCCTAGATCCGCCATTCTGGATCATGTGGCTCCGGTGGGGGTCGGCTTACTCATTTTCTACGGGATTGGGAATCGGTTACATCAGATCTTTGGGTTCTCAATCTCGTAGAAAATGGGTATGCTCTTCCTTTCCAGGAGTTCCCTCCCAATTACCCTCCTTGCCAGGGTTTTTGTTCGGAGGACCACCTTATTCGCCTGCAGGAAGAAGTCCTGGCTTTGTTCAAAAAAGGTGCGATAGAGGTGGTCCCGGAGCAGGAGAGGGGTCAGGGGTGCTACTCCAGGTATTTCCTGATCCCCAAGAAGGATGGCAGGTTACGTCCAATCCTGGACTTCAGGATTTTTATTCTCTATCTCAAGCAGGAGAAATTCAAAATGCTCACTCTTGCGCAGGTTCTTCAAGCGCTGTTGGAAGAAGACTGGATGGTGTCGATCGACTTGCAGGATGCGTATTTCCACATCCCGATCCTGAAGTCGCACAGGAAGTTTCTCCGTTTTACGGTGGGTTCGCAACACTACCAGTTTGCGGTCCTTCCGTTTGGACTTACTACTGCGCCTCGAGTTTTCACCAAGGTGATGGCAGTGGTGGCGGCACATCTCAGGAGGTCGGGGATACCTGTATTCCCGTATCTGGACGACTGGCTAATCAAAGCGGAGTCGCCTGAGAAGATGCTTCATCACCTGCAAGAGACATCGCAGCTGTTGTTCAGGTTGGGTTTTTCGATAAACGTGCCCAAATCTCACCTTGTGTCCTCCCAGCGCAACCTGTTCATAGGTGCGGTACTGGACACTACTGTATGTCGTGCATTCCCTCCTCCACAAAGGATTCGCGACATTCAGGAAATGATTCCTTTATTTCACAATGGAGCGGTTGTTCCGGTCCTGAAGGTCCTTCGCCTGCTCGGTCTGATGGCTTCCTGTATTCTCCTGGTCAACCATGCACGCTGGCACATGAGGGCACTCCAGTGGTGCCTCCGCAGGCAGTGGTATCAGCACAACGGAGATCTCGGGGAGTCGGTGAAGATCTCCAGAGAAACTGCAGCGGATCTGTCTTGGTGGGGCGTGGAAGGCAATCTGTCACAAGGAAAGCCTTTTCAGCTTCCTCCATCGGTGGCCACGGTGATAACGGATGCATCCACTCTAGGGTGGGGTGCTCATCTGGGGGATCTGGAAGTCAAGGGTCTTTGGTCTCCAGAGGAAAGGTTGCTTCACATTAACCTTCTAGAATTGCGGGCCATACGTCTGGCGCTCAAGGCCTTCCTCCCTTCCCTTCGCGGTCGGTCGGTCCAAGTCCTGACAGACAACACGACCGCGATGTGGTACATCAACAAGCAGGGAGGAGTAGGGTTGTGGTGTCTTTGCAAAGAGGCTCTGCGTCTCTGGTCCTGGGTTCAGGACCACCAGATTTGTCTGATGGCAAATCATCTGGCCGGAGTCCTGAACGTACGTGCGGACAGTCTGCCGATCACGAGTGGAGGTTTCACCCGGAGGTTGTTCACGACATCTTTCGGATGTGGGGAACTCCTCGGGTGGATCTGTTTGCCACGTGCGAGAATGCTCACTGCCCGTCATTCTGCAGTCTCCAGTATCCGATGCAAGGAGCATTGGGGGACGCGTTTCAGTTGAGCTGGGGAGGTCAGCTCCTTTACGCGTTCCTCCCATTCCCTTGATTCCTCGGGTTCTGAGGAAGATTCGCTAAGACCGGGCCCAAGTCATATTGGTCGCCCCGGATTGGCCAAGAAGGGTGTGGTACACAGATCTTCTCCACCTCTCCTTTCACCCGCCGCTCCGTCTCCCTCTCAGGGCAGACCTCCTCTCTCAGATAGAGGGGCAGGTTCTACACCCCCCACCTCCAGACATTACACCTTCATGCCTGGAGATTGAACGGGGCAATCTGAATTCCTTCTCTCTCCCTCACGATGTGGTGGATGTCATTCTTTCTGCCAGGCGCGACTCCACCAAGTCCATCTATTCGTATAGGTGGTCTAAGTTTGTCTCTTGGTGTAGGGAGAGGGATGTTGACCCGTTAAAGGCTCATTTGTCTGAATTTTTGTTGTTTGCTCTTTCTCTGGCACGGCAAGGGTTTGCTGTTGCTACTGTCAAAGGATATTTTTCGGCCTTATCGGCATTTCTCTGTTTGCCGGATCAGCCCTCTCTCTTTAAATCTCCTGTAGTATTAAGATTTTTGAAGGGACTTACTAATAAGTTCCCTCCTTCTCCCTTTATTGTTCCTCATTGGGACTTGAATCTTGTGTTAACCTATCTGATGGGTTCTCCGTTTGAACCCTTACACAAGTGTCCAATGAGGCTTCTTTCTTTTAAGACGGTCTTCTTGGTTGCAATTACCTCGGCAAGGAGGGTAAGTGAGCTTCAGGCTTTTAGTTCCAAGCCCCCGTTCTTGTCCATCCATGCTGAAAGAATGGTTCTCAGGACCAGGGCTGCTTTTCTGCCTAAGGTGGTAACTCCCTTCCAGCTAGGACAATCCATTACCCTTCCTACCTTTTATCCTCCCCCACACCCTTCCAAGGAGGAGGAGAGGCTTCATCGCCTGGACCCGAAGAGAGCGGTTAGTTTCTATCTTGATAGGACTAAAGACTATCGTGTTGACGATCAGCTCTTCTTGGGTTTTGCTGGCTGCAAGAAGGGCAGAGCGGTGCGCAAGCGCACACTTTCCAGATGGATTATTCTCTGCATCAAGATTTGCTACTCTCTGGCGGGTAAGGACCCTCCTGAGGGTATTAGAGCTCATTCAACTAGAGCAAAGTCTGCTACTTCTGCATTGTCTAGGGGTGTTCCTGTTGAGGACATTTGCAGGGCCGCGACATGGGCTTCCCTCCACACTTTTGCGAAGCACTACTGCTTGGATGCTGAGGTGAGGAGGGACGGCCACTTCGCGTTCTCTGTTCTCCAGGATTTCCTGGTATAGCAGAGTGGTCACCCTCCTCTGGGAGTGGGGACTGCTGTGGGACTCTATTCACAAGGTGAGGAATCCACACGGCAGATGTATCAATCAGAAGAACAAGTTACTTACCTTCGGTAATGCTTTTTCTGGTAGATACAGTATCTGCCTGTGGATTCCTCAATGACCCACCCGCCTCCCCGTTGTCCACTCTGCTATACCTGGGTTTGTGTGCAAATGTATTTATGATTTTGTATATCTGAAATTGTATAGTTTTGCACTTTAATTGTTTTTGGTTGCATGTACTGTGTACATTGTATATATATATATATATGTACTTGTTGGTCCGTCCGGGTGCCTCGAAGGCACGGAAAAAAGGGCGGAACTGACGTCATCACGCCGACGTGGGCCTTATGAGGAGTCGGTGACGTCAGACGGATTCGCGCGCGATGCCGTGCTCCTATGACGTGGTCCACGCCGGCGTGCTACGAAGAATTTTCCGAACGTTGCTGGCGCAAGGGGGATATTCACAAGGTGAGGAATCCACAGGCAGATACTGTATCTACCAGAAAAAGCGTTACCGAAGGTAAGTAACTTGTTCTTCTCTTCCAGGGGATCCTCATCAATAGTCATAAGCATTAGAATATTCCCGCCCATGCGCGGTGTAGGAAGGTGGATATCTGACTATGGTTGCCACCATCTTTTTGCCTAGTGTTTTGCTGGTGTTCGACTTAGTTGGCCTGGGATCCTGCTATCCAGGACCCCAGGCTTCCTGCTCTCTCAGTTAAAATGGACTCCATGTACCTTAGGTACATACCTAATTGGATACTGAGTCACCTTATCAGCCCCTGTACAGTGTACCTTAGGTACCCAGGGCATAGGTGTAACCAGGGCCTACCAGGGGCTGCAGCATGTATTATGCCACCCCTGGCTGGCCATCCAAATCTGATACAACTGGCTGATCAATCAGCTGGGGCAAGGTGGTGTAATCACCCTTTGCTTTAGATATAGTATACCTATATCTAACCCTAACATGGACACATATACTCCTATAAGTCACTCCTATGGCAGGCATAACAATCCTGGAGGCAGAGTGCTTGGAATTATGTGAGATAGTGCTCTGGCATGAGCTGAACCTGTCTACAGCTTTCGGAACCAAGTCCTTTAGCTGTTTCCATGATAACGCTATACCATATACTCTTAAGTGTATTATAACCTCGCGTTTTTTGCCAACTTTGGCATTGCATTATCAAAACATGTCGAGTAAGGTGTCCTATGAATTGGAATACTACCCCCTCGCCAATTCTGACGACGGGGGTAACATTCCACCCTTTTAGAGGGACACAGCATGTATGTAACTGTGAACCCCGGTTAAAGTTAACTCGAGCCTCAGCATCACAAAATGGATGCTGCCACCACAGACACAAGTCTGACCTCCTGCTGCTGGGAGTCCTTCCAGCGAGGGAGGCTTGGACAAAGGGTTTCCTGCCTCGGGAGGTGCTAGCACCACCCCAGACAGGATTTTGTGTATTAGGTAGGACAGGGCTGAAAGTAATGAGACATGCCTGGGGCACACAAGGTGCCCTGTGCATACACCGGTTCAAACCAGTTGCTGGGGCACTCCAGCCCCAGCTCTGGCGCGAGACCGGACAAAGGATAGGGGGGTGTAACCACCACCTTCCTGGTCCCACCCATGGGAGGGACCTAGTGATAGTGCAGCCCCCTTTAGCAGGATAAAGGTAGGAGCTGGTCCCATTCCATTCCAAATCAGATTAATCCTGAACTGAAATTATACAAAAAGAAACTCTGGACTTCGACTTTCTGCACAGAAGACTGAAGAAATCTCCCTTGTGGGCAAGGAGTGTCCACCCTGCACAAGCAGGCACCATCAGCGTCCAGAGGCTTCACTTTGTCGTCTTCCCTCGAGGATCCAGACTTTAGAGCCCGACGAGACCCAGACCTCTCGGACCTCTACCTACATCTGCAGCTCAGCTGAGATCCGTGGGTGTGACGAGACACGTGGGACCGGCCATCTTGGAGAAACTGCACTTCGCTTTCAGCACGACTTCTGAGGTAACCTCGACGAAGTCCTTTGGGAATTGAGAAGCCCCAGCCCCAAGCAGCTTCTTGCACCGAAGACCAGCCCTCCAGCTTCCACGAGATCTGCGTGGGGCCCTTCTGCCTGTTTGCTGCTCGACGCGTTGTCTGGTCACTTGCCGGCTGGCTAGTGGCCTCTTAGACGACAATCCACGACATCAACACCGCTGGTCTGGTTGCTCCAGACTGGCCCTTGCTTCCTTCCAAAAGAGAGGCATCCCGGACCCTCCTGGTCCACACCAGACGTCTTTCCACTCACCGCTTGGGTTGCCTTTGCCAAGGCCTGTTGACTCCGGATCCGACACCGCCGACACAAGAGCCTGCGTGGGACAGCTCGTGCCTCCATCCTGGTCGTCGAAGACACCACCTGGTCCACGTGGCTGCAGAGTCAAGCGTCCACTCTTCACCTGATCGCTACGACAGCCTCTGGTTCATTCCTGGTTCGACTCCAGTCACTGGATAGTGACTTTGAACATTGTCCCCTCTGCTTTCAGGTCTTCAGCATTCCTGATCCACCCTTGGATCACACCGGACATCTTCCTCCTGGTCGCCTGCAGCATCTTTTCTTTCAGGCTCCATAGACTTCAACGCAGAAACCCGACACGACTTCGCACCTATGCACCCGCAGCCCGTGGGTGAGGTAACAAGAGCATTTCGGTGCTCAAGGGTAGATTGACTCTCCTAGTGTCCAGTTTCACAGTCGTTTTAGTCCTAACTAGTCAGGATTGTCCGTACTCACCTTTTTCTTGAACTGTACTGTTCATAGACGTTGTTACTAATCTCGCGTGTGAGTTCATACTCTGCACACGCGTGCCGTGGGCCTCCTATTACTTACCTAAAGTTAGGGTAGTGTAGTCCCAGCGATCCTACAGCCTCTAGACAGCTCCATTCCTTCTATCGACTTCCTTATACCACTTGTTTAATATATGGTTTGTTGCGCCCCTAGGGCAACATTGTAACTTGTGCAACTTAACGTATTTTTTTTAAGAGTCTTGTCATGTGCATAGCCCTCTGACCTCAAAGAGTTCAGAGGTGTTTGTTAGTTAATAAGTATCTTGTTCATTTTCATACCTACCTGTGTGGTGTCCTTTCATTTGGTATTCAAGGGGTTATATGTGGTAAAACAGCTGGCTTCACATGCCAAAAGAGTGTAGCCTAAGACTGCTTTGTCCATGCTACCATTAGAATAGCTGGTCTATAAGGTTGACTTACAACCAATCACCATAAGGGTTGTTTGGACTGATACAAGGTGGGTGATCACTAGAACTAGTGAGCATCATATATCAGGCCAACTTCTCACATGCGGGACCCCGGAAACACTATAATATATATATATATATATATATATATATATATATATATATATATATATATATATATATATATAATTTCAATAGCAGCCAAATAACATCAGAACTGAAATATGCTGTGAAGAATTTCCACCATAGTTCAAGTTCTGGCATTTGTAAAGCGCACTACTCACCCAGAGGGTCTCAAGGCGCTGAAGGAAGGGGTTTATTATTTGTCGAAAAGCCAGGTTTTGAGTTCTTTTCTGAAGGACCATACATGAATAATATGCATGAGAAACAACACCAAAGATTGTTTAGAAACTGTTTTAATGCTCAGATAGCAGTAGAAATTCTTATAACTCACTGAAAGCATAGAAAGCTCCCAGGCTGCATTGCAAACACTCAGTCTAAAAAGACTGAAAAGTTAACCTATAGTGTAGTGTAGTGTAGTTCCTAGTTTCCCACTAGGCCCTGCGCATTGGAATAACATAAACAGTAGTATCGACGTAGAAGTGCGGATCTTCCAGGCCTCTACTGACTATGCTAAACTTAATTGGGTTTGTTACCAACTAGCTCAGAGGTCACTGGAAACTTTCTTGACTGAAATAGGAAGTGATCAGCTTCCCTGGCACAGACAAGAAGGGATTCAGTTTTCCAACAACCGTGCAACATGACAACTTTGCTCCTCAGATCAAGTCAATCTCTAGGGTCGTGTGAAACAATAGACAGTTATTTTACTCAGTCAGGTTAGTGCAGTTTACTTTCACGATATGTAGAGAATAGAGAGACGGGCGTTTGTCAATAAAGGGTTAACATTTATTGAACAGTCTTTCTTCTCGTACAAGAGAAATGTATTGCCACAATTGCAAGACTTCTTATTATAAAAAGTACCTACAGTAAGATAAGTATTGCGAAATAATACTGTAAAAGCATTGATATGGTTTCTTAGCCATACAATGGTTTAAAAGTAATAAAACATATATACATTCATATATATATTAGGCTAAAATACTCAACTGGTGCTTCTAACTATGCCTACCCCAGTGTACCTGACCTAAGCCTAATACGTGGGAGGGGAGTAAGTAAGTAGCTTCAGTTTAAGTTGTTTTTGCCAAGGTTTGCTTCAAGAATTCTCACTAAGGGTTTAGTCAACACCATACCTCTGAATAGAATGATGGAGGTCTGGTATCTCCTTCAGGGAAACTCGGTATCCCAGTCACCCGCGAGGGTCGACCAGAAACGCTGGAGCTGGATTTCTCGGCAGGAGAAAGGCAGCGTCTCTCTTCAGCGCGTCGAGGAGGGGGGACAGCGTCCGCGGGCAGCTTGCATCTGCTGGGCTCTTCGCATAGGGACGGCTGTTCAGCTCCGAAGTTCACCACACCATCGTTCGCGCTTTAGCAGCGATAATGGTATCAGTAGCTTCACCAACAGCAACAAGACGGCAGCAGCATCAGCGTACTGCAGACAGCATTTACTTAAGGCAACGTTGGTAATATTTATACCTGACAGGTGCCTGGTTTGACGTAAGTTTGCTGGACATAAGACTTCAATAAAGATGTCACTTAGGAAGTGATCGCTATCAGTTGCTCATTAGAGTTCTATTACTAATCAAAACACAGCAAGCGGGGATTTCCAGGTTTGCTGAGTTTTTATCTTGTTGAAGAACTCGGAGTGTTAATCTAGGAATCTCAGTTAGTGACTTCTGCTCTGTCATTGCACTAATTGGTTGCAAAGGAAGTGGCAGAGAAAACTATTCTGGAATGTGGCTCTGTTCGTGTGAGGCCAGAGATGACTTTCTGAATATTGTACTTGAACGGTTATGCCAATAAAGGGAATAAATGGATTTGTAGCCGAATAGGGGCATAAGGTCACAGTATCGATCAGGATCCTAGATAAGCACGCAACAGTAGCTGTATGTAATCCAAAAAACTGACACCGTGCCTTTAAGGCACTCATGACACCCTGTATCCCATCATGCCTCAGGGGTGACAGTTAGGTCAGTTGTTCTTTCCGGCTCCTTCAGGAAGGATCCTGGTTACACAGCTCAACTAATTTCTGTTTTCTGACAGAAAATTACTTCATTTTAAACAACTTTTTTACATACTTTGACATTTTACATCTAGTCAAGTAAGAAACTGTCTTTTTAAGTCGGTTTAGTGAACATTTTCAGCTGAGAATGCCTTCACTTCACTTCACCCAGAAGAGAAGATCCGGTCAGATCTCGTTCTCCTAGAAGGGAAGAACACCCAAGAAGATCACGGGAGAGGAGGCACGGTGCTCACCGTAGACGTCGAAAAACTCAGTCTACTTCATCTACTTCTTCTACCAGGTGTTCCAAGAGGGATTACTCTCCCACGCTGATGGATAGTCTTGTTTCTAGATCCTCTCCAGTGGATGACATTGGCACTTATCTAGATGTCCTACAAAGAGGAGCTCAGAAGCTGAGCATTGAAATGTCTGTCCCCCAGGTGGCTACGACAGTAATTTTTGAAACTTTGCACAAAAAATCTGTCTCTCGCCCGCTGCTGCCTTTAGTCCCAGGGATTATGGATCCTGTCAAGGACGTTGTTCTAACTCCAGCAACCATCAAAGCGGTGCCGGCCCGCATACAGAAGAAGTACAAAGCAGCTTCCTCCGACCCAGTTTTTATAAAATCTGACCCTCCAGCAGACTCTGTGATAGTGGCAGCTGCAAGGAAGACACATGCAGTTGCTGCTTCCTCTTTAGTACCACCAGATAAGGACAGGAAGTCACAGGACTCGTGGGGTCTCAAGGTTTGCAATTCAGCTGCCTTCACGCTGAAGGTCTCCAGTGCGGCCGCGCTCTTGGGTAGATACGATAGAGCCTTATGGGTCTCCATGGAAAGGTTCAAGTCCAAGCTACCAAAAGAGGACCAGAAGAACTTCGAAGAAACGATGACGGAAGGATGTCTGGTGGCGAACCAGTTGATAAGCACAGCAGCGGACGGTGCAGTGCTTGCGGCACAGTCCTACTCACATGGAGTTTGTGCCAGGAGGTCAGATTGGTTGCGCCTCACAGGGCTGAAGCCGGATGCTCAACAACGCATCCTAAATCTTCCTTTTTTGGGGTCCTCTCTCTTCGGAAAACATGCTGACGAAGAGATGACTCGTATGAAGACAGAGCTGGATATGGTAAAAGCGGTGGGTTTGGAGAAGAAAAAAGAGTTCAAACACCGTTTTAAGACCAGCAAGGGAAAAGGGGTTCAACAGAGGGTTCAAACCCCTCAGTGGTCCCAAAATAAGAACCAGGGAAAATCCCAGTTTCGAGGCAAATCCAACAGAGGTAGAGGAGGTCACCAGCAGTCCTCTACCACCACGAGAGGAGGAAAGGCCTGAGCAGTGGCTTCCTCTGGTGCCGTTGCCCACTCCAGTGGGAGGAAGTGCTTCACAACACCTGGCAGAGTGGGTCAGCATCACAAGGGATCGGTGGGTGCTGAATATACTGCGCAAAGGATACATGCTACGTTTCCGTGCGCTTCCAAAGAACATTCCTCCAAAGAACTCTTGCCCTAAGATTGCTCAGGAGAGAGGTGAAAATCCTGCTACAAAAAAGCTATAGAGGAAGTTCCCCACTCTCAAAGGGGAAAGGGAGTTTACTCCAGATACTTTCTTGTTATGTTAATGTTATGTTAAAGGGGTACTTCTATAGCGCACGGCTACTCCGAAGAGTGTCCCAGCGCTGAAAGAACCTCACGAACCCAGAGTAGAAGGTGAAACCGGAGGGAGAACATAGCTCAGAGTGGAATGAGTTATTGCGTGAAAAGCAGGGTCTTCAGATCCTTCCTGAATGCCAGCAGATTGGAGTTGGATCTGAGTGACAGAGGAAGGGCGTTCCATAGCCAGGGGGCCAGATGTTTAAAAGAGCGCTCCCCACTGCGTGCGCGTCGGATCACAGGGGTGACCGCTCTGGCCTGGGTGGAAGAACGCAGGGATCTAGAAGGATAATAGAAGCTGATCCGTTTCCGAAGATAACAGGCACCTGTGCCATGAAGGGCTTTAAAGGCAATGGTCAGGACCTTGAAAGTAATTCGCTTCTTAATGGGCAACCAGTGAAGGGTTCTAAGAAGTTCACTGGCCCTGGCTCTCCTAGTGAGGCCAAAAATGGCCCGGGCTGCAGAGTTCTGCACAACCTGGAGACGCGCAAGGAGGAAGTCCGGAAGGCCTAGGTAAAGTACGTTGGAATAGTCCAGGCGAGAGCCTATCAAGGCCTGTACTGTAATTTTTCTATGCTCTAAGGATAAGAGCGGCAGGAACTTCCTCAACATCTCAAGGATAGCGAAACATCTGCCGGTCAGACCAGACACCTGTGCCCTGAAAGAGAGGCTGTCCCCAAAAAAGATCAGGAGGACAAGTTCAGACCCATACTCGATCTTCGTCTCCTAAACAAAGTCATTGTCAAAGAAAAGTTCTGCATGTTAGCTCTTCACCAAATATGCCCACATCTTCAAGCCGGAGATTGGATGTGTTCGGTGGATTTGCAAGATGCATACTTTCACATTCCGATTGCACTACGGCATCGCAAGTACTTGAGGTTTGTCGTAGGTAAGAAACACTACCAGTACAAAGTGCTACCCTTCGGACTCAAGTCCGCACCACGAGTCTTCACCAAATGCATGGCAGTGGTGGCGGCTTTTCTTCACAAAAAGGGACTCTACATCTATCCGGACCTGGATGCCTGGCTCCTAAAGGGCCCATCTCCGGTACGGGTAGCACACGATCTGCAACTTTGCCTGCACCAGTTGCACAGGCTCGGTCTCAATGTAAATCTGGAGAAGTCAGTCCAGCGGCCGACCCGGTCCATCCACTACCGAGGCTCCGTTCTGGACACAAAATTGGGGAAAGCATTTCCTTCAGAGGAGAGACTTTTTTGGATGAGACAGAAATGTGGGATTATACTAGAATCTCGGTTTCCAACAGTCCGACAGGTAGCATCCCTGCTGGGTTCCATGGCGTCCTGCATTTTTCTCATCCCGAACGCCAGGCTGAGAATGCGGCCTCTGCAACAGGCTCTCGAAGACCAGTGGGACCAAGCGACAGGGCGTTGGGAAGATCGTATCACTCTTTCCCAAGCAGCGAAGGATGCCATCAAATGATGGACTCGGACGAGGAATGTGCTGGTGGGAGTGCCTTTTCACCATCCTCTACTGTCCCAGTCTATAGTGACAGATGCCTCTCTGCAAGGCTGGGGAGCGCACATGGGTCCCCTTCAGATTCAGGGTCAGTCGCCTGCGCAGGAGCAGACGTACCACATCAACATGCTAGAACTCAGAGCGGTGTTTCTAGCTCTCAAAGCTTTTCTTACAGCAATCGAGTCCAACTCAATCCTAGTTCAGACGGAAAATATAACCACCATGTTCTATCTTAACAAGCAAGGAGGCATGCGGTCACGCCCACTCTCCCGGGAGGCTCAAACCATCTGGCTCTGGCTTCTCTCTCGAGGCCTCTCAGTAATGGCGTTGCACCTTCCAGGCGAATTGAACGTCAAAGCAGACGCACTCAGCAGGCACTTCAAAGATCAGCCAGACTGGGTGCTAAACAACGAAGTGGTAGAAGAGCTGTTTCGTTGTTGGGGTCGTCCAGCCATAGACTTGTTTGCAGACGAAGAAAACGCAAAATGCCACGCCTTAGTGTCCAGATTTCACCGGCCAGGGACGCAGGGGAATGCTCTCCTGATGGATTGGTCGGGAACATTTGCTTACGCGTTTCCTCCCCTGGCTCTGATTCCGAAGGTAGTCTCCAAGCTCCTCAGGTCAGAC
Source organism: Lissotriton vulgaris (assembly GCF_964263255.1). Classification (NCBI taxonomy): domain Eukaryota; kingdom Metazoa; phylum Chordata; class Amphibia; order Caudata; family Salamandridae; genus Lissotriton; species Lissotriton vulgaris. The sequence continues at coordinate 1,947,908,045 of NC_141693.1, forward strand.
ATGGAGATGATCTTGGTAGCTCCGGATTGGCCACAGCAGTGGTGTTACCCGGACCTTCTGCATCTGTCTGTGTGTCCACACAGACGACTTCCTTGCATGCCGGACCTGTTGAGCAGGATGAACGGGAGAATACTGCAACCCAACCTCCTTTCACTGAACCTAACAGCATGGCACCTGAGGTCCTGCAATATGGGCATCTGAACCTGCCTTCCGAATGTATGCACATTTTAAAGGAGGCTAAGAGACCTTCCACGAGAGCGTCCTATGCGTTCAAGTGGAAAAGGTTTTACATATGGTGTAGGGATCATCACCTAGATCCTACTAAAGGGCAGGAGGAGGTCATTCTGCCATACCTCCTTTCCTTGGCAACTTCTGGATTGAAATATGCTTCCATTAGAGTGCATCTGTCAGCCATAGTAGCGTACAGGAAATCACCTAATCAGATTTCTTTCTTTCAGGTTCCGGTGGCTAAGGACTTCCTCCAGGGGTTGAAAAAAGTCTTATCCCCCTGTGCGAAATCCTTCTCCTCCTTGGGAATTGAACCTGGTTCTATCCAGGTTAATGTCACCTCCTTTCGAACCCATCCACAAGGCCTCTTTGCAACATATCTCTTGGAAAGCAGCCTTTTTAGTGGCAATTACGTCAGCGCGCAGAGTAAGCGAGATACAAGCGCTCTGTGCGAAGGAACCATATACTGTTTTCCATCACAATAGAGTAGTCCTGAGGGCTCATCCATCCTTCTTGCCTAAGGTGGTTTCTGATTTTCATATAAATCAGTCCATTTGCCTCCCTTAATTTTTTCCAAATCCAGCGACCCCAGCAGAGCGGTCATTGCACTCCTTGGATTTAAAGAGAGTGCTCAAGTTCTATTTGGAAAAAACCAAGGGAATCAGGAAGGTGGATCAGCTGTTTTAAACTATGGGTTTGAGGCATGTGGGCTGCTGAATTCATATCTGTGCATAGATCGTCGCGTAGTGTTGGGTCCGGATGATTGCACATTGTTGTCCTGGAAGAGTCTTCAAAGTATCACGAGATAGGTGGCTCCTCCCCTGGACTACAGTGCGCATGGGCATCCTCTCCATGCTCAGATTGTTTTTTTCCGCCATTGGGTTCGGATGTCCTTATCTCGACTCCAGTTCCAAAAACTTGTACTCTTTCTACTCCTAAGGCCAAAAGGCCTTCACAGCGTCGGTATTGTATCGTTCGGTGCCTGTCCCTTTCGAGTTCTCCAATCGACGTCGAAAGAAGAAATTTGTTACGACAACACAGGCCCAGACTACATCGTCGATGGAACAGACCCCGTTCAAGCGTTGCCCCGTTTGTAATTCGAAATACTCCAACTTAGATGTGCACCCAGTGTGCAATACATGTTTGTCCCCCGACCACGACGAGTCAAAATGTTTCGCCTGCTCGAAGTTCCGCTCAAAGAAAACTATTAAACTTCGACGCGCGGCGAGGCAGTCGGCCCCAGCACCTGCGAACATCTTCGATGCCAGAGACGAGGAAGTCTTCCAAGATGAGGAAGAAGAAGAGGAAGACGTTCCCGAAGAAATGGCGGAACCGGCGTCGGAGCAGGACTCCAACTTCGAGGTGGACGAGCAAACTGAAGAATATGTCCACGACCAAGACGTCGTCGAGGTAGGGGACGACGATGAGGCCATTGGGGCCGTCGATGATGACTCCAGTGGAGAGCCGAGCCCGCCCGCAGTTATGGGGCCTATCACTAACATTCCGCCCCCTCCGGCTCCGGTCGAGGCATCGACGAAAGGCCTTAGCCAAGATCCTTCCACACGGGCTACAGCCCCGCGCCAAAGCCAGTCTAAGACCCTTTCCAAGGAGCCATCGGTCGATTCTACGAAACCGAAACAGGCGGAGCCGAAATCGAAACCGAAACTACTCAAGATGGTGGTCGGTTTGACGACGCACGTTCTCACAAAGGCTGGCGACGATCCTTCGGTGTCGAAGATGCCCGTTGGCTCCAAGACTGGGTCATCGAAGCAGGCCTCGACCAGCAAGCACGTCGCCTCGAAGGGCTCGGCGTCGACGACCAAACATGCCGAGAAGAGCAAAGACCTTCCGTCGAAAAAAGTCTCGAGCCAAACCTGTCGGGACTCAAGGCTATGCTTAGAAAACGGGTTGAACCCACGACCAAGGACGCCCCGAAAGTGTCGTCGACGCCCAAGGATGGGGGCGCCACGCGCCGGGAGCTCGATTCGATGCGGTCAAGCGAGCGCCCTACACAGGCGTCGAAGAGACCCGAATCAGCCACTTCAAGCTCGAAACCTGCGGGCTCAGTGCAAATAAAGTTTGGGCTTCAGCCTACGGCCCGCCCAAAGCATCTCGAACGCCATGAAACCGCCGAGGCTTCCAAGACGTCGAAGGTGTCCTCCAAGTCCACACACGAACAGGTCGTCTATCACGAGCCTTCTTATGACAACCAGGCAAAACTCTTTATTGACTCTGATTCGGGCAGGCTTACCATCCACAAGCGGAAGATCCCGCCTGAACATCCCTTGGAAGGTTACATGATTCCCCTCAAAAAGAAGATGGTCTCATCTACCGCTCCGGTTCTTTTTGAACCAGTTCAGGACTATTCGCAACAAATAGCTCATTCTCCAGTACAGAGTGAGGAGGACTTGAATGTAGACTATGGCCAAATGGCCTACTCTTACCACACAGACACTGATCAGGATGACTCGCATCAATGGTCAGGGACAGGGGATCAAGGCGATGACCCTGATGACCCCCATACCGCTCCGGACTCCCAGTCCTACAATGTTAAACCATCTCCAACTGAGGACACAGCGGCATTTAATGCATTGATTGAGCAGGCAGCCCTTAACCATGACGTCGACATGCATGCCGAGCCAGTGGATGAGGATTTCTTATTTGACACCTTCTCCACATCTGAACGCTCCACTAAGACTAAGGGGTCCTCAAGCATGCGACGGACATTTTCAAGGAGCCTACCAAAGCCAGGGTTATCAACCCCCGGATCGACAAGAAATACAGGCCTGCCCCAGTGGACCCCACCTATATCAAAGGCCAGCTCCCCTTGGACTCCCTCATGGTGGCTAATGCACGCAAAAGGGCTAACTCTCAATCCAGTGGTGACGCTCCCCCTCCGGACAAAGAGTCAAAGATCTTTGAAGCGTCTGGAAAGCGTGTGGCAGCGCAAGCCGCTAACATTTGGAGAATAGCCAATACACAGGCCCTGTTGGCTAGATACGACACACTAGAACAGTTAGTACTGCACATGCCTGATATGTACAGAGAAAGTGCAGAAATGGTTATACAAGAGGGGAAATTGGTCTCCCATGCGTCAATCAAATGCGCACTGGACGCAGCATACACAGCGGCAAGGGCAATTAATACTAGCGTAATGCTGCGACGCCATGCATGGCTGCGCATCTCAGGGTTTAAATCCGAAATCCAAACTACTCTTCTCAATCAGCCGGTTAACCCGGACTTCCTGTTTGGACCGGAGGTTGACACAACACTTGAGAAAATGAAAAAAGACACTGAGACGGCGAAATCCATGGGGGCTCTGCAGTCCCAACAGTTTCGGGGCACTTCCTTTCGTCGCTCCAGTAACAGGGGAGCCACAAGAGGACAGGCTCTACAGCATTCCCAGTACGCCAAGGGCAACACGCAATCTACCTACACGAAAAACACCAGGGGTGGATACCGTGGGAACAGCGCCAAATGGAGAGGACGCAGCAATAACAACGCCAGATCCTCCGCTCCCAACAAACAGTGATTTCTTGTCACTGCCCCCCGACCATCTAACACCTGTCGGGGGAAGACTCCAGCAGTTCCTGCCAATCTGGGAAGACATTACAACAGACAGGTGGGTGAGACAACTTATCCGGTACGGCTATTGTCTAGAACTGACCTCCACCCCCCCCCCCCCCCCCCCCCTCCTCCACCCCCCTCCACCACCCCCCCAACATACCCCCAAGGAACCGTCCTATGTCCGCAGAGCACACGCACTTATTGCACCAAGAAGTACTCTCCATGCTGCAAAAAGGAGCCATAGAACTCGTGCCTGTAGAAGAGCAGGGTACAGGGGTGTACTCTCTGTACTTCTTGATTCCAAAAAAGGACGGGTCCCTGCGGCCCATTCTAGACCTCAGACCCCTCAACCAATACATCCTTTCAGAGCACTTTCACATGCTAACCTTACAACAGGTCCTGCCGCTGCTCCGTCAGGGCGACTTCCTAGCCACCCTGGACCTCAAATATGCATATTTCCACATTCCCATTCACCCAAGTCACAAAAAATCTCAGGTTCACTATCAACAATCAGCATTACCAAGTGCTTAGCGACTGTGGCTGCGCACCTTCGCAGGCAAGGTGTTGACGTGTATTCCTACCTGGACGACTGGCTGGTTCAGGCCAGTTCAACCAAGCAGTGCGGCCGCGATATGTCGCGGACCATTCACCTCCTACACAGTCTGGGGTTCACACTCAACTACGCGAAGTCTCACCTGCAGCCAGCCCATGTGCAACAGTACCTAGGAGCAACACTAAACACTCAGTCGGCCACAGCGCAGCCGAACTCTGCCAGGGTCAACAGCATGCAGCTGCTCATTCGGAGGTTCAAACCTCCGCGATCCCTCCCAGCGCAGGTGTTCATGCAACTGATCGGTATGATGGCATCCTGCATATTCATAGTCCCGCACGCGAGACTGCACATGCGTCCCCTTCAAGAATGCTTAGCCCGACAGTGGAACCAGGCTCATGGCCATCTAAAAGACCTAGTGTTGGTGACCGGTCGTGCTTACAACTCTCTGCATTGGTGGAATCCGCAAAAGCTTTGCAGGGGACGACCATTCCAAGAGCCTGTTCCACAGATAATGCTAACGACGGACGCTTCTCTCCAGGGTTGGGGAGCGCATGTTCTCCATTTCACAGTACAGGGACTCTGGACGTCACAACAGCAGAAGATGCATATCAATGTGTTGGAGCTGATGGCAATCTTCATGGCACTGAAGGCTTTCAAGTTGCACCTGTGCAACAAGGTCGTATTGGTCCGGACGGACAACATGACCGCCATGTATTACATCCAGAAGCAGGGAGGCACGCACTCCCCGCAGCTGTCTCACCAAGCCCAGAGCATGTGGAAGTGGGCCATTCAGAGGAACATCTTCCTCATGGCGGAGCATCTCCCGGGTGTCGACAACCAGATGGCGGACTTGCTCAGCAGGCACAGTCATCAGATGCACGAGGGGGAGATCCACCCGTCAGTACTCCATCCATACTTCCAGCAGTGGGGTCATCCAGACATCGACCTCTTCGCCACAAGCGAGAACGCAAAATGCCCAAACTTCGCCGCCAGGTTCCCACACCCGCAGTCTCAGGGCAATGCGATATGGATGAACTGGTCAAGCAGATTTGCGTACGCTTTTCCGCCAGCCCCCCCTCATACCTCTGGTGGCGCGCAAACTGCGACAGCACTCCATGACCCTCATCCTGGTTGCTCCAACGTGGGCACGGCAAGCTTGGTACACCACGTTCCTGGAACTTTCAGTGGTGCCTCACCAACGGCTGAGCCTCACTCCCAGCCTCCTCACTCAGAGCCATGGCGACATTCAGCACCCAGATCCCCAACAGTTGAACCTTGCGATTTGGCTCCTGAGGTCATAGAGTTTGGATACCTGAACTTGCCTCCTGAGTGTATGAACATCATCAAGGAGGCAAGTCGACCCACTACCAGGGCCTGCTATGCAGCCAAATGGAAGCGGTTCGTTATTTACTGCTCCAACAATTACATTAATCCGTTGGATGCATCTACGCAAAACATCATATGTTACTTATTGCATCTGTACCAATGCAACCTGGCATACAGTTCAATCAGGATATGTGAAAAGTTGGCCTGATATATAATGTTCACTATTCTAGTGAGCACTTTGTATCAGTCCAAACAACCCTTATGGTGATTGGTTGTAAGTCAACCTTATAGACCAGCTATCCTAGTAGCGTGGATACGAGCAGTCTTCGGGCTAAACTCTAGAGGGCGTGTTAAGCCAGCTGTTATACCATCACATATACCCCTTGAACACCAAGTGAAAGGACACCACACAAGTGTTATGAAAATAAACAGTGTATTTATTTAGATCACAACAGCCCTGTACTCTTTATGAGGACAGGGTACTAAGCACACAACAAAACACTTACGAAAATACTTTAAGTTGCACAATTTACACAAATGCCCGAGGGGCACGAAAAACCATATACTCTGAAAGTGGAATGCGAAATTACTAGCAGGTAAGTACTGTACTAATAGGCTTTGGAATCGCTAGGACTACGTTACTGAACCTTCAGATTACTAGTAGGAGGCCTAGGGGACTCGGGTGCAGAGTGTGCACTCTCACGCGGGATGCGGGACAAAGTCTATGGGAGCTAGTAAAGACAAAGTTAGTGTTCTCGGGCGAACCCGATAAGGTAGATCGAAAACGACAGTGGATCCTGACCCTTGGATAGTGAGGCTATGCTGGGGCACCGAAATGCCGAAGTTACCTAGCCCAGGGGCTGCAGCTGCATAGGTCTCAAAAGACGTCGGGAATCCTCGTAGACGAACCAGGAGCCTGAAGAAAGAAGTTGCTGGCAGGCGACCAGTGAAGATAGTTCGAAGTGATCCAAGCCTGGATCGAAGATGAATGACACCTGAAAGCAGAGGGGACCAAGTTCGTGACCACTAGCCAGTAGTCAGATGGCACCAGGAGGGCACCGGATGGTAGTCACCTCGACCAGGTGAGTGGGCGACGCTGGGCTCTGCAGTCTCACGGACCAGGAGGCGTTGTCGGCGACCAGGATGGAGGTGCGAGCTGCCCCACGATGGATGAAGCTGTCGACGTCGCTGTACCCAGGATTAGGGCAACAAGTCTTGGCAAATTCAAGCCCACGCGGTGGACCTAAAATGGCGTCTGGAGTGGACCAGGAGGGTCCGGGGTGCTCCTCTTTTGGAAGGGAGCAAGGGCCAGTCTGAAGCAACCAGACCAGCAGTGGTGATGTCGTCGGGCGTCGTTAGGAAGGCCAAAAGCCAGCGGGCTAGTAGCCAAACAACGCGGTGAGCAGCAAAAAGCAGAAGGGCCCCACGCAGATCGTGTAGATGCTGGGAGGCTGGACTGCGGTGCTGGAGCTGCTCAGGGTCGGGGCTTCTCGGACCCCAAAGCACTCACCAGAGGATGCAGGGTGACTACTCCTTAGCCACAAGGGAGAAATCTTGAGAAGAAGTCGAGAGTTCCTTTCGTAGAAAGTAGTTCTTGATTCAAAGATGATCTCATTTGAAAGGGTCCCCGCTCCTGCCTTTATCCTAAAGAAAGGGGTGGGTACGCGACTAGGTCCTGCCCTAGGGGTGGGACCAGGAAGGGGGGTGGTTACACCCCTCTCCCATGCCGGACTTTCCCCAGGCCAGGGGCTGGTGTGCCCCTGGAACTGGTTCTAGCCAGCAGGTGCGTAGTGAGCACCGGGGTGCCACTCTGCAGTCACCTTCCTGTAAAGCCCTGCCTACCCAGGATACACAAAACCCTGTCTGGGATGGTGCTAGCACCGCCACTGACAGGAAACCCTTTGTCCAAGCTCTCCTCGCTGGAAGGACTCCCAGCAGCAGGAGGTCAGACTCTTGTCTGTGGTGGCAGCATCCATTTTGTGGAGCTGAGGCTTCAGTTAACTTTAACCGGGGTTCACAGTTACATACATGTCTTGTCCCTCTAGAAGGGTGGAATGCTAACCCCGTCGCCAGAATTGGCGAGGGGTCAGTATTCCAATTCGTATGACACCTTACTCGACATGTTTTGATAAAGCAATACCAAAGATAGCATTTAACCGCGAGGATTATAATGCACTTAAGAGTATATGGTATGCGTTATCATGGAACAGCTATTAGGACTTGGTTCCGCAAGCTGCAAACGAGCTCAGCTCATGCCAGAGCACCATTTCACACGATTCAAAGCACTCTGCCTTCAGGATTGTCAAGGCCTGCCATAGGAGTGACTGATAGGAATCTGTGTGTCCATTTTAGGGTTAGATATAGGTATACTATATCTAAAGCAAAGGGTGATTACACCACCTTGCCCCAGATGTTGTGCAGCCAGTTGTGTCAGATTTAGATGGCCAGCCAGGGGTGGCATAATACATGCTTCAGCCCCTGGTAGGCCCTGGGTACACCTATGCCCTGAGTGACAGGGTCTGATAAGGTGGCCCAGTACCAATTGGAAATGTACCTAAGGTACATGGAATCCATTTTAGAGAGAGAGCAGTAGGCCTGGGGTCCTGATGGGCAGGGCCCCAGGTCAACTAAGTCGGAAAACCAGCAAAACACCAGACAAAAAAGTTGGGGGCAACCATAGTCAGGTATCCACCTTCCTACACAACCCCCCCACAAACGAAAGGAGATAAGACTATCCTTGACCAGGTAAGCCTATATTGCCTGAGTGGCCATATGAGGTTGTACATGCACTGGCATGGTTACCCCCTGTATCATGGTCCACTAAGCAACCCCTCACCCTAAGGGTATCTGAGGGTCTCCATAGGGAATCACTACCTGTGGTGTGCTTTGGCAAAGTAAAAGGCTGGTGTGGGAATGGAGTACTGAAGTGAGACTCTACTACTGTTGGGCTCAACTTCCTCCAATCACTATCCACCATATGTGCTTTTCTTTCCAGTACTGAGTTGCTATGAGCTCTCAGGGTCAACCTCTGGCTACCTAAAGCTGGAGGCTGAGTCCCTCTGTTTGGCTTACTGGAGGGACAGGTCAGGTTTGGGGTTTTTAGGCCCCAGGTTTGGCTGTGCCCACCAGTGTCCAGCTGTGAGAGGTCCCTAACTACTTTTAAGGGGGATCCCTCAGGAGTCTGTTTTATTTTCACTTGGCTAGGTCTACTGGCTTCAGTGATCCTAATCTGTTGATTGGGGAGTTCTTTTGGACAGGGGGCCCTTTGGGGTCCACCACTGGCCTCCCTGACCTCTACAGCCCTGGGCTGACTGAGGCAGGGTAGAGAGGTGCAGGCTACCTGCTCCAGACTGGGTCCCACCTGGGAAGGGTCCACTGCCATCAGGGGCTCTGTCAGGCTAGGCCTGACTACCTCTGGGGCAGTTCTTCAACAGGGGTAGTCAGTTTCCTGAGGAGGCTGGCTCTCACCTAGTGTCTGGGAGGGGGGAAGACTTTTCTTCCTCCTCAATGCTCTCAGTTTGGGTGGAGTGATCCATTGTTTCAGGCTTCACAACCCCACTATCTGTCTGAGTAGAGGCTGAGAACATTTCAACCTTGCCAACCTTTTCAGGAGGGCACTCAGTCTGTGTTTGGGCTGTGACTGTCAAAGCCCTCCTATCCTGTTCAGGAAAGTCTGTCTGAGCCTGGGCAGTGGCTACCACTGCTCTTCCAACCTTTTCAGGGAGGACTGGTGCTTGGACTGGGGCTGTAGCTCTGCAGTGGGACCTGAAGTTTCAGTGGGCCCAGCATCAGGGCAACTTGTCCGGCCATGTCTTGATCTCGGAGGGCACTGCGAGACAACTGCAGTGGTGGCTTATGGACCGCGATTGGGTCAGAGGCAGATCCCTCTCCCTTCCCCAACCGGAGCACGTTGTTGTGACGGACGCGTCCCTCCAGGGCTGGGGAGGCCACTTGGGAGAGGCAGAGATCAGAGGCATCTGGTCTCCGGCGGAGTCCCGGCTCCATATAAACCTGTTGGAGCTCCGGGCGATTCGTTTGGCACTGAAAGCATTCCTCCCACTTGTCAACGGGAGTGTAGTGCAGGTGTTCACGGACAACACCACCGCCATGTGGTACTGCAACAAGCAGGGCGGGGTGGAGTCGTGGACCCTTTGCCAGGAGGCTCTGCGCCTCTGGCAATGGCTGGAACGTCAGGGCGTGACTCTGACGGTTCAACACCTGGCAGGTTCTCTGAACGCCAGGGCGGACGAACTCAACCGTCGGTGCTCGATGGATCACGAATGGCGTCTGAACTCGGACGTGGCGCAAGGCCTCTTTCTGCAATGGGGAGCGCCTTGGTTAGATCTATTCGCCACAGATGAGAACGCGCAATGTCATCAGTTCTGCGCGTTGGAGTTTCCAAGACGGCAGTCGCGCGGCGACGCCTTTCGGCGCGAGTGGAGTTTCGGTCTGTTATACGCCTTTCCGCCTATACCACTTCTGCCCAGAGTGCTGAATATCAGGCGCGAGCGGGCCCAAGTCATCCTTGTGGCTCCGGACTGGGCTCGAAGGTACTGGTATCCCGAGCTACTCAACATGTCAGTCGGTCCCCCGATCCGCCTACCCCTTCAAGAGGACCTTCTGTCGCAGCAGCAGGGGACGGTCCTCCACCCAAACCTGTCCAGCCTCCACCTCCATGCGTGGAGATTGAGCGGCGACAGTTGAGGTCATTTGACTTGCCTCCTGAAGTCTGTGATGTGATTCTGGCAGCCAGGCGTTCCTCCACGAAATCGGTATACGCCTGTCGGTGGAACATGTTTGTGGCATGGTACACAGCAAAGGCTGTGGATCCACTCTCTGCCCCTCTTTCTGAGGTTCTTCTCTTCCTTCTTTCTCTTGCCCAGCAGGGCTCTGCTCTGGGCACTATCAAGGGCTACCTTTCTGCCCTTTCGGCCTTTCTGAGGCTGCCTGATCAACCTTCTTTGTTCAAGTCCCCCACTGTAACAAGATTCTTGAATCAATCAATCAAAGACATTTATAGAGCGCGCTACCTACCCGTAGGGTCTCAAGGCGCTGGGGGTGGGGGGGTGCCGCTACTGCTCGAACAGCCAGGTCTTCAGCTTCTTCCTGAAGGAGAGGTGGTCTTGGGTCAGGCGCAGGTCGGTCGGGAGGGAGTTCCAGGTCTTGGCGGCCAGGTAGGAGAAGGACCTTCCTCCTGTAGTCGCTCTTCGGATGCGGGGGACGGCGGCGAGGGCGTGGTTGGCTGATCGGAGGTGGCGCTTGGGAGCGTAGAAGTTGACTCGGCTGTTGAGGTAGCTCGGGCCTTGGTCGTGTAGGGCTTTGTGTGCGTGGGTGAGGAGGCGGAAGGTGATTCTTTTGTTGACGGGGAGCCAGTGAAGGTCTCTCAGATGTCCGGAGATGTGGCTGGTTCGTGGGATGTCGAGGATGAGTCTGGCTGAGGCGTTCTGGATCCGCTGGAGTCTCTTCTGGAGCTTGGCGGTGGTACCGGCGTAGAGGGCGTTGCCGTAGTCCAGTCGGCTGGTGACGAGGGCCTGGGTGACGGTCTTCCTGGTCTCGGTGGGGATCCACCAGAAGATCTTCCGTAGCATGCGTAGGATGTTGAAGAACGCCGAGGAGACGTTGTTGACTTGCCTGGTCATGGAGAGGGAGGAGTCCAGGATGAAGCCCAGGTTGCGTGCATGGTCTGTCGGTTTGGGTGCGGTGCCCAGGGCGGGGGGCCACCAGGAGTCATCCCAGGCGGAGGGTGAGGAGCCCAGGATGAGGACCTCCGTCTTGTCCGAGTTCAGTTTCAGGCGGCTGGTCGTCATCCACTCGGCTACCTCTTTCATCCCTTCGTGCAGGTTGGCTCTGGCGGCGGCGGGGTCGTTGGTCAGGGAGAGGATCAGCTGGGTGTCGTCGGCGTAGGAGATTATGTTGAGGTTGTGCTGGCGTGCGATGGCCGCGAGGGGGCTCATGTAGACGTTGAAGAGGGTGGGGCTCAGCGAGGATCCTTGAGGGACGCCGCAGATGACTTCGGTGGCATCTGACTTGTACGGTGGTAGGCGGACTCTCTGTGTTCTTCCGTCGAGGAAGGAGATGATCCATTCCAGCGCCTTGTCCTGGATTCCGACGTTGCTGAGGCGCTGTACTAGGGTGCGGTGGCAGACAGTGTCGAATGCCGCGGAGAGGTCGAGGAGGATGAGGGCCGCTGTTTCTCCGTTGTCCATCAGGGCTCGGATGTCATCGGTGGCGGCGATGAGGGCGGTCTCGGTGCTGTGATTGGCTCGGAAGCCGGACTGTGAGGGGTCGAGGGATCCATTCGTCTCGAGGAAGGCGGCCATCTGCTTGTTGACGGTCTTCTCGATGACTTTGGCTGGAAACGGGAGGAGCGAAATGGGGCGGTAATTCTTGAGTTCGGTGGGGTCCGCTGTGGGTTTCTTGAGAAGAGCGCTGAGTTCGGCGTGCTTCCAGCTCTCAGGGAAGGTGGCGGTGTCGAAGGATGTGTTGATGATGTCTCGCAGGTGGGGTGCGATTACAGCGTCAGCCTTGTTGAAGACGTGGTGAGGGCAGGGGTCAGTCGGTGATCCGGAGTGGATGGAGTTCATCGTGCGGATGGTGTCTTCGGTGCTGATCGGGGTCCAGGCGTGGAGGGTGGTGGTGGGGGGTGGTTGTTCGGTCTTGGTGTGCGTTGGTTGGTTGTTGAAGCTGTTGTGTATGTCCGCGATCTTGTTGTGGAAGTATGAAGCGAGGGAGTTGCAAAGGTCTTGCGATGGGGTGATGTCGTTGTTTCCTGCGCTCGGGTTGGATAGCTCTTTCACAATGTTGAAGAGTTCCTTGCAGTTGTGTGCGTTGTTGTCCAGCCGGTCCTTGAAAGCAGTTTTCTTGGCGGCGCGGATCAGCTGGAGGTGCTTCCGGGTGGCCAGCTTGAAGGTGGTCCTGTTGTCCGGTGTAGGTTCCCTTCTCCAGACTTTCTCGAGGGCTCGGCAGTTCTTCTTGGAGTTCTTGAGTTCGTCGGTGAACCACGGGGCTTTCTTGCTGCTGGATCTGCTGGGCGGGGTCCTCAGCGGGGCGAGTTCGTCCGCGCAGTTGCTGATCCACTTCGTGAGGTTGTCGGCGGCCTGGCTGGGGTTCGCTGAGCTGGCGGGAGGGTGCTGGCTCAGGGAAGCGGCGAGTTGGTCTGCTGTGATCTTGTTCCAGCTTCTGCGGGCGGCCTGATGCTGGTGGTGGTGGGTCGTCGTCCTCTTGAAGGTGAAGTGGACGCAGCTGTGGTCCGTCCATTGAAGCTCTGAGGCGTGGCTGAAGTCGATGTCTGTGCTGGAGGAGAAGACTGCGTCGAGTGTGTGTCCGGCGAGGTGGGTGGGGGTGGACACCAGCTGCTTGAGTCCAAGATTGGCGAGGTTGTCGAGCAGAGTGCTGGTGTTGCGGTCGTTGTTGTTCTCCAGGTGGAAGTTGAGGTCCCCCAAGAGGATGTAGTCGGCGGAGGGGAGGGCATGCGGGCTGACTAAGTCGGCGATGTCCTCGCTGAATTGGGTGCGTGGTCCCGGAGGTCGGTAGATCAGGGTGCCTCTGAGGGTGGTGTTCGGGTCGGTGTGAATCTGGAAATGCAGGTGTTCGGCGGTGGTCAGGGTGTTGTCGGTGCTGGTCGTGAGACGGATGGTGTTCCTGTGGATGATGGCGATGCCTCCTCCCATCTGGTTGGCGTTGCGGTCCCTCCGGACGATCTTGTAGCCCTCTGGGATAGCGATGGCGGGAGCTGAAGAGGCGTTCATCCAGGTCTCTGTGAGGGCATCACACACATGTATCCACCTGTTCCGTTTGTGATGCCTCAGTGGGACTTGAACCTGGTTCTAACCTTCTTGATGTGTGCTCCCTTTGAGCCCCTTCATTCTTGCCCTCTCCGTCTCCTGACTTTAAAGACGGCTTTCCTGGTTGCCATCACCTCTGCCAGGAGAGTGAGTGCGCTCCAGGCTCTTTCTGTCAAACCTCCTTTCCTGTCCATTCATCATGACAAGGTGGTTTTGAGAACTAGACCTTCTTTCCTGCCCAAAGTTGTCTCTGCTTTTCACATCGGGCAGTCCATCACCCTCCCTTCCTTCTTCCCGCCTCCGCATCCTTCAAAGGAAGAAGAGCGGCTCCATCGTCTGGACCCAAAACGTGCGCTTTCATTTTATATGGATCGCACACGCCAGTTCCGGGTGGATGACCAACTGTTTGTTGGCTACGTGGGTGCCAAGAAGGGACGGGCGGTACATAAACGGACTATCTCTCGGTGGGTCGTTCTGTGCATCAAAGTGTGCTACTCGTTGGCTCGGAAGGAGCCTCCTGTTGGGCTGAGGGCCCATTCCACTCGGGCCACGGCGGCTACTACTGCCCTGGGCCGGGGAGTTCCCTTGCAGGACATTTGCCAGGCGGCTACATGGGCCTCGCTGCACACCTTTGCGAGGCACTACTGCCTGGACAGCCAAGTCCGGAGGGATGGCTTCTTTGGCCGTTCTGTCCTCCAGGATTTTCTGGTGTAGGATTGTATTGGTTCGCAGACCCACCACCGGGGTTGGTATTGCTGGGGTATCTATTCTAAGGTAAGGAATCTAATACTAACCTGTTTCTTTCAGATGAACAAGTTACTTACCTTCGGTAACGATATATCTGTAAGAAACAGTAGTTAGTATTAGATTGCTTACCGCCCCACCCATCCTCCCCGTTCTGCGAACTGATACCTAGGGTTAAGGACATCCCTTTCAGGGCCCTAGTTTCAAATGGCACCAGTGTTGGTTCTCACATGGCTCTGCGTGTTCTGGCGCAGAAAAGCTGTGTACAAAGAACTAACGTCCGCGCGCGGAGGCGGCGTCAATATACTCCAGCGACGTCATCACGGCGCACGATGCCAACGACGGACGCGGAACCGCAGGGGACGCCTGCAGACGACGCCTACCGACGCGCAGGGGTACTGCTACGCAAAAGTTTCCGGATCCAGACTGACGCCTGGGGATATTCTACGGTAAGGAATCTAATACTAACTACTGTTTCTTACAGATATATCGTTACCGAAGGTAAATAACTTGTTCGTTACGCAGAGAGGATTAAACCTCTCTACGAATTAATTAAACCTGATTTCAAACCAATCAACTGGACTCAAAAACACACAGAAATTTTGAGATCACTGCAAACAGACATGTTAGCTAAAACAAAATTAGAAACACTTGACAACACACGAAACTTTGTAATCCGAGTCATCCCAGGAAGATGCGGATTCACGTACCTGACCTCTAATGAGGGAGAAACGGTACCAATAGCTTACAAATCTCATTCATACACTCAAGCAGAAAAAACATCAGTCTCACAGAAAATACTGTGAAGGCAGTGCAAACTGCTATAACGAAAGAAAGAGAATTAGCACAAGGCAAAAGGATCACTATTCTCACAGCAGAATCCGTCTTCGAGGCACTGTTCAGCCCAGTAAACCTGCCTACAGCATCACTAGATCCGAAATGGATACAGTGGGAAAATTCTCTTGCTGCAGAAGACGTGAAATACTATTTCGCCTCGCAAATGAAAAAACTGAATGATTTAAAATATGAAAAAGAATATCCTCTGCCAATCGAAATTCTCCCTCTAGAACAGTACTCCTGTATAATCTATACAGACAGATTTGTACAACATTACAATGTAGAAAATAAATCGTACGATGCAGCCTGCGCGATTGTTAAAGGTCGCTGGCTCTGCGGTAAATTCAGACCGAAAATAACAAAAACTGAATCACTGAGAAAATGTTCGGCTTAGCGAGCTGAAATCAGATCTTTAAAGATGGCGCTTGAAAATGCCGAACGTGAATTCCCGACACTAATCGTGTGCGATTCGCATTTTTGCGTCAACTCTTACAATAATGATTTGCAGAACTGGGTCCAAAAATATTACAAGGATGCAACAGGTGCCACAATCAAGCATAAGATGCTTTGGGAACAAGTAGTTCTTTTACAGAAAGAACTACAAAAGACTCACGTGATACACACTCTGAGTCAACAACGTGATGGCGTTCACGTTAGAGGGAATTCATTGGCTAATACAGCCACAGCGGAAGCAACTAAACCGGCTTCCGTAGCCACAAAAAAGCGTTCAGAAAAATACATAGATGGGGAAACCATGCTGGCAGTAAAAACGTCTTCAAAAGGCAACTGTGCAGCACTACCTGTGAACTATCCACTCAATTATGCATACGTAATTGATGCAAACTCCGTTGATTTTGCTCGAATCCCTGGAGTGGGGGATAGGGTAATTCCAAACACGAACCTGAGAAAGTTACTAATAGCAGACGCACACATGGGTGAAGGTCCAAGGCACAAACAGATGAAGGAATCTCTGACTGAATTACAATCCGAGTACTGGTGGCCAGGGATGAGGCTGCACCACTATAAGTATGTAAAGAACTGCCCAGACTGTGACAGAGATCGCAGCAATGAATCAAGCGGAGTAATGCCATGCCCTGTATGGGAGTAGCATAGAGCTATATACACATGCAACCCAGCGTCCAGTTAATTTTTTAAGACTGCATTCACTAAAAAATGTGGCCCCAGCGCTCGGCTGACGCCAAAACTGTTATAAAAGATCTGCGAGTCTTTATCGGCACATACGCAATTACCATGCTCCATTCTGACCAGGGTCCTGCTTTTAGCTCTCGAGCTTATAAGGAAGCCATGACCAGCATGGGCATTGGATTGCGATTCTCTTGTCCATTCCATCCTGAGGGAAACAGTTAGTGGAAAGAAAAAACCGAGACATAAAGCAATTTATAACAGCTAAGGTATTAGGTTCGGGTGATGGGTGGGTCAAACACTTAACAAGTGTCCAACGTAGTCTTAATAATTTGCCAAGAAATTCTCTAAAAGGTTTCAGCCCGTACGAACTATTGTTCGGAACTAGAATGTATGTTCAGGATCTTGATAGTCAGGCTTCAGTGGTAAAAGATGAAAATAAAGACTTTGACATCAAAGAGCGTTTGGCTGTTTTACAGGACTTAAATGAAACAAGAAAATCCTTAAGCAACATAAAGCTAAAGCAACAGCCATCTACCACTGAAGACACACCACCTGTCCCAGCAAGATCTGTCTGGATTCCAAAGATTGGGGATCTGGTCAGAGAAAAAATAGCGGTGAAGAAGGAATTTGGGCCTTCTTACAGAAAAACAGTACCTGTCTTAAGAATCAACGGAACAAGATAAGTAGTACTACCGCCCCTTGCTGGTAAAAAGGAAAACCGAGTTGTATCAATCGACCTGGTAAAGCCGCAATCATGTGGCCTATAATAAATAGCAGGCCAAGTGGACTCCCAAGAAGTAACAGAATACCCAAATTTGCAACAATCCAAGAGGTTCAAACTGAAAGACTAATCACATTTGATAAACCTACAGTGCACAATGAAGGACTATGCAACAAAGCCGTGGAACTCGTGCCTCTTGGAATTCAAATTGAATCAGTTCATCGTGAAACACCTGTCTACAATGATGTGGCATCAGAATGTGCTAATGAAAATCAAATAGGAAATGCTATTCCTACAATCGACAGAACGGCCTCTGGCTACTTCATCAATTTCGATAACTTTTCTGAAGATCAATGCGACCCTGAAGTGATGCCAGACACAAAGACTTTTAAAGAAAAAGCAACAGAACTCTTTCATCAACTCAAAGAAACCTATCCTATTTCTCCATGATTAGAATTTTGGTTTGGGCTAAGTGTATTTTTCCTGTTACTTTGGCTCATCATGATACTTTGTTTGGGAAAATTCATTGAGGGAAAATACAGTTCAATGGACACAGCAAGTCAGAACATCAACTTAGTTCTAAAACCACACAAGTCATCTCACATCGAGAAAAGAGAACTATCATCAGTGAATGTCACAGCCATTCCAATACCCGGCGGGGTAGTGTGGGACAAGACTGACTATGAAATATATGGCCCGGTCGAGATCTTGAAATATCCTCACCAGTTCAAGGTTTCATTAAGTGACTTTGTAAAACCAAGTACATTTTCTGATGATTGGGATTTTGAAAGTATAAGTAATATGAAGTCGGATTTAGTGTTGTCAGCAAAATTTACAGAACATGATTATTTGCAAGGTTCATCGAATTATGAACAGATGTACTGTTTTTCACATTACGCAGACCACTTTTTACACAAATCTGCTCAACCTAGAAATGTTTTTAAATATAACCAATGGGAACATTGTGCAACACCGCCCAAAAGCAGTTCAAAAACGTTTTATGAGAAATTCCAATACTTCTCAGGGTTTAATACAAGTAATGCTGAAACATTTTATTATAAACTGTTGGATAAGACGGGGAAAAAAACCATGCTAACAAATTCTAAATTGATATATTCAGAAGCATTTTATAAAAAAATGGTTACATTTGGTTTTGATTTCTGGAAAAAAAACATTGAAACAAAAACAATCTGGGGTACGAAAGATTGGCAGGTACAAGGCCTAGAAGCATTATTTCGAGCCTGCATGATCCCAGAACAAATAATGTTCTTAAATGATACTATTCACTAAACAACCTGTCTTGGCCTAGCTAAAATTAAAGACTTAAACAAACCGTCTATTCCACAGCCAATACCTGATAATGCTACAACAGATATTGAAATAGACGTATCCAATATTTTACATCAAAACAGAACACATCCTGATTGGAAAAAGTGGTAAATCTGGCCAACAGACACTAATAACTGTCAAGATAGATTCCATAGTGCCCCAACCTTTGCCTCGTTAGCTGAACTAGGTATGGATTTTATTACGGACACCATTCGTTGCCAACCTATGCTTTTGTGGCACCGTATATGGACCAAAGAGGAGTGCCACTTAACGCGTTCTTTAATTTTGGATTGCACAGCCCTCGACAACTGGGAAAAAATACCCTGGCTAGCATACATCAGGAACTTCAGCCGGGATATGGACCGTAGCAACTTTTTCCAGGACCCTCCCAGCATGAGTGACATATCGAGGAAAGAACTTAAAAAACTGTGTTTGTCCCACCTAAGAGCTCTACGATGCTTGATAGAACTGGTGAAACCCACAAATTCTTAAATTATTGCTGTACAGACCCATCTGGGCATTCAACCATATCTGACCTTCCATTTGAACAACTATGAAAAGTATCTTCTCACAAGGTTTCATTTTAATTCCTTTTTCCGGCTTGTAACTTTTCCAAATGCCCAAGACTGGTCTCCCACTATTATTTCCTGTCCCTGTGACGATTTTTCCCCCCAATCAACAATACATATTCTTTTCTTTTGCAAACTTTATTCTTTTCCTAGGAAGGTTTGGATTTTGCCTTTACTAAGATTAATAGGCCTAAGAACCTGTCGCCCAGCATATCTATCTCTGCAATGTCTGGAGTCAAGTTTTATAGCGAAGTACGTAGCTAACTTTTTAAAAGCCTGTATTAAATATCGACGTAATTACGAGTAATTCATATTTTAGTTTGTTTCTCAAGCTTCTGTGTTTTTCTTTTTCTATATCCTGTTTACAACATGATTGATTTGCTCCTAAAACGTCTTTTAACAATGCATCATTTTAATGCTTTTTGTACTTTTTATGGTTGCAATAACAAGTGGCAATCGAATAAAAGTTTATGAAACAAACTATAGATTCCTGAACAAAACACAGGGGTTAAAAATTACCAGACCAGACCCTAGATACTCCCAGAGACAACATCCAGGGATAGTAACAACATACAGTGTAGGGAAACTCTGCCTTGAATGGCTAAAAACATCCACACTGGCAGAAATTAAGCAACACTTATCTTTACTTAAAGATGGTGCTGACAAGCGTGATTTCATTATGGGACCACGCAAACAGTGTCAAAAACGTTTCATCGCGGCAAGTGTATATGCGGCATACAACGAGGCATGGAAAGTAATGCGATCCTTCTCAGAACCGCTTTCTGCCCTACCTGCTGCATTCACAATTTCTGGCCAAAACCCTGCTGCCTAAATCTTCGCTACTGCCTGGACCCGCCCGCCAGTCTCCAGCTGCCCGGCCGCTCGTGATTCCACCAAGAGCGGGGCCGCCAAGAGGAGACCGGCGAGGGGCTAAAACTACAACACCCATAAGCCCTTGCTAGGGTACAGCGTCATCAGGGAGCGCCAGGTGGCGCTTAAAATCAGCATCGGACCCGTCTCGCGGGACGCCGGGCGAAACCTGGGCCAAGGTCGGGCCCGTTGTTGCCCGTTAGTGATCGGAGAGGACCGGACCGGGCCACCCACTTTTGATTTCGTTATTACAACCATCAGATCTGTTGCTGTTAGCTTTCTTGACCACTGCAACATGACCCGTGGATCTAGAAGTAAAACCAAGTAAGTGTAGCCCAGCTCACTGGCCCAATAGACCAATTCATCATCCGAACAAACGAGGTTATTGACCAGAGCATTTCCATCCTGGAGCGAAGAGTATCTCTAGATCTTGCCAATGCAAAACGCTCCTCGATGGGCCTTCTGGCCACAGCAGCCTCCCCTATCAAACAAGCTCCCACCATCTCCATATTGTCACCATCTGTTGCGACTGCAGTTATCCACACGGTGCCCTGCTCAGTGGACTTATCTGCTACTCAATCTGAGCCTGACTCTTTTTCGTCGGTAGATCTGGAAAACATCCCAGACCTTGAACTATGTCAATCTTTGGGTACGTTGGAAACAACTCTAAACAGCTCCGTGGGGCGAGGGAAGGCGCCATACCTAAACGGGGAAATAGCAACTCATGTGGAAACACAGCAGTCCCCGATACTTCCTTGGAACTTGGGAGGGATCAGCCCATGCAACTCACACAACCAATCATAAATACACCAAATACTAACTCCGCAGTGATATTACCAACATAGGGACACTGCCTGGAAATTCACCAAAAGTTACTCAGTTAGGGGGCACTTGTAGAGTTTGCAATTCCACTGCACAAATACTCACCACCATCAGAGAACTTCTTATACGACATCTGAAACCTTTGGAAACTAGTATGAGACATCTAGAAAGTCAGATAGCAATCCTATTACGTATGCCATCAACCGCACCCAGTTCACACCCACCCAAACAAGGGAAGGGAAAACCCAATCACCCAACGAAAACTCCCCATAGTGAGCAAACCAATGCTGACAGCAAACAGCCCGCACTGGCCACCTCACCCCAAAGAAATCAAAACACACCACCCCCGTAGTTCAACAACAGTCCAAACCAACGGCTGTTGTACCAAAGACTACAACGTCCACTGCTCCGCCCCAAGTCCCCTTAAGCCTTGTGAAAAACAACGTTCAACCGACAAATAACAATCAGACTCCCTCATCATCTAAATTGGCGGATTCAAAACCCTCGGTGACAGTAAAAAAGGGAGTGCGACCAAGGCGTCCAGTACATCTCCCACCCGAGGCATCCCCCTATACTGTAATCCTTTCAGGAGTACCCGAACTAACTGAGGGCATAGCTGAATCTGCATGGTCACTTAAAAATAAGGTCCTGCAGTGGCTAAGTTTAAATAGACCATTAGAGCCATGGCATTTCGGTAGGATCTCTACAGTCCGCAGAGTAGTCTGGATAGGGGATGAACGCAAATCAATTCAGGGCGATTGCATCATAGTAAAATGTGATGATTCAACAACGGTCGAACATATCTGCTCCTGGCCGTTATTGGAAAAAAAAGGTAGTATTGATGCCCAACACCTTTCCTTTTTTTACCCCCCAGTGAACACTTACCAATATTTTCCTAGCTCAAATTGGCAACACCCACGGGAAGAGCACTGGAACCAGGTGGCCTACGGCCACAGCCACAACTATAGAAATAGAAATAGGAATAGAGACTGGCAGTCCCAATTTAGGAATCCTGGCAGGCCCTACTCTATAGCAGAAGGTTGGCAGGGTTTTCCAACTGGGAATAGATACGACTGTTTGGAAATGGTAGACTGACCGTTAGTGAACATAAAAACCACGACCCATCCTTTAAAAACTCCTGGTTTTCCTGTAAGTCCTAATTTAAAGCCAAATCAGTAAAATTTTCAAGTTCTTACAGACACAAACAGTAATAAGACGGGTCTTGTCATAGATTCCCCCCATCCCATCTTAACTACAAACATGATTAGTCCTCTGGAGCTCGCTATTGGAGCAAAAACAATAAATTCTCCTTCGAACAGAGACTCATCTCAGACCAAAAAGACCACTGCGACCCCATTATTGTGTTCATCTCTGCGATTTCCCGATCCCCAGCCACCCTTTCAATCAAATGACCACTTGAGCACCACAGACCGGAGCCTCTCGATTATATACTGGAATGTTGCGGGTCTACATGCCAAGATATTATTGCAACCGTGGCTCAATACGGTGAGGGAACACCAGATAATTTGTCTCCAGGAGACATGGTCAGTTACCACAATCCATCTAGCGGGCTACAAAACTTTCTTTGTACCGGCAGCTCAGGGAGCTATGGGTAGACCAAAGGGAGGACTGGTGGTTTACGTTGCTAACACCTTGCCCTCTTTATCCATACGCAACCTAAAAGAATCTCCGAACTATCAAATTCTACAATTAAATTTTTACAAAAACAGTACCTATATCATGATTAATTATTATAATAATTTGGACACAACGGAATGTATAAAAATTCTAAATGAAATTACCACTTTTTTAGAATCCTTGCAAAAAACATCCCCTGTATATACAATCTGGGGTGGTGATTTTAACCATACACTATGCACAAATTATAAAAATGGTAACTGCGGACTGCAGGACGAACATGGTAGCCCTTTACCCCACTTTGCACATTCCACCAGCGGTAATAAATTAAATGAGTGCCTTTTTTCCCTAGAGTTTGATTTCGTAAATGAACTAGTAGAACCCCAAATAGACTTTTCACCAACATTTCATGGTAGGGGGTCCTCAACCACTATTGATTTTATTATGACTTCTTAGACTCTAAAGGGACAAGTGGCAGACTTCTCTACTGAGACTGACGTGAGTAGCGACCATTTTCCCATTAGCGTAAGATTAAAGCCAAAAAAAGTAAAACTGCATTCTATTACCTCTAGTCACTTAAAACAAAACTCTATAACTATGAACAAACTGAACGGTTACACGGTCAAATGGGCCAAAGTAGATCCAGGTGTAGTTACGGAGAGAGTTCTTGAAAAAACTAGACCCTGGGTACTGGAATGTTTATCAGCTGACTCCTCTCCCCAAACAATTATCACCAACTTCCAGAATATTTTGAAAGTAATTGGACAAGAGTTCTCTGATAAACACAGGAACAACAAGTCTCCTTCTGAGAGATGGTTCAATTCAGACTGTCGCAAGGCCCTCTCAAACTTAAAAGAAGCCCTCCATAGACCTACAAGAGATACCTCAGAAATTTCCAACCTAAGGAAACTCTATAACATAGCCAGACAGGAATGCAGGAGAGAGATCAAGAAAATGCTATGGGTACAGCTGCACGACAGCTGTCAACGTAAAGATAGCATCCTCTTCTGGCAAGTCATTAGATCTCCCTTTCTGGCTAATACATCTAAGGGACAGCATTTAGATGTCGCAGTCACGGCTGCCTAATGGGTCGCTCATTTTTCCAAAATCTTTGGGAATTTCCCCACGGACTCGCCAGGGGAAAAACATAGTGGAGACAATAACTTGGAGAAGAATACCTACCCAATTAACATCCACTTCAATCATGAGGAGGTTATTAAAGCCCTCAAGGCGTCGAAACCTGGAAAACCTCCCGGGCCTGACGTGGTTCCATTGGACTTTTTTCTCCACAACTTTGAACTTTGGTCACCACTTCTTACTCAGGTCCTAGCCGCAGCTTCTTCAATAGGGCTGTTGGAGTCATGGTCAACGTCCATTCTGCTCCCCATCTATAAGAAAGACGATCGTAATGATCCGGCCTGCTACAGGCCTATTTCCCTTCTGGACTCCATGGGTAAAGTCGCGGGTCGGGTAGTTTTGGACCGATTACAATCATGGGCCCAAGAAAACATCATCATGACCGACCTGCAATACGGATTCCAGAAGGGTCTGGGGACCGTGGAGCAGGCCTTGAACCTCGCCTTCTTGATTGGAAAATACGTGGGTGCAAAAGGAGGTAACATCTTCCTTGTGTATGTTGACCTTAGTGCAGCATTTGACTGTGTCCAGCATTCCAAACTTTGGGCTATCCTTGGCGACCTTGGGGTGGATCCCGCCCTTATAGTCTTTCTACGCGAACTTTACTCTGACGCCACGGCATGCATCAGATTTGGAGTCAACGGTGAGCTCTCTCCCTCTTTCACTATAGGAAAAGGGGTAAGACAGGGATGTGTACTGGCTCCCTTCCTGTTTAATCTATACACCAACGGACTAGAGCAGGCTATGCTGGAGGGGAGCCAGGACCTACCCCAGATTAACCATCGACCCATACCAACACTGTTATATGCAGATGACTGTCATTATAGCGCGCACACTGAATCAACTCCAAAAGCAACTTAACAAATACTCCTCCTTTATGAGTTCTCTTGGCCTTAAAATCAATATAAAAAAAAATTCACCATGCACATTGTTCCCAGGGTTAAGAGTTCTAAATCAATTCTGGTGGAAAAAACAAAGTTGGAAAAAACTTCTGCTTACCCATGTCTGGGCATTATGGTGGATGACTCTTTGAGCTAGCGCCACGCCACGGCCAGCAGAAAATTCTTATTCCAACGAGCAACATCAGCCTTGGTCACCTTTTCAAGAAAGTTGGGCAAGCCTGCTCCTTCTGAACTCCTAAAAATCTACTATGCAAAATGCCACAGTGTGGCCACCTATGGAGCAGGTGTCTGGGGTTATAGTCCTGTAGACTCTATCCAAAAAATAGAGAACGGGTTGGTTAAATCCCTGCTGGCCCTCCCACAAAGTGCCCCGAACTTCGCCAATCATAATGAGCTTGGTATGGAATATATTACTGATACAATACGCATCAAACCCATCCTACTATGGCAACGCATATGGACCAAACCTGAATGTCATCTAACACGCTCCTTGATTACAGACTGCATGGCCTTAACCAACTGGCGTAGGATTCCCTGGTTAGTCTATGTGGGGAACTTCTTTAAGGATCTCGGTCACAGCTCTTATTTTGACGAACCACCCAGTGTGGAGGACATCTCAAAAAAAGACTTAAAAAAATTATGCCTGGATCATCTAAGAGAACTGGGCAACCAATCGGAGATCGTAAAACCTTTGAACTCCCAAATCTGTGCTACTCAATCTGTCAAAGGAATTCAACCCTATCTAAACTATTACCTGTCCAACCATGAGAAATACCTACTGACAAGATTCCGGTTCAACACCTTTTTTCGTTTGATTTCCTTCCCAAAAGTCCGAAACTGGTCAAGTACTCTCATGAATTGCCCATGCAACGGACTATCCAACCAATCAACAATCCATATTATTTTCTTTTGCAAATATTATAAACTACCACGAAACACATGGATCCTTCCGCTTCTCCGCTCAAGCGGTCTTAGGTGCTGCTATCCTGCATTTCTTTTCCTGCAGCTCTTGGACTCAGTACATGCTGCTAAGTGTATAGCTACCTTTTTAAAAGCTACTATCAAGATACGTCAAGCTTATGTCTGAAAAGTAATTTTTTCGTTGTTTTACATTAGAATCTTTTTAGTATAGTTTTATACTGTCTTCTCAGTTTATAAATGTTCTTTCTCTTTTTACTTTAGAAGATATTGATTGCTTTTTAAAAAAAGTTTTTTAAAATAATGTACTTTTTATGGTTGCAAACAAATGGTAACCGAATAAAAGATTATGAAACAAAGTAATGCAAATTGAAACAGCAGAGAAAATACGAGAAATTGATCTTATTAATTAATAAAAATCACTTTCTGTTGTGGACAATGGGCTAATGACTCTGTCCTCCAGAATATATTCACTGGACAGTATTGTATAATCTGCCATCGATATAATAGACCAGGACCTGCTAATGTTACAACATGGCCAGTCCCAATTACGTTCTATTGTACAGCTAGGCTGGACGTTGCAAAATCTTCGTTCAGGCTATGTGCCATGGCGTCTAATCAACACAACGTCATTGTTTTCTGTCTTTAACCTTACTGATAAACAAATCAGTTTGGCCCAAAAAGGAGCAGTCTATACAATTCTGAGCATTGAAAAACTTGAGAGATTACCGTTGACAATGTCAGAAAGACCTTTCATTGAATGGATAATACACAGGATTATCACAATTCCGATAACAACTTTCCAATTTAAAAATTGCCTTGAGTATATACCGGCAGGCCAGTATGAAAAGTTGGAAAAAGGGTACATTAAGTCTTCATGGAAATTACCATATACACACACATGCTACAGTGACAACGACAAAAATGTATTTCTTAGTGGTGAAAATTGCAAACATTCACTACCCTCACAGGGTATTAATTTACATGGGGCCTGTGAAGGGACTTCAAACAACCTTTCATGCCACCAGCACGTCACACCTGCAACGCAGATAGAGCCTTTCTTTAAGCAACTTGCTAACAGGAGTTACATTCTAATAACGGACCACAGCTGTTGTGGCTTGGTGCCAGGGAACGCATATCTCGTAAGCGTGACTTCCATGGTCACTTGCTGTATGCAAGCATTGTTTCCAAACGGCCCTGGAGACTCCGAGACTCCGATTTGGCCTCCTTTGAAAATCTCTTCTATACAAATTGATACTTTAAGCAGAATGAAGTCTGTGCTTTGGCAGACAACAGTGCCCATCACGTCATCAAAAGAGACATATGATCTCCAAGTTGCAAGGACAACATCAGAGATACATGAACTTTTATCAACAAATTGCCCCGTGCATTTCACAGAAATGCTCAGCCAAATCCTAAATATGTCGGATGCCGTAGGTATCTCGAATGTATTTAAGACGATTTTTTCGGGACTGCTAACACCATTCAAAGCAGTTCTGGGCATTATTCCCATTTTTGTCCATTCGGTCTTTGGCGGCCTACCACTTATTTTGGGACTCGTAGCAGGCATTTGATTTTTGACCTTTCTGCTCCGATATGGCAAGCCAAAACACAGACATGACTCCGGCAAGGATGGAAGAAACGATCCTAGCAATGCGCTACCGGGACCGCATAACTAAGGTCCTTGGATTGGCCCAGCTGAGAGATCTGAACATGACCTGTTTTCTTTCATTCAGACCTATATGGCAGGCCTGCATCTTACCTGTGCTTCGATGTATGCTGTGTGGAGAGGAATGCGTGTTAGACACCTGTCTTGCACTACCATCAGCAGTACCAATAGATATCGATACTTTGCTAAGTCCTGTAACGGCTAATGCATCGTGTTGTCCCCAGCGGCTACGAATCCTGATGACGGCATTCGTTGAGACTCTTGCGCTATGACTAGGTGGCGGCAGTGAAGCGAGAAATGAAAGCAGCATCACCCAGGTACGACCTTCTGTGAGCATTGCTGATCCAAACATCGATGATAGCAATCATTCTCACAACTGCCAGGTTACTGCACTATCGAACCTGGTCGAACTGTCACCTGAATATGTAGACCTTTTCTTTGAGAGCCTGTTTGATATGATGTTCTCCCCTGAACAAAAAACAATAACTTTTGGAAAAGAATCCGGCTCACAGCGTTCCCATGAACTCTGAATTCGGCCTTCAGTTTTGATAAACATAAACTTGTGGAAAGCGTTTTGGAACTCTATTTTTCCAGCTCGCCATGAAACATCTTTTTGAATCAGACATTTTTTCCCAAAATATTTACCTTTTTTCTGGCACAAAAACTTTTGCTTAAAGTAGAACTATTCATAAAGAACAGAGCTTCTATTTTTAGTAAATCTAGAGACAATATATTACCATGGCCTCTAGCACCCTTTACAGCAACTGTATTTATGTGATGGAATAGTCTCGTATTAAGCGACATTTCATGTGTAATTTTTCGCTAAATCGTTCAACTGATTACATATGCAATAACTTTTGAATGATTACTATGCTTGAAAACGTGCAGTACCTATCTTCATTTTCATGTATTTCATATACACCATTTCAAATGCAAAATGTATTTTGGGGTGGGTAGGAATACACGCGCATCTTATTGCTTTAGTTTTAGTAACTTGATGGACATAAATTCGTGGAGTGGGTGTTGTGTTCTATCTAGGACCCCGATCAATATCATGACCTTATGCCCCTATATGGCTATAATCGATACATATCCCTATAATGGCATAATATTCAAAACCATATTTTAGCAAGTCGCCTCTGCAGTCCATGACAGTCTATGACACAGCAGAAGTCACTTCCTTAGATTCCTAGATAGCACACCAAGTTTTTTCAACATACCAAACCTCCAGCAACCTGGGGAAGCCCCGATTGCTTTGTTTTGATTTGTAATAGAACTCCTAACGAGCACTGTAAGAACGACCAGTTCTTAGTGACATCTTTATTGCCGTCTTATGTCCAAAAACGTACGTCAAACTCGGCACCTTTTAGGTATAAATAATACCGACGTTGCCTTAAGCAAACACGGTGGTGGTGAATACTGGAGCAGAACAGCAGTCCCCTTGCAGAAAGCCCAGCAGATGCGAGAAGCCTACGGACGCTGCCCCTCATTGAAGCGCTGAGAAAGACGCTGTCTTTTCTCCTGCCGAGAAAATCCAGCTCCGGCGTTTCCAGCCTACCCTTGCGGGTGACTGGAATATCGAGTCCTGAGAGGAGAAACCAGACCTCCTACATTCTATTCCAGATACGGTGCTGACTAAACCCTTAGAGAGAATTCTTGAAGCAAACCCTTGGCAAAACCAAACTAAACTAAAACTGCTACTTACTTACTCCCTCCCAAGTATTAGGCTTAGGTCAGGTACACTGGGGTAGGCGTAGTTAGAAGCACCAGTTTGGTACGTTAGCCAAATGTATATATGAATGTATATATTTTATTCATTTTTAACCATCTTATGGCTAAGCAACCATATCCATGCTTTTACAGTATTATTTCGTGATACTCCTTTTACTGTACGCACTTTTTATAATAAGTCTTGCAATTGTGGCAATTCATTTCTCTTGCATGAGAAGGAAGACTGCTCAATAAATAATACCTTTTATTGAAAACGCCCGTCTCTCTATTCTGTGCATACTGGTGAAAGTAATTCTGCACAACTGACTGAGTGAAATAGCTGTCTATTGTTTCACACGACTCTAGAGATTGACTCTTATTCTGAGGAGCAAAGTTGTCATGTTAATGTGGTTGTTGGAAAACTGAATCCCTTCTTGTCTGAGCCAGGGAAGCTGATCACTTCCTATTCAGTCAAGAAAGTTTCCAGTGACCTCTGAGCTAGCTGGTACAAACCCAATTAAGTCTAACATAGTCAGTAGAGACCTAGAAGACCGCACTCCTACGTCTACACTGCTGTTTGTTATTCCAATGCGCAGGGCCTATAGGGAAAATAGGAACTACACTACAATCTCGGAGGGCACTGCGAGACAGCTGCAGTGATGGCTCACGGACCGCGAATGGGTCAGCGGCAGATCCCTCTCCATTCCCCAACCGGAGCACGTGGTTGTAACGGACGCGTCCCTACAGGGCTGGGGTGGCCACATGGGAGAGGCGGAGATCAGAGGCTTCTGGTCTCCGGCGGAGTCCCGGCTCCATATCAACCTTTTGGAGCTGCGGGCGATTCGTCGAGCACTGAAGGCATACCTTCCCTCTGTCCGGGGGAGTGTAGTGCAGGTGTTCACGGACAACACCACCGCCATGTGGTTCTGCAACAAACAGGGCGGGGTGGGGTCATGGACCCTCTGCCAGGAAGCTCTGCGCCTTTGGCAGTGGCTGGAACATCAGGGTGTGTCCCTGGTGGTTTAACACCTGGTAGGTTCTCTGAACTCCAGGGCGGACGAACTCAGCCGCCGGTGCATGATGGATCACGAATGGCATCTGAACTCGGACGTGGCGCAAAGTCTCTTTCTGCAGTGGAGAGAGCCTTGGTTAGATCTATTCACCACAGAAGAGAACGCGCAATGTCATTGGTTCTGCGCGTTGGAATTTCCAAGGCGGCACTCGCTCGGAGACACTTTTCGTCGCGAGTGGAGTTGCGGTCTGTTGTACGCCTTTCTGCCTATACCACTTCTGCCCAGAGTGCTGAAGAAGATCAAGTCATCCTTGTGGCTCTGGACTGGGCACGAAGGTACTGGTATCCCAAGCTACTCAGTATGTCAGTCGACCCCCCGGTTCGTCTGCCTCTTCAGGAGGACCTTCTGTCGCAGCAGCAGGGGACGGTCCTCCACCCGAACCTGTCCAGTCTCCACCTCCATGCTTGGAGTTTGAGCGGCGACAGTTGAGGCCATTTGACTTGCCTCCTGAGGTCTGTAACATCATTCTGGCAGCCAGGCATCCCTCTACAAAGTCGGTATACGCCTGCAGGTGGAACAGATTTGTGGCATGGTGCACAGCAAAGGCTGTGGATCCTCTGTCTGCCCCTCTTTCTGAGGTTCTTCTCTTCCTTCAATCTCTTGCCCGGCAGGGCTCTGCTCTGGGCACTATCAAGAGCTATCTTTTTGCCCTTTCTGCCTTCCTGAGGCTGCCTGATCAACCATCCTTGTTCAAGTCCCCTATTGTAAATCGATGTTCGAGGCATGTGGGCTGCTGAATTCATATCTGTGCATAGATCGCCTCCTAGTGTTGGGTCCGGATGATTGCACATTGTTGTCCAGGAAGAGTCTTCGAAGTATCACGAGATAATTGGCTCCTTCCCCGGACTACAGTGTGCATGGGCATCGTATCCATCCTCAGATTGTATTTTTTCCGCCATTGGGTTCGGATGTAATTTCCAACTCGAACTCTGAGTTCGGAATCAATAAAAAACGTTTCTAAAAGGCCTTCGGGGTCGTCGGTATTGTTATTCGATCGGTGCCGACAACTTAATTTCTGTTAATTTTCTACTCAGAACGTCGAATCGGGCCGCGTGGCCTCTTCGACACCAAGGAGCGGCGAGGCAGACAATGCAGAAGCCAGCGCCTGACCCGGAAAATAACTTTGAAGACGACGAAGAGGTCGTCGAAGCAGAAGACTCAAACCAGCAGTCGGAGCAGGGGTCGGAACATGACTCCAGCTACTACGTCGACGAAGAAGACCTCGTCGAGGTAGGGGACAACGATCCAGGCATCGGAGCCGTTGAGGACTTCTCCGGCGAGGACACGGGGCCAACCGGGAGTACGGAGCCCAGTACATTTACTGATACGCTTCCAGAGGCTCAGGTCGAGGCATCGCCGGAAGGCCTTAGCCAAGATCATAACATCGATTCTATAGCCACGCAATTCAGTCCGGCTAAGAATATAAGACAAGAGCCATTGGTGCAACATTACCATTCCTTGGTAATATCGAAACCAAAAGTTAAGGAAGCAAAACAGAAACCGAAACTGATAGACTTTACAGTCTTCAGACCGAGAGGTGTGGATCCATCGGAGCCGACAAAACACAAAATGGTTGTCGACCCGGCTAGGTCGCATATAAGGGTTGTCGAGCCGAGAGCCAGTACACCCAGGGACACGCCTAAGCTAAAGGCTGTCGAAAAGACGAGATCGATGTCGACACCGGGCAACACAAACAAAGGACTCCAGCAGAAGATGGTTGTCGAACCGGAAAAGAAAGTCGACAAGCCAAAGACTGTGCAAACAAAGACGTTCGAGGCATGTGGGCTGCTGAATTCATATTTGTGCATAGATCGCCGCCTAGTGTTGGGTCCGGATGATTGCACATTGTTGTCCTGGAAGAGTCTTCGAAGTATCACGAGATAGGTGGCTCCTCCCCTGGACTACAGTGCGCATGGACATCGACTCCATCCCCAGATTGTTTTTTTCCGCCATTGGGTTCGGATGTGTTTCGGTTCCCTCTGTCGGAATCGATAGTTGTTTAACTTCTTTTACTTGAGGCCAAAAGGTCTTTAGGACTCGCGTCGGTATTGTCTATCATTCGGGTTAGTTTGTTTCATCGACTCCGAGCCAACTCTGCCCTTCCGCGTGCTTTCGGCGCGGACGGGCCTGCACGACGCTCCAAACTACTTCATCATGGAACGAAGTCCATTTAAGAGGTGCCCGGTGTGTGCCTCAAAGTACCCACATATCGACGTGCACCCAGTGTGCAATAAGTGCTTGTCGCCGGACCACGACGAGGCCAAGTGTATGGCCTGCTCCAAGTTCCAGTCGAAGAAGACACTTAAGCTCCGCCGAGCTGCAAGACTGCAGGCCCAGCGATCGGCACCCCCTCCGACGGACATCTTCGACACGGAGGATGTCGGCGACGACACTATCCAAGATATCACGGACTCTAACCCGGCGTCGGAGGTCGAGGAAGACTACGACGCGGAAGACGAGGATTTCGATGAAGTCGTCGAGGAGGTAGGGGACGACGACGGGGCCATTGCCACCGTAGAGGATAGCTCGGAAGAAGAGCTTCCTCACACTGACTCCGGGGCCAGCCACCATTCTAAGGCCCAGGCCGAGGGATCGCCTTCGGGCCTTACCCAAAGTCTTGATTCCCGTCCCACGGCTCCGCCTTCCGCCCCGGCCACGGACATTGATACGGCACCACTTACGGTACAGAAACCGAAAGTGAAAACATCGGTCTCGATGCCAGACGTATCGAAACCGAAAGCGCAAGTTGCACTGGTCGGGTCGAAGGCTTCGGAGGCCTCGGCGCCGAAGAAATCCAAGATGGCCGTCGAGCTCAAGGGACATGCCAAAATGGCCGACCCGAAGACTACAGTGTCGAAGCCGAAGGTGAAGACGCCCGACGCGGCTGCGTCGGCGCCGAAGTTGGTCGACGCACTTAAGTCGCATCGATACCAAGAAGGTAGACGACCATAAGAAGACCACTAAAAAGCGGCAGGACGACCCCAAGTCTATCACTGACCCGCTTCCAATCGACAATCCAAGGGGGCAGCTGCGTCGGCTCCGAAGACTGCGGCCTCGGCAAAATCTGCTTCAGAAGACTCTCTCGAGTCGGTGCGTCCTTCCGCCTCGCTCACTAGAAAGGTCAACGAGTCCCTTCAGCGTATTAGGGGGGGGGAATGCGGCAGTCGAGCCACAGGACACTGTGCCTCCCAAGCCTCCAGAAACCGGCGAAAGAGCCAACGCCGATTCTGTTCACGTTACCGCCGAAGACGGCGCCGAAGGCTTTCACAGCAAAGCCTGGGGCCGAGGGGCCCTTGAAGTTATCTTCGACACCGAAGGCATCGTTGGTGGTTCCAAGCCCGCGCCACCAACCACTGGCAGAAGAAGAGCGCCGAGAAGTAATCATCGACGCCAACACAGGCAAACTCTCTCTCCTTAAACGGAAGATCACCCCTGAACCAGCTTTGGAACATTTCCAAATCCCACTTAAGAAAAAGATAAACCCTGCTGGTGCCTCTGCCCCTTTGGAGCCTGCATCACCTCAAGGCCATGAACTTTCACCCACTCATTCTAATGTTGAGGAGGGTGATGGTAACGACGAGGATGAGTATGCCTACCCAGTCTACTCAGACCCAGAGGATGTGACTGAGCCTTGGTCTGCTGGTGGCGACCCTGGGGACCCGCATTCAGGACAGGAGCCTCAGCTCTTTTCAGCAAAAACTTCCCCAACTGAGGACTCTGCAGCTTTCAATGCTCTAATTGAAAGGGCGGCAGCCAACCATGACGTCGATCTCCATGCTGACCCAGTAGACGTCGATTTTCTTTTTGACACCTTTTCAGTCGCTGAAAAAACTGTAAAGACTTTGCCAATGCTAAAAGGGGTGTTGAAACATGCACCAGAGGTCTTCAAGGAGCCCACCCGAGCAAGAGTCGTCAACCCACGTATTGACAAAAAGTACAAGGCAGCGCCCACTGATCCAACATACATCAAAGGACAGTTGCCTCTGGATTCCTTGGTTGTCTCCAATGCTCGCAAAAGAGCCAACTCACAGACTACGGGTGATGCTCCTCCCCCAGACAAGGAATCAAAAGTATTTGAGGCTTCGGGGAAGCGTGTTGCTGCGCAGGCAGCCAACATATGGCGCATATCCAACACACAGGCGCTGCTTGCGCGTTACGACAGGGCACACTACGACACTCTAGAGACCCTTCTACAACACCTGCCAGAGCAGTATAAGGAAGGAGCTGAGATGTTGATACAGGAGGGGAAGCTTATCACCAATGCTTCAATTAAGTGCGCTCTGCATGTGGCTGACACCGCCTCAAGAGCGATAAACACTAGCGTTCTACTGCGTAGGCATGCATGGCTCAGAATATCCGGTTTCAAACCAGACATTCAAACTACCATCCTCAACCAAACTGTCAACCCAGACCACCTGTTTGGCCCAGAAGTCGATACCACCCTCGAGAAAATGAAAAAGGACACCGACACTGCTAAGTCTATGGGTGCCTTGCAGTCACAGCAGTTTCGGGGTGGTTCCTTTCGTCGCTCCAATAATAGAGGCACCTCGAGGGGTCAAGCGTCACAGTCAACGCAGTTCTATAAGAGTAACACCCAACCCTCCTATACCAACAAGGGTTGGGGTGGATACCGTGGCAACAACGTCAAAGGCAGAGGACGTGGTAATAACAGCTCCAGGTCCTCCATCGGCCAACAAACAGTGACGCCTTGTCACTTCCCCCCGACCACGCAACACCGGTCGGGGGGAGACTCCAGCAGTTCCTGCCCGTGTGGAAGTCCATCACCACGGACAGGTGGGTCAGATCTCTTATCCAATATGGTTATTGTCTGGAGCTCACCTCCACTCCACCCAACATGCCCCCAAAGAGCCGTCCTATGTCCGGCGAGCACTTGCACTTGTTGCAGCAGGAAGTCAACGTCCTGCTGCAAAAAGGAGCAATAGAGCTCGTGCCCCTGCAGGAACAAGGTACAGGAGTTTACTCCCTGTACTTTCTGATTCCAAAGAAGGACGGATCCCTCAGGCCCATCCTAGACCTCAGACCTTTAAACTTTTACATTCTGTCAGAACATTTCCATATGCTCACGCTGCAGCAGGTTCTCCCACTGCTTCGGCAAGGGGACTTCCTGGCAACTCTGGACCTCAAGGATGCATACTTTCACATTCCATTGCATCCTTCACACAGAAAGTACCTCAGGTTCACCATTCAAAACCAGCACTACCAGTTCAAGGTTTTGCCTTTTGGGGTCACCACAGCGCCGAGGGTCTTCACAAAGTGCCTAGCGACGGTGGCGGCGCATCTAAGACGTCAAAACATCCACGTCTACCCCTATCTGGGCGACTGGCTCATTCAAGCGAAGTCGGCCCAGCAGTGCGCCGACCACGTGTCCCACACCATTCACCTTCTGCACGATCTGGGTTTCTCACTGAATTATCCAAAATCACATCTCCAGCCCGCCCACATACGGCAGTATCTGGGTGCGACTATAAACACTCTGGCGGCCACTGCGCAGCCGAATTCAGTGAGAGTCAACAGCATTCAGTTGCTGATCCAAAGATTCAGACCTCAACACTCGCTTCCAGCGAGAGTGTTCATGCAGTTGATAGGCATGACGGCCTCCTGCATCTCCATAGTCCCACACGCGAGACTACATATGCGTCTGCTTCAGGAGTGCTTAGCACGTCAGTGGACTCAGGCTCACGGGCAGTTAAAAGACCTAGTGTTGATGAGCGGTCGGGCATACAACTCTCTGCATTGGTGGAATCCACGAAACCTTTGTAAGGGCCGACCGTTTCAAGAGCCTGTGCCGCAAATCATCCTGACAACGGACGCTTCTCTCCAGGGTTGGGGAGCGCATGTACTCCAATACACAGTGCAGGGACTATGGACACTACAGCAAAGGAAGATACACATCAATGTACTGGAACTGATGGCAATCTTCATGGCCTTAAAGGCATTCAAAGTAGATCTGTGCAACAAGGTCGTGTTGATCCGGACGGACAACATGACAGCCATGTACTACATTCAGAAACAGGGGGGCACACACTCTTCGCAGCTGTCTCATCTGGCTCAGAGCATGTGGAAGTGGGCCATTCAGAGGAACATTTTCCTCATGGCAGAACATCTCCCAGGCAAGGACAATCCAATGGAGGACCTGCTCAGCAGGCACAGCCACCAAATGCACGAGTGGGAGATACATCCATCAGTACTCCAACCGTACTTCCAAAGGTGGGGTCATCCAGAGATCGACCTGTTCGCCACAAGGGAGAACGCAAAATGCCAAAGCTTCGCTGCCAGGTTCCCACACCCGCAATCGCAGGGCAATGCGATATGGATGAACTGGTCAGGCAGATTTGCGTACGCTTTTCCCCCAGCACCTCTGATACCGCTGGTGGCACGCAAGCTCAGGCAGCACTCGATGACTCTCATCCTAGTTGCTCCAACGTGGGCTCGCCAACCATGGTACACCACGTTTCTGGAACTCTCCGTGGTACCGCATCAAAGGCTTCATCTCACACCCAGCCTTCTGACGCAGAGCCATGGCGACTTTCAGCACCCAGATCCGCAACAGCTCAACCTGGCGATCTGGCTCCTGAAGTCCTAGAGTTTGGCTACCTCAACCTTCCTCCCAATTGCATGGACATCATTCGGGAGGCTAGGAAGCCCACCACTAGAGCATGTTATGCGGCAAAATGGAAACGGTTTGTCATCTATTGCGCAAACCACAACATTGATCCACTAGATGCTTCTATTCAGAACATCATCTGTTACCTGTTCCATCTATACAAGTGTAATCTGGCATATACTTCCATTCGCATTCACCTGTCTGCGATGGCCGCATACCTCCAAAATAGGCAGCACCTTTCACTTTTCAAAGTGCCTGCCATCAAGGCATTTCTGGAAGGCCTCAAAAGAGTCATTCCGCCACGGACTCCACCAGCTCCTGAATGGAACCTCAATGTGGTTCTTACAAGACTGATGGGTCCTCCCTTTGAGCCACTACATTCCTGCGAGATTCAGTTCTTGACATGGAAAGTGGCTTTCCTTGTAGCAATTACATCGCTACGGAGGGTTAGTGAACTGCAAGCCCTCACAATCCAAGAGCCTTTCTTCCAAGTTCATTCAAACAGGGTAGTGCTCCGCACTAACCCTAAATTTCTACCCAAGGTTGTGTCTCAGTTCCACATCAACCAAACCATTGAGTTGCCGGTGTTCTTTCAAAATCCAGAGTCACTGGCGGAGCGGATGCTCCACACCCTTGACGTTAAACGGGCCCTAATGTATTACATTGATAGGACCAAGGATTTTAGAAAGACTAAGCAGCTTTTTGTTGCCTTTGCGCCACATCACAAAGGTAACCCTATTTCCAAGGCTGGTATTGCTAGGTGGATCGTGAAATGTATTCAAATCTGCTATGCAAAGGCCAAACGCACTCTTACCATTCCACCGAGAGCCCACTCCACCAGAAAGTTGGGGGCCTCTATGGCTTTCCTTGGAAACATTCCCTTAGAGGACATATGTAGAGCAGCCACATGGTCTACCACACATACATTTACTAAGCATTACTGTGTAGACGTGCACTCCAAACAGCAGGCAGCTGTAGGGCAGGCTGTTCTCAAGACACTTTTCCAAACTGCTGCAGCTGGCACGGGCGGCCGCCGCTAATGGAGGGACTGCTATGTATTCTATGCACAGATATGAATTCAGCAGCCCACATGCCTCGAACTGCAAATGCTACTTACCAGTATGCATCTGTTCTTGGCATGTAGGGCTGCTGACATTCATATCGCCCGCCCTCCTCCCCGGCGCCTGTAGCAGCTGCAGTGTTCACATATCATTTCATAGCATGGTCATCATTCACTGAGTTTCACTCCATCTTGGCCACAATGGCTAAAAACAATCTGGGGATGGAGTCGATGCCCATGCGCACTGTAGTCCAGGGGAGGAGCCACCTATCTCGTGATACTTCGAAGACTCTTCCAGGACAACAATGTGCAATCATCCGGACCCAACACTAGGCGGCGATCTATGCACAGATATGAATGTCAGCAGCCCTACATGCCAAGAACAGATGCATACTGGTAAGTAGCATTTGCAATTCGAGCCGAAGGCAAGGATCGAAACGAAGGGGTCGGTCGAGCCGAGGCAGCAAAACATCGCTCCAAAGCAGCAAGCTCCGAAAAAGACACAAGGCCAAAAAGTGGTTATCGAACAAACGAGAACAGTCGGGTCGCTAACAATTACGGCACCGAAGAAGTTCATACAGCCTAAAAAGACTGTTGATACACAAAAGTCCCACGGACCGATAAAATTTGGACTTCCAACGCACATGAGGCCAAAAACAACGGAAATTGAACCGACACAAACAAGAAAGGCGATAACGGGGAGAAGAGCTCAAGCACCTGAAGAGCAAGAGCCCTTGACAGAACAGTCAAAACTGTATGTCGACCCTGATACTGGCAGAGTTACCCTATTAAAAAGGAAAATCAGACCAGACACTTACGCTGAGATCTATAAAATACCACTAAAAAAGAAAAGAGAAT
The DNA here is from genome assembly GCF_964263255.1 of Lissotriton vulgaris. NCBI lineage: Eukaryota > Metazoa > Chordata > Amphibia > Caudata > Salamandridae > Lissotriton > Lissotriton vulgaris. The sequence continues at coordinate 1,947,946,131 of NC_141693.1, forward strand.
CTTCTACATCTCCAACTCTCTTTGAGCCTATCAAACCACATGTGCAAGAGGCTTATACATATTCTCCCACACGCACAGATGAGGATGTGGAATATGAGGATAATGAACTGTACAATTATCCCGTGGACAATGATCAGGACAACCAAAATCAACCATGGTCTGACCCTGTAGATCCTGCAGACTCTCATTCCATTCAGGACAATACGGCATACCCTGTTAAAACTTCGCCTACAGAGGACACAGCTGCTTTCAATGCATTGATGGAAAGAGCAGCGTACAATCACCACGTGGAAATGCATGCAGACCCCATTGAGGAAGACTTCTTCTTTGACACTTTCAACACTTCTGAAAGATCAGTCAAAACATTGCCAATGTTAAAGGGGGTGCTTAAACACGCAGGGGACATATTTAAGGAAACAACCAGGGCACAAGTCATTAACCCCAGAATAGAGAAGAAATATAGGCCAACGCCAGTGGACCCTACCTACATTAAGGGACAGCAGCCTTTAAACTCTTTGGTAGTATCCAATGCACGTAAATGTGCTAATTCTCAGACTACAGGCGAGGCTCCACCTCCTGACAAGGAGTCTAAAATTCTGAAGACTTCAGGCAAAAGGGTAGCTGCTCAAGCAGCTAACATTTGGAGAATTTCAAACACAAGAGCCCTATTAGTCAGGTACGACAGGACACACTACGACACACTAGAGCAAATTCTCCAGCATCTACCTGACCTTTATAAGGAACAGGCAGAGTTCTTAATACAGGAGGGAAAGCTAATATCTAACGCCTCCATCAAATGTGCGCTAGATGCGGTCGACACAGCAGCCAGGGCTATCAATACCAGTGTCATCCTTAGAAGACATGCGTGGCTCCGCATCTCTGGGTTTAAAAATGAGGTTCAGAGCACTTTACTCAATCAACCTGTAAACCCTGATTATTTGTTTGGCCCTAATGTGGACACAATATTAGACAAGATGAAGAAGGATACCGAGAAAGCCAAGTCTATGGGAGCCTTGCAGTCACAACAATACAGAGGCAACAGAGGAGCTGCAAGAGGAGGTTCAACACAGCAAACCTCATACAACAAAGGGAACACGCAAAACACCTACAACAAAAACAGTAGAGGTGGATACCGTGGCAATAACAGCAAAGGTAGAGGACGAGGGAATAACACCACCAGGTCCTCTACCAATACCAAACAGTGACTTCTTGTCACTAACCCCAGACCATGTAACACCGGTCGGGGGAAGATTACAGGAGTTCCTGCCAGTCTGGGAAAACATAACTACAGACAGGTGGGTGAGGCAAATAATCCAGCATGGCTATTGCCTAGAATTAACCTCCACACCACCCAACATACCTCCAAGACACCGTCTTATGTCCGCAGAACACCTACACTTATTGCAGCAAGAAGTCATCAGAATGCTACAAAAAGGGGCCATAGAACTAGTACCTTTAGAACACCAGGGTACAGGGGTGTACTCACTGTACTTCCTAATCCCCAAGAAGGACGGGTCTCTCAGACCAATTTTGGACCTCAGACCCCTAAACCAATACATTTTATCAGAGCATTTCCACATGCTCACTCTACAGCAGGTATTACCACTGTTGCGTCAAGGAGACTTCCTCGCAACACTAGACCTTAAGGACGCATATTTCCATATTCCGATACACCCAGCACACAGGAAATATCTCAGGTTTACAATACAAAATCAGCACTACCAATTCAAATTCCTTCCTTTTGGGGTGACAACAGCCCTGAGAGTATTCACGAAGTGCCTAGCGACAGTAGCCGCACATCTGAGAAGACCGCATATTCATGTCTATCCATATCTGGACGACTGGCTAATACAAGCACAGTCAGCCCAGCAATGTGCCAGCCACATGTCACTCACTATTCACCTCCTGCACAGTTTAGGTTTCTCGGTGAACTACCCAAAGTCCCATCTTCAGCCTGCCCACTTGCAACAGTACCTGGGAGCGACTATAGACACTGGCAGCAAAAGCACAGCCAAATTCTGCCAGAATAAACAGCATTCAGGCGCTAATCCAAAGGTTCAGGCCCCAACACTCGCTCCCAGCCCGAGTGTTTATGCAACTAATAGGCATGATGGCCTCGTGCATTTTCATAGTCCCTCACGCAAGACTACACATGCGTCCGCTGCAGGTGTGCCTAGCATGTCAGTGGAACCAGGCTCAAGGACAATTAAACAATCTAGTGTTGGTGACCAGTCGTGCATACAACTCTCTGCATTGGTGGAAACCACAAAACCTTTGCAAGGGACGACTGTTCCAAGAGCCTGTACCACAAATAGTCTTGACGACGGACGCATCCCTGATAGGGTGGGGAGCCCATGTCCTCCACCACAAAGTGCAGGGCTTATGGACCACGCAACAGAAGAAAATGCACATCAACCTACTGGAGCTGATGGCAATTTTTATGGCAATGAAAGCGTTTAAAGTACATCTGTGCAACAAAACCGTGTTGATCCGGACGGACAACATGACTGCGATGTACTACATACAGAAACAGGGAGGAACACACTCTCCACAGCTGTCACATCTAGCTCAGAGCATGTGGAAGTGGGCCATTCAAAGAAGCATTTTTCTCATGGCGGAACACCTCCCAGGCAAGGACAATCAAATAGCGGATCTGCTCAGCAGACACAGCCAACAGGTGCACGAGTGGGAGATTCATCCCACAGTGCTTTAACCATACTTCCAACAGTGGGGACAACCAGAGATAGACCTGTTCGCCACAAAACAAAACGCAAAATGCCAGTACTTCGGCCAAGGTTCCCAAACCCGCAGTCTCAGGGCAATGCGATATGGATGAACTGGTCAGGCAAATTTGCCTACGCTTTTCCACCAGCACCGTTGATACCGCTAGTGGCACGCAAACTGTGCCAGCACTCCATGACGCTAATGCTGGTTGCTCCAACATGGGCGAGGCAACCATGGTACAACACGTTCCTAGAACTTTCCGTGGTGCCTCATCTAAGACTAAAACTAACATCCAGTCTCTTAACGCAGAGCCATGGAGACATTCAGCACCCAGATCCGCAGCAGCTGAACCTTGCAATCGGGCTCCTGAAGTCATAGTTTGGCTACCTAAACTTACCTCCTGACTGCATGAACATTATCAAAGAGGCAAGAAGACCTACCACAAGAGCATGCTATGCGGCAAAGTGGAAACGCTTTGTCATTTATTGTAACAACAATGACATAAACCCACTAGACGCATCTACTCAAAATATCATATGCTATCTTTTGCACCTACACCGCTGCAATCTAGCCTACCAAAGTATCCATAAGGATACACTTAGCTGCCATAGCAGCTTACCTTCAGAACAGGCAGCACCTTTCGCTATTCAGAGTGCCTGCAATTAAAGCATTCATGGAGGGGCTCAAACGAGTGATCCCCCCACGACACCCACCTTCACCTGTCTGGAACCTAAACACTGTTTTAACCAGACTAATGGGACCACCTTTTGAACCTTTACACTCCTGTGAAATACAATTTTTAACATGGAAGGTGGCTTTTCTCATAGCGATTACTTCGCTTAGAAGAGTTAGCGAGCTGCAAGCCCTAACTTTTCAAGAGCCATTCTTCCAGATTCACGCAAATAAAGTCGTGCTTAGGACAAACCCTAAATTCATGCCAAAAGTGGTATCCCACTTCCACATCAATCAAACAATAGAACTACCAGTGTTCTTCCCAAATCCACAGTCAGTACCTGAAAGGGCTCTACACACACTAGATGTTAAGAGGGCTCTCCTATATTACATAGACAGGACAAAAGATTTCAGGAAGACAAAACAGTTGTTTGTTGCCTTTTCACCACAACACAAAGGCAACCCCATTTCTAAATCTGGGTTAGCCAGATGGATAGATAAGTGCATTCAAATATGTTATTTTAAGGCAAAACGCACTTTAACAGTTCCCCCAAGAGCGCATTCTACACGCAAACCGGGGGCATCCATGGCTTTCCTAGGAAACATTCCTCTAGAGGAAATATGTAAAGCAGCCACATGGACTACCATACATACTTTCACAAAACACTATTGTGTAGATGTACATTCCAAACAGCAAGCTGCTGTAGGACAGGCTGTTGTAAAAACTCTGTTTCAGACTGCTGCCGCTGGCATAGGTAGCCACCGCTAAGGGAGAGACTGCTATACATTCTATGCACAGATATGAATTCAGCAGCCCACATGCCTCGAACGGAATATACTACTTACGAGTATGCATCTGTTCTTGGCATGTAGGGCTAATGACATTCCTATCGCCCACCCTCCTCCCCGGTGCCTGTCGGAGCTGTAGCATTCATTCTAACTGTAGGAAGGTGGATACCTGACTATGGTTGCCCCCAACTTTTTGCCTGGTGTTTTGCTGGTTTTCCGACTTAGTTGACCTATGACCCTGCTAATCAGGACCCCAGACCTACTGCTCTCTCTGTAAAATGGATTCCGTGTACCTTAGGTGCATTTACCAATTGGTACTGGGCCTACCAGGGGCTGCAGCATGTATTATGCCACCCCTGGCTGGCCATCTAAATCTGACACAACTGGCTGCACGACAGCTGGGGCAAGGTGGTGTAATCACCCTTTGCTGTAGATATAGTATACCTATATCTAACCCTAAAATGGACACACAGATTCCTATCAGTCACTCCTATGGCAGGCCTTGACAATCCTGAAGGCAGAGTGCTTGGAATCGTGTGAGATGGTGCTCTGGCATGAGCTGAGCCCGTTTGCAGCTTGCGGAACCAAGTCCTAATAGCTGTTCCATGATAACGCATACCATATACTCTTAAGTGCATTATAATCCTCGCGGTTATGTGCCAACTCTGGTATTGCTTTATCAAAACATGTTGAGTAAAGTGTCATACGAATTGGAATACTAACCCCTCGCCAATTCTGGCGACGGGGTTAGCATTCCACCCTTCTAGAGGGACACCACATGTATGTAACTGTGAACCCCGGTTAAAGTTAACTCAAGCCTCTGCATCACAAAATGGATGCTGCCACCACAGACACAAGTCTGACCCCCTGCAGCTGGGTGTCCTTCCAGCGAGGGGAGCTTGGACAAAGGGTTTCCTGTCTGGGGCGGGCTAGCACCATCCCAGACAGGGTTTTGTGTATCCTGGGTAGGCAGGGCTTTACAGGAAGGTGACTGCAAGTGGCACCCCGGTGCTCACTACGCATCTGCCGGCTAGAACCAGTTCCAGGGGCACACCAGCCCCTGAGCTGGGTAAAGTCCGGCATGGGAGAGGGATGTAACCAACCCCCTTCCTGGTCCCACCCCTAGGGCAGGACCTAGTCGCGTACCCACCCCTTTCTTTAGGATAAAGGCAGGAGCGGGGACCCTTCCAAATTAGATCATCTTTGAATCAAGAAACTACTTTCTACGAAAGGAACTCTCGACTTCTTCTCAAGATTTCTGCCTTGTGGCTAAGGAGTAGTCACCCTGCACCCGCAGGCACCATCTAAGAACACTGCGGTTTGCTACACGTCCTTCCTCCAGAATCCGACCGACCAGCACGACTAGACCCGGCTTCCCTGGCACCTCTGACCTCTACCTACCTCTACAGCTATGCTGAGAACCGTAGGTGCGACGAGACCTCGAGGGACCGGTCATCATCAGAACTGCACGACTTCTATCCAGCACGACTGCCGAGGGATCCTCGTGTGAGTGCTTTGGGGTCCGAGATCCCCAACCCTGAGCAGCTCCAGCACCGAAGTCCAGCCCTCCAGCATCCATCAGATCTGCGTGGGGCCCTTCTGCTTTTTGCTGCTCTGGCTACTAGCCCGCTGGCTTGTGGCCTTCCCGACGACGACCGAGGACATCACCACCGCTGGTCTGGTTGCTCCAGACTGGCCCTTGCTCCCTACCAAAAGAGGAGCACCCCGGACCCTCCTGGTCCACTCCAGTCGCCATTTTAGGTCCACCGCGTGGGCTTGAATTTGACTTGTTGCCCCAATCCTGGGTCCAGCGACATCGACAGCAGCAACCATCGTGGGACAGCTCGCACCTCCATCCTGGTCGCCGACAACGCCTCCTGGTCCATGAGACTGCAGAGCCCAGCGTCGCCCACTCACCTGGTCGAGGTGACTCCATCCGGTGCCATCCTGGTGCCCATCTAATCACTGGCTAGTGATTCAGAACTTGGTCCCTGCTGCTTACAGGTGTCTTCCTTCTTCGATCCAGGCTTGGATCCACTGAACAATCTTCACTGGTCGCCTGCCAGCAACTTCTTCTTTCAGGCTCCATAGCCTGCAACGAGGATTCCCGACGTCTTTCCAGACCTATGCAGCCGCAGCCCCTGGGCTAGGTAACTTCGGCATTTCGGTGCCCCAGCATAGCCTCACTATCCAAGGGTCCAGATCCTTTTTCGTTTTTAGCCTAACTAATCGGGTTCGCCCGAGAACACTAACTTTGTAAATTCTAGCTTCCATAGACTTTGTCCCGCATCCCGCGTGAGAGTGCACACTCTGCACCCGAGTCCCCTAGGCCTCCTACTAGTAATCTGAAGGTTCAGTAGTCAAGTCCTAGCGATTCCAAAGCCTATTAGTCCAGTACTTACCTGCTAGTAATTTCGCATTCCACTTTCAGAGTATATGGTTTTTCGTGCCCCTCAGGCATTTGTGTAAATTGTGCAACTTAAAGTATTTTCGTAAGAGTTTTGTTGTGTGCTTAGTACCCTGTCCTCATAAAGAGTACAGGGCTGTTGTGATCTAAATAAATACACTGTTTATTTTCATAACACTTGTGTGGTGTCCTTTCACTTGGTGTTCAAGGGGTATATGTGATGGTATAACAGCTGGCTTAACACGCCCTCTAGAGTTTAGCCCGAAGACTGCTCGTATCCATGCTACTAGGATAGCTGGTCTATAAGGTTGACTTACAACCAATCATCAATAAGGGTTGTTTGGACTGATACAAAGTGCTCACTAGAATAGTGAACATTATATATCAGGCCAACTTCTCACTCTGTCTGTTCCCTATGCTCAATAAAAAATAAATATTAAAAAAATGCATCAATGAAACTTAGTACATAATGCAATACATATGAAAATTAACCTGTAAGAAAGCGCAATGGCTAGTTCAAAACATTATGAATTGTTTTTTAGCAGCAGAAAAGCAAAATGTGAACAAACGACTTTCATGCACACATAGAATCATTAACTGGACATAACATTCAACACAGAACACAGTTGCAATGATTTGTCAGCACCACAATAGCAAGAAAAATGAAATACAAACCATAATAGAATAAAAAAGAAAAAACAACTAAAGAATTTTTTTTGACTTTGTCAAAAATCTTAGCCCGCTCCTAGGGAAGGCTCTGTGCAGTACACAGGACTAAGTGTTCCTATAGTCTATCAGTATCTGCCCTGGGACAAAGATAGCAAAACATACGTGATAAGAAGGAATAACTCGACCACTACAGGCCCTCCTTGGCCAAACACAAGCTACACCTAATTTCCAAAAGACCAATTTTTTCCCTAATGTCCAAATTGCACCCTGTTTCACACCCAGGCGCTTAGCGTACCATCTTTGTCATGCCCAGCGGTTCATGCAAATAACACCTATCACTTCTTTCAGACACCACCAGTGGTGGCAATCCCAGAGTGCTCTAAATTATACAAATCTTGAACGGAATATCATCTCCAGCTACAGGAGCCTTAAAATACATAACGTCAGTTTAGACGACCCCAAAAATTAGGTATTGTAAATTGTGTAAAGAGCCCAAAATAAGAATTCGCAAATTATTCAAAACGTCAAAGGCGTAACATGTCCAGCTACGGGATTCTACCAGCTTAAAAACACAGGGCACAAGGTCAAATGCCGCATACCTTGTGCAGCTCGTCGAAAGTGTGACGTCTACAGCTACGAGAGTCTTCTATTTTTAAAAACAAACATTAGGTGCCGCAGACATTGTGCAACTTTGAAAGAGTAACGTCTGCAGCTGCAAGATTAATACACCCCATTATGCCAAATCATGAGTGTCGCATGAAATATGCAGGGTTTTGAAAGTGTGATATCTATAGCTGCTGAATTCTTCTATGTTTAAAAAAAACACTTTGCAACCTTATTCATTATAGGGTACCATTATTATGTGCCTTTGCTTCTATCGTTTGCAACATACGTGCACTTTCCTTCTCTCACGTGGTGTTTACTCTTTGCATACTGTGATCACTGTGCCCTGGCCCGAGACGGCGGCCCCTGATAAATGGATGCATGCTGGCTCGCGGGGTGTGCATTCTTTTCTCTGAAGCTTGTCGCCTCCCATTCATCAGTACTTGTCATTGCGTTGCGAGTGAAGCAGGGGCAGGGGATGTACAAACATAAGGCAATGCAGAGAGACACTCCAGTTCGGGGCGTCAACATGACGGTGAGGGAGGTGCTTTACTATTTGCATATGCCTTGCGCTGGTGGCATCCATGTCTTGGCAGGGGGTCAGCGTTTGATACTTTCAGTCATTGCATCAAATGAAATGAAAGGTTGGCACTTTTTATTTCACTCACACCTGCTCTTTTGTGAACCGGCTCCTTTGAGGCACTAATGGTTATGAGTCGGTAGTAAACAGCAACATCCCTAACACTACAATATGTACCGAGACAGTGCAACTGCATTCCCAGATAATAACTCGGTGTGTTGTAGTACATACTTCAAGCCTGTGTATCAAGGCCTGATCGCCTTAGCTGTGCAAACTTTCATACTTGATCAAATGAGTACCCCTGTTAAGTAAGATAAAATGAGTAGCACTATCAGTTACTGGTAAGACCTCTTATCAGCGTGAATAGCTTTATGATAAGAATACACACAACTCAATGTGTAAGAAATGTAAGTAATGCAAGCAAACACATTTTAGTGGAAGGAGGGGCATGGGGGCAGGAAAGATCTTTAAAACAAGCATTTACAATGCAATGGTTTTGCCTTTGTTAAAGTTAGAGCTATTGGCATTGCTCTTGACATTATTTTTATTTATGTTTTTTTTAACATAAATAAATGGCATTGTCATTTACAATGCCAATAGCTTAATCTCTCGCAAATGCCACACACAAACACACACACAGAGCCCCCCCACACACACACACCCCCACACAGAGCCCCCCACACACACACACCCACACAGAGCCCCCCAAACACACAGCCACACAGAGCCCCCCACACACAGCCACACAGAGCCCCCACGCACTGCGAGCCCCCCCCCCCACACACACTGCGAGCCCCCACACACACTGCGAGCCCCCACACATTGCAGGCAACAGAGGCACGTAAACAGCTCTTAGGCGTAAGGCATTCTGAATCATAATTTGAGTAAGCTGAGGTGAGGTGGGGTTGCTTTTGGAGAATTGTATGCTAGGAATGTCATTCTATTGTAGAAGACCAAGGCAAAAAAAGTAGAAATAATATTTCAACAATAGAAAAATGTAAGGGAAATATATTTGGAGTTTCAAGATCATAGTTCTGACCTATAGAGAGAATATTTTAACTAGGAAGTTAAGCTAATTTGTTTAAGGATATCCGATTCCCAATTCCCTAAATTAACACTTTAGAAAATACTGGAATAAATAAAGGAAAATCTGCAGAGCCAGTTGGTTTTCCGGAAAAGATATACTAGTTATTAGAGGAATAATGAGTTACTGTAGTTCAAGAAGTTATAAACCAAAAATGGGAACATAAGGATGGGGACAACCATAAATGGTCAGAAGCTTCCATCCCCTTAATAACAGCAACTCAGAAATCCCATGAACTATATGGCACGTAGACCAATCCGAACACAAGTCAAAGACCAAGATATTAGAACATGTGTTAAACATTTTTTTACCTTGCACTGTTCTAGATAAATAAAAAGTGTGTCATTCCAAACAGATACCAAAGCCATGCCAGGATTGCTGCCACCAACCCCACTTTTACAGCTTGGTTACATCAGGTGGTCGATATCAAAGTCACCAAAGGTTACAACAGGGTCAAAAGGACTGACTTAAGGTAGCTGCAAAGAAGTTCTGTGAAATATGCAGACTGTATCAACAATAAGTCTGACTTACCTCCTCATTTCCAGACTTCGAAAGAAATAGTTCTTAAAATTGGTAATCTCTCAGGCCACTTCAACAAGCATGAGAAGTCAGGGCGTATGATCTGGGTTCAAGTTGCATCCTGATGAGACAGGACCCAGAGTTGTTATCGTCTTTATTCTCATCAGACCAAATGATATATGTTAACTATGGTAGAATAAATTGCCATCATCTGTACGGCCCAAATGAAAGGCAAAAGTATATTCAATAAAATAATGGTCTGTCCCAAGCTCAATTCCTTTTTCAAGAATAACCTTCTGGATGAAGATAACTAATATTCAAAGAAAGCACAATTCAGAAAGTTCATTTTGGCCTCAAAAGGGGTTAGGATGCCAAAGGAAGAAACTAATCAGAACTATATAACAAGCATTTGCAATTGAACAGGTTGGGGGGGGGGGGGAGACTTGGGGGTACGGGACGGGACTTGGGGGGGGGGTGGTGGGGGGGGGGACGACGGGACTCGTGAAACATCCCTGGCTTGTGTGCACAAGTAGGCTGGGTAAGGACACCCTGCCAACGCTCGCCGCACAAACACGCCCAGAAGACACATGTGCAACTGCACAGCCCCCGCCAGAGTTTCCACCCGGGTCTGTACAAGTTACACACACACACTCGACAGGAACTCGCACTTGTATGAGGAATACCCCCTCTCCCCCCCCCCCCTCCCCCCTCCCCCCCAGAAATTCTCTCAAGCGATAACAGGCTGTGTTAAATAAGTGTGAAAGAGGGAGGAAGGTGAACACTGACCTTTGAGCATTTCGATAACACACATGTTTTTCTAGAGCACCCACTAACCCCTCCTCACCTTGATAATGGATCTCCTGGCTCCGGCAGCCGCAGACGGCGCACGTTTTCCTCCAAGTCTGATTCTCAATCTGCATGTTTGATCCTCTGCAGCCCCCCACCCCTGCACGTGCTTCATGTTTGATCCTCTGCAGCCCCCCACCCACACCCCTGCACGTGCTTCCCGTGCTTCCCGTATCCGCTGTAAGCACATATTCTTTTTCACCCTGTCCATGTAAACAACTTGCTCCTCCGACACAATTGAGGCACACGAGTGCATCTGTGCACGCAGCAGAGAGGCCAAGGACTGGTTGTGCAGGTAGGGGGGCGGGAACGGGGCCGGGGAGACACGGAGAGCGAGGCAGCGGTAGGGAGCGGGAACTGGGAGCCGAGGCAGCGGTAGGGGGGCGGGAACGGGGCCAGGGAGACACAGAAGCAGAAAGGCGCGGAAACCTACCCCTGGCCATGGCCATCTCAGGTAAACTGCCTCTGGAGCCGCACACGTTTCCCAAAGTCCTAAAGCCATTACCCAAATAACCGTATTTGCACAATGAGAGCCATGAACTTTCAAGGAGAGCACAGCGGCGAGATGTGTGTTTACAAAGCCTCATGTAGAGCTGCCTATTGTCTGCTCGTTTATTGCACAGTAACGGTAGCTGTTAACTGCCCTTACTCCTCACATCCTTGAAGTTCAGCCATATCCTGTACTTGCCAAGTTGTTTGGACTGTTTCTTTGCATTTTACAGGCATGTGTGGTTGTTAGTAATTTACACCTGTGTCAATTAGTCATTCGTCTTTTTTCACATAAGTATTTCTATTCGTTATATCACTATAAGGGTATTCGGTCTATCACTATAAGGGTGCATTAATCTTTTTTGCGTAGTCTATCGCCTGTTTAGATCGCCACATTTTGGGGCATTTATTGTGGTGTGTTTTCCTGAGAAGCAAAAACATCTAAATAGACAATGTACTCTGAAATAGGTGCCTCCATGGCGCAAGTAAAATCTTGAAATCTTTGTGCAGGGAGGCCCGCAGTCCTCTGGGTTTCTGTGGTGTCCGCATTCACAGACAAGCATGTTATTCGAACAGGTACATGCCTTCTCACAAACATGTCTGATAACAATTCATAGTTTGTACTGCTTTCAGAGTTCTATTTGCTTTTCCAAGTGTGTAAACGTGTGCACTACACGGACAGGCACGTTCTGAATTGTATACGACAGCACAGGTGGCAAGTGTTTTAATAAGTCAGAATCAGTGTCAACAAGTGTGGGGGGCGCGGCGGTCGACATATTTCTCTTCCTAATTCGGAGTCTTTAGGCAAGTTTACGCGGGAAAGGGAGCCGAGGCAGCGGTAGGGGGGGCGGGAACGAAGCCGGGGAGACACGGAGAGCGAGGCAGCGGTAGGGGGGCGGGAACGGGAGCCGAGGCAGCGTTAGGGGGGCGGGAACGGGGCCGGGGAGACACGGAGATCGAGGCAGCGGTAGGGGGGCGGGAACGGGAGCCGAGGCAGCGGTAGGGGGGCGGGAACGGGGCACATGAAGGCGGGTGCCGGCTCAATGCCGGACCAGATTCGGGGGCGTTCCTGAGGGCTTTTGGCTGACGTAGCGTGACGTAGCCAAAAGCCAAAAAATCTCGGGAACGCCCCCGAATCTGGTCCGGCATTGAGGGACAGGCCCGTCTTCCAATGGCTAGCCTCCATTTATGGAGCTAGCCAATGAAAGACGGGGGCCGTTCCTGTCTCCCGTACTATTCTCATTAGGTTTTCGCCTGCGCGAAAAAGATGCGCAGAGCTAATCTTTTCGCCAGGCAAAACCTAAAAACGGGAAAGGAGCCCGCACACTCGCCAACTTTCATTCCGCCCCACCTCGCACACGTTTCATTCTCAGCACATCTGAGCTCTCATGCCTGCAGCAAGAAGCGGGCCCCCGCACCTCCACTGCTCAGGACAACACGCTGCAGCTCCATCACAGCTCCTCACTCCACACAAATGACGAACCCCAGGCTGACTCAGCGGCTCGAGAACTCATTTCCGGTCCTAAGCATTTCAATTACTGTATCATACACAGTGCACAGAACCCCGTATACTCTGTGTACTGAAGCCCTCACCCTGCATACACACTGTGCACAGAACCCCGCATACTCACAGTGCACTGAACCCCACACCCTGCATACACACTGTGCACAGATCCCCGCATACTCAGTGCACGGAAGCACACACCCTGCTTACACACTGTGCACAGAACCCCACACCCTGCATACTCACAGTGCACTGAAGCCCACATCCTTCTTACACACTATGCATACACACTGCACACAACCCCACACCCCGGACACACACACAGCGCACCTCACTGTCAACATTCATGCTGTGTAGATATTAAATAACTTACGCAAGGGTATTCGATCTGCCCATGTGTCCCCCATCTATGCACTCAGACTGGCCCCAGTCTTTTTGTCTCTTTCTCTACCTCGCTGCTGGTTGTCTTTCGTATTATCTACGTTCCTGTCTGTCTGTCGGCCTGCATGGCGGCTTCCTGCCCACCATCTTGCCTGTGTAACAATTTGCAAAGGGAAAGCAGCGGGATGGAAGTATGACTTCAGGGGCCCAGTGATTTAGGGTTCTGCGTCACGGAAGCATTAATAACCCTATTTGCAAGGAGCCTCAACAAAGACGGCAGCCCTGACCCCATGTACCTAAGTGAAGGTCTCATTAGCAAAACAATGCACAGCTGATCCGCGCGCCTCTATCCCCTCGGACATGTGAGGTAAAGCTGGAAATGAGCAGGCCTCGAGGAGACCAAAAACTACAGGGGTGAAGCAGAGTTCAAGTCCGAGGCTTGAAAACCGGGGTCACCTTTCCACAAACTAGTATGCGCTGTTTATTATTGGACACAAAATGCAGCCACACAATACCATCAGACATATGTACTCTCAAGGGCTACGCGTTCAGCTTTATAATTGATATATTCCTGGATTTTCCAAAGCCAAGAATGTTAGCGCTATAATAACCTACTTCTGATGAATACATCTGCAAGTGGATTCCTCACCTTGTGAATATCCCCCTGCGTCAGCAACGTTCGGAAAACTCTTTTGTAGCTCGCCGGCGTGGATGACATCACAGGAGCACGGCATCGCGCGCGACTCCGGCTGATGTCACGTCGGCGTGATGACATCAGTTCCCTTTTTTCCACGTCGTCGACGCTAACGGTTTCTGGGATCTTTTGTCTTGCGGATAGTAACTTTGTTGCTATTTGTGTATTTTTGTATCTCTTCGAGCTGTTGTTCTTCGCCGAAGATGTCGGCGAAGAGGACAGGGTTTAAGCAATGTGGATCGTGTGCCAGGATGATGTCTATAACCGATCCTCATAGTGATTGCTTGTGGTGATGGGATCGGAGCACGATGTCGGAGGATGACGATCCTGTTCAAAGATGAACCTGAAGGCTCTACGTGAACGAGAGGCTAAACTTCTTCTGGCCAAGGTAAAGGGAAAAGATGCCAAGAGGTCTTCGAGGTCAAGATCCAGACACTCGAGATCGAAGTAGAGATCGAGGTTGAGGTCTCGATCCGAGTCGGCGTCTAAGTCGGCTTCGGGTTCCTCGAGGAAAAAACATAAGAGGAAGAAGCATAGCTCGATGCATCATTCTGGCAAGAAGTCGGATTCGAAGAAGATGTCTAAATCCCGTAAGGACTTTTTGTCTCCCTCACCATCTCGTGAGCCTGAAGGTGAAGCCTCGCCCTTTCAGTCCAGAGGGCCATCTCCGGATCCGGAACCGAATCCGTCTCTGGACCCGTGTCAGTCTTCTGAGCATGAGGAAGAAGACATTGAGAATCCTCAGCCTTCAGCGACTCCGGTGCATCATCCAGAGGGACAGGAGGGTCGTGAAGATGCAAATCCGGTGCAGCCTCCTCTGGAGCAGCCAGTGGGTTCGTACCCTCCGTTTCCTGGTCCTGGACAGGACCCCTCGCATTTCCTTAACGCCATGTATGGTGTGTATGCGGGAGCAATGTATCCCACTGGTTCACCGGCTGATCCCATGGGTTCATTGTCATTTAAATTGGGCGTCCCTCAAGCGTACACTCCGGCACCTTTTCTGCCGTTTATGCCAACGCCTTATCCATCTTGGCTTGGTTCGGCGCCACCGAGGTAATCGGCTTCGCCGGCTCCGGAGCGGGCTCGGGATCGGATTCGAGATTAGACGCCTGGCCAAGCTTCCCATCCTCAGGCTGTTCCAGTTCCTCACTCGACGCCGGTCCCGGCTCCGTCGGAATCGCTACCGGATCCGACGACTTCAGTTCGGTTGGAGTGGTGGAGGCGTAGGGCACAGGGTCTCATGGAAGAGAAGGAGTATGAGGATGAGGATCCGGAAGTAGAGGAAGGAGAACTTCAGCATCAGGAAGATTATTTTGAGGATCTGCAGAGTGCAAGTGGTTTAGAGTTTTCGCCAGAATGGGGGTTGCCTGCAGTTTCTGATGCACCCTCTAAGGATGTGGCGCCATATTGTAATTAAAAAGGCTGCAGAACTGCTTAACTTGACTTTGCTTACAGTAGAGTTTAGGTCTAATATTCTTACTGAGGTTCTACATTCACCCTCTTCTGTTGTTGAGCCGACGCCCCCATTCACTGAGGCTCTTTCTGAACCGATAATGGGCGTCTGGAAAAAGCCTTTGACTGCTCCTGCGGTGTCTAGAACTGTGGCAAGACGCTATAGGGTTGCACCTGGTGACCCTGAGTTCTTAACTTCTCATCCTTCGCCAGAAAGTCTGGTTGTTCAGGCGGCTTGTTCTAAAAAGTCGTCTGGTGTTTTTCCCCAAGTTCCAGGGGATAAGGACTCGAAAAAATTGGATCAGAATGCCAAGAAAGTATTCTTGTCAAGTAGCATGGCCCTGAAATCGACGAATGTTACTTGTCTGCTGGGCAGATATGTACATGCCTTAATGGATACAGTTAAGAAATTATCATCAAAGCTTCCGAAGGAAGATAGGAAGAACTTCAATGAGGTTGTGTCTGACACGCAGGCTGCGGCTCGCCAGGTGATTCAGAGTGGCATGGACACGACTGACTCTGTGGCCAGAATAATGGGTTCCTCAGTCGCCACTAGGAGGGCCGCTTGGTTGAAATCGTCTGAATTTTCATCTGATGTCCAGGCTGCTCTGTTGGATTTGCCTTTTGATGGCACTGGCCTTTTTGGAAAAAAGGCTGACGCAGCCTTAGAAAGGTCCAAAGATAGCAGGGCGACAGCAAGATCTTTGGGCTTACAGGCTAGAGGCTCTTCCACCAAGAAATTCAGAGGTTTTGGAAGGTCTTCTTTTCGTGCCTATAGGCAGAGCCAACTACAGCAGCAGCAACAGCAGAATCCTTTGTATAAGTCCTATAGAGGCAAACCAAGGGGCCGTGCCCGAGGTCGTCAAGCCTCCTCCTCCTCAACTTCCTCTTCTAATACCCAGCCCCCACCTACAAAAGCAAAGCAGCCCTAGATCCACCATTCTGGATCATGCGGGTCCTGTAGGGGGCCGGCTTACCTATTTTCTACAAGATTGGGAGTCAGTTACATCCGATCTTTGGGTTCTCAATCTCGTGGAGAATGGGTATGCTCTTCCCTTTCGGGAATTTCCCCCCATTACCCTCCTTGCCAATTTTTTTGTTCAGAGGACCACCTGCTTCTCTTGCAGGAAGAAGTCCTGGCTCTTTTCAGAAAGGGTGCGATAGAGGTGGTTCCGGAGCAGGAGAGGGGTCAGGGATGCTACTCCCGGTATTTCCTGATACCCAAGAAGGATGGCAGGCTTCGTCCAATCCTGGACCTCAGGGTCTTGAACCTCTATCTCAAACAGGAGAGTTTCAAGATGCTCACTCTTGCACAGGCTCTTCAAGCGCTGCTGGAAGAAGACTGGATGGTGTCAATCGACTTGTAGGATGCGTATTTTCACATTCCGATCCTGAAGTCGCACAGGAAGTATTTCCGTTTTACGGTGGGTTCGCAACACTACCAGTTTGTGGTCCTTCCGTTTGGACTTACTACTGCGCTGCGAGTCTTCACCAAGGTGATGGCTGCGGTGGCAGCACATCTCAGGAGGTCGGGGATACCAGTGTTCCCCTATCTGGACGACTGGCTGATCAAAGTAGAGTCGCCGGAGAAGGTGCTCCATCATCTGCAAGAGACAACTCAGTTGTTGCACAGGTTAGGTTTTTCAATAAATGTACCCAAATCTCACCTGGTGCCCTCCCAGCTCAACCTGTTCATAGGTGCGGTACTAGACTCTACTGTTTGTCGTGCATTATCTCCTCAAAGGGTTCGTGATATACAGGAGATGATTCCTTTATTTCACAATGGAGCGGTTGTTCCAGTTCTGAAGGTCCTTCGTCTGCTCGGTCTGATGGCTTCTTGCATTCTGTTGATCAGCCATGCAGGCTGGCACATGAGGGCACTCCAGTGGTGCCTCCGCAGGCAGTGGTATCAGCACAACGGAAATCTCAGGGAGTCAGTGGGGATCTGCAGAGAAACTGTAGTGGATCTGTCTTGGTGGGGCGTGGAAGGCAATCTGTCTCAAGGAAAGCCTTTTCAGCTGCCTCCATCGGTGGCCACAGTGATAACGGATGCATCCACTCTAGGGTGGGGTGCTCAGCTGGGGGACCTGGAGGTCAAAGGTCTTTGGTCTCCAGAGGAAAGGTTGCTTCACATCAACCTTCTAGAATTGCGGGCTATACGTTTAGCGCTCAAGGCCTTCCTCCCTTCCCTTCGCGGTCGGTCAGTTCAAGTTCTGGCGGACAACACCACCGCGATGTGGTATGTCAACAAGCAGGGAGGAGTGGGCTCGTGGTGTCTCTGCTGAGAGGCTCTGCGTCTCTGGTCCTGGGTTCAGGACCATCAGTTTTGTCTGATGGCAAATCATCTTGCCGGAGTTCTGAACGTACGTGCAGACAGTCTGTCGGCAGTTCTCGGCCTACCACGAGTGGAGGCTTCACCCGGAGGTGGTTCGGCATGTCTTCCGGATGTGGGGAACTCCTCAGGTGGACCTGTTTTCCACTCACGAGAATGCTCACTGGCCGTCGTTGTTGGGACTTGCAACTCCTTTACGCATTTCCTCCCATACCCTTGATTCCTTGGGTTCTGAGGAAGATTCGCCAAGACCGGGCCCAAGTTATATTGATCGCCCCGGATTGGCCAAGAAGGGTGTGGTACACAGATCTTCTCCACCTCTCCTCGTGCTCGCCGCTCCGTCTCCCTCACAGGGCAGATTTCCTCTCCCAGATGGAGGGGCAGGTTCTACACCCCCACCCCGACCTCCAGACCTTACACTTTCATGCCTGGAGATTGAACGGGGCAACCTGAAAACTTTTTCTCTCCCTCACGATGTGGTGGATGTCATTTTATCAGCCAGGCGTGATTCCACCAAGTCCATCTATTCTTATAGGTGGTCTAAATTTGTTGCTTGGTGTGGGGAGAGATCCATTGACTCTTTAAGGGCTCGTTTGTCCAGTATTCTTCAGTTTGCACTTTCATTGGCCCAGCAGGGTTTTGCAGTGGCAACTATCAAAGGTTATTTGTCGGCCTTATCGGCTTTCCTTTGTTTGCCTGACCAGCCCTCTTTGTTTAAATCTCCGATTGTTTTACGTTTCATTAGGGCCTCACCAATAAATTTCCCCCTACTCCTTTTATTGTACCTCAATCGGACTCGAACCTTGTTCTTACATTTTTGATGGGTTCTCCATTTGAACCTTTACACTCATGTCCCTTGAGACTTTTGTCTTTCAAAACGGTCTTCCTAATCGCAATTACCTCGGCAAGGAGGGTTAGTGAGCTTCAGGCTCTTGGCTCTAAGCCCCCGTTCTTGACCATTCATGCTGATAGAATGATTCTCAGGACCGTGGTTGCTTTTCTGCCTAAAGCGGTAACTCCATTCCATTTAGGACAATCCATTACCCTCCCTACCTTCTATCCTCCCCCTCACCCTTCCAAGGAGGAGAAGAGGCTTCATCGCTTGGACCCTAAGAGGGCGGTGAGCTTCTACCTGGACAGGACAAAGGAGTTCAGGTTGGATGACCAACTGTTCGTTCGATTTGCTGGCTGCAGGAAGGGAAGATCCTGTATCTGCCTGTGGATTCCTCACTGACCCACGCGCCTCCCCGTTTTGTCCACTCTGCTATACCTGAGTTTGTATTTTTATGTATATTTATATTGTGTGTATATATATATATATATATTGGGTTTCTGATACCTTTGCTATGCACTGTGCTATGCACTATGTGTGCAGTTTTGAGTTGTATGTACTATGTACAATGTATACATGTATATCTACTGTCATTGGTCCATCTGGGTGCCTCGAAGGCACGGAAAAAAGGGCAGAACTGATGTGATCACGCCGACGTAGGCCTAATAAGCAGTCAGTGACGTCAACCGGAGTGGCGCGTGATGCCGTGCCCCTGTGACGTCGTCCACGCCGGGATGCTACAAAAGAGTTTTCCGAACGTTGCTGACGCAGGGGGATATTCACAAGGTGAGGAATCCACAGGCAGATACTGTATCTACCAGAAAAAGAGTTACCAAAGGGAAGTAACTTGTTATTTACAGGCCAACAGCAACCACATGGATTTTCGGAACCCAGGTGGCTACATTTCGACAACGCTACTTGTAAAATGAAGCCCTATTTGACACCAAACATCTGGGCGTCGGAGCAGTGTGTGATCGGCTGTCGAGCGCTATTCTGCAGCCCTCTGCCAGGTTATCTACATCTCTTCCCAAGCACATAAGCAAAATATCCTATATAAAAACAGTTGTTCATTGAACATTTACAACGTTTACACCATCAAATATTAATGAAACTCCACATTTTAAGACTGAAGTGCACACAAATCTCCTTCAAAACTAGAACATCACAACACAGAGGACAAAAACAGAACTGGAGAATAGCAATACCAATGGGAACACAGTTCAGCAGGTCTGCCCCCGTCTGGTCTATTGAACCATCAATGTTTTTGTCCCAGGGGGCACTTCACTCACAGCAGCAGCCGGGAGCCCCTCTACAGCGTGGGTGCAGGCCGGCAAGAGAGGCCCCTCCCTGGCCTCGGGGTGGGCCTCTGTCTGTGCTCCTGGCGGCCTTCGCAGGGCCGGGGGACCCGCCTTTTCTCACCAGGCTTCTAGTCTGCACTCATGGGTTCTGAGGACATTTCACATAAATAAACCGGACGGTTCCGAACACTGAGGAGAGACAGTGGCCCGGGGCTCCGGGGGCCATCTACTGGCCTACGGGCCACTGGCTCAAACTGGCGTGAGGGGCAGAGGACAAACTTGGCATTATGGGTTCAGGTGGTGCACTGATGGGAGGGTCATGGGCCCAGCAAGGGCCAGGGATAGACTACCAGCCCGAGGGGCACGGACAGTATGGGGATGCACGCCTCGGGGGTCTCTGTGCACCACACTATCTTCAGGTGCTGCTGGAACCTTACACCGTCACCCAGGCCTTGTCGCACCCGTGCTGCCCGTGGACTCCTGGGGCCCATGTGTGGGGGAGGGGCGTAGATCTTGACCCGCCTCGGGCCTCTCTGGCACTGCTCTATCCCAAGTGATCCTCCTCGGACCCCGCACTGTCTGTGGGGTTCCCCGGAGCCCGAAGCGGCCTGGCAGCTCCTCGGATTCCTCACCGACTCCACGGCTCCTCAGACCCTGCTTGGTGCCGAGGGTCCCTCAGATCCTGCAGAGCTGAGGGCCACAGTCACTGCTTGAGATCCAGCACCCAGAAGTGCTGCGGCCAGCCAGTCCTGCCGCTTGTCTGTACCCTTAAGTTAAGGTAGCTCCCTGGCAGCTGCAGCCGGCCCACAGAAACCAGCGCAAGAATGCCGGAGCGGCGGAGTCCTGGAGGGGTCCAGAAAGAGGACACGCACAGGCCCCAGCGCTGAAACAGAAGGAGCGTGCAACGGGCGGAGCACAGACTGCTGGCCACGCAGAAGAGCAAAGGGGGAATGGAGACCAGCACCAGAAACTCCGAGGGGAGTCCCACGGTCTGGAAGAGCCCGGATGAGAAGAGTGTGCTTCAGAGAGAGGTAGGAAAGAGAGTGTGGGCAAGGAGGAAAAGGAGGAGAGAAGAGACATATAAGGAGGAGATGACGGATAGGAGGTAAATAGCGGAGCCATGGGGAGAAGGGAGGAGAGCGAGCACGGTGGGCGAGGTAACAGGAACAAGGAAGGAAAGGAAGACTGGAAACAGGGGAGGGTACAAGAGGGAGAGGAGGAGGAGCAACAAGCAGGGGAGCTTGAAACGAGGGCTGGGGGGTTGTGTAATGTACATTTTTCTATTTCCCCGACTTCTTTCTGCTGTAAAAGGTGTCTAATCTTTATGGGGCTGGCCCCATAAAGATAACAAATCTTTTACAGCAGAAGGAAGTCAAGGAACCCAGTCTGAAAAGGACGTGGCTAAAAGAGAAAGAAGAACGTCACTGGGATCTCTTCTCCAATGGCTGGCCATCGTTTAGGACGCCAGCCAATGGAGAAGAGGGGCGGGGCTTAACCTCGCTAGTGAAGTTCCTCTATCTCATTAAGTCTCGCCAGCTCGACTGCGCATGTGCGCAGTCTTTCGCAGGCTGAGATCTAAAAACGGTATACGCCTGCAGGTGGAACAAATTTGTGGCATGGTGCACAGCAAAGGCTGTGGATCCCCTTTCCGCCCCTCTTTCCGAGGTTCTTCTCTTTCTTCTTTCCCTAGCCCAGCAGGGCTCTGCTCTGGGCCACCATCAAGGAATATCTTTCAGCTGTTTTTGCCTTCTTGAGGCTTCCTGATCAGCCTTCTCTTTTCAAGTCTCCTGTTGTGAATAGATTCTTAAAGGGCATCACACACATGTTCCCTCCTGTTCCTTTCGTGATGCCTCAGTGGGACTTGAACCTTGTTCTCGCGTATCTGATGTGCGCTCCCTTTGAGCCACTTCATAATTGTCCTCTTCGTCTTCTGACGCTTAAAACGGCTTTCCTGGTTGCTATCACCTCTGCCAGAAGAGTGAGTGAGCTCCAGGCTCTTTCCTCTAAACCTCCTTTCCTTTCTGTCCATCTGGACAAAGTTGTTTTGAGGACTCGTCCTTCTTTTCTGCCCATGGTTGTTACTGCCTTTCACATTGGCCAGTTCATTAGCCTGCCCACCTTCTTTCCGCCTCCTCATCCCTCGAAAGAGGAAGAGATGCTCCACCGTCTGGACCCAAAACGTGCGCTCTCCTTTTACTTCAACCACACACACCAGTTCCGGGTGGACGACCAACTCTTTGTTGGCTACTTGGGCGCTAAGAAGGGACGGGCGGTGCACTAGCGGACCATCTCTCGGTGGGTTGCTTTGTGCATCCAGGTCTGTTATTCCTTGGATAAAAAGGAGCCTCCTGTGGGGCTGTGCGCCCATTGTACTCGGGCCATGGCGGCTACTACTGCCCTGGGTCGGGGAGTCCCTTTGCAGGACATTTGTCAGGCAGCTACAAGGGCCTCGCTGCACAAGTTTGCCAAGCACTACTGCCTAGACAGCCAAGCCAGAGAGACAGCTTCTTTGGCCGTTCGTTTCTCCAGGACTTCCTGGTGTGATATTGGTTCGCAGGCCCACCACCGGGGTTTTGTTATTGCTGGGGTATCTATTCTAAGGTAAGGAATCTAACGTGCTTCTTTCAGATGCACAAGTTACTTACCTTCAGTTACGATATATCTGTAAGAAACATTAGTTAGTTAGATTCCTTACCTCCCCACCCATCCTCCCCGTTCTGCGAACTGATATCTAGGGTTAAGGTATCTCCCTTTGAGGGCCCTAGTTTCATGGCATCCGTGTCGGTTTCTTACATGGCTGTGCGTTCCTGTCGCGAAAAGCTACGTACAGAACTGACGTCCGCGTGCGAGGGCGGCGTCAAAGTACTCCGACTACATCATCCCTGTAATCACAACGCCGACGACGGACGCGGAGCCGCAGACGACGCCTACCGACGCGCAGGGGTACTGCTGACTAAAAACTTTCCGGATCCAGTCTGACTCCTGGGGATATTCTAAGGTAAGGAATCTAACTAACTAATGTTTCTGACAGGTATATCGTTACCGAAGGTAAGTAACTTGTGTGATAGGGCGCCAACAACCAAACTAGATACTTTTATAAATCAGAGTTTGCCTTACATTCAAGGACTATGTCCCAGAGTTTCATCACAAATCCAAGTAATGGATCCCTCTTGCCAAACCTCTGCACCTCTGGTTTTTGCTTTCATAAGGGGCTTGGTTTCATATGTCTATAAACTCCCATTAGGAGAGCTTCTACTGGTCCGCTTCCTGGCCATGGAGCCACTAAAGACAGATTTGGGTGATCTATGGGATATCCATGAATGGGTCTATTGCTGTGCCCATTTGAAGAAGGCTGTGTTACACTCATATAGGAGTACACTGATGTGATAACACTAGGCTTCATGAATGTTCCCATTGCTGTCAACCTCATTCTACCTTTTTTCATCTGGCATTGCTAACTGGAGTACAGTGTTCGCTGAGATCTTTTGAAACCCCAGGCAGGATGTCCCCGCCACTGCTGATATAGTTTTGGGATATGTTGCAAAATTGCCAAAATCACACACAGCGTCTTGTGCAGTTGCTCATACTATTATCCAGAAGAGAGGTAGCCCTTCGCTGGATTCAGCGACCATCTACCCTAGGAGAGGGTTGGTGTAGACATGTGGTAACCTATAACAATATTGTAGGATTTTATGCCAGTATGCTGCCTGCTAGATCCAGACCCAGAGATATACGGGCACCATTATGATGTTATGTTGCACAGCTTCTGCTTGGGAATTTACTATTTTCGCGGAGGGTAAGATAACTATCGCTCTTGTGAGAGTGTAAGGGATTTCAATGGAGCATGTTTCTATTTTCAGTTGGATACTTCTCAGAAAGTGTGGGAGCTGACTCCTCGTTTGACTGCTGCAGAGTCTATACTTGTTAAACCTTTGGAACAAAAACTTCCATCTGCCGCCTACAATCACAACATATGCACCAACCCAGACGATGAAGGCTCAATATCTTTCTCAGGTAATCTGCACATTTCTTTCAGAGTGTTGCTCAGATTGGCATAAGATGGATTGTGTTTAACATTTGCCTCCTTTCTGTCAATAGGTGAGAGGGGACAGGTGCAGCGGTTTTACTCTGAACATTACTACAGTAATCATTCTGGTGTGTCTCAGGTAAAATAAATCCTAGAAACACATTTATGATGATGGTATTTGTTTCACTATAATGCGGCCAAGATGAAATATTGTAGCATTTTCCTACTCCTAACAAGGCCTCTAAACACTTTTTTTCTGGTAGTTTACTGCTCAATTTGTGAAGAGGTCAATTAGCAAACCTGTTAAAAAGATACTTTTGGATTTTGGAAGCTGACAGCCCAGGGTGGATGGGCTAACCGACAACATCATGTCACATGGGAGACTCAAAACTTCCCTAACAAGCAAAATAATGACTAAGTGGTTACACCATGGATAGCATATTGTTCAGAAACACCTAATGTCTGAAGAGGTGAGATGGCAGTGACTAAATACATAAATGCGTTGTTCACATGCTTACCCCCATATGATGGTGAAAAAGTCATTCTGTTTTTGTTATAACTTTCTTGTTTTAGGATACATCAAAACAGTAAAACATAAAACGCAGATGGGTGTTAACACGTTGTACACCCATTGCACTATTCGCTTATATTAAAGGTGATGCAATTTTTATCAGGCACTATTAAAAATAATTTCAAATGCATAGGCCAAAGAAATCGGTCCCTAAGTCCTGGATTGTGGTGTGCTTATACTGGCAATCTCTTAATAAATACACAGATTTCTCCAATATGTCCTTGCCCCGTAGGCTATGATCGCACTGTTGGTGTGGTCCGTGACAGCCAGAATTTGGCTATTTCTCTTGTAACTATTAAACAATCTGGTCCTATTAGTGTTCTCATGTGCTTGCCATATCCCTCTTTTTCCATTAGTCACAATATAATTAGTTTTTTAATTTGTTTTGGTGATCGGTCACAGGTAACTTTTAAGATGTGTATGATAGAGGTCTAATCTTTGTGTTATTGAAAATAGGCAAGTAGCATGGACGAAGTACTCGCTCTGTTTAACATCTCTAACAAGGTGCGGAAGTACGCTTGCTTACACATGGTGTGTAGTATATTCTACACCGCCGGCCACCCAATGGAAGCCCGTACCCCATCAAAGAAGATAACAACCCAACCAGGCACCCCCCCTAACAACTGGAAATCCTTCATCTCCATCTCTGAAACCGAGATAATTAAAATGGTTACCAGCGCCAAACCCTCGTCACACTTCCCGGACCCCATCCCTGCACAACTGGCTTAGAAGCTAAAACTCACCCTAGCCCCGCTCTGGACCATGATTATAAACAGTTCCCGGAGAACCAGGGTCATGCCTGAATGCCTCAAAATTGGACAAGTGTTACACAAAAAAACTGCCAGTACTGCCTATCTATGTTGATATGGGAAATTCAACAAGGACATATTGACTCTCAAATAATATGTACCATAGACCTTTTGTTTAGTCTGAAATGAATCAATTTTACCTTTTTCTTTTTTTCACATAGCAATACAATTTCAAAGTTTTTGTTTCTCTGTTTTTACATTCTTCAAAAAGTGTGATTTTATGAATATTGTGAACAGTTTCCATGGCTGTTAATGTAAAAACTTTCGTTTGAAATATGTATAGAGTGTATGATTTTTTGGGAACACTTGTGCATGGTAGTTGTGAATGCTTGAATGAATGTGCAGAACGAGTGAAGCTGAGTGATTTCTTTTTTCAATGGTGCAAATGTAAATTTTCAAGAATGTAAAAATAGAGAAACAAAAACTTTGAAATTGTTTTGCTATGTGAAAAAAAGTAAAATTGATTCATTTCAAACTAAACAAAAGGTCTATGGTACATATTGTTTGAGAGCCAATATGTCCTTGTTGAATTTCCCATAACATAGATAGGCAGTACTGGCAGTTTTTTGTGTAACAGTTATTAAGGCAAGGCCTTACTGCTTTGAAGCCACACCCCAGTTTTGGTATCAAAATTGGACAAGTCACGCCATTCCTGAAAAAACAGGACCCTGACCCAAACGATCTCAATAACTTTAGGCCTTCTCCAATCTCCCATTCTTAGACAAAATCCTGGAAAGATGTGTTCGCCTGCAACTTACCCAACACATTGATGGAAATAACCTTCTAGACCCTTATCAATCGTGCTGCAGAAAAGTTGCAGCACTAAGTCAGCGATCCTGAATGTCATAGATGATATCTACAAATCACTAGACAAGGACCGATGTGGTCTGCTCACACTCCTGGATCAATCGACAGCCTTCGACATGGTGGACCACAAATTGCTAATCCATGTACCCCAAGAACGACTTTGAGCAGAAGAGGTGGTCCAGCAATGGTTTGCCTCCTTTTTGCAGAACCGCACCCAAAGAATAAAAATTAACAAGCATTTGCAATGCAATAGGTCTCATCTTTACGCTAGTGTGAGCTTTTGAAATTGTAAATGACAATGCCTTTTTTTATGTTTCGGTTTTTGAACCCGAAATAAAAGGCATTGTCATTTACAATGCCAATAGCTTAAACGTGCATAAATGCGGGTTCAAGTGCATTGCAAATACTTGGTTTTTAAAAGCTGCATGTGATTGGCAAAGGCAAAGCTGATGTAGCTGCTGCACGCGGTGCCTTGCGGGATGTAAGTGTGTTATGGGGGCTCGGGTGAGCCATCAATGGAGACATTCTGCAGAGGAGATTCGTGCGATAAGCCCGAAGATGTCCAAAACTGTCTGAGAATGATTTGCAGCTCCAGAAATGCCTGGGTTTGGAGGCACGTCGGGGGTCTGTTGTACCAGAAGGCTGCCTGGACGTGTTCAGTTCTTGGAACGTATGCAGAGGAGGCGCATAAGAAATATTTCCAATACTTGACTTTTTGAAAGCATCAAAGTCGATGTTTAAAAGATGGAGTCGAGATGATGCAGTGTGACATTCAGTGATTCGCCGAGCTTTGAGGTGGGTGATGCAGTGTGCAGTGCCTGTGTTTGGCTCTGCAGCGGGTGTAGCATGGTGGCACTCGCCTGGTGTGGGTAACGGGAGGCCTGTGCTCCTTCTACACAGGTGATCAGAGCTGTGACATTATCAAACCTCAATTTTTGAAGCTTTCTCATCATTGGATTATTCTTTCTGGATTACTGTACGAGTGTCTTGGGTTGTTTTACTGGTGAAATGGTGCACCTGGCACAAACTGGCACCTTGGAACATATTCCTTAAAATGTCCTGTCCGGGGGGCGTGGCTAGCAGCCGAACACGATGGCCGCAGCATTGTGAAGCTCCAGGAGTGAGACTACCTCCCAAGCAAATCCGGACATTAATCTGTGACAAAAAGTATATCCCGAGTCCAGAATCGTACTCCGGAGTTAGAGCGGAGCAGATTGTTACCAGGTAGAAGGCTCCCTGTGGTTGGTGCGGAGCCGTATCGTCAAAAGAAGAAAGCGGTCTACAACCACGCATACAGCCGGGGACTCGATTTTGGCGTCCCGTCGGCGACGAGGCTTGGTGAGCAGTGGGGAGTAGGGGCGACGGACGTGAGCGGTGGCTGGGCGGTACCTGTGAAGGTGTTGGCGGCAGTGGCCGCGGTGGCTGTGCGGCGGCGGTGGACGACACCCATGGGGGCCCAGCAAAGCAAATTGGACAAATTTGCATGTACAAAACACTGCCCCCCACTGCCGGAACGCAGAAATGCGGGAGGTAAAGATCCAGAGGAAGAAAATGGCCCCAAGGTCACGTTTGTAGATGTTATGGCGGCCCTACATCAAGTGCAAACAACGGTCGGGACGATCTCCACAGATGTCACATTCCTGAGAGCAGATTTCCAGAAAATGTCCGCCAGAGTATCTGAAGTGGAACAAGTGACTACGCTTACTAAAGATAATACTCTGCTAAAAAAGAAGGTGGCGCAATTGGAAACAGATAATAAAAGAATGGCGGCTAAGCTGGACGAACAAGAGGGACGCTCTCGCCGGAACAACGTCCAAATCACGGGCCTGCCGGAAAGTGAAGGGGGGCCCGCATGGATCTCTATATAGAAGAACTTATAAAGGGCCGACTACAACCCAAAGGACTGTCGAATTTTTTCTCTGTGGAAAGAGCTCACAGAGTACCAGGAGGTAGGCCCAGGCCTGGAGCCCCCGCGACCGGTGCTGGTCCGAATATTCAGCTATTGGGATAAACACTATACTTCAAACGGCCCGGGTAGTACCGCCTATCCGTGTGCAAAACTCGGTGATTTCCTTTTTTCTGGATTATACAGCAACGGTTGTTGCACGCCGCAGAAGTTTCCTGGAGGTTAAAAAGATGCTGAAATCTCGTGAAATACCATACTCTATGCTCTTTCTGGCTAGGCTTCGTGTAGTGGCAGGTGGCAAAACTTGGTTTTTCGATACACCAGAGGAGGCAAATGACTGGCTTGAAGGATGGCGACTGGCGGAAGGGTCCGGGCGAGCGCAAGGACACCAACGGCAACCCGATCGAGATGGCGCACCGGGGGACGTGGAACAAGAGGAGACGGAGGCGCTGCAACGGGACAAAGACTCATGAGTGACAAATACGGAAAGTACTTTTTTTTTGGTTTCTATAAGGGGTGTATACGCAGATTTCAGCTCTGGCTCACTTCACTCTGCTGAAGGCAACATAACTACTGTCAGTTTAAGGACTCTGGGACTTGGAGAAGGATAGGTCTTCCTTGGATCTCACCCCCCGTACACACTTGTAGGCTAAGTTTAAGGGTTGGGGTCTTAAGCACTCTGCTAAGTTGGGGCGACGGGCAGTTTTGGGTCCGCTAGGCATGGAAGCAGGGAGGGGGGTTTGGGGGCGGGGACCAAGTTCAAGTTTTTTGATTGTGATCATGTTATGTTCAAGCATAGATGTGGCTGCACAGTCTCCACACACACAGCACTCCAAATAGGCTTGGGCATGGGACACATCACAGACACTAATAGATCTTCTCAATGTCACAATGGGAGACGAACCGCAGACTAACTCCTAGGGGGCCTCTGGCACCATGATGCCGTCCCTCTCCGTACTCACATGGAATGTGCACGGACTGGGCGATAAAATAAAACGTGGCCTGGTTCTCCAATGCATAAAAAGGATGGGCCCAGCAGTGGTATTACTGAAAGAGACTCATCTTACAGGCCTGTCTAGCAAGGCAATGGACAGATGGGGCTACAAATTGGTGGCTCACTCCGATTTTACCTCAGACTCCAGGGGAGTGGGCATCTTGATAAACAAACAATTTCCACTAATAATAAAATAAGTTAAATCTGATACGGCAGAGAGATTCACCGCCATCCATACGCAATGAGAAGGGAGACACCTCAATATTGTTTCAGTTTACATGCCCCCAGCGTTACACACAGTAACCTTCCCGGAACTAAGTGCGTTCCTGCTTGGGCTGCCAACAGGGGAACTACTCATTGGTGGGGACTTTAACTCAGTAGCGGATGACTCGTTAGACCGATTCCCTCTGAGGACTGGCACAGCGGGGGTGTCCTGTCTGGAAAGTTTTTTAGATGCAATGGGACTGATAGATGTTTGGAGAAAATGCGACCCCGCGGAAAGACAGTACACATATTATTCTAATGTCCATAGCAGCCTCACTAGAATAGATTACTTTCTGGGCTCACTGGGTAGTCTCTCTAATATCAGCAATATAGAGATCAGGCCACTGGGCATCTTTGACCACTACCCATTGCTTCTCAGCTATACACACCATCAACAGAAAAGGCGCTGGACTTCTCCGATACGCCCTGGCTATCTTCAAAATCACAAGATTGGGAGGGAGCTACAGAGGGTAACAAAACACTATTTTCAGGAGAATGTGGGGTCTGTGACCTCATACGTCACTTTATGGGAGGCATATAAGACAGTCCTCCGGGGACAAGAAATATCCTCCATAGTAACAAATAAACTGGAGGGGCAGGGAGAATTACAGACCTTGGAGTCAGAATTAACCATTACAGAAGCCCGGCACAATCAAAACCCAACCCCAGACCCGTCTCACAGCTTGCACCTCACACAGAGATGACACAGGGAATACCTGACGGAACTGACCAGGCAACAACTAGCGAACACGCAACACAGACTATATGACATTGGTGACAAGGCAGGGAGGCGCCTGGCATGGCTTGACAAACGAGATGCAAGGAACAGATAGATAGCGCAGCTTAGCACAGGGCAAGGGCAACTTATGACGGAACCGCACACAATAGTGCACATGCTGGCACGACACTTCCAGAAGGTATACTCCTCAGACTCGACAATATCAGAGGAGGAGGCGATGACGTATATAAAGGACCTTGCAATGCCCAAAATTGACCCCTGAAAAAGCGCAAGAAATGGAACATGACCTCACGGAGGATGAGGTGCACACAGCCATTAGGGCATTGCAGTCGGGCAAGGCGGCAGGGCCAAATGGCATACCAATTGAGCTTTATAAAAAAATGGCTGGCTCCCTCGCACCGCACCTGCTCTGTATGTTCACCAAAAGTTTAAAAACAGGAGAACCACCACCAGACCACCACACAGCCACCATAATAGCTATTCGGAAACCTGGAAAGCCAGCAGATTAATGCACCTCCTACCAACGTATTTCTCTCATAAACGCAGAGGATAAAATCCTCACTAAACTGTGGCAATAAGGCTCACGCCGCACCTGTCGAAGCGCATTCACCGTGCTTTATGCCCGGTAGGAGCACTGCACTTAATTTATGGAGATTACACGGAGTGCTTGCCCGCACAGAATACGTGCTAGAACCGGCAGTGATACTTACACTGGATGCACAAATGGCATTCAACATGGTTCACAGGCCCTTTCTATTTGCGGTGCTGCCCCATTTAGGGTTCGGTCAGAAGTTCTGTGCATGGATCGAATTACACTACACTAAACCAATGGCGCATTTCACTGCTAATGGCCACATTTCAGAAGACTTCTCCCTGGCAAGAGGCACACGACAAGGCTGCCCATTGTCACCGTTACTATTTGCATTGGTGTTGGAGCACCTGGGAGGATAAAATTTCCCTTTACGCCGAGGACATCCTGCTGTATTTGACCTCCCCTAGGCGTTCTATAATCAGCCTTTTAGATGTTTGCACGGCCTACGGAAGAGCATCGGGGTACACCATCAATTGGTCCAAGTCTACCATGTACGTGCTACATGGCCCACCTCCTCGCCTTCCGGACACTTGCCCACTAAGGACGGCGGAAAATACGTTCAAGTACTTAGGGATCCACGTCACAGCTGATACAAACGATTTTCATATCCTGAATCTACAACCGCCGCTAGAGCGTCTCAAGCGAGACATCCGACATTACGACACGCTGCTGCTAACCCTGCTGGGAAAGGCAGCGCTTTTTAAAATGATGGCCTTGCCACGTTTTTTGTATATTCTGGAAAACGCCCTTTACCCAGTGCAGTGCTCATAATTCAAAGCCATTGCGGCACAAGTGTTCAATCTTCTCTGGGGCGCTAGCTGGCACGTATAGCGCAAGCAAAGCTGGTGCGAGGTTGGTACGACGGGGGGATAGCACTACCGGATATTCATCTGTATTATTAGGCGGCACAGTTAAAAGTAATTAATCAATGGGTCCATCTTCCGCACTCAGAACCGGCACTGAAGGCAGAGAGAGCACAGTTAGGAGTGGCAGATGTGCTAGCTCCCCTCTACGATAAAAAATGATCACTGGCAAAGTTTGGACCACTGCGTCATACGCTTGGACTGTGGCACATGGCTCAGGCAAAGCTTGGATGGCAGGGGGGTACTGACGCAGCTAACTCCACTGTGGGATCTGAAGCGGCTGGGGAAACTCAGACACTGTAAAGGCTTCGATCGCTGGGATGAGATTGGGAACTCCACGATCAGAGACATGTGGCAACAAGCATTTACAATGCAATGGTTTCGCCTTTTGAAAAGATTGAGCTATTGGCATTGTAAATGACAAAATTTGTATTTATATGTTGATTTTGAAAACAGATAAATACATGGCATTGTCATTTACAATGCCAATAGTTTAATCTCTGGCAAATGCCACACAAAAACACACAGACCCACACACACACACACAGAGACCCACACACACACAGAGACCCACACACACCAACAGAGACCCACACACACCAACAGAGACCCACACACACCAACAGAGACCCACACACACCAACAGAGACCCACACACACCAACAGAGACCCACACACACCAACAGAGACCCACACACACCAACAGAGACCCACACACACCAACAGAGACCCCCACACACCAACAGAGACCCACACACACCAACAGAGACCCACACACACCAACAGAGACCCACACACACCAACAGAGACCCACACACACCAACAGAGACCCCCACACACCAACAGAGACCCCCACACACCAACAGAGACCCACACACACCAACAGAGACCCACACACACCAACAGAGACCCACACACACCAACAGAGACCCACACACACCAACAGAGACCCACACACACCAACAGAGCCCCACACACACCAACAGAGCCCCACACACACCAACAGAGCCCCACACACACCAACATAGCCCCACACACACCAACAGAGCCCCACACACACCAACAGAGCCCCACACACACCAATAGAGCCCCACACACACCAACAGAGCCACACACACACACCAACAGAGCTACACACACACACACAGAACCACACACACAGAGCCACACACACACACAGACCCACACACACACAGACCCACACACACATACCCACTCACACACAGATCTCCCCTTAGGCAGACACAAATGATTTACCCCTCTCCACCTCTCACCCTCTCTCTCTCTCTTCATTGCGTGCCCCCTCCTGTCTCACCAGAAAACAAGTGCCCAAAAATAATGCCATTTGGTGTCAAGATGCTACAAAGATGCAAAAAGCACTGCACTCCCTGCTCTTCTTCATGCTGTGCCAAAACAATAAACTTTAGCTCAGACAGTAGATAATTCTTTTTTGTTTTGTTTTGAAGGCAGAGAATAATTCTATACTAAGAAAGCGGATCACTGACCCTAACGGTCGGTGCTGGCCATGTCGGTGCTTTTTTTCTTCTAACTTTTAGCCATTCTGGACAGCAGCCTCATTACTGTACAGTAAAAATTGGCAAAGCCAATACATCTCTAATAGGCCACAATAGGGGTTTTCATCGGAAACATCAATAGTGTGAGCATGATAGTCAATATTCAGACTTCCGAATGATATACAGGAACTAAGTAAAAAGGAGAACGTTGCAGCTTTACTTGGCTACCTTCCTGTCAGCGGTAAAGAAACAAGAGAGATAGGTGCTAAGTGAGTGTTCCTCGCGCAAAAAGTTTACCTGGCATTCGAAAAATCAACAGGATGACCTGTTGGAACGCAGGTACAAGAACATGAAGATAACTGGGATGGCACCAATTCCATTCCTGCATCTCCCTTGTGTCAATGAAATCAAGCAGACCAGTTTCACTACCAGTGCCCAGCACCACTACTGGGAGCCAGGAAGATCCAGGCAGCCAGACAGTCAGTAAAACAACTTC
Organism: Lissotriton vulgaris; assembly: GCF_964263255.1. Taxonomy (NCBI): domain Eukaryota; kingdom Metazoa; phylum Chordata; class Amphibia; order Caudata; family Salamandridae; genus Lissotriton; species Lissotriton vulgaris. The sequence goes on from NC_141693.1 coordinate 1,947,979,588, forward strand.
GCAGAAAGGAGGCATTACTAGTTCCGAAGTGACTGGTGAATCAATTTTGGCGCGGCTCTTCCTAGACGTTTGACCTTCACTGTATTTCCAACTTTGAAGTTGTGCTCTAAATCATTGTGTCAATATAAAGTTGTTTTTTGCTTGTGCTTTAGTAACCCTCTAGCTGTTGACCTGCTTGAAGCAGATTTAGGAGTCTCACTAGACTGCAACCAAATGGCTGGGAAAAAGTTTGTCTGTCACTGGCCCACACAAGAATTCTAAAAGTTATATTTGTCACAAATTGTACCCTGTTGCAGCCAGGCACCAGAGAGATGTTGTGAATGACTTGAGCATGGGCACTGAATTCAGGGCCACAGAAAACTAATGAAAAATAACTGTAAACGGTACTCCCAATAGTTGTCGTCTCAGAACGGCGAACTTAAAGGGCCTTTAATAGCCGGTATAGCCCTCTACGGCGGGCTATAAGGCTATATTAGAACATTGGAATGTTGGGAGCTCCATTGTAAACAATGGAGTGCTCTGGGCTTATAATGGCTGGTGTAAGCCTGGAGCTCCAACATTCCAATGTTTTTGTTCACAGCTCTGGCTGTGAACAAAGGCTTCAGGGAACCTGAGGGGATTCCAATCCCCTCATGCTCCCAAAAGGCTTTGTTTTTTTTGTTAGAACATTCTGTCCTCTAGTGACAGAATGTTCTAATAGCCTTATAGCCCTTCGTAGATGGGCTATACCGTTATTAAAGTCCCTCTCCCTTGTTAAAGGCCCTCGCCTTCGGCTCGGGGCCTTTAACGCTGGAGAGGGCCTTTAATAGCCGGTATAGCCCTCTACGGTGGGCTATAAGGCTATATTAAGCTAGGAGAAAGGACAGACACGTTTGCCATTCAGGAATAAGCATGGCTAATGGTCTCATTGTTGGTCCTGTGGCGACTACGAATGGGGCACACCACGACTAACCAACGGCTGACATGGGTGCTTCATGTCAAGTACATCACTCCTACTCGTCAGGATCACCACTTGCTGCCAACAGGTTCAGTACTGTAGCCTATAGCTTGAGAAGCAAGACTGAAGGGAACGCTGACCATCTCCCTGGGATGCTCCATGGTAGATGACGAGGCTTCTGAACCAGATTTTGTTTCCCCTTGGGAGCCACCTGTAATCACAGAGATCAAGTTGGAGTCAAATAGAGAGGCTCAGGATAAATGTGGTCACAGAGCTCAGAGTATATTGGAGCAAGCTATAACATACTTGAGTAGCCCTAAAAACAACAAACTCCTGTAGTCTAACCTGACATGACAACTGCCTGCTGTGGTCTCCTGCCCTGGAAGAAGACATGGGCAATAATGACCAGGAGAACAGCGAGCAAGGCCCAGCTAACTCTATACATGCATGACACATACACTTTCACAAAACTATATAGCGGGGTAGGGTGTGGGGGATATCATGGAAACAACCCAGTAAACCATATCCAACGAGTTTTGCATGCCTCAAAGAAAAAATAAACACCACCATGCCTTGCCACATAGTGTCTTGCTTACTCTGCACACACAAACACATATATACTTGCACAGACTGAAGCACTCAAAACATAACCCATGACTAGCAACATGTGGGGGAAAGGCTCAAACGAAGGACCACAGCTAGAGTGCACTCATTGGATTTCAACACAGAGTTGGTAGGATCCTGGCCCACGAGTGCAGTGCCATTAACGATCAGTCCTCCAATACCCTGGTCAGAAGGGAGTGCTCATCTCTTTTGTTTGTGGTGTGTTTGGAGAAACATGGTATAAAACTCATCCAGTGGACAAATACATTGCAGGGGGCACAAGAAAAATGGTTATACAGTATAAATAGTCACATGGAGAGTGCTAGGCCAATCGGGGAAAATGCCTCGCGCAGAATAACAGGAAACAGCTAGGACGGGCTCACGGACAGCGGGAGGGGGGACGGGCTCACGGACAGCGGGAGGGGGGACGGGCTCACGGGCAGCGGGAGGGGGGGCGGGCTCACGGACAGCTGGAGGGGGTACGGGCTCACGGACAGCTGGAGGGGGTACGGGCTCACGGACAGCTGGAGGGGGGACGGGCTCACGGACAGCAGGAGGGGGACGGGCTCACGGACAGCGGGAAGGGGGACGGGCTCATGGACAACAGGAGGGGGGGAAGGGCACACAGACAGCGGGAGGGGGCGGGCACACGGACAGCGGGGGGGGGGCGGGAACGGGCTCACGGACAGCGGGAGGGGGGGCGGGAACGGGAGTAAAATATGCCGCTTACCTGCTAGCAACTCTTGGAAAGTGAAATCGCGCAGCCCACCCCTGCAAAGCACACGTTGGAAATGAAACCAACATGCCGATACGAAAAAAAACAGCCGCATGACGCACGAAAATGGGCAGGATGAGTAAAAATCGCCGGAACGGCCACAAATCTGCTTGGGGAATGAGTGACGCGTCTCTGTTCCAATGGCTAGCCTCCATTTATGGAGCTAGCCAATGGAACAGAGAGGCTGAGCAAAGCCCCAGACTGTTCTCAAAAGATTTCGCCTGCACGAACGCTGCTGCGCAGCGGATCGCCAGGCGAAACCTAAAAAGGGGAAGTGATTTCCTTTACCACGCTACGGGAGCAATACAGTTTAGGCCCCTCTGAAATGTTTCGATACACACAGATTCGACATGCCCTAGTGACAGTGCTTCTGCCTGGTTCAGAAGTCCCAGAAGCATCCCCTCTAGAGGACAGAATATTAACAGACTACAAGCCAAAGAAGGCGACCTCCCTAACCTGCCTGACCTGATGGGAACCCTATGGGAAAAATAGACTCATGACATTGGTGAAAGTGATGACTCGGAGTGGCAGGAAGCACTAGCGTCCCTAAAAGAGGTGGGCTTTCCCTCGCGCCTCAGATTGGCACAATTACGCATCGTACACCGATCCTACTACACAAGGCACACCCTACATAAAAAAGGGCGAGCAGATCATCCCTACTGCCTGAGAGGATGCGGGGAGGAAGGGACCTTATACCACACTATATGGGATTGTCCCCAAATAGCCGACTATTGGACGCAAGTGCTAAGGACTATGTCTCAGTCAGAAGGGGTATCGCTGTTACCTGAACCCAGACGTTGCTTGTTAAACATATGGGAACCAAATGAACTTATACGTACAGGACAAAGTTGGGTTAGAATGAGTATGATGGTGGCCAAGAGGAATATAGCGCAAAGGTGGGGAAGAGCAGAAAGACCTACTTTAACAGCATGGGGTAACGACATGGACGCCGCCATTGTGGCGGAGAGGGCAGTGTTCAGTAACAGGTTTGCCCAAGGAAATGGACAAAAATCAGGGGTAATATTTGTGAACCGCCATCAGACCGCGATGACAGTAGCACAGATTCAGAAGAAGACTGTGGACCCCGGAATAACTGGAAAAGGTTTGCTCTCCAATGTTGTAAAGATGTACACTTGTGAAATTGTAATATTAAAAAATGTCTCTGATGTTTGGATACAATGCTCAGCTCTATGTTTGTGCCTGGAATTGATATGCTGTGTTGGCAGACAAAATCGAATCAAAATTAAAAAAAAAAAAAATAATGTCCTGTCCGCACTGCACGATCGAACTCCACCCTCCACTGAGCACTAAAAGACTGAGGCAGGTCTATCCTTCACCGCAGAGCATTGTAGAGTTTGTAGCAGCGAGCGCGGTGTCCCATAAGCGTGCGCTGCGCTCAGTCTTACAGTTTAAAAAAATTCATTCATAAACCGAGCGCGATGTCCCAGAAGTGGGCGCCGCTCTCAGTCTTACAGTTTGAGAAAAAAATAATGATAATAATAATAGCACGGTGTCCCCGAAGCTTGTGCCGCGAACAGTTGTACAGTTTAAAAAAAATTAATAAATAGAGTGCGGTGTCCCTGAAGCGGGCGCCGCACTCAGTCTTAAAATTTTAAAAAAACAAGCGCAGTTTCCCATAGTGCTGCAGCCGCCGTTGTCCCCATCAGTGTACATTTTAAAAAGAGTGCTCGCCCACCAGATAAAGACCACTGTGTAAAATATCGAGTCCTAATGGGCCGTCACAGAAGACAGGACGGTAACAAAGAAGCCTCATTTGCAATCAAGAACCAGCATTTAGCATGAACGATGACGCCAAAATGATGGCCGAGGCTTCAACTCCACTTCTGAAATTTAACGATTACTATAGCCCTCGCAGAGCGAGTAGCGCATCCACGTTACCCTAGGGGAGACCTAAAAACTGCATTTCTAACCTGCTCCCCATAAGCAGAGGTGACACCCCCCCACCCCCCCAAAAGGATCGGCTCTCTACCCGTCACTATTCAACATCTACATGGAGCCCCTCACCACCATACTAAAAAAAGTCAACATCCCCTTTCACCTATAAGCAGACGATACCCAGAAACCACCTACAAACTTCCTCCATTGATGACATTCAGAGACTAAACTTCACTTTAAGAGAAATCCAACACTGGCTGTCCCTCAACCACCTGAAACTCAACCAAGAGAAAACTGAAATCCTTCTCATAGCCAACAAAGACCAGACCCCCACATCACAGACAGGCTAAAAACCATTGATACCCCCAAATGCAGTCTCACCCCGGCCGACTCAGTAAAATCACTGGGAATCACTCTGGATCCATATTTAGACATGGTCAAGCATATCAAGAACACCTTAAAGAATGCCTTCTTCAACCTAAAACTACTCAACAAAATACAACCCTTCATCCCTCCCAATGACCTCAAACAGGCTACTTTAATCCCTGGTGTTGTCCAGATTGGATTACGGGAACGCAACCCTCACAGGCGCAGCAAAATCCGACCTAGCTCCCCTCAAAACAACTCTAAATGCAGCAGCCAGGATGGTCACTGGAGTAAAGAAATATTAACTCATCTCTCCCGTTCTCAGAGGTAAAATGGCTCCCAATCGAAATGCGTGCCAACTTCAGCACTGCCTTTCTCGCACACAAAGCATTGCACACAGGTAAACCTGCCTACCTGGCCTCCAAACTCTCCCAAGGACGATCAGACAAGGAACCCCAGGAGCACTAACTCTCTAATTCTCATTCCTCCAAAAAGCCACAAACAAAAAACCTTATCACGCTCCTTCTCTGGATATGCGCCCAAAATCTGGAACTCCTTCCCAGTCCACATTAGGACGAACCCCTCCTTTATAAAATTCAAAAGCCAGCTCATAGACCTCTTCCTCATCTGAACTTTTCCGAATGGATAGCTGTTGCCTAATGTAGAATCTTGCCCATTGATGTACATAGTCACTTTGAAAAGAAAGGCGTCTACTTCACCTACCTCTTGTCTCGTTCCTTTGCACCCTCCCCCCTGAACTGGATTCAGCATGATTTCATTTATTACTGTTATCGTCTTTGTATTCGATCGATTCATGATAAATGTTGTAAAGTGCTCTGATACCTTCGCTATATAAAACTCTTAAATACATTTTCTAAATGCAAGAAAATGCCTCTTTTTGTATGGTCACTCCCAAGTTTTTCGGATGATGCTGCTGTTTTCTTTTTTACTCTGAGTGCACCTAAGGCCTGATAACCAGACCTCAATGCCAGTGCCCTGACCACTATGTGTATGTCGAATCGGCTAAACTCATTTGAAAGTGGCTAACTTACCTGTAAGTCCCTAGTAAATGGTACCCTGGTACCCAGGGCATGTAAGTTATAGGGGTACGTCAGGACTTGTGGAACTGATTGTGCCACCCTAGAGGTCCCACAAATAAAATAAGTGCCCCAGTCCACCACTGCAGACTGGTGGAGTAGTCGTGCAGTGCCAGCCCAACTTTGCCATTGAATGCAATGATTAAGCCACCACTTCTCCCGGACATGTGTATCACCTCTCTAGCAGGCCTTTCGAGCCCTAAAGGCAGGGTGCAATATATGACACAGGAAGGACAGGTACTGTGCATACCCTGACAGTAAAACATGTAAAACAACAGTTTTTACTACGGAAAGACTTGGTTGCCGAATTGGCGAGCACAGGGTTACACGTTGAACCCCTCAGCTGTGCTAACTCCAGAAGGGTACAACCAAAGTCGGCATTCCAAGGTATCAAACAACTTGTTACATTAAGCCTGACTTACATCTCAAGTCAAAATTATTGTAATTTGCTTCAGTGTGTAGCTTTAGCAAAGCTGCCACTTTGTTGCCTTTAAAACCACTGGGCACACATGGTGTCTGCTCCACAAGCCCTCGTGGAGAGATGTACTAACGGATCTCAGGAAGGTGAGCAATAAGGGATCGCAGACCAGGGAGGTGTCACCTCCCTCCTTCAGGAAGCCACTTGGGTGTTTGCTCAAAAGGCAGGCTTCATAGGTAAAGCCACCTTTGAAGGGCAGATGTATAGCACCAAGGGGAGGTTGTAAGAAACTGGTGTTTCCTCTACAACCTTCTTCCCTCAAGCCAATTTGTGTTACGTTGTTTGGTTTTCCGGTTCCGGGTTTAGACGCGAGGGGAGACGCAGCTGAGCGGCCGAGCGCCCAGCGTCGCCCACTCACCTGGTCGATGTGACTCCATCCGGTGCCATCCTGGTGCCCATCTAATCACTGGCTAGTGATTCAGAACTTGGTCCCCTCTGCTTACAGGTGTCTTCCATCTCCGATCCAGGCTTGGATCCATCCGAATCTCTTCACTGGTCGCATGCCAGCAACTTCTTCTTTCAGGCTCCATAGACTGCAACGAGGATTCCCGACGTCTTTCCAGACCTATGCAGCCGCAGCCCCTGGGCTAGGTAACTTCGGCATTTCGGTGCCTTTCAGATCCTTTTTCGTTTCAGCTCTACCTAGTCGGATTCGTCCGATATCACTAACTTTGTAAATTCTAGCATCCATAGACTTTGTCCCGCATCCCGCGTGAGAGTGCACACTCTGCACCCGAGTCCCCTAGGCCTCCTGCTAGTAATCTGAAGGTTCAGTAGTCCAGTCCTAGCGATTCCAAACCCTATGAGATTAGTACTTACCTGCTAGTAATTTCGCATTCCACTTTCAGAGTATATGGTTTTTCGTGCCCCTCGGGCATTTGTGTAAATTGTGCAACTTAAAGTATTTTTGTAAGAGTTTTGTTGTGTGCTTAGTACCCTGTCCTCATAAAGAGTACAGGGCTGTTATGATCTAAATAAATACACTGTTTATTTTCATAACACTTGTGTGGTGTCCTTTCACTTGGTGTTCAAGGGGTATATGTGATGGTATAACAGCTGGCTTAACACGCCCTCTAGAGTTTAGCCCGAAGACTGCTCGTATCCATGCTACTAGGATAGCTGGTCTATAAGGTTGACTTACAACCAATCATCAATAAGGGTTGTTTGGACTGATACAAAGTGCTCACTAGAATAGTGAACATTATATATCAGGCCAACTTCTCACATACCCCATCTAATAAATCCAATTATTCTCTATTGCAGTCACACACCTTTACGAGCCTCGATTTAAATTTTACTGATATCCAACCCAGTCAAACCACTAGAAAGGATGTATTAGTCTCGGACTCATTATTATCCTTAGAACATCTATTATCCTCCATTCTAATGTTACTTGAAATATTCGTAGGAGGTTCAGACTGTGTGTTGGAAACTGTAACTCAAATACTAAAGGTATTATTAAAAAGTAAACAGGAGAAGGAGGTTAGTTTAAAAACTGGCTCTAAGCAAGTAAAAATGGAAGTAAAGATAGAAAAGGCGGTGGAGAATATATTTGAGAATGCTAACTGTCATCTAATCCATATTGATCATGATGGTAATCCCCAAACTGATAAGCAAATGAATAAAGTGGTGACGGTAGAGAAGACCCTCGAATCTTCATCAAAAGTTATACAGGTTTATTATGATCATCAGTCCGCTCAAGAAGCAAAAGACCCGGTGGACTCAGTGAAAAGGATAGATAAGGAGATATTTCCTATTTTTAAAACTCAGTTAAATGATGAGAAAGAGGGTGCTCTGTAAGCTTCAGGTTTGGAAAAAAAGGTAAAAAATGGGAAAAATAAAAAGAATAGAGGGAAAAAGATGAAACCAATATGAAGATTCTCAAAAAAGAAGCAAAGAAAAATTTGCTTTAAAGAAAACTTAGAGGCCTCAGATGGAAAGGATTTTTCCCATGGGACGTTGCACAATGTATCACAAGATATGAATCAGAAAGACGAAGCTGATCATGTGAATCTGGAGCTCAAAGATCTAGCAATAGGGCCAATGATGATTTTCAAAGCTCCAATCGCCCCCCACACCCCCCTCGGAATACTGCATACCCCCTACCAGTTTACAATAATACCGTAATGGAGGGGTTTCCATCTGTTAAAATTGCGGTGCAGCAAGGGCCTGCTAGCCAATTTTCTTCCATTAAATATAATAGGGTGGCCCAGTGACCCTCAGAACCTGGGTTCCAAGTTTTGTATAATGACAATGGTTCTGTCGGGAAAACAATCTCTTTCATGAACCTCATATGTAGGTAAAACTCTTAATTTTTCTACACTGTTATTAGACAAGTTATTTCATCCAATAATGACAACACATTTGAAAAGAAAAACACCCTATAGGAAGGGACCACACACACCTCTTTTAGAGGATTGTATCAAAATGTATCTTATTTTTGGAATTTTGACATCAATATATCAAATATACACATTTAAAATGGCTGTCCTGAACAAAACAAAATTGACATAAAAGTATATCTGTGACAAGCTGTGTTATAATGAAAAGTGACAAGTGTTTTGATTTGTGAGTTGATGGATATATATAAACAAAGGGTTACAATGTGACAGTCCCAAACTCAAAACAATAGTTTCAACAGATACATTTTTCTTCTTTGTATGGAAACTTAGATAAGGACTGATCCAAATTTTAACGTCGACGTTTCGACCCTAGACAGTGGTGCTGATTCTATCGCAGCCGGTGCGGGTCTTCATCAGGACTATATTACAGGTGGACAACCTGTTGCTTTGAACGATGTCCTGCTTGTATTTCTCATTGACAGCAGGGCAGAAACAATGTGTCAGCCGACACTATCTGACACCGAGGAATCAATCCTGATATCCTAATAGGTAACAGATCTCAATTCATCCACCAGCCGGCGGAGAATTATGGATGTACCCAGGGCAAGTGCCGCAAGTACGATCACTTTCTATTCTTCCCCCATGGAGCCGTATTACTTTGACTTCCCGGCGGTCGATCCTTCAGCACTCAATCCCTTTCTCTGATATCGTAAAAATTAAAGGAGAATCCGAGATGCCTGATGTTGAACGTGTCAGGGAAAGTATAGACACACTCCAGTTAGATTTCATGCCTCTGTTTGATATGGATCTAATATTAAATAGGTCTTCGCTTCTCAAATGTCTTTTGGAGATTGAAAGTTTGAAACTTATTCAAAGTAGTGATATAAGTTTAGTCTCCATCTTCAAAACAGAAGTTGGCTATAAAACGAGGGTAAGGTTTAATTCCAAACTTATTGCAAATCTTATATTACAATGGTCAGAAGGCCTACAAAGTAGGGAGATTGATGTCATCCCTTTTTTAGAGAAATCCCGAAATAGAGTCCTCGATTTTTTTTTTGATTTTTTTTAAAGACCTTTATTGTTCAAAGAAAAAAAACACATTTGCATATGTCACATAGCCTGCAATCTGCAGGGGCTGGCATCAAAGAAGAACATTCAAAAGAAATACTGGTAAGGTAACACAGCCAATTAGCCGGCAACCCTGTGGTCCGGCGTCGTAACTCAGGAAGAACACGGAGACATCGTTCAATACACAGCACAATAACAATTAGGTCTGTAAACTGAACCCTCCGGCGCCTGCGATATATGTATGGTTGCCAGGGGTGGGGGTCCGCATGTAGGCTCATTCGTCCGGTGTCATAGGGCAATTATCTCGGGTGTGTCCCGCATCCCGTGTATGTGGTGTGTTGTGGCATGTCATGGCAACATAGGTGCAATGTGTCTATAGGTACATGTTATTCCGCGACATTGTCACAACGTGTAGGGTGTCTCCGTCAGCAACAATAAAGGGCTTGGTCAGGGAACGTGTCCAGTAAATAAACAATTACCGGAACCAACTCAGTGGTGAAAGAACTAGGGAAGGGAGGGGGAAAAAAAGTTGCGTCCTTCGGCGCGTTAGGGGGGGGGTAGCTGCAGCCTTGGCGAGGGGTCTTCGGTTCTGGGGCGGTTGTGGCGGGACGGCTACTTGGGTGTGGGGGGGTCCGAGTGGAGGTGCATGCTCGATTTCTCCAGAGTTTAGCTATCAGAGGGATCCTTCTCCGAGGGGTATGGTCAGGATTTATTGTGTAGGAGACGCCATTTGACGCGTCAGACACGCCGGTCCGCCATTCCCTGTTCCTGACAGGCTTGCTGGAAGGACGTAAGGAGATCGCCCCAGAGCTGCGCAATGGGGAATTTCCGGAGTCCTGCTGTTTCCTCTCGGAGGAGCACCGTACCCTCTGCCCGTGCCCAATTGATGAAGGATGTGTGCCAATGTCAGGTGTGGGGGGGTATTGGCCTTCCAATGTTTGGTAAGTAAGCGCTTAGCAGTGATTAGTCCCATATCCCAGAATCTTGCCTGTACCTTGTTGAGCTTTGTGCGCTTGTAAAGCCCCAAAATGCAGGCTTCCCACGTCCGTGGCACATTTTCGTCAGTGCATTACGTGAGTAATGTCGTGACCTCGTCCCAGTATGTTTGTATGGCACGGCAGCGCCAAAGCATGTGCAGAAGATCCGCCCCTATCAAAGAACATTGTTGGCAGGCATTGTCAGTGGCCGAGAAGTATCTGTTTATCTTGTCGGGTGTGAGGTAGTCTCGGTGCAAAATATAGAATTGGATTAGTTTGAAACGGGGGTTGCGTGGGATATTAGTCGGTCCAACTAGTATCATCGCCCACTCTTTGTCAGTCCAATTCCTCCCTCTGTCGATCGCCCACTTTTCTCTGAGTGGCAGTGTGGAAGGCTGCGTGTGTAGTAGTAGGGCCTGTGCTAGCCAATGTATGATATGTGAGCCGTTGCCCATGACCTGCAGATACTGCATAAAATAGTGCATCGGCAGTTCCTCCGATATATCGCCCCAGGAGGCGGTTAGTGTGTGGATAAGGGATGATTGTAATAGAAATTGTCCAGCAGGGAGATCCGTGCTAGCGGCGAGATCCGCAAAAGAAAGCAGCGCGCCATCTGCATAGAGGTTGCCTAGTGTTTCCACCCCAGCGCGCGTCCAGCTGGCTAAGAGGGCTTCTGGCAGTATTCCTGCCGTTCCGGGAGTAGCGTGGTCCGAAATAGAGTCCTGGATATCAAGCCTTTGTTAACTCACGTAGATTCAGGCAGTAGAGATCGCCCATACGAGACAGAGGAATTAAAAATCTGTATTACAAAAAATGGTAGACAAGTGAAATTTAAAGACACTATCCCTCTTTCCTCTCAATGGAACTCCAAAGAGGAGAGCCTACAATGGAACTGGCTACCTGGTGTTCTATCAAGCAGATCCAATAATAATCTTCCACAGCAACCATTCTTTTAGCAATGAATTAAAAATAAGATTGTGGAAAGCTGCAGGAATAAAGAATAGTAGGGAGAAGTTACAATATTTATATACATTAGATGCAAACGTGATCTGTCTTCAAGAGACTTGGTGTACAGAGGAATTAATATGTAAGGATTATTTCACTCTAGATGGCATAGCAATTCCATCCCGGAGAGGACATGCAAGGGGAGGGGTGGCATGCCTGCTGTCAAATAAGATAAAATGGAATTATGATTATTACATAGATCCTATCAACCTTTTTCTGGCAATAACATTGTACAATCCTGATAACATTGCAAAATGTAAACCATTGATCTGGATAAATGCTTATATTCCACCGGACACCTGTCACAATGTACTCCTGAAGACTGTCTTTTTATACATTAAGAAAGCCAATGAAGTAGAACCCTCCCCTCACATAGTTTTGTTAGGCGATCTCAACTGTAAAATCTCCAATCTTAATCTGGACATATTCAGAAAAAAGAAAAAAAAGAAAAATCCTTGCAGATTCCACAAGCACTCTTTCCACGAAATATTAGGACAAATAAGAGAGGGAAATTGCTCCTTGATGAATTAATAAATGTTGATGGCATTATAGCAAATGGAAGACTGCCCTCAGATACACCGGCGAACTTTACCTGTAAATCGAACAGCAGTGAATCCATTCTAGACTATATGATAGTGGGAAGTACCTCCTTCCTTTTGAAAGATCTTAAGGTCTCCAATACTCTCCACAGTGACCATAAAGTACTAACTCACTGTAAATTTAAATCCAATCCTGAGCGATCCATGGTAACTAAATAGTGAATCTCTTGGTTTTGGTAAGAAATCAGTGAGATGCTATTGGGATACCAGGGAATTCCGGGGTTTGGAAAGTATTTTAGAGGCCGCTGTGGAGAATTTGTCTAACTGGAATGGATTAGAAATCAAATGTTTTGATTACTTAATGAATACGGTGATTGCTATTGCAAAGAAGTCCAACCAAAAAAGTAATACTAAAGGAATTCCCAGATCTCTACGTCTGTTTAATATTGAAATAAATAAATTAATTGGAGAACAATACTTGACCTACTCCTCTGATAGATATCATAGAATCTCACTATTAAAGAGGAGGAGGACTAGGGTGAAGGTTAAGTTGAGAAAAGAGAGGGAAGATAGCATTTGGATCAAACTGAGAGAAGCAGTGTTGAAAGGTCAAGTAAGAACTTTTTGGTCTCTCATCGGGGAGGGATGTGGAGTTAGATCAAGACCACTTCCAGTTGCTATTGAGGAGCATAAATTGGTTGGCTATATTCAGAACCTATATGCAAGTAATTGAACTGTAATTGGTTGTAGTGGACTAAATGAAGACCTCTCATCGTATGTGAGGAAAAGTGAAAAATGACTCAGCCTCCCCACCAGGGATCTATCCAGCAGTTTGCATAATAAAGCAGCAAAGGAATTGACAGCCAATCTGTAAAATTAAAAGACATCTTTATTATAATTAATTATGAGGCTTCGTCGTCCAACCGTAGTTTTACAATTGAAAGAGGGAGCCTGCCTGAGCTTTCTCAGGCAGGCTTTTTATACAAAAAGTTTGCTCCTAGACTCACATTCTTGCTGTGACGCACATCATTGTAGGTCGCTCCCATGGTACCATAACAAAGCAGGCTATAATTATGAATTCCATTTTACTTGCCCAAACTGACCAACCCATTTTCCATCATGAACATATGTCAAACTTCACATATTTTCCTGTGCAGGCCGGAGAAACTCACAAAAGAACTGGTTTCCTCCCCATCATATAAACAGTCACCTCCCCATTGTAAAAGCCCAGAAGCAGAGAAACAGAGCCAGGTGTGGAAGATAGAAATGTAGGATAAGGGATGCTTGTGGGTCATAAACAGGCATGGCTACTGTATTCGGCCTTCTAATCTTGCTCAGGCCAATGTACACAACAAGTTGCTCAGATCTTTAATATAGATTGACTAGAGGGCATGGACTGGTTGGGTGAGGCCAACATCACGTAGGCAGATTCAGCCAGTTCAGGTCAAATGGGAGTCAGGAAGAACTCAAGCTAAGGGGTACGTGTCCTTTAATACTTGCTCTACCAGAATCATTGGCTCATGTATATGCCTATGTAAAAGGGCAACACCTAAGATGGCTGCTGTTCACAACATGGGAGCCTGTGGGCTCAGAATGAATTTGCCAATAACTCCTGCATGCATCATTGTATTGTGATGAAAATACACACACATATAAAACTTGTCATTTTCGTTTCTCAGATATCAAAATCATAGCATAATAATGATATTTTAAACACAGGTTCAGATTTCAAAGAACCTCATATGGATCGCCATCCGAAAAAGATATTGAATTGGCCATCAAGGGGATGCGATCCTCCGGGGCGATGGGCCCGGATGAGCTCCCAATTACAGTTTTGAAACAAAATAGTACAATGTGGAGTAAAATCCTTTACCCGGTGTTTATTTACTGCTATGTAAATAAAACGGTTCTCCTGTCTTGGAAGGGGAGTATATTAGTCCCCCTTTTCAAGAAGGGAGACTGAGATGTTCCACATAACTACCGACAAATTGCTCTTTTAGATGCTGTGGGTAAAGTGTTTGCCAAATGCCTTTTGATGCAAAATAATGACTGGGTGGACACGGGTAAAATCTTACCTTTTGAACAAACCGGATTTAGGTCAAAGCATGGAACTATGGATAATCTAACGGCATTACAGCTAATAAATGAAAAATATGTTAAAGTTAGAGGAGGAAAAGTGTACACAGCATTTATAGACTTCTCCACAGCATTCGATAAAGTAGATCGTCTCTTGCTGTGAAAAAAACTGTCGGACCTTGGCATGCTGGCCATCTTCCTGGAGTTAGTCTCTGCTCTCCATACTGATACTTGGTGTAGAGTCTTGATGGGAGGGGAAGGAGGTCTCTCCCAAGCTATCCCTACAATAAACGGCTTAAAACAAGGATGTTTATTGGCCCCTCTATTATTCTCCTTACATATATATCTGACCTCCCTTATGCTCTGTCTTTAAGTGAAGGTATCGCCCCATTACTGGGGGGAAAATAGATTGTCTGTTTACTTTATGCTGACGACATATTAATATTGGATCTGACACCAAGGGGATTAAATAGTCGTCTGCAGGTATTATATGAATATGCAGAGGCCCACTACCTAAAGATAAATGTATCAAAAAGTAAAGTAATGTGTATGCATGGAAGGAAAACGTTGAAGTATGGGAATTTTGTTTGGTCTGTAGGTGGACAAAAATTGGAACTGGTAAAATCATATGTCTTCCTGGGAAAAACCGTGTGCGGAAATTTAAGTGATAAAGCTCATATAGAAAACAATATCCGTAAAGCAATTACACAGGGGAAAAGTCTAGCTTCCCTCTATAGATCCACAGGAAGAAGACACTTTGCACTCCTATTAGAGGTATTTCGTGCTAAAATTCCCGCTTCCCTGTTGTATGGTATTGAACTACTTGACTCAGGAAAATGGGGCTTTCTAAATACAACAGAAGGTAACATTTTACGGAACCTAACCTCAGTTAACTCTGCTTGTCCTGTAGCCGTACTCAGGTTGGAATTTGGTTTGCGAAGTAGTTGGGTACAGGGTCTTGCAGGGATAGTGCGATGGGTTACAAGCCCTGTAAAGGGTGATCCTGGTACATTAAGATCTTTTATTCGGAAAGAATTATTAGGAACCTTAAATGAGCAATCCTTAATTGTTAAAAATTTCAGAATTGCGGTTGACTTGCTTCAATTGGACGAATCTGTACTTTTTATTTTATCACCATATCAATTAAAGCCCATTTTGAAACAGGCCACCTGGAAATTAAGTTTCACTATGGACAGGGAAGCCCGTATTCTAAAGAGATGCTCACAAAGGGCACATTTCTCCTGTGCCCATCTGTCGCACTGCTAGAACGGAAATCCTTCCTGAATGAGATACTTCCTCCACAGTTTCAACATATTTATCAGTTCATCAACTGTCATCCCGAAACTTATGTCATCCGTCTTTCTTAATTTTTCACCACCACAGAGACAGCATGTTTGTGCTTTGATTATTTATGCCAGCCAGCCATGTGTTATTAAACAGCCTGCAAATTGCTTGTCTTGACACCAAATATGTTTATAAATAAATATGTATACATTTGTAATGTGACTTTTCTGTCTTTGTTCCATTTTATTATTAGTAATGGACCATTCAGGCAGCCCTAGAACACAAATAACACCTTAGCTGCGTGTAAACATTTCTCCCCAGTGCTGCGCTGTCCATTAGAACTAGTGCTGAATGGACGTTCAATGGTCGTGCGCAGCAATGGGGAGGTAGCGCTGCTGACGACCATTGGCCGTCAGCAGCACTTAAGGGGTTAAAAGTGTTACAGTTTATATTTGCTGTTCAAAGTATGCACAGACAAGTGCTGACAATACAGCTTTAGATGACTGTTCATTTTTGTACCAACTGGGCCATCAAAATAATGAGCTGGCAACCCGAACCATAACACTGGAAGTTTGTTGCAAGATCAGCACATTTATTTCCTCCACCCTGACCCCTGGTTAATGCCATAATAGCAATAGTTTAACATATCTGAAACCCTACGTTGCCGTCAATAACCTGCTGAGTTAGTTCAAGTGTCTGGGAATGCACCCTGCATTCAGACAACTCACTCCTCATTCTCGCCCTTCACTTTCATGCTCACCTGCAATCACAGTGATCACAATGCACTCACACTGATCACCATACACTCACATCATTCACCCTGCACTCACAGAGATGACAATGCACTCACACTGATCACCATGCACTCAAACTGATCACCATGTACTCAAACTGATCACCATGCACTCACACTGATCACCATGCACTCACACTGATCACCATGCACTCACACTGATCACCATGCACTCACACTGATCACCATGCACTCACACTGATCACCATGCACTCACACTGATCACCATGCACTCACACCATTCACCCGCTCACCCTGCACTCACACTGATCACCATGAACTCACAATGCACTCACAATGATCACCATGCACTCACACCATTCACCCGCTCATCCTGCACTCACAGTAATCACTCAGCACTCACACTGATCACTCTGCACTCACACTGATCACAATGCACTCACACTGATCACCAGGCACTCACACTGATCACCAGGCACTCACACTGATCACCAGGCACTCACACTGATCACCAGGCACTCACACTGATCACCAGGCACTCACACTGATCACCAGGCACTCACACTGATCACCAGGCACTCACACTGATCACCAGGCACTCACACTGATCACCAGGCACTCACACTGATCACCAGGCACTCACACTGATCACCAGGCACTCACACTGATCACCAGGCACTCACACTGATCACCAGGCACTCACACTGATCACCAGGCACTCACACTGATCACCAGGCACTCACACTGATCACCAGGCACTCACACTGATCACCAGGCACTCACACTGATCACCAGGCACTCACACCGATCACCAGGCACTCACACTGATCACCAGGCACTCACACTGATCACACGCTCACCATGATCTCACAGCGATCACTCTGCACTGACAATGCACTTGTGCTGTTCACCCTGTACCTCACCCTGCAGTCACACGAGCACACTACTCACCCTGCACTCATGAAACACTTCACTCGCATGTCCCCCTTACTGCTCAATGTGCATACTCACTCAAATAACACCATCAATAACCATACATTCATTTGTCCCACTCTGCACTTACATCCGCACCCAAATGCACAAGTTACTACTTGTGTAACAATATATCTGTAAGAGACATTAGTTAGTGATAGATTCCTTACCTTAAAATATCCCCAGGCGTCAGACTGGATCCGGAAATTATTTGCGTAGCAATACCCCTGCGCGTCGGTAGGTGTCGTCTGCGGCTCCGCGTCCGTCGTCGGCGTGGTTAGCGCCGGAATGACGTCGTCTGAGTACTTAGACGCCGCCCATGCACGCTGACGTCAGTTCTGATACACAGCTTTTCCGCGCCAAAACTGGGAGTCAAAGAACACAAATGCTTTCTGCCCATTACGGAATTCACCATGACAGGACTGATTTTCAAACCAGCCTGTTCCGCTCGAAGCTGCGCACCTGCGGGGGCAGCGCCATGTATATTACGACCAATGTAATGAACAAGCGCTTTAATCACGTCAACCGCGACATCATGCAGACGTCGCAAATCACCCACATTACAAGTGGCGCGATTAGGATGAGGAGTAAATCCGCCCAAGGCGGGCCAGGCTGTGCCCGGAATGGACAACGGACCTAACCTCGGAGCCGTTAAAGAGTGGGGTAGGACGCCACCAAACCAAACTCCGTGCTGCCAAGCATCGATAGGTACTTCCAGTGCTCTGTACGGAGCATAAGCCGCCGGAACAGCCGAGGCAGTGTACGAGTGGTAGACGCCAGAATTAGCGTTTACTTCCGGAAACGTCACCCAGGAATAAAACAATTCGTACGGGTACGCATGTTCCGCACTCACCACTAGAACCACAGCCAAACCTTCCGCAGGGACATTATATGCCCTCAAGTGGTCGCGAACCGCGACGCGGCTATGCTGCGCTATTTCCACGGCCATGGTAGCACCGGAAGTGAAAAAAGGACAAAGAACACTTTGTAGCACAACTGGGTAGTAATTCAAAGAAACCGTTTAAAGTAGAATTCAAGCTTGAAAAGACCTATTTCAAAAATAGGTAGGTTTTTCCGACACCACCGTTTACCGGAAACGGGAATGAAGGTGTTAAGGTTTGAATGATATACTACTCGAGTGTCATGAAATACGGCCAACCAATCCGTTGGGCGCCATGTAGCAGGGTTTCCGTTCTCCCACAGAACTGTGCATAGAGATCTAGAACCTCAGTGAGTTAGGATGATCCAAAACTCATCTCAGTGTCAGAAATCTCCTTACCTAGCTAGCTACAGTGTCTCATGGATCATTATGGAATGAACCATGTCTTAGACAAACCAGAACATGATCTTTAGAATACCTCAGGAATCGTGGAACACATGAACACTCTTTCATTATATAATCATTTCAAACCAAAACTGGGAGTCAAAGAACACAAATGCTTTCTGCCCATTACGGAATTCACCATGACAGGACTGATTTTCAAACCAGCCTGTTCCGCTCGAAGCTGCGCACCTGCGGGGGCAGCGCCATGTATATTACGACCAATGTAATGAACAAGCGCTTTAATCACGCCAACCGCGACATCATGCAGATGTCGCAAATCACCCACATTACAAGTGGCGCGATTAGGATGAGGAGTAAATCCGCCCAAGGCGGGCCAGGCTGTGCCCGGAATGGACAACGGACCTAACCTCGGAGCCGTTAAAGAGTGGGGTAGGACGCCACCAAACCAAACTCCGTGCTGCCAAGCATCGATAGGTACTTCCAGTGCTCTGTACGGAGCATAAGCCGCCGGAACAGCCGAGGCAGTGTACGAGTGGTAGACGCCAGAATTAGCGTTTACTTCCGGAAACGTCACCCAGGAATAAAACAATTCGTACGGGTACGCATGTTCCGCACTCACCACTAGAACCACAGCCAAACCTTCCGCAGGGACATTATATGCCCTCAAGTGGTCGCGAACCGCGACGCGGCTATGCTGCGCTATTTCCACGGCCATGGTAGCACCGGAAGTGAAAAAAGGACAAAGAACACTTTGTAGCACAACTGGGTAGTAATTCAAAGAAACCGTTTAAAGTAGAATTCAAGCTTGAAAAGACCTATTTCAAAAATAGGTAGGTTTTTCCGACACCACCGTTTACCGGAAACGGGAATGAAGGTGTTAAGGTTTGAATGATATACTACTCGAGTGTCATGAAATACGGCCAACCAATCCGTTGGGCGCCATGTAGCAGGGTTTCCGTTCTCCCACAGAACTGTGCATAGAGATCTAGAACCTCAGTGAGTTAGGATGATCCAAAACTCATCTCAGTGTCAGAAATCTCCTTACCTAGCTAGCTACAGTGTCTCATGGATCATTATGGAATGAACCATGTCTTAGACAAACCAGAACATGATCTTTAGAATACCTCAGGAATCGTGGAACACATGAACACTCTTTCATTATATAATCATTTCAAACCAAAACTGGGAGTCAAAGAACACAAATGCAAGTTTGAAATATTTATTATTCAATGCAAAGTTCTCAAACGCAGTATCTTGTATAATACCAAAATGCAGATTATAAAAATCAGAGTTAGCAGCATAGTCACTAATCCATAGTAAGCAAAAGGTGCTAGCATGTTATAATGCAAAACCTATAGAATCGATATCACCTATATTTCGCGCACCCTATCTAGTATATTATTTTATATCTAAGAAGGTCTCATTCGGGCTTTAGCAGGGCGGCCCCATACCTCTCAATGTCAGTAGGAGCAGTTCACATCAACAGCTACCAGCTCTCTCCATGCGCAGCACCAAGTGTCTACGTTCATTCCGTGTAACTCTATCTTAAACCCGCGTAGAGCCCAAAATGTTGGCATCAACATTATTTGTGTTATGTCTAATGTGGTGCGAGGATCAGGCCTCTCAGCAACCTTGTGTTAGGTTAATCTTAGAGTGTGTAGCTCTCAGTGTGCAGACAGTTGTACCAAGTGTACCAGGCAAAGCTGATAGCATAGAAATAACATATTATTCTCTAATAAACCACCTCACCGCTTCTAGGGTGAAAGCTACAACAACAAGTATGTGTCGTGTGCAAAACTGAAGCCGAAGGCAAACCGGCTGTTTAAACATGTAATACACTCATGCTAACTTAACGCCATATATGTAATGAAGTATCCATATGACAATACCAACCCCGGTGGTGGGTTTGCGAACCAATATCACACCAGAAAGTCCTGGAGGACGGAACGGCCAAAGAAGCCATCCCTCCGGACTTGACGAACAAGTTACTTACCTTTGGTAACGATATATCTGTAAGAAACATTAGTTAGTGTTAGATTCCTTACCTTAGAATATCCCCAGGCGTCAGTCTGGATCCGGAAACCTTTGCGTAGCAGTACCCTTGCGCGTCGGTAGGCGTCGTCTGCAGGCGTCTCCTGCGGCTCCGCGTCCGTCGTTGGCGTCGTGCGCCGTGATGACGTCGCTGGAGTATATAGACGCCGCCTCCGCGCGCTGACGTCAGTTCTTTGCACACAGCTTTTCCGCGCCAGAAGACGCAGAGCCATGAGAGAACCAACACTGGTGACTTTTGAAACTAGGGCCCTGAAAGGGATGTCCTTAACCCTAGGTATCAGTTCGCAGAACGGGGAGGATGGGTGGGTTCGGTAAGGAATCTAACACTAACTAATGTTTCTTACAGATATATCGTTACCGAAGGTAAGTAACTTGTTCATCTGAAAGAAACACGTTAGTGTTAGATTCCTTACCTTAGAATAGATACCCCAGCAATACCAACCCCGGTGGAGGGTCTGCGAACCAATACATTCCTACACCAGAAAGTCCTGGAGGACAGAACGGCCAAAGAAGCCATCCCTCCGGACTTGACTGTCCAGGCAGTAGTGCCTCGCAAAGGTGTGCAGCGAGGCCCACGTAGCCGCTTGGCAAATGTCCTGCAAGGGGACTCCCCGGCCCAGGGCAGTAGTAGCCGCCGTGGCCCGAGTGGAATGGGCCCTCAGCCCAACAGGAGGCTCCTTCCGAGCCAAAGAGTAGCACGCTTTGATGCAGAGAACGACCCACCGTGAGATGGTCCGTTTATGTACCGCCCGTCCCTTCTTCGCACCCACGTAGCCAACAAACAGTTGGTCATCCACCCGGAACTGGCGTGTGCGATCCATGTAAAATGAAAGCGCACGTTTTGGGTCCAGACGGTGGAGCCGCTCTTCATCCTTTGAAGGATGCGGAGGTGGGAAGAAGGAAGGAAGGGAGGGTGATGGACTGCCCGATGTGAAAAGCAGAAACTACTTTGGGCAGGAAAGAAGGTCTAGTCCTCAGAACCACCTTGTCAGGATGGATGGACAAGAAAGGAGGTTTGACAGAAAGAGCCTGGAGCTCACTCACCCTCCTGGCAGAGGTGATGGCAACCAGGAAAGCCGTCTTTAAAGTCAGGAGACGGAGAGGGCAAGAATGAAGGGGCTCAAAGGGAGCACACATCAAGAAGGTTAGAACCAGGTTCAAGTCCCACTGAGGCATCACAAATGGAACAGGGGGATACATGTGTGTGATGCCTTTCAGGAACCTCGTTACAATTGGGGACTTGAACAAAGAAGGCTGATCAGGAAACCTAAGAAAGGCTGAAAGGGCAGAAAGGTAGCCCTTGATAGTGCCCAGAGCAGAGCCCTGCTGGGCAAGAGAGAGCAGGAACAGAAGAACCTCGGAGAGAGGGGCAGAAAGAGGATCCACAGCCTTTGCTGTGCACCATGCCACAAACCTGTTCCACCAACAGGCGTATACCGATTTCGTGGAGGGACGCCTGGCTGCCAGAATCACATTACAGACTTCAGGAGGCAAGTCAAATGGCCTCAACTGCCGCCGCTCAATCTCCAAGCATGGAGGTGGAGACTGGACAGGTTCGGGTGGAGGACCGTCCTCTGTTGCTGCGACAGAAGGTCCTCCTGAAGGGGCAGGCGGATCGGGGGACCGACTGACATGCTGAGTAGCTCGGGATACCAGTACCTTCGAGCCCAGTCCGGAGCCACAAGAATAACTTGGGCCCGGTCGCGCCTGATCTTCTTCAGCACTTTGGGCAGAAGTGGTATAGGCGGAAAGGCGTATAACAGACCGCAACTCCACTCGCGCCGAAAGGCGTCGCCGTGCGAGTGCCGTCTTGGAAACTCCAACGCGCAGAACTGATGACATTGCGCGTTCTCTTCTGTGGCGAATAGATCTAACCAAGGCTCTCCCCATCGCCGAAAGAGGCCTTGCGCCACGTCCGAGTTCAGACGCCATTCGTGATCCATCGAGCACCGACGGCTGAGTTCGTCCGCCCTGGCGTTCAGAGAACCTGCCAGGTGTTGAACCGTCAGAGTCACGCCCTGACGTTCCAGCCATTGCCAAAGGCGCAGAGCCTCCTGGCATAGGGTCCACGACCCCACCCTGCCTTGTTTGTTGCAGTACCACACGGCGGTGGTGTTGTCGGTGAACACTTGCACTACACTCCCCCGGACAGAGGGGAGGAATGCCTTCAGTGCTAGACAAATCGCCTGCAGCTCCAACATGTTGATATGGAGCCGAGACTCCGCCCGAGACCAGAGGCCTCTGATCTCCGCCTCTCCCATATGGCCTCCCCAGCCCTGGAGGGACCTGTCCGTCACAACCACGTGCTCCGGGTGGGGTAGGGAGAGGGATCTGCAACTGACCCAGTCGCAGTCCGTGAGCCACCACTGCAGTTGTTTCGCAGTGCCCTCCGAGGTCAAGACATGATCGGACTGGTTGCTCGGATGCTGGGCCCACTGAAACTTCAGGTCCCACTGCAGAGCCTGCATCCGCCACCTGGCGTGATGCACCAGAAGGATGCAGGACGCCATCAGCACCAGAAGCCGCAGCGTCAACCAGACCGAGACTCGGGATAACGGCTGAAAGATGGGAATCAGAGCCTGTATATCCCGAACCCGCTGTTCGGGCGGGTAAACCCGAAACTGCGCAGAGTCGAGAACCGCTCCGATGAAGAGGAGCTTCTGAGAGGGACACAGATGTGACTTCGGCACATTGATGGAGAACCCCAGCAAGTGCAGGAGGTCGGCCGTAGTCTGGAGGTGGCTGACGACTGTCTGGGGCGAGCCCGCCTTCAACAACCAGTCTAGGTAGGGAAAGACTGATACCCCTAACCTGCGCAGATGAGCTGCGACCACCGCCATCACCTTCGTGAACACCCGTGGGGCGCTGGTAAGGCCGAAGGGGAGCACGGTAAACTGAAAGTGCTCTTGGCCTACCGTGAACCGCAGGTAGCGCCGGTGGGCCGGCAGGACGGGGATGTGGAAATAAGCGTCCTGCAAGTCCAACGCTACCAGCCAGTCTTCCGGGTCCAGGGCAGCTAGCCAAAGTCAGCATCTTGAACTTCTCCTTCTGGAGGAAGCCGTTGACGTTCCGTAGGTCCAAGATAGGGCGTAGGTTCTTTGCCCTTCTTGGGTACCAGAAAGTAGTGGGAGTAACATCCACACCCTACTTCTGGCCCAGGAACGCGCTCGATGGCCCCCTTGGCCAAGAGGGCCGTGACTTCCTCTTGCAGAAGTTGCAAGTGATCCCCCGACACGCGGTGGCATTGCGGTGGCATGGATGGAGGGGTCGCCTCGAAGGGGAGGGAGTAGCTCCTTCGGACGATCTGCAGCACCCACCTGTCCGATGTGATAGTGCGCCAGTGGGAGAGGTGATGGCGAACCCTGCCTCCCACAGGCGTCACATGGGCCTGAAAACTCGGACTAGGAAGGTTTTGAGGCGGGTTGTAGGAGAGTAGGGTCTGCAATCCTATGTTCACCCAGATTTTTTGCTTTTGTTTCACTGGTTTACGACTTTCTCTGGCTGTGGGCCTGCCAATCAGACCCACAGCCTAGCTGTTCTCTCGCTAAATTGACATGTGTACCTTAGGTGCATTACCCAATTGGAACTGGGCCACCTTGTCAGACCCTGTAACTCAGGGCATTGGTGTACCCAGGGCCTACCAGGGGCTGCAGCATGTATTATGCCACCCCTGGAGGGCCATCTAAATCTGACACAACTGGCTGCCCGACAGCTGGGGCAACGTGGCGTACTCGCCCTTTGCTATAGATATAGTATACCTATATCTAACCCTCAAATGGACACCCGAATTCCTATTAGCCACTCCTATGGCAGGCCTTAACAGCCCGGTTGCAGCTTGCGGAACCAAGACCCAATGGCTGTTCCATGGTAACGCGTACCATATTGATAACTTCGGTACCGCGTTATCAAGACATGTTGAGTAAGGTGTCATACGAATCGGGATACTGACCCCTCACCAATGCTGGGGACGGGGGTAGCATTCCACCCTTCTAGAGGGACACAACATGTACGTAACTGTGAACCCCGGTTAAAGTTAACTGAAGCCTCAGCTCCACAAAATGGATGCTGCCACCACAGACACGAGTCTGACCTCCTGCTGCTGGGAGTCCTTCCAGCGAGGAGAGCTTGGACAAAGGGTTTCCTGTCCGGGGCGGTGCTCGCACCATCCCAGACAGGGTTTTGTGTATCCTGGGTAGGCAGGGCTTTACAGGAAGGTGACTGCGGAGTGGCACCCCGGTGCTCACTACGCATCTGCCGGCTAGAACCAGGTCCAGGGGCACACCAGCCCCTGGCCTGGGGAAAGTCCGGCATGGGAGAGGGGTGTAAAATCCCCCCTTCCTGGTCCCACCCCTAGGGCAGGACCTAGTCGCGTACCCACCCCTTTCTTTAGGATAAAGGCAGGAGCGGGGACCCTTCCAAATTAGATTATCTTTGAATCAAGAAACTACTTTCTACGAAAGGAACTCTCGACTTCTTCTCAAGATTTCTCCCTTGTGGCTAAGGAGTAGTCACCCTGCACCCACAGGCACCATCTAAGAGCACAGCGGTTTGCTGCACGTCCTTCCTCCGGAGTCCGACCGACCAGCACGACGAGACCCGGCTTCCCTGGCACCTCTGACCTCTACCTACCTCTACAGCTAAGCTGAGAACCGTAGGTGCGACGAGACCTCGAGGGACCGGCCATCATCAGAACTGCACGACTTCTATCCAGTACGACCGCCGAGGGATCCTCGTGTGAGTGCTTTGGGGTCCGAGAAGCCCCAACCCTGAGCAGCTCCAGCACCGAAGTCCAGCCCTCCAGCATCCACCAGATCTGCGTGGGGCCCTTCTGCTTTTTGCTGCTCACTGTGTTGCCTGGCTACTAGCCCGCTGGCTGGTGGCCTTCCCGACAACGACCGACGACATCACCACTGCTAGTCTGGTTGCTCCAGACTGGCCCTTGCTCCCTTCCAAAAGAGGAGCACCCCGGACCCTCCTGGTCCACTCCAGACGCCATTTTAGGTCCACCGCGTGGGCTTGAATTTGCCAAGACTTGTTGCCCCAATCCTGGGTCCAGCGACGTCGACCGCAGCAACCATCGTGAGACAGCTCGCACCTCCATCCTGGTCGCCGACAACGCCTCCTGGTCCGTGAGACTGCAGAGCCCAGCCTCGCCCACTCACCTGGTCGAGGTGACTCCATCCGGTGCCATCCTGGTGCCCATCTAATCACTGGCTAGTGATTCAGAACTTGGTCCCCTCTGCTTACAGGTGTCTTACATTTTCGATCCAGGCTTGGATCCACCGAACAATCTTCACTGGTCGCCTGCCAGCAACGTCTTCTTTCAGGCTCCATAGACTGCAACGAGGATTCCCGACGTCTTTCCAGACCTATGCAGCCGCAGCCCCTGGGCTAGGTAACTTTGCATTTCGGTGCCCCAGCATAGCCTCACTATCCAAGGGTCCAGATCCTTTTCGTTTTTCAGCCTAACTAGTCGGGTTCGCCCGAGAACACTAACTTTGCTTTTACTAGCCTCCATAGACTTTGTCCCGCATCCTGCGTGAGAGTGCACACTCTGCACCCGAGTCCCCTAGGCCTCCTACTAGTAATCTGAAGGTTCAGTAACATAGTCCTAGCGATTCCAAAGCCTATTAGTCCAGTACTTACCTGCTAGTAATTTCGCATTCCACTTTTGTAGTATATGGTTTTCCGTGCCCCTCTGGCATTTGTGTAAATTGTGCAACTTAAAGTATTTTCGTAAGAGTTTTGTTGTGTGCTTAGTACCCTGTCCTAATAAAGAGTACAGGGCTGTTGTGATCTAAATAAGTACACTGTTTATTTTCATAACACTTGTGTGGTGTCCTTTCACTTGGTGTTCAAGGGGTATATGTGATGGTATAACAGCTGGCTTAACACGCCCTCTAGAGTTTAGCCCGAAGACTGCTCTTATCCATGCTACTAGGATAGCTGGTCTATAAGGTTGACTTACAACCAATCATCAATAAGGGTCGTTTGGACTGATACAAAGTGCTCACAGGAATAGTGAACATTATATATCAGGCCAACTTCTCACAGGTGCTACTTATGGTGTGGTTTGATGAGGGCTGCTAAGGCCTTGGGCCTTGAGCTCCCCGTCGCGGCCGTGAGGACTAACCTCCTCACTGAGGTCTTTCTGCCGCAGTCATGCTCCATGGAGCCTCTGCTGCTGTTTAATCAGGCCTTGACGGACGTTCTTTTGGGCACGTGGTCCAGGCCCGCTACAGGTTCGCCTGTAGATAGGAACGTGGCCAGACGCCACCGCCCGGCCCCGGGTGACCCATGTTTCCTGTCCACCCACCCCACCCCCGAGAGTCTGGTTATCCAGGCCTCTAACTCCCAGACCGCCTTCCCGACGGCCCCACCAGACAGGGAGGCCAAGAGGTACGAAGCCTATGGCAAGAAGGTATTCTCGTCCCTTAGCTTGGGACTGCGGTCTTCCAACACTGCATGCCTCTTGGGCCGTTACACCCACTCTCTGTGGGAAACGGTGGCGGAAGTGCTGCCAGAGTGTCCGTTGGAGGTACGGGCCAAACTCGGCCAAGCCCTAGTGGAGGGCCGGGACTCAGCAAAGTATTCAATCAGGTGCGGACTGGATACTACTGACCCGCTGGGCAGAGCGATGGCTACGACGGTGGCGATACGACGCCACGCCTGGCTGAGATCCGCCAACTTCTCGGCAGACGTCCAAAATACACTCATGGACATGCCGTTCGATGGCCGTCGCCTCTTTGGCGACAAGGCAGACCACGCGCTTGAGCGCTTTAAGGACTCCAGGGCTACGGCCAAGTCCTTGGGCCTCTCGGCCCCGCGCCAGCAAATGGGTGCCTTTTGCTCCTTTCGTGGCCAAGGAAGGGGCGCCCCCACACGTGCCGCCAGCCACTCGCCGCAAACTGTCGTACAGCGCGGCGGTGGCCATGGAAACCGCCGTGGAGGCGGTCGGGGAAACAAGCGGAGCCAGTCCACACCTGCCCCTGCAGCATCCGCCTCTAAACCCTCCTAGTCCGTGCTTTTCGGCCCATGTGACGCCAGTGGGAGGCAGGGTTTGCCATCACCACTCTCACTGGCGCACAGTCACTTCGGACAGGTGGGTGCTGCAGATCGTCCGAAGGGGCTACTCCCTCCCCTTCAAAACGACCCCTCAAGCCATGCCACCGCAACACCACCGCGTATCGGGGGATCACTTGCGGCTCCTGCAGGAGGAAGTTTCGGCCCTCTTGGCCAAGGGGGCCATCAAGCGCGTTCCTGGGCCAGAAGTAGGACGTGGTTGCTACTCCCACTACTTCCTGGTACCCAAGAAGGGCAAGGGGGCCTACGCCCTATCTTGGATCTGAGGAACGTCAACGCTTACTCCGGAAGGAGAAGTTCAAAATGCTGACACTGGCTCAGGTCTTGGCTGCCCTAGACCCAGGAGACTGGATGGTAGCGTTGGACTTGCAGGACGCATATTTCCACATCCCTGTCCTGCCGGCCCACCGGCGTTACCTGCGGTTCACGGTTGGCCTTGAGCACTTTCAGTTTACCGTGCTCCCCTTCGGCCTTACCAGCGCCCCACGGGTGTTCACGAAGGTGATGGCGGTGGTCGCAGCTCATCTGCGCAGGTTAAGGGTCTCAGTCTTCCCCTACCTAGACGACTGGATGTTGAAGGCGGGCTCGCCCCAGACAGTCGTCAGCCACCTCCAGACTCTGGCGGATCTTCTGCACCAGCTGAGATTTTCCATCAATGTGCCGAAGTCACACCTGTGCCCCTCTCAGAAGCTCCTTTTCATCGGAGCGGTTCTCGACTCGGCCCAGTTTCGGGTTTACCCGCCCGAACAGCGGGTTCGGGATATACAGGCTCTGATTCCGATCTTCGGGCCGTTATCCCGGGTTTCGGTCAGGTTGACGCTGCGGCTTCTGGGGCTGATGGCCTCCTGCATCCTTCTGGTGCATCACGCACGGTGGCGGATGCGGGCTCTGCAGTGGGACCTGAAGTTTCAGTGGGCCCAGCACCGGGGCAACCTATCCGACCATGTCCTGATCTTGGAGGGCACTGCGAGACAGCTGCAGTGGTGGCTCATGGACCGCGATTGGGTCCACGGCAGATCCCTCTCCCTTCCCCAACCGGAGCACGTAGTTGTGAGGGACGCGTCCCTCCAGGGCTGGGGAGGCCACTTGGGAGAGGCGGAAATCAGAGGACTCTGGTCTCCGGCTGAGTCCCGGCTCCATATCAATCTGTTGGAGCTGCGGGCGATTCGTCTGGCACTGAAAGCATTCCTCCTGTCTGTCCGAGGGAGTGCAGTGCAGGTGTTCAGGGACAACACCACCGCCATGTGGTACTGCAACAAACAGGGCGGTGTGGGGTCGTGGACCCTTTGCCAGGAGACTCTGCGTCTCTGGCAATGGCTGGAACATCAGGGCGTGACTCTGGTGGTTCAACACCTGGCAGGTTCCCTGAACGCCAGGGCGGACGAACTCAGCCGTCGGTGCTCGATGGATCACGAATGGCGTCTGAACTCGGACGTGGCGCAAGGCCTCTTTCTGCGATGGGGAGAGCCTTGGTTAGATCTATTCGCCACCGAAGAGAACGCGCAATGTCATCAGTTCTGCGCGTTGGAATTTCCAAGGCGGCACTCGCTCGGAGACGCTTTTCGTCGCGAGTGGAGTTGCGGTCTGTTGTACGCCTTTCCGCCTATACCACTTCTGCCCAGAGTGCTGAAGAAGATCAAGCGCGACCGGGCACAAGTCATCCTTGTGGCTCCGGACTGGGCACGAAGGTACTGGTATCCCGAGCTACTCAGTAGGTCAGTCGATCCCCCGGTTTGTCTGCCTCTTCAGGAGGACCTTCTGTCGCAGCAGCAGGGGACGGTCCTCCACCCGAACCTGTCCAGTCTCCACCTCCATGCTTGGAGATTGAGCGGCGACAGTTGAGGCCATTTGACTTGCCTCCTGAAGTTTGCAACATCATTCTGGCAGCCAGGCGTCCCTCCACGAAATCGGTATACGCCTGTCGGTGGAACAAGTTTGTGGCATGGTGCACAGCAAAGGCTGTAGATCCTCTTTCTGCCCCTCTCTCCGAGGTTCTTCTGTTCCTTCTCTCTCTTGCCCAGCAGGGCTCTGCTCTGGGCACTGTCAAGGGCTATCTTTCGGCTCTTTCAGCCTTTCTTAGGCTTCCTGATCAGCCTTCTTTGTTCAAGTCCCCAATTGTAACGAGATTCTTGAAGGGCATCACACACATGTATCCACCTGTTCCGTTTGTGATGCCTCAGTGGGACTTGAACCTGTTTCTAACCTTTTTGATGTGTGCTCCCTTTGAGCCCCTTTATTCTTGCCCTCTCCGTCTCCTGACTTTAAAGACGGCTTTCCTGGTTGCCATCACCTCTGCCAGGAGGGTGAGTGAGCTCCAGGCTCTTTCTGTTAAACCTCCTTTCTTGTCCATCCATCCTGACAAGGTGGTTCTGAGGACTAGACCTTCTTTCCTGCCCAAAGTAGTTTCTGCTTTCCATATCGGGCAGTCCATCACCCTCCCTTCCTTCTTCCCGCCTCCGCATCCTTCAAAGGATGAAGAGCGGCTCCATCGTCTGGACCCAAAACGTGCGCTTTCATTTTACATGGATCGCACACGCCAGTTCCGGGTGGATGACCAACTGTTTGTTGGCTACGTGGGTGCGAAGAAGGGACGGGCGGTACATAAACGGACCATCTCACGGTGGGTCGTTCTCTGCATCAAAGCGTGCTACTCTTTGGCTCGGAAGGAGCCTCCTGTTGGGCTGAGGGCCCATTCCACTCGGGCCACGGCGGCTACTACTGCCCTGGGCCGGGGAGTCCCCTTGCAGGACATTTGCCAAGCGGCTACGTGGGCCTCGCTGCACACATTTGCGAGGCACTACTGCCTGGACAGTCAAGTCCGGAGGGATGGCTTCTTTGGCCGTTCTGTCCTCCAGGACTTTCTGGTGTAGGAATGTATTGGTTCGCAGACCCACCACCGGGGTTGGTATTGCTGGGGTATCTATTCTAAGGTAAGGAATCTAACACTAACGTGTTTCTTTCAGATGAACAAGTTACTTACGTTCGGTAACGATATATCTGTAAGAAACATTAGTTAGTGTTAGATTCCTTACCGAACCCACCCATCCTCCCCGTTCTGCGAACTGATACCTAGGGTTAAGGACATCCCTTTCAGGGCCCTAGTTTCAAATGGCACCAGTGTTGGTTCTCTCATGGCTCTGCGTCTTCTGGCGCGGAAAAGCTGTGTACAAAGAACTGACGTCAGCGCGCGGAGGCGGCGTCTATATACTCCAGCGACGTCATCACGGCGCACGACGCCAACGACGGACGCGGAGCCGCAGGAGACGCCTGCAGACGACGCCTACCGACGCGCAAGGGTACTGCTACGCAAAAGTTTCCGGATCCAGACTGACGCCTGGGGATATTCTAAGGTAAGGAATCTAACACTAACTAATGTTTCTTACAGATATATCGTTACCGAAGGTAAGTAACTTGTTCTTCAGGGCCCTAGTTTCTTGGCACCAGTGTCGGTTTTTGTCATGGCTCTGCGCTTCTGGCGCGGAAAAGCTGTGGCTAAGAACTGACGTCAGCACGCGGAGGCGGCGTCTAAGTACTCCGACGAAGTCATCACGGCGCCCGCGGCGATGGACGCGGAGCCGCAGACGACGCCTACCGACGCGCAATGGTACTGCTACGCAAAACTTTCCGGATCCAGTCTGACGCCTGGGGATATTCTAAGGTAAGGAATCTACCACTAACTAATGTCTCTTACAGATATATCGTTACACAAGTAGTAACTTGTGCTTTAGGGGCATTACAGGTAGGTAAAGGGCAGGGACACCCCCTGTTTTGGCACTCTCTAGTGTGGGAGGGCATGAGCCTGTCTCTGGTTGGCTGGGTCCCCCCATCCTCAAGATGGCGGGAACTCATGGTTGTGCTTCACCTCGCCTCCCCCACCTTAGGGGGGGGAGATGGCAGAGGTATGCACACCTCTCTTCCTCACTTTGTTTTTCCAGCCAGGTCTCCCGCCCAAAGTGGGGGTTAGAACCAATGGGGACCAGTTGCTGAAAGCAGCAAATGGTCTGGAGAGGCTCACAAAGGTGGCATGGCTTTTAAGCTTCCCCTTCGTGAACTTTGCCCATCCTAGGGGAGGAGGCTTGGCACTTCGTCTCAGGATGTGCATTGTTTCAGGCCCGAGAGCAGCAAACTGTCAACCCAGGGGTCCAGAAACATGTCTGGTAGTGGCAGCCACTCAGTCAGGTCACTGGGAGTTGATCAAGTTTCAGGGGGCATCGCTAAGATGCCCTCTGTTCTGCATTTTACATCAAATCCCACACTGGCATCAGTGTGGGTTTAAAGTGCTGAGAAGTTTGATACCAAACTTCCCAGTCTTCAGTGCAGCCATTATGGTGCTGTGGAGTTCGTAAGGACAAACTCCCAGCACCATATACTCTTAATGGCAGCACTGCACTTACAGTGCCCAGGAATGAACCTGGGTACTGTAGGGGTACAGGGCTCATGCACCTGTACCCTCACCACTAGCATGGGGCACCCAGCTAGAGGGGTGACTGATGTATGCCAGAGCAGTGGTTTGTGGGCATGGCACACAGGGATATGTGCCATGTCGACTCTTCACTTTGTTCTGCACCAAGACACGCAGCCTGCATGTGTCAGGGTAAAGGGCCTGTAAGGGTGGCACAATTAGTGCTGCAGCCCTTAGGGTCCTTTTCTGGTGACCGTGCCCTGGGTACCTGTGGTACCACTTACCAGGGGCTGACCTGTGGCCAGGGATGCCAATTGGATTTCAGCTTAAATACAGTTTTAGGGAAGGAACACAGGCCCTGGGCACCTGATTGGCAGGAGCCCAGGCCACACAGTCAAAGCACATCAGCAATTCAGCAAAAAGTTTGTTTGGGGGAGGGGGGGGGAGAGAATGTGCCATCCTTCTGGTATGCAAGAAAGATGGCCCCAAACAAACGGTGATGAGACAACCCTTGCCCTAGGGAGTCTTCATTGTCTAAGTGGAAGAACATGGAAAGTCCATCTGCATTTGCATGGGAGTCCCTGGTCGGTGTTCCACTTCAAGTCCATTCCCTGTAGGGAGATGGACCATTTTACTAGTTTGGGATTTTCCCCTTTCATCTGCATTAGTCATCTGAGAGGTCTGTGGTCAGTTCGAACCAGGTAGTGAATTCCAAACAGGTAGGACCTCAACTTCTTTAGGGACCAAACCGAAGCAAAGGCCTCACTCTCAATGACACTCCAACGCTTCTCTCTGGGGAGTAGCCTCCTGCTTGTAAAAGCAACAGGTTGGTCTTGGCCTTCATCATTGGTCTGGGATAGGACTGCTCCTCTAGCTCAGAGGCATCAGTCTGCACTATGAACTGCTTGGCGTAATCTGGAGCTTTTAGAATTGTTGTTGAGCACATTGCTTCTTATAGGGTGTCAAAAGCCTTTTGGCAACTAACAATCCAGTTGATTTTCTTGGGCATCTTTTTGGAGGTGAGTTCTGTGAGGGGAGTCAGAATGGACCCATAGCCCTTCACAAACCTCCTGTAGTACCCAGTCAAGCCAAGGAATGCCCTGATTTGGGTCTGGGTGGTTGGAGCTGCCCAGTCCATGATGCTCTGCATCTTGGTTTGTAAGGGCTCTACCTGGCCTCCACCAACAAGGTGGCCCAAGTACATCACAGTGCCCTGGCCTATCTGGCATGTGAATGCCTTGATAGTTAGGTCTGCAGATTGCAGGACTGCTAAAAACCTTCCCAAGGTGGATCAGGTGATCCTGCCAGGTGGAGCAAAAGACAGCAATATCAAGATAAGCTGCACTAAAGGACTCCAACCCAGTCAGGACTTTATTCACCAACCTCTGGAAGGTGGCAGGGGCATTCTGTAACCCAAAAGGCATTACAGTAAACTGATCGTGCCCATCAGGTGTGGAGAATGCTGTTTTCTCTTTTGCTCCTGGGGCCATGCCAATCTGCCAGTACCCTGCAGTTAAGTCAAAGATGCTGAGAAACTTGGCTGCCCCCAATTTTTCTATCAGCTCATCTGCTCTTGGAATAGGGTGAGCATCTGTCTTGGTGACGAGTTGAGCCTTCTATAGTCCACACACAACCTCATCTCTCTCTTTTCACCCTGTTGATGAGGTTTGGGTACCAGAACCACTGGGCTAGCCCACGGGCTCTCAGAGGGTTCAATAACCCCTAACTCAAGAATCTTGCTGACTTCAGCCTTGATGCTTTCCTTGACTTGGTCTGACTAGCGATAGATGTTGTTTTTGACAGGTGAACTGTCACAGGTGTCCACATCATGGGTACACCAGTTTGTCAGGCCAGGGGTAAGGGAAAAGAGGCTGGCATACTGTTGCAAGACTTGCTTGCAGTCAGTCTGCTGATGGGCAGAGAGAGTGTCTGAAAAGACAACCCCATCTACTGACCCATCTTTTGGACTGCAGGAGAGGAGATCAGGGAGAGGTTCACTCTCTGCTTCCTGTTCCTCATCAGTCACCATCAGCATGGTGATGTCAGCCCTGTCATTGTAGAGCTTTAGGCGGTTCATATAGATGACCCTTTTGGGTGCCCTGCTTGTGCCCAGGTCAATTAAGTGGGTGACCTCACTCTTTTTCTCTGGGATAGGGTAAGGGCCACTCCATCTCTCTTGGAGAGCCCTTGGTGCCACTGGCTCCAAAACTCACACCTGTTGCTCAGGCTGAAATTCAACCAGTGCAGCTTTTTGATCATACCAGTGCTTCTGAAGCTCCTGGCTGGCCTCAAGATTCTTAGATGCTTTTTCCATGTACTCAGCCATTCTGGACCTTAGGCCAAGTACATAGTCCACAATGTCTTGCTTGGGTTCTTGGAGAGGCCTTTCCCAACCCTCTCACAAGACAAAGTGGTCCCCTTACAGGATGACCAAACAGAGGTTCAAAGGGAGAAACCCCTACTTTCTTCTGTGGCACTTCCCTATCAGCGAAACGCAGGCATGGTAACAGGACTTACTCCAGTATTGGATCTTTCATAGATTCACATGCCTGAATCATTCCCCGTCGTCGAGACGGGAGTCTCCGGTATATAAAAAAGCAGTGCTTAGTAGTATAGCAAACTGAAAAGAATCTTTCAACAAGTCCATTGGTTTGTGGCTGGTATGGGGTAGTAAACTTGTACTGCACTCCGCACTTCTTCCATATGTGCTTTAGGTAAGCAGCCATGAAGTTAGAACCTCTGTCTGAAACCACCTCCTTAGGAAACCCTATCCTGGTGAATACACCCAGGAGGGCCTTGGCTACTACAGGAGCTGTAGTAGTCCTAAGTGGAATTGCTTCAGGGTACCTAGTGGCATGATCCACCACCACTAGATTGAATTTGTTTTCTGAGGCTGTGGGAGGTTCAAGAGGACCTGAGATGTTTGCTGTGCAGAAGCTGGTCCCCCAGTCTTCTTGTTTTTTCTCTTGGTTGGTTGGGCCATACTTTCAGGCTCCAAACCTACTTGTTAACCCTTCTTTTTGCTCTGTGCTCTTGTTTGCACACACACCAATTCAGGGATACCCAGCATGGCTGCATGGGTTTTCAGCTCATTTTCAGCCCTGGTTGATGTTATTATTATTATTATTATATTTATTTTTGTAGAGCGCACAGCTACCCTAAGGTTTCCCGGCGCTGAGGACGAAAATGAGCGAAATAACAAAGAGGGAAATAGTGAGCTATTGAGAACAGCGTTATTGGTTGAACAACCATGTTTTTAGGTTCTTACGAAATTGAAGGTAACAGTCGTTCGTGCGAAGCTGAATTGGAAGGGAGTTCCATAGGGAGGGGGCCAGGTAGGAAAAAGAGCGACCACCCTGTCTAACTCGATTGATCCTGGGTATCTGGAACTTGTGTTGGGTCGAGGAACGTAGGATTCTTGGAGGGGCGTATTGATGGACAAGAGAGCTCAGATAGGCAGGGGCCTTGCCTGCCTTGATTCTATGCATGAAACATAGAGCTTTAAATTTTGCTCGTTCGATACTGAGCCAATGGAGACTCCGAAGACCAGATGAAGTTGGGGATTTTTTTGGTAGCATGCATATCAGCCTCACTGCTTCGTTTTGCACTGTTTGCAGTTTCTTAGTGACCTCTTTACATGCCCCCAGATATAAGATGTTGCTGTAGTCCAGTCTAGATGTAATTAGAGCTTGGACTACGGTTTTTAGTGTATTCTGGGGGAGCATCCACCTGATTTTCTTGAGCCACTTGAGTATGGTGAAACAAGTGGCTGCCACTCTGACCGCTTGTTGTTTCATGGACAGGTGTTCATCAAAGATGATGCCCAAGTTGCAAGCGGTTTTGGAGGGGGTGGGTGTAGGTCCCATCTGAGGAGGCCAATGTTGTGGGCCCCATAGGGTAGTGTGTTTTCCAAACAGAAGTAGTTCAGTCTTTCCTCCATTGAGTTTTAGTTTGTTCTCAAACATCCAATTGGCAATGTTATTAAGGCCCGAATGGAGGGAGGACGGGTTGGAGTGTGCATTCGCCGAAAGTGAATAGACAATCTGGGTGTCATCAGCGTATGAGTAGATCGTCAACCCAGATTTTTGGGCTAAGGTGGCAAGGGGACTGATGTATAAGTTAAATAGTATGGGGCTGAGTGTGGAACCCTGGGGAACCCAAAATAGTGAATTGTGAGGTTTGGAAGAGGATGTGGAGGAGAAGACTTGAAAAGTTCTATCGGAGAGGAAACTTTTTAGCCATGCCAGGGCCGGTCCAGTAATGCCACAGGTTTGCAAGGTGTTAAGGAGGATGGTATGGGAGACCGTGTCAAATGCGGCACTTAGGTCGAGTAAGATGAGTGCCATGGTCTCCCCATCAACTTGCCGGCGTATAGTTTCGGAAACCCCAAGTAGGGTAGATTCCGTTGAAAAGCCTGCCCTAAATCCCGACTGGGATGTGTGAAGGAGGTGATTGGTTTCTGTGAAGTGAGTGAGTTGGGTGACAATATGTTTCTCCAAGATTTTGGAGAATAGGGGTAGCAGCGAAATTGGACGGAAATTAGAGGGGTCATTTGGATTTGCGGTGGCTTTCTTCAGAAGAGGTGAAACCATGGCATGTTTCCATACCTTAGGGACTTTGGCCTCTCTTAAAGAAGAGTTCAGGAGCTTTAAAATGAGCGTAAGGGAGGGGGTGTCGAGTGAAAGGACGATTTGGGGGGGAAAGGGGTCAAGGGGAGAGTCAGGTTTAATAGTTTTTATGATTTCTTGCAATGAAGACAGGTTGAGGGGATCCCAGTTGGCTAGATGCTGAGGGGGGACACCTGAGGAAGGGTGTGTACTAGCATTTTCACAGTTGGATATGCTTACCGGGGAATTTGGGACTGATGGGGAAGAGGTTGAATCTTTGAACTCTTCATATATTTTGTCAATTTTGTTTATGAAGAATTCAGCCAGAGCATTGCACTGTGCAGAGTCCAGGGAGGGGGCTTTCGGTAGGCAAGATAAGCCAGAGAGTTCCTGGACTATTTTGAAAAGTGCTTTGGGTCGATTTTGAGCATTCTCAATGGTTGTTTTGGCAAATTCAGCTCTAGCTGATGCACAGTTCGCATGATATTTCAAAAGGGCTGCTTTATATAATGATTTTTGTGCAGGGTCATAGTGGACACGCCATCTACGCTCTAGATTTTTACAGGCCGTTTTTTCAAGTCTAAGTGCATCTGTATACCAGGGGGCCGGGGGATGAAGTGGGATTTGTTTTTTATTTTTCTGTGGAAGGCATACGTTGATGGCAGAGCTGAGCCAGTTGTGAATAGTTGTAGCTTCCTCTATGTTTGTTATATTAGTAAGGGGCCTGGTGTCGTTAAGATGAGTATTCAGCTTGGTAGTGTCCAGCTTTTTCCAGTTCCTTAATATCCTAGGTCCGGATGGGGCCTTATGAAAGATGGCCGGTCGCGGCACTTCTATTGTAAATTCCACTAGGTAGTGGTCAGACCAGGGGATAGGTGTCGGTGGTTTACAAACAATGTTGTCTTGGTTGAAGAAAATCGGATCAAGAAGGTTGCCCGCCTTATGGGTCGGACCCGCGTTGTGGAGGGTGAGGTTTAGGGCAGATAGATCCGCTATAAAATTAGTACTGGTGTGACTAGAGGTGTCATTTAGATGGATGTTTAAGTCACCGACTATCAGAAAGTTAGTTGCATCTAACCGAAACGGTGCAATGAGCTCCGGAAAAGAGGCTGCCAAGGTGCCGGCTGTGCCAGGAGCTCGATATATTAAAGCACCAGATAACGTGAAGTTTGGAGATAACAAGAGCTTAAAGGATCCGGCTTCACAGTTAGGGATGTCAAGATCTATCCATTGACATGTATATATGTTTTGAAAAATGATAGCGATTCCACCTCCCTGTTTATGGATTCTGTTTTTGCTAATGTAGCTGTAATTAGCGGGCAGCGCAGCTGCTATGTCTGGACCCGAGCTATTAGTCAGCCAGGTCTCCGTGAGGAAAAGTGCAGCTGGTTGTGACGACGTGAGTAAATCAAAGATGTCCCTTTTATGTTTAGGTAGTGACCTGCAATTCAGACTGATAAAAGAGAGGTCAATTAAGGGTGGAGTAGGAGTTATTATATGCCGTGCCAGTGGGAAGTCGGCAATTTCCAGATCAATTTCAGAGGGTAGGGAATGAAGACAAAGGTTGCAGTCAGAACATGTGAAAGGGGTATATATGCAATGAATGAACTTGCCTTTAGAGCATATAGGAGGAATACATGCCAGAAGAGCCTCTTTGGAGTAGGTAATGGGGGTGTAGTTGGATGAGCCAAGGTTAGTGGCCCCTGGCCACATATGGTCGCGGACGGGCGCAGATGGGCAGGACTTTGGCTTGACTACGGCGCGATGTTTCTAGGTCATTGCCAAGCAGGCAGTCAGCTGGTAATTTCTGAGAGTAACACCCCCCCCCCCCCCCCCCCCCCCCCCCCCCCCCAATAGCCATAGGATGCATGGTGGTGACACTGTCAGCATTGGTAACTGGAAATGTTTCTCCAACTAGGCATTGCTCAGGGAAAACCAGTGTATCTCTCACCATAGTCACACTGGCACCTGTTTCCCTCAGAGCTTCTATTATCTTCCCATTCACCCAGGGGTACTGTAAATTCTTCAAGTTGGGTGGCCACCTAGCTGCATTGGCAAACTCAACCTTCCCAATGAAACTAGTCTTGCTTGAGTGTACGTCCATATTTGCTCTGGGCATTCCTCTGATCTCAGTTTTAGACTTAGTGCCCCAGGGGTAGTGTTCTGGGCGCCTTAGAAGCATTGTTATATGGGCAATTTTTGTCTGCAGTTAATTGTCCCAACTTCTTACAGTTGTTACAATAGGCCTTGGAGGGATCAAAGTTCTTCCCCCTGTAGGGCTGAGGCACATAGGGAGTAGTTTGGGTCCCACCCACCTGTACAGGTTTTTGGGGCCCTTTGGAAGACTCAGACTTTTTATCTTGTGGATTCTCACCACCTTTCCCCTGGGGAGGTTTTGTGACCACCTTCTTTTGGCCACCCCAGTGGTTGTCCTTGTCACCCTTGTCTTGACCCAATGGTCTGCCTTCTTTCCCAATTCTTGGGGAGAAATTAGCCCTAGGTCTACCAAATGCTGATGCAACTTTTCATTTGTGCAATTACTCAATATGTGTTCCTTCATAAACAAATTGTAAAGTCCAGTAAATTCATGCACATCATGTCCAGCTAACCGACCATCCAGTGTCTTCACGGAGTAGTCCACAAATTCAATCCAGGACTGGGTCTGGGTTTTGTGAGCCCCTTGAATCTAATTCTGTATTCCTCAGTATTGTGTCCAAATCCCTCAACCAGAGTGCGCTTCATGAGATCATAGGACCCTGCCTCTGAACCAGAGAGGGCCAGAAGCCTATCTCTGCAGTTACCAGAGAACAGTTCCCACAGGAGTGCCCCACCGCCCCTCCCCCCCCCCCCCACCCCCAGGGAGGGTTCATTAATTTTCTCATTTCACAAGCCCTCTCAACAGCTGTGAATCACTTGGTGATGTAATCACCTTCCTCAAATTTAGGGAATTCCCTTTGGGGATTTTAGGATCAGAAGTTTCCTCCCTATCCTGATTTTTAGTATTGCTGCCACCATTGATGGATGCTAAACCCATCTATTTCCTTTCTTTTTCTAGAGCCAGGAGTCTGCACTCTAGGTATACTCTTTCGGCCAGCTTGTCTAACAAGCTGTCTTCTTCACTTGGGCTATTCCCAATGTTTTTGCTGGACCGTGGCCCACCTGTGTGGGTCCTAGGGTGATTCTTGGAGTCAAGGGCATGGGGACCCTTTTCTCCCTAGAGATGAGTGGGTGGGGGGTAGATTATCCTCCTCCTCTGACAGCTCTTCCCCGTCTGACTGGTTGTCACCATGTTCAGAGGGGTGGCCTTTAGCATACTCAGCAAGAGCTCCTGGAGCTCTAGTGTGGTTGGATGCAGGCCCATTGTTATATTCTTAAGTTTGCATAAGGTTTTCAATTCCTTGAAATTCAAGTGTAAGTAAGGTGTGAGGTCGAGTTACTCAACCACGTCCATGGTATTATCTTGGCTAATAACTGGATTCTGTTGAGACATTCTAACCTGACAGTTCTAACCCTCTACCCTTGACTATAGTGACTTTTGATTTTCTAGGATTCTAATGGGACTTAAACAAGGCCCTGACAAGAGTTTTAGTATTTTGGAAAAAACAATTTCAGAATTCTGAAGCCAATTTTAGGATTCAATTCAATTAGTTTATTTGTTACGGAACTCCAACGGAGGTACACAAAAATACACCAATACAATAAAAAAAGACATACTTTATAACCAATACAATTCTTAATAAATATCCAGGAATGTTTTAAAAAATTGAAATATTCTATAACAAGTCATTTCATTTGGAGGGGACAACACAAAAGATCGTGCCTCCTGAGCAGAACGAATATTACATTTAATAAATAAGGGTCTCAAAAACGTTCGCCTTGCCCTTAGAAGTTCTGGGCACACAAATAACACATGATTAAGATCCTGTATTTGGGAACAACAAATTTCACAGATTCTCTCCTCTCTAGGAGTATTTTCCCAAATGCCCGTTACTTCTCTCAGGGGCAGCAAGTTAGTTCTTAAAAGTAGTATTAGCCTTCTAATTCCGTGTGGGATATTCCATGAGAGATAGGACTGAGGTCTGCTCCCCATCGCACTCGCACAGATCACCCAGTTACGGGCTTTAGGGTGACTTAAAGCAATATCTCTTGCCGTACTAATCGTGCTTATTGACTTCTTTAGAAATAACTTCAATACAGGCTTTGGCATGGGTAAATCACAGTTTAAATTAAGCCCAAATAAATAGTTTGCGTTGGCAAATGGTCTAAAAAAAGCTGATTTATCTTTTAATTGTGTCCAAAATGAACGACCATTAGATTTATTAAAAACAATCGAGCCGTGGCACAATGCCCTTGATTCAGTGCGGATAGGTTAAAGGCCAAAGTCAAGCATATTACACTGTGATCACTCCATACTGATGGAATAACCTTTAGATTTTCACAGGCCCCAAACATTTGATACTTAATAGCTACGTAGTCCAATAGGCTTTGTACGGGAAGACTGAAAGGTAAATTGGGCTGTTTTATCGACTGGTATCCTCCCATTTAGGATGACCAAATCTGCGCCTCTAATGCTATCAAGCAGGAGGAATCCCCGCTTGTCCGTTTTTATTTTATCCGGTAAAAAGGACTCTGGAATGTGCCAAATTTCTTCCTTATCTGGGTTAGCATATATTAACTGCGACAAATTAGAAATTTTTGCATTTAAATCTCCCACTAATATCACTAGGGGGAATTCTTCCATGGTGGCTATCTCATTGATATATATGAGAAAAGTTGACTCAACAGATGATTGTAGGAAGGTGGATATCTGACTATGGTTGCTGTAGGAAGGTGGATACCTGACTATGGTTACCCCCAACTTTTTGCCTGGTGTTTTGCTGGTTTTTCGACTTAGTTGACCTGGGACCCTGCTATTTAGGGCCCCAGGCCTACTGCTCTCTCTGTAAAATGGATTCCATGTACCCTAGGTACATATCTAATTGGTACTGGGCCACCTTATCAGACCCTGTAACTCAGGGCATAGGTGTACCCAGGGCCTACCAGGGGCTGCAGCATGTATTATGCCACCCCTGGCTGGCCATCTAAATCTGACACAACTGGCTGCACGACAGCTGGGGCAAGGTGGTTTAATCACCCCTTGTTTTAGATATAATATACCTATATCTAACCCTAAAATGGACACCCGTATTCCTATCAGTCACTCCTATGGCAGGCCTTGACAAT
Organism: Lissotriton vulgaris; assembly: GCF_964263255.1. NCBI lineage: Eukaryota > Metazoa > Chordata > Amphibia > Caudata > Salamandridae > Lissotriton > Lissotriton vulgaris. Next base: position 1,948,021,409 of record NC_141693.1, read on the forward strand.
CCTGAAGGCAGAGTGCTTGGAATCGTGTGAGATGGTGCTCTGGCATGAGCTGAGCCCGTTTGCAGCTTGCGGAACCAAGTCCTAATAGCTGTTCCATGATAACGCATACCATATACTCTTAAGTGCATTATAATCCTCGCGGTTATATGCCAACTCTGGTATCGCTTTATCAAAACATGTCGAGTAAGGTGTCATACGAATTGGAATACTAACCCCTCACCAATTCTGGCGACGGGGTTAGCATTCCACCCTTCTAGAGGGACACGACATGTATGTAACTGTGAACCCCGGTTAAAGTTAACTCAAGCCTCAGCATCACAAAATGGATGCTGCCACCACAGACACAAGTCTGACCTCCTGCTGCTGGGAGTCCTTCCAGCGAGGGAGGCTTGGACAAAGGGTTTCCTGTCAGGGGCGGTGCTAGCACCATCCCAGACAGGGTTTTGTGTATCCTGGGTAGGCAGGGCTTTAGAGGAAGGTGACTGCAAGTGGCACCCCGGTGCTCACTATGCATCTGCCCGCTAGAACCAGTTCCAGGGGCACACCAGCCCCTGAGCTGGGGAAAGTCTGGCATGGGAGAGGGGTGTAACCACCCCCCTTCCTGGTCCCACCCATGGGCAGGACCTAGTCGCGTTCCAGCCTCTTTTTCTAGTATAAAGATAGGAGCGGGCCCCCTTCCAAATTAGATCATCTTTGAATCCTGAAACTACTTTCTACGAAAGGAACTCAAGACTTCTTCCTAAGATTTCTCCCTTGTGACTAAGAAGTAGTCACCCTGCATCCGCAGGCACCATCTAAGCATCGCGGTTTGCTGTAAGTCTCTCCTCCGGATCAAGACTGCCCAGCTCGACGAGAACAGGCTTCCCTGGCACCTCTGACCTCTACCTACATCTTCAGCTCAGCTGAGATCCGTGGGTGTGACGAGACCTCGAGGGACCGGCAAGGGATCCTCGAGTGAGTGCTTTGGGGTGTGAGAAGCCCCAACCCTGAGCAGCTCCAGCACCGAAGTTCAGCCTCCCAGCCTCCACGAGATCTGCGTGGGGCCCTTCTGCTCTTTGCTGCTCACCGCGTTGTCTGGCTACTAGCCCGCTGGCTTGTGGCCTTCCCGACGACGAACGACGACATCAACACCGCTGGTCTGGTTGCTCCAGACTGCCTCTTGCTCCCCTCCAAAAGAGGAGCACCCCGGACCCTCCTGGTCCACTCCAGACGCCATTTTGAGTCCACCGTGTGGGCTTGCATTTGCCAAGACTTGTTGCCCCAATCCTGGGTCCAGCGACGTCGACAGCAGATACCATCGTGGGACAGCTCGCACCTCCATCCTGGTCGCCGACAACGCCTCCTGGTCCGTGAGACTGCAGAGCCCAGCGTCGCCCACTCACCTGGTCGAGGTGACTCCATCCGGTGCCATCCTGGTGCCCACCTAATCACTGGCTAGTGATTCAGAACTTGGTCCCCTCTGCTTACAGGTGTCTTCCATCTTCGATTCAGGCTTGGATCCCTCCGAATCTCCTCACTGGTCGCCTGCCAGCAACTTCTTCTTTCAGGCTCCATAGACTGCAACGAGGATTCCCGACGTCTTTCCAGACCTATGCATCCGCAGCCCCTGGGCTAGGTAAACTTAGCATTTCGGTGCTCCAGCATAGTCTTGCTATCCAAGGGTCCAGATCCTTTTCCGTTTCATCTCTACCTAGTCGGATTCGTCCGATAACACTAACTTTACGAAATCTAGCATCCATAGACTTAGTCCCGCATCCCGCGTGAGAGTGCGCACACTGCACCCGATCTCCCTAGGCCTCCTGCTAGTAATCTGAAGGTTCAGTAGTCAAGTCCTAGCGATCCCAAAGCCTATTAGAGTAGTACTTACCTGCTATTAATTTCGCATTCCACTTTTGTTGTATATGGTTTTCCATGCCCCTCGGGCATTTGTGTAAATTGTGCGACTATGCGTATTTTCCTAAGAGCTTTGTATTGTGCTTAGCGCCCTGTCCTCATAAAGAGTCCAGGGCTGTTGTGTTCTAAATAAATATACTTTTATTTTCATAACAACTTGTGTGGTGTCCTTTCACTTGGTGTTCAAGGGGCATATGTGATGGTATAACAGCTGGCTTAACACGCCTTCTAGAGTTTAGCCTAAAGACTGCTCTTGTCCATGCTACTAGGATAGCTGGTCTACGGTTGACTTACAATCAATCATCAATAAGGGTCGTTTGGAATGATACACAGTGATCACTAGAATAGTGAGCACTGCATATCAGGCCAACTTCTCACAATGATCATAATTTTTCCCTGGGGGGATATAGAGATTTGCCACCGAGAAGGAGGGCCTATCGGACTCTCCCAGGCATGCCAGCTTCAGGTAAATACAGAGATTAGATGGATGGTAAAAAACTTTCTGATTCCAATGAATACTGTTCTTAAGCAAAATGGTTATCCCCCCACTAGCATGTCCCCTTTCAGAGTGCTTAGCGTAACATGAGAAAGTAAAAAACCCATTACAATCGAGATCTTTGCACGCCCAAGTCACTTGTAGGCATATAATCTGAGGGTTTAAAGATTATAAATGATTCAATTTTTCTTCATCGTGCCCCAAACCAGCCATGTTCCAGGACAGAAGTAGCCCCCCTGGCTACCTCAGAGGAGCACTTCTTTCTACCTCTGGACAGTTGGTATTCGGGGTTTTTGCTACCCAACTCCACTGGGCTAAGTCATCTTCTTTGTTAGGGGGATGAAACGCAACTACAGAATCAGACACCAAGTTTATTGAACGGCCCTTTTTAGGTCTCGGCTACAAGCGAGCAAAGCTCGCTCTCGCCAGAGACCTATAGTTATCGGCTCAGCTTCCAAGGAGGACAGCACCTGGCCGCGCGCATTTCTGCCGAAGGAGGCGATTTGCGCCGGCCGCGCAAACGCACTCGCAGTGGCCAGGTGCTGTCCTCCTGGAAAGCAGCCTCCCACAACTCAGAACGCTGCTCGTGCTCACGCCTGCTCCCAGGGCACGCACTCTCTCATCTGTGCGACTTGGTAGAGCAGCTTGTAGTGTTCCTCCCTCTTCTCAAAAGTACACAGGTCGCAGTCTTCTCTTTATGCAGGATGGGCAGATCGCCCGACAAACGCTGGTTCTTTATTTTCACCCATGCTCGCCTGTCTCCCGTTGATATTAAAGCATTTCTGGTGCATCAAAGCATCGAGGGAGGGAAAGTGCTTAAGTTTATTTTCTCTTCCTACAAGTACACCACATGTGACAAGCATGGGTCATTGTAGCATCACCCAAACATAGATAGTACATGCTGCTTCTGCAACGAAAGGCATGACTCAGTTAACCTGCTCCTGCATTCAGTGGTAAGAAGAGAGGAGTTGGCCTAACGGCTAGGGCGCTCGACCTCGGACCTGGGGAACACGGTTGGAGTCTCGGGAATATCGCGAAAACCTCCTGTGATTATGGGCAAATCCCCGTGCCTCACAAAATGAATGTGTGTCCTTGTGTAATGTAATTGGTGCTATGTAAAGCGCTCTGAACGTATTAAAAATCTATTTACATGTGAAAATAATGTGGTTTCTTTTGATAATCCATTGTTGTAACCCCACTGGTCTTTTTAGGTCTCGCGCCTGCGATGCATATGGCGAAGCCATATGCATCGCGCAGGCGCGATGCTATAGTTGCTGGGTCTGCTTCCCAGGAGACAGGAGACTGGCACGCGCACGCTCAGGAAAGGGATCGGAGCCGGCCGCGCGCGTTCCCAATCTCCTGTCTCTCTGGGAAGCACACAAGCAAGCCCCGCCAAGGCACCACAAGCACGTCCCACGTGGGTGCCTACCACGAGGACAACCGCAGCAGCAGGACAACCCCGCTGGAGAACGCGCGGCCCCGCGCAGCCCGCAAACTGCAAGCGGAAGCCGGGACAATTATTTGAGGCGTTTCTGCCGAGAATGTGGAAGAAGGGCCTGCATCATCTATGTTACAAGGTACAAAATAGCGTCCTTGCAAAACCACGCAGCCCGCAAACCGCAAGCGGAAGCCGGGACCCCCCAAGGCCACCCATGCAACACCTCCCACCCCCGACACGCCGAACCAACCGGAGGCCCCCGCACAATGCCTGCAGCCTGCCGGAGCAAGGAGCGCCCCCTAAGCGCGCTACTCCACCGCCGCTTCCTCCCCCCTCCCCCTCCCAAAGACACCCCGACCCTATGGACATGCAAACCCTATCCCCATGCACTCACTGCGGCACGCACCCTGCAGCCCTCAGCACCCCCACCAGCCGTTCTGCCCCCAGGCCAGCAAACCGTGAAATCCGAACAGGGCAGCGGCCGCGCGCCCCAACACAAACGTCCCGCCCCCGCCAATGTGTATTAATAGGAACGTATTAACTGACATATGCATTTTGTTAATCTGTCGTGGATAATCAGTATTTGAGATTTAATTTCTTTGGGCTGTGTAAGAAAATGTAATGGTGAACGCATTTATGTGAAACCGGGGTTGGTATTGCTGGGGTATCTATTCTAAGGTAAGGAATCTAATACTAACGTGTTTCTTTCAGATGAACAAGTTACTTACCTTCGGTAACGATATATCTGTAAGAAACATTAGTTAGTATTAGATTCCTTACCGAACCCACCCATCCTCCCCGTTCTGCGAACTGATACCTAGGGTTAAGGACATCCCTTTCAGGGCCCTAGTTTCACATGGCACCAGTGTTGGTTCTCACATGGCTCTGCGTGTTCTGGCGCGGAAAAGCTGTGTACAAAGAACTGACGTCGGCGCACGGAGGCGGCGTCTATATACTCCAGCGACGTCATCACGGCGCACGACGGACGCGGAGCCGCAGGGGACGCCTGCAGACGACGCCTACCGACGCGCAGGGGTACTGCTACGCAAAAGTTTCCGGATCCAGACTGACGCCTGGGGATATTCTAAGGTAAGGAATCTAATACTAACTAATGTTTCTTACAGATATATCGTTACCGAAGGTAAGTAACTTGTTCGCAAAGCTGTTTATGACAAAACCGTCATAATTGCTGCAGACTCTACACTATAAGGCAGACACCTCTCACTTTCTGCAGTTTCCAACATGATGCAGAGTAAAAGACACTGACATTTACAAAATGTTGACTTTTTATGCTTTTAGCCCGGGTTCATTCTTATTTTAATTACATTCCTAGCTATCCAACAACAATTACCTATTACGCTTTTTTAATGTATCAATATTCTTGTATCGGTGATTAATGTATCTGAAAGAAACAGGTTAGTATTAGATTCCTTACCTTAGAATATCCCCAGGCGTCAGTCTGGATCCGGAAACTTTTGCGTAGCAGTACCCCTGCGCGTCGGTAGGCGTCGTCTGCAGGCGTCCCCTGCGGCTCCGCGTCCGTCGTTGGCGTCGTGCACCGTGATGACGTCGCTGGAGTATATAGACGCCGCTTCCGCGCGCTGACGTCAGTTCTTCTTTTTTCCGCGCCAGTTAGCGCAGATCCGAAGAGCAGTACTCCGGTCTTTGACCAAAGTTTTTGAAATCTTTTGATATCTTCTTACGGTGCCGGTAGGATGCCTGGTTTTAAGAACTGTGACGACTGTGACCGCACGATGTCGGTCACGGACCATCACCGACTCTGCCTCCGGTGCCTGAGCCCCGAACACGACGTGGACGCCTGCGTCGATTGCCGGGCCTTGACGAATAAAGCTAGGCGGGAGCGGTCCCACAAGCTGCTCGAGCTCCGGGTGTCGGCCCCGCGTCGAGAGCGGTCCCGGTTCGGCCGGAGGTCAAGGGAGCGATCGAGGGAGCGGTCGCGGAGCCGTCACGAGCGCTCCGGGAGTCGTCACCATTCCTCTGGTTCCTCAGGTAGGAAGCACAAGAAGACGGGGCGTCGTCATCGTACCCCCGACTCCCCCCGACGCTCGCGCGATGCGGCCGGGGGTTCGAGGCCCATGTAGCCAGGCGGCTACATGGGCCTCGCTGCACACCTTTGCGAGGCACTACTGCCTGGACAGCCAAGTCCGGAGGGATGGCTTCTTTGGCCGTTCTGTCCACCAGGATTTTCTGGTGTAGTATTGTATTGGTTCGCAGACCCACCACCGGGGTTGGTATTGCTGGGGTATCTATTCTAAGGTAAGGAATCTAATACTAACCTGTTTCTTTCAGATGAACAAGTTACTTACCTTCGGTAACAATATATCTGTAAGAAACAGTAGTTAGTATTAGATTCCTTACCTCCCCACCCATCCTCCCCGTTCCGCGAACTGATACCTAGGGTTAAGGACATCCCTTTCAGGGCCCTAGTTTCAAATGGCACCAGTGTTGGTTCTCACATGGCTCTGCGTGTTCTGGTGCGGAAAAGCTGTGTTCAAAGAACTGACGTCAGCGCGCCGAGGCGGCGTCTATATACTCCAGCGACGTCATCACGACGCCAACGACGGACGCGGAGCCGCAGGGGACGCCTGCAGACGACGCCTACCGACGCGTAGGGGTACTGCTACGCAAAAGTTTCCGGATCCAGACTGACGCCTGGGGATATTCTAAGGTAAGGAATCTAATACTAACTACTGTTTCTTACAGATATATCGTTACCGAAGGTAAGTAACTTGTTCAACTAGTGGTATTTTCAATATCTGCATCATCTTTTGATATTTAGATCATGTCCGTGTCTTCTATATAGGATGTTGTTTAACACATACATATAACAGATTTATTTAAATCATTACAATAACTGCAAGAAACAACATCTACTCAAGACATTAATAACTCACAAAATATAATATATCCTTTTTTTCTTTCCCATTTTATTTTAACTTCTTCTCTCTTTGCCTTTGTACCACTCATTTTCTTATTGCCTTACACCACATCCTTTTCTTGTTGTCTTTTTTCTCTTGCCTTCTTTCCTCTTTCTCAATTCTGATTTCCTTATTTGTCTCTTTATGCTGTTCCGTCATTCTTTTTTCGTCTCCTTTCATTCATTCATTTCACTGTTTCGTTTTTTCTTCCTTTAATTTTCTTCTAATGTATCTTTTTCCTTCACTGCCTTTCTTTTGCTCCTTTCTATATCGATTTATCCTCATTTATTTCTTCTATTTTCATATCCTATCTTTCTCTGCCTTATTTTTCTTTCTTTCTCTCTTACATGTTTTTCTGCACTCTGTCAACCTTCCCTCTATGTCTCTTTCTCTCCTCTTCTAATTTTTCTCTCACATTCTCTATCTCTATTTATTTCTCATTCTTTCTCACTTTTGCTGTCTTAGAGCAAAGGGGCAAAAACTGATCCTCAGGGACCACAAATGTACGCTTTTTGCAGGACAGCTCATGTGTCATCAATGCTGTGTGCTGCGTGTAGCAGGAATAGGGTACTCTAGGGGCAGTACCCTACGCCCTCACTCTAACTATCGCCCTCCCTCTATCTATCCATCGCCCTCCCTCTATCCATCGCCCTCCCTCTATCCATCGCCCTCCCTCTATCCATCGCCCTCCCTCTATCCATCGCCCTCCCTCTATCCATCGCCCTCCCTCTATCCATCGCCCTCCCTCTATCCATCGCCCTCCCTCTATCCATCGCCCTCCCTCTATCCATCGCCCTCCCTCTATCCATCGCCCTCCCTCTATCCATCGCCCTCCCTCTATCCATCGCCCTCCCTCTATCCATCGCCCTCCCTCTATCTATCCATCGCCCTCCCTCTATCTATCCATCGCCCTCCCTCTATCTATCCATCGCCCTCCCTCTATCTATCCATCGCCCTCCCTCTATCTATCCATCGCCCTCCCTCTATCTATCCATCGCCCTCCCTCTATCTATCTATAGCCCTCCCTCTATCTATCTATAGCCCTCCCTCTATCTATCTATAGCCCTCCCTCTATCTATCGCATCACCACAGCATCACTCAGCACTACCACAGAACCACTCAGCACCACCACAGAACCACTCAGCACCACCACAGAACCACTCAGCACCACCACAGAACCACTCAGCACCACCACAGAACCACTCGGCACCACCACAGAACCACTCGGCACCACCACAGAACCACTCGGCACCACCACAGAACCACTCGGCACCACCACAGAACCACTCCGCACCACCACAGAACCACTCCGCACCACCACAGAACCACTCCGCACCACCACAGAACCACTCCGCACCACCACAGAACCACTCCGCACCACCACAGAACCACTCCGCACCACCACAGAACCACTCCGCACCACCACAGAACCACTCCGCACCACCACAGAACCACTCCGCACCACCACAGAACCACTCCGCACCACCACAGAACCACTCACCACCACCACAGAACCACTCACCACCACCACAGAACCACTCACCACCACCACAGAACCACTCACCACCACCACAGAATCACTCACCACCACCACAGAATCACTCACCACCACCACAGAATCACTCACCTCCACCACAGAATCACTCACCACCACCACAGAATCACTCACCACCACCACAGAATCACTCACCACCACCACAGAATCACTCACCACCACCACAGAATCACTCACCACCACCACAGAATCACTCACCAGCACCACAGAATCACTCAGCACCACCACAGAATCACTTAGCACCACCACAGAATCACTTAGCACCACCACAGAATCACTTAGCACCACCACAGAATCACTCAGCACCACCACAGAATCATCACTCAGCACCACCACAGAATCACTCAGCACCACCACAGAATCACTCAGCACCACCACAGAATCACTCTGGGGCACCACAACATCACTATGCGCTACCAGAGCATCACTGAATGCCACAGCATCACTCGTCGCCACCACAACATCAATCTGTGCAACCATTCAACAACAAATAGTTCAAATATGTTCTCTCAATGTTTCAAGCTTTATTACAAATGTCACAAAAAGATGTTAATATTTCACTTCTGTTCTTGGATTTTCATCACAATAAAATACACTGAACATAATCTTCACAAAAGTTATTTACAAAAGTTTAAGCTATTGCCATTATAAATCACAATAACTTTTATTTAAGTATTAATTATTAAAAAAATGAAGACATTGTTATTTGTAATATCAATACATTTAAGTCACGTAAATACAACACATATTGCATTACAAATGCTATAGGTGTCACAATTGCGAAAGTTAAAACTATTGGCATTGTGAATGACAAAGCTATTAATTTCGCTATTTTCAAAACCAACACATAAATAAAATATTAGTTATTTACAATACCAATAGCTCAAACTTTCCTAATGCGAGACCTATTGCACTGCAAATGCTTGTTGTTTAATGAGACCATAATATTTTTAGCGTTGCCCATAGGAGACTCGAAGTCGCGTCCCATGGCGTTGAATACCACGGGATTACCCGGCCTCAGATCTTGAGGGCGTAGGATTGTACTACACCTAGTAGAATGATCCTCAAAATTTGCTACAGAAGTTATATCTAACCCTCGTTTTAAAAAGTGCTCGCTGTTCTTAATGGCTAAATTGGCCACTAACAGGGAACAAAAGGTGACTCTAGAAAAGGAAACATTCTTGTGCTGGATAATATTCACATTTAAAATATCCCTGCTTTCTAACAACTTCAATGCCTCTATTTCAGAAAAGATTTTGAGAAAGAGTCCTCTATTTATCAGATCAAATTCAGACTCAAATAGCCTGTTGAAATCCACTATGGGCGATGAAGCGGTCTGCACCGTATTAACTTTCTTCACCGCATCTCTTTGTGGGATCCATAAAGGCACCTTATCACCATTATTAACCAGCTGTACCTTCGCGTTGGACACGATCTGTGTGAGAGACCCCACCTCTAGTTTACCATCTGGTCCAACCCCCCGAACTGTGGACCATGTTTGAAATGTAGAGTCTCCACCTCCCAATATATTTCTCCTCCCCAAGGGATCATCCCCCTCACTAGGCGGAAGAGGATGAGGTACTAAAGGGGACTGCAGCTGAAAACTTGATGATGCCGATACTGCTCCAATAGCCCCAACTCTCCCATTAGGAGAAGGAAGTACTGCAGCTGGGTACCTGGGTGCACCTTCTCCAGTGAATAGTTGACAACCACCCTCCTCCGTTGCAGTCTGAGCAGCACTCTGACTATCTGGGATCTGTGGGAAGTGTAACTTTGACATTTTTCTTTTAGGTAATAGTCTTCTTTTTTGTTTCTTCTTCCTGTTTTCCCCTTTGCAGTTATTAAATGCCCATGCCTCTTCCCTACTTTCGTTCCCAAATCCACCAGGGGGTTTGGCGGTTGGGCCTGAGGGGCAGCTGGATTTTGAACCTCCCCCTCTATCCCTCCCACGCCTTTTTGCCCAACATCACCCTCCATATTCTCTGCCTCCTTAATGGCTTTACCGGCCCCCCTTTTCCCCTTGATAAATAAAGGGTAAAGAATTAGTGGGACATGTCCCGGAGGAGGGCCTACTGCAGCTTCCTCAAAGAGTAAGCTTAAACCTAGCTCTTCATTTTCAAGGTTGCAGGAAGCTTCTATTGGGGACAGTGAGAAGAGAGGTGTACCTGCTTGAACAGACACGTCTCTGTGCTCTACGCAGGGCGCCAATAAAGGGGGACTAACATATATTTGTTCATCCAATCGTGCAGGTAAAATGGGGCGGGGAATAATGGTGCCTAATTTATTTACTTTTTGTATTTCGAACAGCATTACGGAGATCATTTCCAACATATGATCTGAACTAAAAACAGATTTCTCCAACAAAGACAAAATAGAACTTAAGAGTCTTTCAATACATACAAAGAATTCCGGAGGCATACCATCCCTCTTGTTGCCCAACTTTGGTTGTGAACAAGGCAAAAATACATCATGAACATCATGAGCATCGTAGACGGACTCCACGGAGTTACCATTCAGGGGACTTGTGCTACAGTATAATAGGGGCATTGAGAGGCGCCTAAGGGGGGAGTTTGCGGTGCAAATGTTCTTCTCCTTCGGACTGCTCATTGGATACCGCTCTTCCCAGACTTCTTCGCAGGGTGTATGTTAATGTCTCCCCACCCCCTTCTTTGAACATCAATGTCAATGTCTGGGAGTGTAAAGTCTTCCCTTAAATTGGGTTATCCACTAAATGAAGCCATTTCCACCATTACAACAATGTCCTTCCCGGCATCCTCCCTAGTTCCTACAACAACCCCAAACACACCCTCTACAGTGAGTCTCTTGCCGATGTTCCCCTCCATGATGGCAACATATGTACCCTCGATCTTACTAGATGATTTTTTTCTACTCAATGAAGAGGATTTCTGATTCTGCTGGTTGAGCAGATGATCCGAACCCATGACTGCATGCAGATCAGCGTCCGAAGCAACAGGTATACCAGCAGCAGGAAACTCCATTTTTGATGGATTCAAGGGAGTGTATAGGCTATATCTGAAAGAAACACGTTAGTGTTAGATTCCTTACCTTAGATTCCTTACCTTAGAATATCCCCAGGCGCCAGTCTGGATCCGAAAACTTTTGCGTAGCAGTACCCCTGCGCGTCGGTAGGCGTCGTCTGCAGGCGTCCCCTGCGGCTCCGCGTCCGTCGTTGGCGTCGTGATAACGTCGCTGGAGTATATAGATGCCGCCTCCGCGCGCTGACGTCAGTTCTTCTTTTTTCCGCGCCAGTAAGCGCAGATCCGAAGAGCAGTACTCCGGCTTTTTGACCAAGTTTGTTAACTTTCTATTCTCTTTTTGGTGCCTGGTAGGATGCCCGGTTTCAAGAATTGTGACGGTTGTGACCGCACGATGTCGGTCACGGACCATCACCGACTCTGTCTCCGGTGCCTGGGCCCCGACCACGACATGGACGCCTACGTCGACTGCCGGGCTCTCACTAACAAGGCTAGACGGGAGCGGTCCCGCAAGCTGCTTGAGCTCCGGGTGTCGGCCCGCGTCGGGAGCGGTCCCGGTCCGGCCGGAGGTCCAGGGAGCGGTCGCGGAGCCGCGCCGAGCGTTCCGGAAGTCGTCACCATTCGTCTGGCTCTTCAGGTAAGAAACACAAGAAGTCGGGGCGTCGTCATCGTACCCCCGACTCCCCCCACGCGGCCGGGGGTTCGGGTGACCCCAACCCCGCGGCTCCGCGAGAGTCGCCGGCGCGGCTTGCCCCATACCCTCCGGTCCCTGGGCACGGTGCGACGCCTGAGGAGATTGAGGCGTTCCTCATGGCCATGAGGGCGCTCAGTTCTCCGACGGGGCCTACGGCGCCTTCGGGCCCAGTGCTACCGTCTGAGGGCCCTAGCGGGTCGGGTGTCCCTGGCTCAACGCCATCGGGTGCTCCGGCCCCGGTGCCGCCGACGGCTCCGACCCCGGGGCCGCAAGGGCCTTCGGGGTCGACGCCGGCTGGCCTACCGGCCGGTCCGGCGCCGATTCCATCGGGGTTACCCCCGACGCCGTCCCCGCGCGGCGCCGGTTCTCCTGTGCCGGCGCCGGCTCCGGGCGGCGACGTCCCCATACCCTCCCCGAATCCGGACGCGGAGTCGGACCGACGTCGATCGACGCCGGGCTCGACGCCGATGGGGCCTGTGAACCCCGAGGAGCCGGTCTACATCGTTGACTCCGAATATGGAGATGATGAAGAGTACGGGGAAGGTTGGGAGGGGTCTGAGGACCCTCTGTCACGTGAGTGCCAGTATGACCCGGACTGGACAGGTGATTTGGGGGATGCCAGTGGTCTGGACGACTCTCCTAACCCTGGCTTTGTCTCTCCTCCTTCCGTGGCGTCGGAGGCGGGGGCTGCATATTCAGTGGTGCTGATGAGGGCTGCCAAGGCCTTACACCTTGAGCTCCCCGTCGCGGCCGTGAGGCCTAACATCCTCACTGAGGTCTTCAAACCGCAGTCATGCCCACAGGAGCCACTGCTGCCGTTTAACGAAGCCTTGTCAGACGTTCTGTTGGGCACGTGGTCCAGGCCTGCTTCAGGTTCGCCTGTTGATCGGAACGTGGCCAGACGCCACCGTCCTTGTCTGGACGACCCCAAATTCATGTCCACCCATCCCACCCCTGAGAGTCTGGTGATCCAGGCCTCGACCTCCCAGACCGCATTCCCGTCGGCCCCGCCCGACCGGGAATCTAAGAGGTATGACCAGTATGGCAAGAAGGTCTTCTCGTCCCTGAGTTTGGGACTGCGGTCTTGCAACACCGCTTGCCTCTTGGGCCGCTACACCCACTCTGTGTGGGATACGGTCGCGGAACTGCTGCCAGAATGCCCCATGGAGGTGAGGGCAAAACTCGGCAAGGCTGTGGCTGAGGGCCGAGACGCAGCTAAATATTCTATACAGTGTGGTCTTGATACGACCGACTCGCTAGGCAGAGCGATGTCCACGACGGTGGCGATTCGTCGCCACGCCTGGCTGAGATCCGCCAACTTTTCGGCAGATGTCCAGAATGCCTTGATGGACATGCCGTTCGATGGCGGTCGCCTGTTTGGTGACAAGGCGGACCACGCGCTGGAACGCTTCAAGGACTCCAGGGTCACGGCCAAGTCCTTGGGTCTCTCGACCCAGCGCCAGCAAACGGGTTCGTTTCGCTCCTTTCGTGGCCAAGGAAGGGGCGTCCCCACACGTGCTGCCAGCCACGCGCCGCAACAATCCTTTCAACGCGGTGGCGGCCGTGGAAACCGCCGTGGCGGCAGTCGGGGTCAACGGCGGGGTCAGGCCACACCTCCCCCCGCAGCATCTGCCTCCAAATCCTCCTAGTCCGTGCTTTCGGCCCCATGTGACGCCAGTGGGTGGCAGGGTTCGCCATGACCACGCTCACTGGCGCACAATAACATCGGACAGGTGGGTGCTGCAACTCGTCCGAAGGGGCTACTCCCTCCCCTTCGAGACCACTCCTCCAACCATGCCACCGCAGAACCACCGTGTGTCGGGGGACCACTTGACACTTCTGCAGGAGGAAGTTAGTGCCCTCTTGGCCAAGTGGGCCATCGAGCGCGTTCCTGGGCCAGAAGTAGGGCGTGGTTGCTATTCCCACTACTTTCTGGTACCCAAGAAGGACAAGGGGGGCCTACGTCCTATCTTGGATCTACGGAACGTCAACGGCTTCCTCCGGAAGGAGAAGTTCAAGATGTTGACATTTGCTCAGGTCTTGGCTGCTCTAGACCCACAAGACTGGATGGTAGCGTTGGACTTGCAGGATGCGTATTTTCACATCCCCGTCCTGCCGGCCCACCGGCGTTACCTGCGGTTCACGGTAGGCCAGGAGCACTTTCAGTTTATCGTGCTCCCCTTCGGCCTTACAAGCGCCCCACGGGTGTTCACAAAGGTGATGGCGGTGGTCGCAGCCCATCTGCGCAGGTTAGGGGTTTCAGTCTTCCCCTACCTAGACGACTGGTTGTTGAAGGCGGGCTCGCCCCAGACAGTCGTCCACCACCTTCAGATGACGGCAGACCTCTTGCACGACCTGGGGTTCTCCATCAATGTGCCGAAATCACACTTGTGTCCCTCTCAAAAGCTCCTTTTCATCGGAGCGGTTCTGGACTCGGCGCAGTTTCGGGTTTATCCTCCGGAACGGCGGGTCTGGTATATACAGGCTTTGATTCCCATCTTTCAGGCGCTATCCCGGGTTTCGGTCAGGTTGACGCTGCGGCTGCTGGGGCTGATGGCTTCCTGCATCCTTCTGGTGCATCACGCCCGGTGGCGGATGCGGGCTCTGCAGTGGGACCTGAAGTTTCAGTGGGCCCAGCATCAGGGCACCTTGTCCGACCACGTCTTGATCTCGGAGGGCACTGCGAGACAACTGCAGTGGTGGCTTACGGACCGCGATTGGGTCAGAGGCAGATCCCTCTCCCTTCCCCAACCGGAGCACGTTGTCGTGACGGACGCGTCCCTCCAGGGCTGGGGAGGCCACTTGGGAGAGGCGGAGATCAGAGGCATCTGGTCTCCGGCGGAGTCCCGGCTCCATATCAACCTGTTGGAGCTACGGGCGATTCGTCTAGCACTGAAGGCATTCCTCCCCTTTGTCAACGGGAGTGCAGTGCAGGTGTTCACAGACAACACCACCGCCATGTGGTACTGCAACAAACAGGGCGGGGTGGGGTCGTATACCCTTTGCCAGGAGGCTCTGCGCCTCTGGCAGTGGCTGGAACGTCAGGGCGTGACTTCGACGGTTCAACACCTGGCAGGTTCTCTGAACGCCAGGGCGGACGAACTCAGCCGTCGGTGCTCGATGGATCACGAATGGCGTCTGAACTCGGACGTGGCGCAAGGCCTCTTTCTGCAATGGGGAGAGCCTTGGGTCATCAGTTCTGCGCGTTGGAGTTTCCAAGACGGCACTCGCACGGCGACGCCTTTCGGCGCGAGTGGAGTTGCGGTCTGTTATACGCCTTTCCGCCTATACCACTTCTGCCCAGAGTGCTGAAGAAGATCAGGCGCGACCGGGCCCAAGTTATCCTTGTGGCTCCGGACTGGGCTCGAAGGTACTGGTATCCCGAGCTACTCAGCATGTCAGTCGGTCCCCCGATCCGCCTGCCCCTTCAGGAGGACCTTCTGTCGCAGCAGCAGGGGACGGTCCTCCACCCGAACCTGTCCAGTCTCCACCTCCATGCTTGGAGATTGAGCGGCGGCAGTTGAGGCCATTTGACTTGCCTCCTGAAGTCTGTGATGTAATTCTGGCAGCCAGGCGTCCCTCCACGAAGTCGGTATACGCCTGTCGGTGGAACAGATTTGTGGCATGGTGCACAGCAAAGGCTGTGGATCCTCTTTCTGCCCCTCTTTCCGAGGTTCTTCTGTTTCTTCTCCGTCTTGCCCAGCAGGGCTCTGCTCTGGGCACAATCAAGGGCTACCTTTCAGCCCTTTCAGCCTTTCTACGGCTTCCTGATCAGCCTTCTTTGTTCAAGTCCCCCATTGTAACGAGATTCTTGAAGGGCATCACACACATGTATCCACCTGTTCCGTTTGTGATGCCTCAGTGGGACTTGAACCTGGTTCTAACCTTTTTGATGTGTGCTCCCTTTGAGCCCCTTCATTCTTGTCCTCTCCGTCTCCTGACTTTAAAGACGGCTTTCCTGGTTGCCATTTATTTATTTATTTATTTATTTATTTTATTTATTTGATCAATTTTTAGAGCGCGCAAATACCTCAAGGGTGTCTCGGCGCTAAAGTTGCAGAACTTCCAATGGATCGGGGGGGGGTAATCAGGCTGAGAACAACCATGTTTTTAGTTGTTTCCTGAAGTTAAGGAGTGTGGGCGCAGTTTTAATGTGAAGGGGGAGCGTGTTCCACAGCCTGGCTGTAGCGACAGAAAAGCGTTTATCTCCCCACTTAGCTCTTCGTGTTCGAGGGACTCTGAATAGATTAGCTGTAGATGAACGTAAAGTTCTGAGGTGTTCAAGTGGCTGAAACGCTTGTTTTAGGAATAGAGGGCCTTGGTTGTGGATAGCTTTATATGCTATACATAGAGCCTTAAATTTAATTCTACTCCTCACTGGTAACCAATGCAGTTGTTTGATGTAAGGGGAGGTAGGTGCAAACTTAGGGATGGATAGCAGTGTCCTGGCTGCAACATTTTGCACCGTTTGCAGTCTATTAAGAACCCTCTGTTGTGCGTTCAGTAGGAGGGCATTGCAATAGTCTATTTTGGAGAAGACTAGTGTGCTGACTAAAGTTTTGCCTGCTGATGGAGGGAGATAAGGGATTAGTTT
Organism: Lissotriton vulgaris; assembly: GCF_964263255.1. Classification (NCBI taxonomy): domain Eukaryota; kingdom Metazoa; phylum Chordata; class Amphibia; order Caudata; family Salamandridae; genus Lissotriton; species Lissotriton vulgaris. Next base: position 1,948,038,014 of record NC_141693.1, read on the forward strand.
TTTTTATCTTTTTTAAAGTGTAAAAAGAAGAGGAAACCACTGCATTCGCATGATGCTGGAAGGACATCTTTGTATCAAAGATGACGCCTAGGTTTCGTACCTTGCTCACAGGTTCTGGAGGTTGTCCCATTTGAGCAGGCCACCATTGCGGAGACCATGTGGGTTGCAGCCTCCCGAATGTCATCACTTCTGTTTTATCAGAATTCAGTTTTAAGCAGTTGGATGACATCCAGGAGCTTATTGCATTCATTCCTTTTTGGAAATTGGCTGCTACAGAGGCGCCGTCATTATATACGGACAACACTAATTGTGTGTCGTCAGCATATGTAGTCAGTGAGATTCCGTGGGATTTTATGACCCTCGCCAAGTCCGACACATATATATTGAAAAGTGTCGGGCTTAGCGAGGATCCCTGCGGTACTCCACAGGGTAGGGAAAATGTCTGGGAGGTATAGTTGCCCATCTTCACTGTTTGTGGACGGTTGGATATAAATGAGGCAAGAAGATCTTTGGCCTTGTCCTTTATTCCTATGGCCGCGACACGGTCGATCAGAGTGACGTGATCGACCGTGTCGAATGCTGCGGAGAGATCTAGGAGTATCAGAATTGATGAGCCTCCATTGTCCATAGTGGACCTTATCTCATCCCTGCTTTTAGGAGCGAAGTCTCTGTTCCGTGGCCCTGTCGAAACCCAAACTGGGTGTCGTCCAGCAAGTTGTTATTATGTATGTAGGTTGACAACTGGATGTTCATGATTTTTTCAAAAATCTTAGCAGGGAACGGGAGACATGCGATGGGCCTGTAGCTAGCAGGAAGAAGGGGGTCTAGGGTAGGTTTTTTCAAAAGAGGTTTGATGGTAGCCTCCTTCCATACAGAAGGGTAAATGCCCGTTGTAAACATTGCATTGCAGATGGTGGATAGTGACGGTGCAATGGCTTCAGAGATAAGATTGCAAACGCCCGGAGGACAAGGATCAAAAGGTGATCCTGATTTGGTTTGGGCTATTAAGGATTGAACAAGTTCCTGCGTGGTGGCTTGAAAAAATGAAAAAACTGGGTCGGTTTCAGTGGTCTCTTGCCGAGTGATGGTAAGTGATGGATCGGGAGAGAAAGTATCACCTCTGCCAGGAGAGTGAGTGAGCTCCAGGCTCTTTCTGTCCAACCTCCTTTCCTGTCCATTCATCCTGACCAGGTGGTTCTCAGGACTAGACCTTCTTTCCTGCCCAAAGTAGTTTCTGCTTTTCACATCGGGCTTTCCATCACCCTCCCCTCCTTCTTCCCGCCTCCGCATCCCTCAAAGGATGAAGAGCGGCTCCATCGTCTGGACCCAAAACTTGCGCTTTCATTTTATATGGATCGCACGCGCCAGTTCCGGGTGGATGACCAACTGTTTGTTGGCTACGTGGGTGCGAAGAAGGGACGGGCGGTGTGTAAACGAACCATCTCTCGGTGGGTCGTTCTGTGCATCAAAGCGTGCTACTCTTTGGCTCGGAAGGAGCCTCCTGTTGGGCTGAGGGCCCATTCCACTCGGACCACGGCGGCTACTACTGCCCTGGGCCGGGGAGTCCCTTTGCAGGACATTTGCCAGGCGGCTACGTGGGCCTCGCTGCACACATTTGCGAGGCACTACTGCCTGGACAGTCAAGTCCGGAGGGATGGATTCTTTGGCCGTTCTGTCCTCCAGGACTTTCAGGTGTAGGAATGTATTGGTTCGCAGACCCACCACCGGGGTTGGTATTGCTGGGGTATCTATTCTAAGGTAAGGAATCTAACACTAACGTGTTTCTTTCAGATGAACAAGTTACTTACCTTCGGTAACGATATATCTGTAAGAAACATTAGTTAGTGTTAGATTCCTTACCGAACCCACCCATCCTCCCCGTTCTGCGAACTGATACCTAGGGTTAAGGACATCCCTTTCAGGGCCCTAGTTTCAAATGGCACCAGTGTTGGTTCTCTCATGGCTCTGCGTTTTCTGGCGCGGAAAAGCTGTGTACAAAGAACTGACGTCAGCGCGGGGAGGCGGCGTCTATATACTCCAGCGACGTCATCACGGCGCACGACGCCGACGACGGACGCGGAGCCGCAGGGGACGCCTGCAGACGACGCCTAACGACGCGTAGGGGTACTGCTACGCAAAAGTTTCCGGATCCAGACTGACGCCTGGCGATATTCTAAGGTAAGGAATCTAAGGTAAGGAATCTAACACTAACTAATGTTTCTTACAGATATATCGTTACCGAAGGTAAGTAACTTGTTCGTTGTGACTGTTGAAACCATTGGATTGGATCGTTACCACAAGGGCCAGGAACCAAGTTTGTCCTTGAAGATATATCTGGTAAAGAGCTAATTGGTTCATCTTCCGTGCCTGATCTTATCTGGCCCTTTGCCCCTTCTTGGGACATTATTTTCAAACTCCCCGTGGAACCATAAGGGTTTCCCTGAACTTCCCCTGTAGACAGGGGGGGGGCGATGTTACTGAGGCAAACTTGGAATGCATGCGATCTTGTCCCAATATTGCCTCTGCAGGAACAGTCAGGGGAGCTTTCCGAAAGAAACCTGTGATAGTAGATTGAGATTTATAGCAAAGATGTTGTAAATTTTTTGTTCCACTATAAGATCTCCTCAATTTCCTTATACAGCTAGGAGATGAGGTAAGTACGCGACTGGAGCGTAAGTTTTTTTGAAGTCATCTTGCGCGTAGTATAGAGATTTACGCCTCTCACCCACTACCACCACCTCGACTGCTGAGATGCTCTTAATATATACAGTACGGTTCGTACTTCACCTGGGGTTGCAAGGGTTGCTTGCGGGGCTTAACTGGTGCCTGATACCCAAACCAAATCAAAACCGGCACTGGGGCTGAGGCTTTAGCTTAGAGTGAGACCGCAGTGCTCTAAGTGGTGGGGGCTCCGTCCCCTGCAGCTCTGCACTTGGTGAATCGGGAAGACAGTGACTCCGCTCCTAGCAGGGACGGCTATAGCCCCCTCACAGCCTCCTGCAATTCCCAAGACTCCACGCTTCAGCCGCTATGTGCAGCCTCTATGTAATAGTCCTGCTACAATTTGTGGCATCTGCGGCTTACCGCAACACTGCTGCAGGACAACTCCTACGCCACTCCTGCTGTAATCCTTGACTTTCGCTGCAGCTGTAGCACTGTAGCACCTGGTGCGGCTTGCGGTTTCTCGCGTTCACAGTTCCGCAGTTCACCTGGGCTCTCACTGCCGCCACCGCTTCTACTGCCAATGCTGCTATGGGGCCGGAGTCCAGGGCCTGGGGGGCAGCCAGGAACTCTGGCACTGGGCACTCGTTTCTTGTTTAACTGCCACAATATACGCCACAGTGTTTACTTTTCTTATGTAGACTATTGGATGGGAACCTTTTTCTGGGGACTCAAAGTTCAGGCTCGGGCTCGCCGGTCCGTGCTCAAATGCCACGGTACCGTAGAGTTTTACAGGGATCGTCAAAGTGACAGTGCCGACCCCCTTTCTGGCTGCCACTGGCCCCACTAGCCTCATGCACCTTATACCTTGCTCGCTCCTGTGGAGTCTAGACCGGCGATACCTCACCTTACCTCAGGGGCTCACCTCTGGGGCCGCCGTAGCCAGCGCGGCAGGGAGCAAGGCAGGGAGCGGGTGTGGTGGCTGTCGTAATTTCTCTGCGATTTCCGCAATTACACCCGCGGCTTCACCCGAGTCTCGGCGGTCACGAATCACGAGTCGCAGATTTTAGGCCTCAGAACACCCGCTGCCGTCCGCATACACAGTCGGAGCACACGGGGCAGGAGAGCACAGCTTCACTCAGCTTCGAACTGCTTCGCCTCACCACTCCTCGCCTCCAGACTCTACCAAATTTTAGGAGTTCTGTCGTGTGATTAGATAGTAATCAAGTAGTCCAACAAATGCAAGTTTGTATACTACCGCTGATTAAGCATGGGCTAAAAATTTGTTCCGCTCGCGGAATTTGTGGATTTTCTTCGATTTTGCGATCTGCGAATCTCGCGAAATCGCGTAAAATCAGCGGGGAAGAAAGTTGAAGCAAATTTTTTGTAACCTTTTACAAAAGGGTTACAAAGAAATTACCTTCAACTTGGGCACCTGCTGCTGTAAGCCTGTAAGTGCTTCCTGGCGCCTCGTTGCCTACTTGTAACTATTCTCTGACCCTGCTCTGAACCTTGAAGCAGGATCAGAGAATAGTTACAAGTAGGCAATGAGGCGCCTGTCACGAAAATTAAACCTCAACAGGAAGCACTGACAGATATAAAAACAAGCATTTGCAATGCAATAGGTCTCGCATTAGGAAAATTTGAGCTATTGGTCTTGTAAATGACAATTTTTTTTATTTGTGTTGGTTTTGAAAATGGCTAAATTAATGGCTTTGTCATTTACAATGCCAATAGTTATAACTTTTGCAAATGTGACACCTATAGGGTTTGTAATGCAACATGTTTTGTATTTACGTGACTTAAATGTATTGATATTACAAATTACACTGGCTTTTAAGTTTTTTAAAATAATTAATACTTAAATAAAAGTGATTTAAATTTATAATGGCAGTAGCTTAAACTTATGTAAATAACTTGTGTGAAGATTATGTTCAGTGTATGTTATTGTGACGAAAATCCAAGAACAGAAGTGAAATACTAACCTCTTTTTGTGACATTTGTAATAAAGCTTGAAACATTGAGAGAACATATTTGAACCAGTTGTTGAATGGTTGCGCAGATTGGTGCTGTGGTGGTGCTGCGGTGATGCTGAGTTGTGCTGCGGTGATGCTGAGTGGTGCTGCGGTGATGCTGAGTGGTGCTGTGGTGATGCTGAGTGGTGCTGTGGTGATGCTGAGTGGTGCTGTGGTGATGCTGAGTGGTGATGCTGAGTGGTGCTGTGGTGATGCTGAGTGGTGCTGTGGTGATGCTGAGTGGTGCTGTGGTGATGCTGAGTGGTGCTGTGGTGATGCCGAGTGGTGCTGTGGTGATGCCGAGTGGTGCTGTGGTGATGCAGAGTGGTGCTGTGGTGATGCTGAATGGTGCTGTGGTGATGCTGAGTGGTGCTGTGGTGGTGCTGTGGTGATGCTGAGTGGTGCTGGGATGGTGCTGAGTGATACTGGGACGGTGCTGAGTGATACTGGGACGGTGCTGAGTGATACTGGGATGGTGCTGAGTGATACTGGGTTGGTGCTGAGTGATACTGGGTTGGTGCTGAGTGATACTGGGTTGGGGCTGAGTGATACTGGGATGGTGCTGAGTGATACTGGGATGGTGCTGAGTGATACTGGGATGGTGCTGAGTGATACTGGAATGGTTATGAGTGATGGTGGGGTGGTGCTGAGTGATGCTGTGGTGGTGCTGAGTGATGCTGAGTGATGCTGTGGTGACGCTGAGTGGTGCTGTGGTGGCGCTGAGTGGTGCTGTTGTGGTGGTGATGTGGTGGTGCTGAGTGGTGATGTGGTGGTGCTGAGTGGTGATGTGGTGGTGCTGAGCGGTGATGTGGTGGTGCTGAGCGGTGATGTGGTGGTGCTGAGTGGTGATGTGGTGGTGCTGAGTGGTGATGTGGTGGTGCTGAGTGGTGATGCTGTGTGATGCTGTGGTGGTGCTGTGTGATGCTGTGGTGGTGCTGAGCGATGCTGTGGTGGTGCTGAGCGATGCTGTGGTGGTGCTGAGCGATGCTGTGGTGGCGCTGAGTGTTGCTGTGGTGGCGCTGAGTGTTGCTGTGGTGGCGCTGAGTGATGCTGTGGTGGCGCTGAGTGATGCTGTGGTGGCGCTGAGTGATGCTGTGGTGGCGCTGAGTGATGCTGTGGTGGCGCTGAGTGATGCTGTGGTGGCGCTGAGTGATGCTGTGGTGGCGCTGAGTGATGCTGTGGTGGCGCTGAGTGATGCTGTGGTGGCGCTGAGTGATGCTGTGGTGGCGCTGAGTGATGCTGTGGTGGTGCTGAGTGATGCTGTGGTGGTGCTGAGGGATAGTGTGGTGGTGCTGAGGGACAGTGTGGTGGTGCTGAGTGACAGTGTGGTGGTGCTGAGTGATGCTGGGGTAGCGCTGAGTGATGATGTGATGCAGAGGGCAGAAAGGCACAAAAAGCAGTCTAACAAAGGGCAGAAGGGCAGAAAAACAAGGGAAAAACGAGTAACAGAGGGAAGAAGGGCACAAAAAACGAGTCTAACTGAGGGCAGAAATACAAGGGGAAAATGAGTCTAACAGAGGGCAGAAGGGCACAAAAAACGAGGGGCAGAATGAATCCCGCCCTGCGTGTTTGTGAACGAAGATGCCACCGTTTTGTGCAATACCTCTACTCAACTGGAGTACTTTCTACTGTCTAATCAGTAAGTGCTCCCTCGTTGCTGGAGCTGCGTCGCGAGCGCGACGCAGCTCCAGCAATGCTCTGGGGGCCCCTATCTCCCCAATGCTGCGTCAAGCCTTGCGCCTGCTTCAAGCAGGCGCAGGGTTTTGACGCAGCATTGGCCTAAAAGTGACTTGAGTGAAATCTTGTAGATTTCACTCAGCCACTTTTAGGAGGCGTTCCTGCGCAGGAACGCCCTCCCCTGCGCCGGAACGCATCCTGATGGCGCAGGGCTTTACAACGTGACGCATCTCTCAGCATTGCTGGACGCAGCTCCAGCAATGCTCTGGGGGGGCCCTATCTCCCCAATGCTGCGTCAAGCCTTGCGCCTGGTTCAAGATTTCACTCAGCCACTTTTAGGAGGCGTTTCTGCGCAGGAACACCCTCCCCTTCGCCAGAACGCCTCCTGATGGCGCAGGGCTTTACAACGTGATGCATCTCTCAGATGCGTTACGTTGTTAATACCCAGCATTATGGCGCATCTTTTGTGCTGCCGCTGCATCACAAAAGTGATGCAAAAGAGACGCAAGCGGCTTGTAAATCTGCCCCATAGTGCTTTTACTACACTGTAGCTACGTAAAGGGCCAGAAGATGTGTCTCCAGTGACCATGTGTGCCTGTGCCTGTGTTACAGGCACACAGGGTCACTGGAGACACGTCTTCTGGCCCTTTACGCAGCTGCAGTGTAGTAAAAGCACTATACATTTACCCAATGAGGGAGCACTTACTGGATTAGCCAGTAGAAAGTACTCCAGGGCAAATTCCACGATTTTTGTGGGAAAATTTGCGAATTCGCTGGGTTTTTTTGCGATTTCGCAGGGAAATCCGCAAATTCGTGGAACGCGAATCCGCAAATTTTGCCCATGCTTACCGCTGATCTACCAATGTAGGAAAGTGGCTCTATATATACTGGACCAAAGTAAGGTACAGTGTCTACAGTGTCCCCAGAGGTTTGGCAGAGGCTATAGTTAGATATAACCTTACTCTCTAAAGTGGTAGCTTGGTCGAGAAGTAAGGCAGTAGCAGAGGACCGTGTAAAGCATTTTTTGTACACAATCGGTCAGCAAATGGTCTCTCACACTCAATAACTGAACTCTAGGTCAATTGTTTTGTATCAAAAGATATAGTTTTATTTTAGAACCAACAAGGTATCAAAATATTTAGTTACTTTAGTTTAAATACTTTTCAAATAGGCAATAGACTTTGTAAGTACAATAGTTACTGGGGTTGCACTAGGCAACACAATTCTAAACACAATTTAACATTGAGTTCAATGGGCTATTCTACATAAATGCTTTTGACTACTTTCAGGATTACTTTTCTAACCACAAAACTGGCTCCTGGATTCAGTCTCGGGACCTACGCTGTAAACAGTTAAGTAAAAGTGTTTTGGTTACAGTTGTAATTTTTAAAGAATATAAATGTATTTTCAAAGTTGATACTTTGAAACTTTTCAGTGAAAAACTAGCAATGGTTTCCTATGGAAGAAAATGCAGGTAACTGGTAAGTACAGCTAGGATTACTTTTGCGGTTCAGTACTGAGCTAGAAAGTACAGCACTGCCTTCTCCCCTGATCACAGGTGAGCATTTCGGGAATAGTTATTCAGCTGATTTTAGAGGAATAGTTCAAAGTTTCAAAACTCCACACTTAAAAGAAATTTCAGTGAAAACCAGTCCATGTTACCCTATGGAAGGAAAGTGAGTTATCGGCTTTCAAGTGAGTACTCGACTGGTGAAGTTAAGGTTCTGGGCATAGACTCAGGCATCTCCCAGGGTCGGAAAGGTACAGTTGTTACACCCTCAGCGGCACTGGGGCAGCCGGGTGCAGAGAGAGTTGGCCCAATGTTATCCAATGGAGGGTAGGGGGACTTTGGTTGGTGGCTGCAAGCAGGCAGGCGCGGCTGTGGGAGCTGAGCTCGTGGTCACTTTCTCAGGGCAAGTGGGGAAGTAGAGTAGGGTAGTAGTTGCACTTCCAGCAGCACTCGGGCGGCTGAGTCGCGGTTGGAGGGTTCCCTGCTTCTGAGGCTGCAGGTATTGTCTGGGTCGTCGAGGAGGGTCTTTGGGCACTGGACTTGGGTCCCAGTCGCCGTGGGGACGTCCTCGTGGTCTTGGATCACTCGGGCACGGGTCGGGCTCGGCGGGTGCAGAGTGGGCTGGATTCACGGCTCCTGGCTAGCACCAGGGGTATTGCTGGTGAAGCAGAGCTTCTGCTTATGGGAGTCCAAGTCGTTGAGAGGGTCAAGCCGGCAGGTCCTCCAGGGTTTCCAAGGTTCCTGTCGCAGGAATCGCCGGGATTTGGCAAGGGTAGGTTCCAGGATCGACAGGCCGGTAGGGCCGGGGCCAAGGCAGATGGTGTTGTTCTATTGTTAGCAGCTGCACTGCGGGTCTAATTCTTGATCTTCTTTCTTGTTTTCTTATCGAGTTCTGAGGAAGGAAGATTCGGGGTGCCCCTAAATACTACATTTAGGGGTGTTACAGGTAGGGCAGGGACCAATGGGTCCCTGCCCTGGGGTGAGTACACCCCATAGCCTGCTTCTCTCTTGTGGGAGGGCTACAGGAGCCTAGCTGTGATTGGGCAGGGCTCCCCATCTTCAAGATGGCCGGAGCCTGGAGTCGTGCTTCACCTCGCCTCTCCCACCTGCGGTGTGGGGTTGGCATAGGCTGGCACACCCCCTTTCCTCACTTCCGGTTTCCTGCTGTTCTTCCCACCAGAGTGGGGGTCAAAACTGGTGGGGGCCAGTTGCTGGGTACAGCAAATGGTCTGGAGAAGCTCACAAGGGCTGTATGCCTTTGAAGCTTCTCCTGCCCATCCTGGGGGAGGAGACCTGGCACCTCTTCCCAGGATGTGCACTGTTCCAGGCCCCCAAGAGAGACTGGCTCTCGACCCATGGGTCCAGAAACATGTCTGGTGGTGGCAGCTTCGGCAGCCACCCAGTCAGAACATGGATTGTAGGTTAGGTTTCAGGGGGCATCTCTAAGATGCCCTCTGTAGTACATTTCACCTTGAATCTCACACTGGCATCAGTGCCGGTTTAATGTGCTGAGAAGTTTGATATCAAACTTCAGTCTTCAGTGACGCTATCCTGGTGCTGCGGAGTTCGTAATGACGACCTCCCAGCACCATATACTCTTAAATGGCAGCACTGCACTTACAGTGCCCAGAAATGGCTCTGATTACTTTAGGGGCACAGGGCCCATGCACCTGTGCCCTCACCACTTGCATAGGGCACCCAGCTAGAGGGGTGACTGAGGTATGCCAGGGCAGTGGGTTTTGTGGGCATGGCACACAGGAATGTGTGCCATGTAGACTCTTTGTTTAGTTCTGCACTTAGACACTCAGCCTGCAAAGGCATAGTGTGGGTGTCAGGGTACAGGGCCCCTAAGGGTGGCACAATAAGTGCTGCAGCCCTTAGGGGTCTTCTCTGGTCACAATGCCCTGGGTACCTAGGGTACCATTTACCAGGGGCTGACATGTGGCCAGAGATGCCAATTGGGTTTCAGCTTCAATACAGTTTTAGGGAAGGAACACAGGCCCTGGGCACCTGATTGACAGGAGCCCAGGGCACACTCAGTCAAAGCACATCAGCAATTCAGCAAAAAAGGGGGGCATACCAATGCAGGTAAGATGGCATTTTCTCACACATAGGGCTCAGAACTCACGTTCACAGGTTTAGCTTGTTACTGCGCTCTTTTGCTTGGCTTTATTGCCCTTAGAGGTGTTCCCCTGTGTTTGGGGTGTGCGTACTCCATATGGTGTACTTTCTATGCTATTGTATAGCTTTGCTTGCCTCAAAAGGGCCTGGGGAACCTGTATGCTCCATGCACTCTTGGTGGCCTCTTATACGGTGTTCTCTGTGTTCTTTCAAGTTCCCCTCTTCTACTTGGCTCATGCCTGCCCTTACCGTGCTGGGTTTGATCCAGTATGGACATGTTCCATGCTCCTGGCTACTTCATGTCTCTACAGATTTCGATGTCATGCATGTCTGTATACATGCCGGTTGCCATGTGTTGGAACCTGGGATGTCAGGTCACCTAGGGTAGCCTGGCCTAGGGCAAGACATGCATTTCAGAGGCACAAGTGTGAAGGTTGCAAACCACCCAGCAGTAAATCCACGCAATAACACTTAAAAAGGACACTACACCAATTTGTTATGAAAATATGTACTGGTTTATAAAAAAATAATATACTCTGCTCTTTGGTTTCAAAATTTACAACTTAGGCATTTCAGTTTGTCTTTGAAGCATTAACTATACTTTTAAGTTCTAAAACATATTATCAATCAGCATTTGCAGTACATTACATTTGGTCAGACCTCTTAACCAAAACTGGCAGGTAACACTTATACTCCAATAAATCAGTTATGCATTTACTGTGCTCTGCTTTACTCCTCAGCAACTTCTCTTCACAGCATTACTTTAGAAGAGAAGATCAGCACTTTCAGATTTGCTAAGTTAACTCAATAATCAACAACAATAGTGCATTTTATCAGACTCCAGCATTAGTTAGAAAAGGTTACTACTAAGTACACTATACTTGTCTCCCACAGCACCTACAACCCCCTCTTCCTAGTACACAGTCACTGAGGGTTTCCTCAAGATACTCCCCACTTTATGTAACACAGCTGTGGAAATTACCAGTGTCTGGGTTATTCTCTGATAACCTATAGCGTCACTCTCCCCCTACAGAACACCTCCTTACTTGTGCCAGAATAGGCGGTGGTAGTCTTGTTGCGCCAAAGGATGAGGGAAATCACTGGGCAGGACAAAAGGGAGCCTCACGCTACCAAGATTCCTCAGCCTCTGGGGCCCCTCAGCTCTCCTCTGCGTGGCGCCAAAACCAGAGTAACAGTTACCGCCGAGTCTCCTCAGCCGCTTTTGGGCTGCACAGATCTCCCCTCCCGCTCACTTCAGCCTCACTGTGGGCCGCTCGAGCAGGGGAGAGAAGTTCCCTTTTTCTACCATCGCCGGGGGACTCCTGGCGCTCCTCCTCAGTTCTTCCTCGCTCTGACAAGGGACGCGCTATGCTTCTGGGCATGCGCGAGGCGCTCACACTGCACCGCCTCTCACCTCGCTTCCAGACCCGCCTCCGCTCCCGCCTTCCGCCGCGCTGGCTCCGCTGGCGAGACGCTGCTTCTTCCGGGCCTGCTCGGTCCTAGGCCCCTCCTGCACAAAGGAGTGGGATCGCTTGGGGCATGCGCGGTAGCGCTCAGTGAACTTCAAACCTTGAGCATATTCACCACGACGCGGCCGGTGCCCCCGGGGTCCTGCAGACGGCGAGATCAGCGCCGCCTCATGAAAACCGGCACCCTTCACCTTCAAATCGCCTCTTCAGCCACAACTCGGTGCCGATCCCCACGCTGTCACAGGGGCAGGACAGCCCGATCTCTCCTGGCCACTGCTCCCTCAGCGCCCGCTGCTCCTCTCAGTTGGCGCTCAACCACTGAACCAGGGCAGCTCACCAGGCGCTGGCTTCACTCCACAGCAGGTGAGAGATGACACTCTGTGGGGTGATTAAGCTAGGGGACAGTCGCTTTAACCAGGGCAGGATTTTATGGAGGACTGAATAAAAGGCTGGGGGGCCACAAGGATTAGCCCTCCTCCGTTTGAGGGAATTTCAGCAGAAGTCTTTTCACTGGGCAGAGGACTGCACCCCACCGTGCTGTAGTCTCCTTCTCCTGTCCACCTCCCTATTCTTTCAGTCCAGGGATTAGTCAGGCGCCCAGGGTCTCCCTTAATCATCCACAGCGGGGACAAGACAAGGATCCCAAAGGAGGAGTAGAGAAGTGGATTAATTAGGCTGCTTCCCAGTCCAGGAGATCAACCCTTTCACTAGCCTCCCCCCACCTTCCAAGATAGCCTGTCCTCCAGCTGACTCTCTCAGGTAGACAAAATGGCTGCCCAGCATTCCGCCTTATATAGGCTGACCCTCAGTGGTCCAGAAGGGACCAGAAGGTTCTGGAACGCCCTATACTAGTCTACGGGCAAGTTCTGGGTTTGGCAGTTAGGGCAGTTGGTAGCCACCATTTTGTGGTTCCAACTTTTCCTGTCAGAACAGGCCTCTGGGCCTGAGGTGAAAAACTATGAGGGGAACAAGAACACCTATCCCCTTAACCAACACCTAGAAAAAGTTAGTGGACACAAAAATTATTAAGGGTATGAGGGGCAAAAAGGGGACAAAATAAATAATAAATTGGAGGGGCTACGCAAAAAGCCAGACAGGTCTAACACCATGGCTTTCCCTTTCTTGGGTCGCCACCTCCTTTCGAGGTTGCAAGGCCTGAACCTGTGTACCCATGTGTGGGGGGAGCCTTTGAGTCGTTGCAACTTACCTATAAAGTTTATCCTTTCTTCCACTTACTAGGGTGGTTTCCCAGTTTTGCGACTGCTCTTTAGTGTTCAGACTCTGTACTTATCTTACCTTCCTCTAGTTGGAGGGTTTGGTCTCTGATTCAGAGACTATTTCCCACTACACTATTGTACGTGGTGCTTTTGTACCTCTCTTGCCCTGTCCTTCTGATGTGCCTCTTCACTGGGTGTCCTCCTACTGTTTGTTATATCAGCTATGCCTACAGGGCAGCCCTTCTGATGGCAGTTGTCCTTGGCCTACTCCTTACATGTCTGTATTCGTGGGTTCATTCTTCTTTCGACCTTCATGCTGCACGATCGGGCAGTCTTATGCTTTCTTTAGCCATGCCACCTTAAGGTCTCTGCAACCGGTTGCCTGCTGCTGTGATGGTAGTGGCCTGCTTCAGCAGTGTTTACATTGCTGTTTTTCACCCCTGTTCTCCCCTTTGGGACTGGGTGTGCACTTCGCGTGTTTCTTGTACCTGTCTGTTGTACTCAAGCATTACTCAGTTTCTACCTCTTGCCCTTTAGTTCTTGGCAGAAGCTCTTCCAGCATTCCTTCCATAGGTTGCTCTGGTAGGCTCTGGTAGCATATCTTCATGTGGTCGCATTTCTCATGTTCTCTCGTCCTTTGGTCGGGGTCCATATAGTGCACCGCTTTCCTCTCTCTCTTCCTTTGTTCTGGTATATGGCTGTTTCTACCTGTCATTTTTATGCCAGTATGGTCTGGTGCGATTCTGGAATTTTTGGGATGTCTTGCATCATGTTATCTCTGGTCTTCCGCGCTGCTTGGGGTGCTGTCTGGCTGTTCTGCCACAGCTACTCATTGTCTGTCACCAAGTTGCCGGCTCAGATGATTGACGCTTTCTGTTGTCCGGTCGCCAACCCACCTCCCTCCTGGGGTTTGGCGTTAAGGAATCTGTGGCTAGATGTCTCTGGCAGATGTACGAGTTACTTACCTTCTGTAACGATGTATCTGGTAGAGACGATGTCTAGCCTCAGATTCCTTAACGCCCATCCAGCCTCCCCTTTCTGCGAGGACATTGCAGAGTGGTGTTCTCCACTGTCCTCTTTTAGGTACCATTGGTTTTCTCTTTGGAGTTCACATTGTTGCTTCCCTTTCTGCATTTCCATGTACAGCTAATTCCCTCTAGGGACTTCTTCATGTAATATGGTGCCTTCTTGATTCACCTACACTAGGAGACTCCTTTTCCTCTCCTCTTGCCTTCCCTTCCTTCCGCCTTCTCTGTTGACTCAGGGTCCTGGGTTCTTCTTAGTCGTCCTCTTTGGGGATCAGTTGTGATCTGTTTCACACCTCCATTACTGATGGGGAAGTGCCAGACTTTCCTGCCTTTATGCAGTAGACTGTTCCTTATGTGCTTTATTTTTGTTGGACGGCACAATTCTGTCTGTTTACTTTGGGAGGGGTCTTCACTTCACTTGCGGGACTTTTCTCACTGCTTCCACTTCTATGAAGACAGTGTCTATTTCTGTCTTCTATAATGGTGTCTTGCACCATTCTCTTTCTTTATTCACAGATTTTTCATCCATTGGACACTTTTCTCATACTTTCACAGTTTTGGTTGGTGGCTCTGCGTTGTGCCGCGGAAAAGCTTCTCAGAAGAAAATGGACGTCAGCGCGCCGGGAGGGAATTATAAGACCTCGCTGACGTCACATACGTGGACGACTTCAGGGTGGGGTCGTGTGGCGCCGTCCCCCTGTGCGCAGAGGTGCTGCTGCAAAAGAAACTCCAGATCCAGTCTGGCGCCTTGTGATATTCTAAGTTAAGGAATCTGCGGCTAGACGACGTCTCTGCCAGAAACATGGTATACGAAGGTACTGGTGCAGTGCTGTCATACCCACCCTCCGCAGACTTAACTTTGTTTGTTCTATCATTGGCCTGACCTGGTAGTGGCGCAGTGTCGCTGTTAAGGGTTATCTGTCAGCCTTTTCAACCTTTTTTTGCTTACCTGATCTAACCTCTCTTTTTAAATTGATGATGGTGAATTTTTATCAAAGGTTTCATTTGCATTGTTCCCTTAATTCAATTGTGATGCCACAATTCTACATGAACTGAATTTAGTGATGACATTTCTTACATGTTCACCTTTTGAACCTATGCTCAGCTGTCCACTGCGACGACTGGCACTCAATTTCTTTTCCTGATTTCCATGACCTCTGCATACTACATGAGAACTGTAGGCACTCTGTGCAACAGTTATTGCCCACCTTCTAGATAAGCTAGTGTTGAGGACCCAGACAGCCTTCTTACCTATTTGTGATCCCTTTTCATGTCAAACTATCTAGCACTCTACCAAAGTTAGTTTTTTTTTTTTCTGACTCCACCTCACCCTTCATAAGAGGAGAGTCTACATTCTCCAGTATTGGGGTGTCTTTCATAGATTCACATGCCTGAATCATTCCCTGTCGTCGGAGTGGGAGTCCTACGGTACATAAAAAAGCAATACTATGCAAATTATAACCAATAAACCTTAGTAATAAACAACCATGAAGTAATGTAGCCCTAAGCTACAAGAGTAAAAACTTCCACACTCATGACTATCATAGTCATTTTGTATAGTCCAAACTGCAGCCAATCAAGCGACAGTACCCACCAGAATGTTCTCCCCAGAGGCTCAGGCTCTCGGATTTTCTACCGCACGTCATGTGAAGGGAGATTTCCCTGAGCTCTGCTCAGTATTTCACTCTTTTGGCTGGTTTTCACCTACCTTTAGAATGTCATCTTCTAAAAAATCTCTCTTCAGGCCTTGTGAATCTTGTGGGAAGCTCCGGCTTTTTTCAGAAGATCCCCACAAGAAGTGCATCTACTGCCTGTATGAGGTGAGGGATTGTAAGATCTGCAGGACCTTCCCTCAGTAGACCCTCAGAGACAGGGAAGGTCGCCTTTTTCTGGGGCTACAGAAGATCAAGACAACCCCTTATCTGAGGTGGGAAGTGTGGCCTCAGGGTCATCTATATCCTCTAGGAAGAGGATGGCTGAGGAAGATGTATCTTCTCCTGGGGCAAGGGTGTTGAGAAAAGCAAAATCCACTAAGGGTTCTAGCTTGTTTCCTCAAAAAAGGCTTCTCCACCTTCAAAATCTAGACCTGTTACGCCCCCGAAAAAGTTTGGAAAGTCTCTGGCTTCAAAAAGACTTCCTGAAAAAGTTTTACCTCAAAGTGGCTCCGTCGTCAGCGATTATCATAGTCGATGCTACTTCAATGTCGACAGTCACCTTTTCGTCGCAGAGGCCTAAAATGATAATGTCGTCGGCCTCTTCTCCGTCGACGCTGGTCTCTGTGACAGTTCGACACATCTCATCGACAAATGCAGTCTATCGTCGATGATTCAATGTCAGCGACGAAGGGTAAGAAGATCCCGTTGACGGGTACATCGTCGACGAAGGCCACCCTGTCGACTGATTCCTCGTCAGCGAAGATCAACTTCTCGTCGGCGGCCACATCGATGATGAATATTACCTCGTCGAAAGCATCGTCAACGAAAATTGCCTCGTCGTCAAGCATAGTGGACGGCGATTGCCCCGAATGTCTTGTCGGCGGTCACTATCCTCACACCATCTCCATTGACGGAACAACCGTCGGCGCCTCTACTATAGTCTATAAGGAATTACAAGTATGGTCTGCCATACCGTCTATGATCTCCTTTACTTAGCCATCTGCGGCAGCTTCTTTGTTAGAAAGACGGGGTTCTTCATTAACGGCTGAACTCTGAAGATGGCGAGGAGCAATCAGATGTGGATGACAGGTTCCGCACTGCTAGGAGTCCATGTGAGCTGCTCATCAAATATCAGGAAGAGGAGCAGTTCCTTAAACATCAGGCGCCTGCGGCGGTGCCTACAGCACAGATGCTGTTAGCTCTCCTCAACAACTTAGTATTTGTTGGATGACTACTATCATCGGTTTCCTCCATCTGAATCGGCTGAGTTGCTTCCTTCGACGCCCATGCCTCAAGTCTCTGTATCGACGTTCAGATCCCCAAGACAACCTTTTTCAGCACCAGTATCCACAGTACGATCTGCAGGACCACCTTCTCCGGCATAATCTCACCATTCCCAGGAGGCTATCAACACTGATGAGGACATGGCAGAAGGAGAGGTTGATGGCAAGTCTGTACTATCGGAGTGAGATCAATATCAAATACAAACTCCATCACCATCTGCTCCACCTGCTGCAGACTCTCCGCCTGTAGATATTGGAGGTTTCCATCTCATAATGGAAAGAGCTACAAAGAGGTTTCTAATTCCCATGGAGATGAAAAAGGACAACTGTTTCCTTTATGATTTTAAAGAACAGCCGCAGAAGTAGGTGAGAGCCATTCCCATCATAGACTTCATCTGGAAAGAGGGGCTGAAGATCATGTCAACGCCCAATTCTCTCCCTGCAGTCTTGCCTCGCTTGGACAAAAAGAATTAGGCACCAAATACCTCACCTGCATGCCTTATAGGACACTCTAAAACTGATTCAGTCGTCACCCAAGCAGCTCAGAGACGGGCCAGGAATCCCTCTTCAATGGTAACTGCTGTACCAGACAGGGATGGCAGGCATCTGGATTCCATTGGCAAGAAGGTCTCCACTATGGCGGCAACCACGGTTCGTGCTGCAAACTCCCTAGCAATATTAGGGAGATACGACACGCAAATGTGGTCGACATCTCTCCATATATTGAAATGCTACCAGAGCCTGAAAGATCCAAAGCTAGGAAAATCTTGCACAAAGGGGAGTGTACTTCTGCGGAAATAATCGACACAGCATTAGATGTGGCATCTACAGGTTTCAGGCAGTTAGCGGGCGCAGCAGTGCTAACAAGGCAGGATTGGCTGAAGTCAACATCCTTTCGCCAAGAGGTCCAAGCTAAAATCATCAACATGCTGTATGATCGGGAGTTTATCTTTGGCCAGCATGTCGACGAGGCCCTGCAGGCAATAAAAAATGACATAGAACCGGCAAGATCACTGGGTAGCCTTCAGGTTCGTAAGTCGTCCTTTCGTGGTGCCAAAGTACGTGGGTCCTTCTCCAATAGAGGGGGCTACAATTAGCAAAAATCGTACCAAGCCTCTCAAAGTAACCAGAGGTATCAACCATACAAACAACAGACGTACTTACAGCGACGTAACAACTACTCGCAATCCAAGAGGAGGTCCTCCTATAGTGGGCGGGATTCCTCCAAGAAACAATTAGATATGCCACCTGCCACCATCTCTGCCCGTTCCCCAGTCAAAAGTTGGAGGAAAAATATCCCATTTCTACTCGAACTGGTCCAAGATTACTACAGACAAGTGGGTCCTAGATATAGTGGCCAGAGGCCACACTTTGGAATTCATCAAAAACCCTCCAAATTCTCCTCCCAAGGGCCCACCTCCTGCTCATCTCAAGGAGCTGTTCTCCCAAATAGATTTAATGGTTTGGAAAGGAGCAATCGAAAAGGTCCCTCAATTGCAAAGAGGGGCGGGATTCTACTCAAGATTCTTCCTCATACGCAAGAAGACAGGGGAACGGCGCCACCATCCTCGACCTGCGAGCCCTCAACAAATACCTGAAAGAATTGTCCTTCCGGATGTTAACGCTTCAAAAAATCCTCCAGCTTCGTTCGGTAGGGGATCACATGGCCACCCCCGACCTTCAAGATGCTTATTTTCATGTGCCGATCCTCCCCTGGCGCAGAAAGTTCTTACGGTTCAGAGTGACTGGCAGGGATTTTCAGTTCAGTCATTCCCTTTGGACTACGGTCAGCATCCCGTGTGTTCACAAAGGTGCTAGCTCCGGTGTCTGCACACCTTCGCTTGGAAGGCGTTCAAATGTTCCCTTACTTGGACGACTGCCTTATCAAGGCGAATTCCTTATCAGAGGCAAACACACACGTCCAAAGATGTCTATCGCTGTTCCAGTCTCTTGGTTTTTCCATCATCTTCATCAAATCTCATCTAATTCCGTTACAAAGGAAGGCCTTCTTGGGGGCCACACTGGACGCCCTACTCACGCAGGCTTTCGTCTCAAGAGAGAGGCAACACAAGATCCGAAAATTAGCTCGCCTGCTGCAAGAAAAAGAGTGTTTCAGAATGTTCAAATCTTTTCTGGGTATGATTTCATCCTGCATCACGTTGATACCAAATTGCCGTCTCAGAATGAGGCCTTTGCAGGAAGAACTAAACCTCCAATGGTTGCAGGTTTCAGGGTCGTTCGACATCATTCTCATAACGCCTCGAATGCAAAAAGCCTTGCTTTGGTGGACTCAGATGAAGAACGTTCAAGAGGTATGTACATTCCTGTGGGAAGTACCAAATTTCACAATCACAACGGACACTTCCCTCGAAGGATGGGGGGGGCACACCTTCAGGGAATGACAGTCAACGGAAAGTGGAATGTGCAACAAAGGAAATTACACATCAACCTTCTGGAGTTGCGAGCCATTTTCTTGGCTCTGAAGTCCTTTCGAACCATCATACGAGGGATGTTCAGTGCTGATTCGGACAGACAACACGACAAGTATGCACTACCTAAACAAACAGGGCGGTACAAGGTCGGTCCTTCTCTCTCAGCAAGCCCAGGAGATCTGGGACTGGGCACTGCGTCATGGGATCACTCTCTCAGCTGTCCATGTTCCAGGGGTGTTCAATGTTCTAGCGTTTTTTCTCAGCAGATCTCAAATGTCCAACTATGAGTGGGAAATTCATCAACCAACATTGGATCGAGTTTTCCGGAAATGGGGCTGTTCCGAGCTGGACCTGTTTGCGACCTGCCAGAACCGCAAATGCCCATACTTCGCAAGGTGGCTTCCCCACAGGGACTCGTGCGGGATTGCGCTTTCCATGAACTGGTCACAAATATATGCCTACGCCTTTCCTCAGTTTCCACTGATTCCCAGAGTCATCTCCAAGATGAAAAAGCAGCCTTGTCACCTCATTCTCATCGCCCCCAGTTGGCCTCACCAATACTGGTTCACCGAGCTTCTCCTCCTTTCGGAGTGCGATCCCATTAAGTTTCCACCAATACCGAACCTTCGGTCCATTCAAGAGGGTCAGATCTGTCACCCGGACCCAGCATCCTTGAAATTAGCAGCATGGCTCCTCAACACCTTAAATTTGCATACTTGGATATCCCTGCCGAGTGTAAAGAAGTTTTAGCCAATGCTAGAGTACCTGCCACAATCAAGACATACAAACTCAAATGGAACAGATTCTGTACTTGGTGTCAATCTGCCAATTTACATCGCATTCATGTCAAGCCAGAACAGATTTTACAGTTCTTTCTTCAAATGGCAAAGTCTGGATTATCTCATTCCACATTGAAGGTGTTTTTGACAGCTATCTCAAGATTCCGTCAGGATGGTTCTAACTCTCTCTACTCTACTAGAGTTATTCAACACTTTTATAAAGGGCTGTTTCGTATGTTTCCCCCTATTCGGGGTCCACCTCCATCTTGATATTTGAATGTGGTGCTCGCTCATCTCATGCAACACCCCTTTGAAGCTATTCATAAAGTGGACCTTAAGTTCCTTTCTTGAAAGGTATCTCTGCTACTGGCACTGACATCAGCAAGAAGGGTCAGCAACATTCAAGCATTCACGATTAAGTCTCCTTTTATGCAATTCACATCTAATTCAGTGATGCTTCGTACCATTCCCAGCTTCATGCCTAAGGTTCCTACGGATTTTCACCTTAATGAACCGGTAATTCTGAAAACATTTTTTCCAAATCCTCAAACAGCGGCAGAAAGAGCTTTGCATTCCCTTGATATCAGGAGATGTCTCAAGTTCTATCTGCAACGAACTGCTACAATTCGAAAATCAGATCATCTTTTCGTAGCGTGTGGAAAACTACGTCAAGGTTACTCTGTATCCAAACAGACCATAGCTCGTTGGATGTCCTCGACGATTAGTCTGTGTCATCAACAGGCGGGAAGGCCTCTACGCACCACGCCGAGAGCACATTCTACGAGACCGATCTCCTCATCCACCGCTCTCCATGCTGGTGTGCCTCTCCATCAGATCTGTAGAGCGGCAACCTGATCCAGCAGACACACATTTACCAAACATTACTGTTTGGACACTGCAAGTGATGCAGATAAGTCAGTGGGACGAGCAGTTCTCCGCAATCTTTTTCAATAAGGTGAGCCTCTGTTCTCCCTCCTCCACTATGCTCTTTTTAGATGCTTATTCATAGATTGTTTTTATATCTTACCCAGTATGCATATGTAAACACTATTGTATTTATATACGTTTAAGATTTTATTCATGATGCATTATTATGCATATGTACATGTATACTGTGATACTACGAGCGTCTAACGAGCATTATGGTTTGTACTGCTATCTACTCTGATTCAGGCATGTGAATCTATGAAAGACCCCAATACTGGAGAAGAACAATAGTTAGTTACCTGTAATCTGTGGTTCTTCAGTATTGGTGTCTTTCATAGATTCACATGCACCCGCCCACCTCCTCTCAGAGGATCCTTAGGTTATGATGTTGGCTTCACTCCTGTGCGAGAAAATCTGAGAGCCTGAGCCTCTGGGGAGAACATTCTGGTGGGTGCTGTCGAATGATTGGCTGCAGTTTGGACTATACAAAATCAGTCATGAGTGTGGAAGATTTTACTCTTGTAGCTTAGGGCTACTTTACTACCAGGCTGTTTATTACTAAGGTTTATTGGTTATTATTTGCATATTATTGCTTTTTTGTGTACCGTGGGACTCCCACTCCGACAACGGGGAATGATTCAGGCATGTGAATCTATGAAAGACACCAATACTGGAGAACCACAGATTACAGGTAAGTAACTATTGTTCTTCACTTTGAACTTCTACATTGACTGCACCAAAGAGCATTGCATGGATGATCAGCTCTTTGTAAGGATACTCTGCAGCAAAGAATGGAACGCGGTGCAGCATTCAAGGTGGCTAGTTCTCTTTATCACAAACTGTGTCCTGGCCATGAAGCAACCCCCAGAAGGGCCTGCTCTTTCCACAAAGCACATATACTATACCCGCATTGAGTAGAAGGGGTGCCTGTGCTAGATATCTGCCAAGCCACAAAATGAATGTCATTGTATGCGTTTAGGATGCACAACTTCATGACAGACTGGTTGGTCCCACTGGATGACCACTTTGACTGTAAAACTTTGAGTCCCCTCATCTGACCCGCTCTATCTTCTGGAAAGTACTGCTTTGGTATCTATTCTAGAGGTGAGGAATCCGCATGTAGAAGGTTCCATCAGAACAGCAAGTTACTTGCTTGCAGTAACACACTCTCTGATGGAAACCGCTAGGTCTGTGGGAGCGGAATGAGAAATATCGGTAAACTGCCTTCAGCCTGTAGGGATTGCGTCACTGCGTCACTGCTGGGGCAGTATGGATTCAATGTGATGCCTCACAGCGCCCGCTATCAATGTGTTGTTGCATTGCTTAGGAATTCTCCATTTCCACTCTTGTTGTCAAAGGAATGTTTCTATAGGTGAGTAATCTGTAGTTTTATAGAATAGACACCAGAAGGAGTGTTACTGAAGGTAAGTAACTTGCTCATTGCGTCTGATCGGTGTAAGGCATTTCTTTGCTTTCTTATTGTCATATTCTATATAAATTCCAGCATTATTCGGCATTATTGACATGCACTTCATACTAAGTCACTGAAAGTATGCAACTTCATCTTTCATTTGAGCAGCAACACATATTGTTTAGAAAACATTATCAGTCTACCTATAGTGCTTTTGTATTAATTGTACCACAAACAGGAGACAAGTTGTGGCCGCAATCTTGAACAATAAGGCAGGTCAAATAAATGAGATTTCTGTTTATTAAAACAAAAGGACTAGACAGTCTGCTCGCCTCATGGTTATTTGGTTTATCCCGTTGTAATTTATGGATTAAGTTAGCTTCTTTGCAACACTTATAGATTTTTTTTTTGTTTTGTTATTGATTCAGGTTGCCACAGCGCCATCGGAGTCACAGCATCACATGTCGAGTGTAAGTCCAGGATTTCGCCCTGGTACACCATCTCTACATCCCTACAGGTGATGATTGCTAAGTATCTGTTTCACAGTGTGGATGGTTGAGACTTGTTTAAATGTTGCTTGTTTGAACCTACTTGAGCCCGCAGAATAAATATAAATATTGTGTGCACTGTATATTTACAAATTCTTTCCGGGGTGGTACTCCGGGGTCAGATGATTTGTTTTTTGTAACATCTCAAATTGGGCAGCTTGAATAGAATTTTGTGCAAATGAAACAGAAAAAGCAATGTTTTTTTATGTTGCATTCGTGGTTGTAATTGTTTTAAGTTCTTGCCCTTGTTTCAGTAGGTCTCAGCAGCTGTATCTGCAGCCCAACACTGGTGCCACTTCCACGGTCATGCATGGCTCCCCCATGCTTTCTGGAGTAGCAATTAAAGGTCAATATATGGAGTTCTCAGCCATGCAGGCAGCAGAGCTTAGCAAACTGCAGGCTGGGCTCTTGTACCAAGCCCCATCGTTTATTTACAACACTCCATACTGCAGCTCCCAAATGGCAAATGATCAGCAGATAGTACAGGTAAGTAAACTGTCAGTGATACAGTAAGTCTAGACCTATGTGACAGCAATCTGTGTAAATAAATTGGCCTATGTAATTCATTCTCAAAAAAGTGCCCTCTGTGGGTTAATCCTGCTGACTGTAGACTAATGGTGTTTTACTTAAACACCAGACACATTGACTTGTAGCAGTTAGTTCACAGTTTGAACATCTTCCAGGCAGTCACTGTGACTAGCAAGCTTCATTTAACTATGAAAATTCCTGACTGTTGTTGAATGAATCAAAAAGTGTGAAGACCTTTCAGAATTCACATTTAAGAAATATACTGAAAATTGATCACTTTGTACTGCTTTTCTCACCACTTTTGAGTCCATGCTTGGTGATCTGACGTTAGATTTCACTTGAAAAAATAATGGTCAGTCTTTTCTTTTTTGTACTGTAGGTCAGGCAGGACATGACTCCGCCGTCTGATTACTACTCCCCTCCATTGCAGCAACCCACCCAAAGTAACTACATTAGTGCTCCTGGACCCACCCAACAGGCAAGTATACCATTTTTACTTCAACGTAGTAGACACTACTCCGCTCATAGGTTGCTTAGGACATCAAGACTCACTTACTGTTGCTCTTACTGATGAATACTAATGAGATTGCACAACATATTAATCCCCAACACAATATAATCCAAACTGATTGTTACAGAGAAATATTGTGTTCGAGGCATATCCAAGTTTCCACACACCGATCTCCACACTGATGCCTATTATTGGATGCACCCTCCTCGCTACATGCCACAGCTAGTTACAGCAGACTGGCTTGCTGATCCAGTGCCTTTGAACGGTGTGATATATTAGCCTGCCAGCACACGGACAACACCAGCCACCACCATTACTGGCACTGTGGATGCATGGCACCAGATAACTAAATTATTGGATTTACCTATTCTTTATTCCCCACAGCTTCTATTGTCGTTCCACCCTGGTCTATCGCTGTTATAGGAAAAGGGATTTCATGGTCTATGTAAACGAGCTCACATAACCAACTAGGGGGGACTTTTTCCATGCTGGGACATTCCGCTCCATGGAACATCTTTTTCAGGGAGTGAAAACTACACCTTTAGATATATTCCTTTATGTACGTCTTAGGTAGGGGATGCTGTTTATCCTTCCTTATTTCCCTCAGGAACCAGCATACCTCTCCCCCCATTCCCCCCCCTCCCCCGCCCCACACTGCACCTAATGTTCGGTTCCACAGATCAGAAACATCTTGTGTCAGAATTATACACCAGTATACGAGCAAACTGAGCAGGGATAACCAGTCGGTCTCGTACACATTGGGGGGGGAGATCTGGGGCGAGAAATTACTGATGAGTAATGGCAATACTGTTTACAAACGGCGCAAATGTTGGCCAGCTGCAGACTACGAATAATACATTATAAATATTTGCATAGGTTGTATTATACACGGGTGAAGAAATAGCGGTTCCATTTGGCTGTTGCAGATAGATGTGACAGGTGCAGACAGCCAAGGCAGGGTTCCTTCATCTAGCCTGGGAATGTCCGAAAATACATGAATATTGGGAGCATGTACTAACAGCACTAGCTAACATGACTGACAGCGTGTTAGAGAGAGACCCTATGCTCACATTACTGGGATATACGGCACAGATACCTACCACACACAGGAAATTCCTAGCTATATCACTTCTATTGGCTAAACGGAGGGTGGCATGTAGATGGGGTAGGGGTCGTTCCCTGAAATTCAAGGAGTGGATGACAGACTTAATCTATTGCCAGGAGCTAAATACCACGTATGCCGAGTTTCTACCCAGTGCGTCCAAGCCCAGAGATATTTGGGGACCTCTTAAGTAGTACCTCCTTTTGCACAGCGTCGACGAATCAGGTATCGCATCACATGATAACACATGAATCCCTACTGCCATATGTCCATGGACTAAATATTGTGGTTTTTGAATGTATAGTGGCCCTTAGACGTTCCGAACATGATACTGTTATTCTTATTGTGACTATTCCTAGCTTTATGTTGTGCATATCAATTGTATGATTTCACCTGACAAGCTGTAAAAGGACATTTGCTGGGAGGGAATGTTATATCTGAATGCTGATACACTGTGACAATGTTGAATATGATCTATTGTGATATTCACTGAAACTTGAAAAATAAAGTATTAAAAAAAAAATAAAAGTTGGGGGCAGTCAAATTTCTCAGTACCTTTGACTTAACTGCAGGGTACTGGCAGATTGGCATCGCCCCTGGAGCAAAAGGCAAAACAGTATTCTCCACCCCTGATGGGCACTATCAGTTTATTGCAATGCCTTTCTGGTTAAAGAATGCCCCTGCCACCTTCCAGAGGTTGGTTAATGAAGTCCTGACTGGGTTGGAGCCCTTTAGTGAAGCTTATCTTGATGATATTGCTGTCTTTAGCTCCACCTGGCAGGATCACCTGATCCACATTGGGAAGGTTTTACAAGCCCTGTAATCTGCAGGACTAACTATCAAGGCATCCAAATGCCAGATAGGTCAAGGCACTGTGGTGTACTTGGGCCACCTTGTTGGTGGAGGCAGGTACAGCCCTTAAAGCCCAAGATCCAGAGTATCATGGAATGAGCAGCTCCAATATCCCAGACTCAAGTCGGGGCATTCCTTGGCTTGACTGGATACTACAGGAGGTTTGTGAAGGGATATGGATCCCTTGTGACTCGCCTCACAGAACTGACCTCCAAGAAAATGCCCAAGAAAGTAAACTGGACTGTTAGCTGCCAAAAGGCTTTTGACACCCTAAAAGAAGCAATGTGCTCAGCACCAATTCTAAAAGCACCAGACTACTCCAAGCAGTTCATAGTACAAACTGATGCCTCTGAGCTAAGGATAGGAGCGGTCCTATCCCAGATCAATGAGGAAGGCCAAGACTAACCTGTTGCTTTTATAAGCAGGAGGCTACTCCCCAGAGAGCAGCGTTGGAGTGCCATTGAGAGAGGCCCTTGCTGTGGTTTGGTCCCTGAAGAAGTTGAGGCCCTACTTGTTTGGAACTCACTTCCTAGTTCAAACTGACCACAGATCTCTCAGATGGCTAATGCAGATGAAAGGGGAAAATCCAGAACTACTAAGATGGTCCATCTCCCTACAGGGAATGGTCTTTGAAGTGGAACACCGACCATGGACTGCCAATGCAGATGGACTTTCCAGGTTCTTCCACTTAGTCAATGAAGACTCCCTAGGGCAAGGTTAGTCTAATCACCTTTCGTTTTGGGGTTTGAGTAGGAAAGTGTCATCTTTCCTGCATTGGTATGCCCCACATTTTGCTGAACTGCTGATGTGCTTTGACTGAGTGTGACCTGTGCTCCTGCCAACCGGGTGCCCAGGTCCTGTTCCTTGTGTTAAAACTGTGTTGAAACTAAAACCCAATTGGCATCTCTGGCCAACTGTCAGCCCTTAGTAACTGGTACCCTAGGTACGGTGACCAGAGAAGACCCCTAAGAGCTGTAGCACTTATTGTGCCACCCTTAGGGGCCCTGTACCCTGACACCCACACACTGCCTTGGCAGGCTAAGTGTCGAAGTATAGAACTAAACAAAGAGTCGACATGCACACAAACCTGTGTGCCATGCCCTCAAGCTCACTGCCCTGGCATCCCTCAGTCACCCCTCTAGCGCTGGGTGCCCTATGCCAGTGGTGTGGGCACAGGTGCATGACCCATGTGCCCCTACAGTACCCAGGGCCATTCCTGGGCACTGTAAGTGCAGTGCAGCCATTAAGAGTATATGGTGATGGGAGGTCGTCATTACGAACTCCACAGTACCATGATGGCTTCACTGAAGACTGAGAAGTTTGATATCCAACTTCTCAGCACATTAAACCCGCACTAATGCCAGTGTGTGATTTAATGTAAAATGCATGACAGTGGGCATCTTAGAGATGCCCCCTGTGAGAAGTTGGCCTGCTATATGATGCTCACTAGTTCTAGTGATCACATTGTATCAGTCCAAACAACCCTTATGGTGATTGGTTGAAAGTCAACCTTATAGACCAGCTATCCTAGTAGCGTGGACAAAAGCAGTCTTTAGGCTAAACTCTGAATGGCATGTGAAGCCAGCTGTTTTACCAGATATAACCCCTTGAATACCAAGTGAAAGGACACCACACAGGTTGTTATGAAAATAAACAGATATTTATTAACTAACATACACCTCTGAACTCTTTATGAGGTCAGAGGGCTAAGCACATGACAATACTTGAAAGGAAATACGCGTTTGCACAGTATTTACAAGAACGCCTGAGGGGCGCAACAAACCATATACTAAATAAATGGAATGCGAAAGTCAATCAAAGGAATGGAGCTGTCCAGAGGCTGTAGGATCGCTGGGACAACGCTATACTAACTGGAAGTAAGTAATAGGAGGCCCACGGAACGCGTGTGCAGAGTGTGAACTCGCACGCGAGATGCGTACAATCGTCTATGGACAGTACAGTTTAAAGAAAAGGCGAGTACGGACGTCCCTGACTAGGTAGAACTGAAACGACAATGGAACTGGACACTAGGATAGTGAAGCTACCCCTGAGCACCGAAATGCTCGTGTTACCTCACCCACAGGCTGCGGGTGCATAGGTGCCAAGTCGTGTCGGGTTCCGGCGTTGAAGTCTATGGAGCCTGGAGGAAAAGATGCTGCAGGCGGTCAGGAGGAAGATGTACGGTGCAATCCAAGGGTGGATTGGTGAAGAGAAGAACCTGAAAGCAGAGGGGACAATGTTCAAAGTCACTAGCCAGTGACTGGAGTGGAACCCGAAGTGGAACCAGATGTCGTCGTCGCGATCAGGTGAAGGTGGACGCTTGTCTCTGCTGCCACTTGGACCAGGTGGTGTCTTCGACGACCAGGATGGAGGCACGAGCTGTCCCACGCAGGCTCTCGCTGTCGGCGGTGTCGTCTCCGGATTCGGGTTCAACAGGCCTTGGCAAAGGCAACCCACATGGTGAGTGGAAACGGCGTCTGGAGTGCACCAGGAGGGTCCGGGGTGCTTCTCTTTTGGAAGGGAGCAAGGGCCAGTCTGGAGCAACCAGACCAGCAGCAAAGTTGTCGGTGTTCGTCGTCTAGGAGGTCACAAGCCAGCCGGCAAGTGACCAGACAACGCGTCGAGCAGCAAACAGGCAGAAGGGCCCCACGCAGATCTCGTGGATGCTGGAGGGCTGATCTTTGATGCAGGAGCTGCTCGGGGTTGGGACTTCTCAGTCCCCAAAGCACTTGAACGAGGAGGCCTCGGAAGTCGTGCTGGAGCGAAGTGCTGCTTCTTTCAAGATGGCCGGTCCCACGTGTCTCGTCGCACCCACGGGTCTCAGCTCGGCTGCAGATGTGGGTTGAGGTCAGAGAGGTCTGGGAATCCGGGTCTCGTCGGGCTCTGAAGTCTGGATCCTGTGCAGGAAGACAACAAAGGGAAGTCGCCGTACGCTGATGGTGCCTGCAGATGCAGGGTGGAAACTCCTTGCCCACAAGGGAGATTCCTTCTGTCTTCTGTGGAGCAGAACGTCGAGGTCCAGAGTTTCTTCTTGTGAAGTTGATCAGGATAATCTAATTTGGGAAGGGTGCCCGCTCCTACCTTTATCCTAAGAAAATGGGCTGGCACGCAACTAGGTCCTGCCCATGGGTTGGACCAGGAGGGGGGTGGTTACACCCCTCTCCTTTGTCCGGTCTCTCCCCAGCTCAGGGGCTGGGTTGGCCCTGGAACTGGTTTGAGCCGGCATATGCACAGTGAGCACCGGGGTGCCACTTGCAGTCACCTTCCTCTCAGCCCTGCCTACCTGGGATACACAAAATCCTGTCTGGGATGGTGCTGGCACCGCCCCTGACAGGAAACCCTTTGTCAGACCCTTCCTCGCTGGAAGGACTCCCAGCAGCAGGAGGTCAGACTTGTGTCTGTGGTGGTAGCATCCATTTTGTGATGCTGAGGCTCGAGTTAACTTTAACCGGGGTTCGCAGTTACATACATGTCGTGTCCCTCTAGAAGGGTGGAATGCTAACCCCGTCGCCAGAATTGGCGAGGGGTTAGTATTCTAATTCGTATGACACCTTACTCGACATGTTTTGATAATGCTATGCCAAAGTTAGCATTTGACCTGAAACCTAACCAACTCCCATTGTCCTGACTTTGTGGCTACCGAGGCTGCCACCACCAGACATGTTTCTGGACCCCTGGGTAAACAGTGCACTTCCTAGGACGAGGTGCCAAGCCTCCTCCCCCAGGATGGGCAGGGGAAGCTTCAAAGGCATGCCGCCTTTGTGAGCTTCTCCAGGCCACTTGCTGTACTCAGCAACTGGCCCCCACCGGTTCGGACCCTCTCTCTGGCGGGAAGAACGGTGGGAAACCCTAAGTGAGGAAAAAGGGTGTGCCAGCCTATGCCAACCCCACTCTTCAGGTGGGAGAGGCGAGGTGAAGCACAACTCCAGGCTCCGGCCATCTTGAAGATGAGGAGCCCTGCCCAATCACAGCTAGGCTCCTGCCCCATCACAGCTAGGCTCCTGCCCCCCTCACACTGGACAGGGACCCATTGGTCCCTGCCCTTGCCATACCTGCACCTGAACCTTCCTTCCTCAGATCCCGATTTGCAACAACAAGAAGACCAAGAAACCCGAAGACCTGCCATTCAGCTGCTAAGAAAAGGACGACACCCACTGACTTGGCCCCAGAACTCTACAGGGCTGTTGATCCTTGAACCTGGTCCTGCGAAACTTCGGCGTCTCCAGCGGACAGCAACCTCGACAACCCCGGAGGACCTGCATGCCTTGTACCTGCCAAAGGACTGGTACTCCCACGAGCAGTGGTTCTGCTCCAATAGCAATGCCCCTGGTGCCAGCCAGGAACCGCAAATCCAGCCCACTCTGCACCGCCAAGCTCAGCCTGTGCCTGAGTAACCCAAGGCCACGAGGACGTCCCCCCGGCGACTGGGACCCGAAGTTCAGTGCCCAAAGACCCTCCTCGAAGACCCAGACGACGCCTGCAGCCTCAGAACCATGGACCCCTCCAACCGCGACCAGCTGAGGGTAAGATTTCCCGACACCAAAAGGCACCCCCTGTACCCTCCTTTGGGATACCTACCTCTTTTCCAAGATCCCTACTTACCTCTCAAGGTGATGGTCCCACCTAAAGAATCTCCTTCCCTGAGCCTGCAGCCTTTGTTCACCTTTTTACTTTCCCATTGGCTAACATTGAGCACCCGACGGCTCAAAAGCTCCATGCACCCAGCCGCCCGAGTGCTGCTGGAAGTGCAACTTCCACCCTACTCTACTTCCCCACTTGCCCTGAGTAAGTGACCGGGAGCCCAGCTCCCACAGCGCGTGGCCTGCTTGCAGGCACCAACCGAAGGCCCCCTACCCTCTATTGGATTGCATTGGGCCTACTCTCTCTGCACTCGGCTGCCCCTGTGCCGCTGAGGGTACAACTACTGTACCTTTCGACCCTGGGAGACCCCAGAGTCTATGCCCAGAACCTTAACTCCACCAGTCGAGTACTTACCTAAAAGCCGATAACTCACTGTTCGAGGCATGTGGGCTGCTGAATTCATATCTGTGCATAGATCGCCGCCTAGTGTTGGGTCCGGATGATTGCACATTGTTGTCCTGGAAGAGTCTTCGAAGTATCACGAGATAGGTGGCTCCTCCCCTGGACTACAGTGCGCATGGGCATCCTCTCCAGATTGTTTTTTTCCGCCATTGGGTTTGGATGTACTTTTGTTGACTCAAGTTCGGAATCGGTATAAAACACTTTTCGCAAGGCCAAAAGGCCTTCGGGGCGTCGGTATTGTCTCGTTCGGTGCCTGTACTTAATCCAGTTCTTTGAACAGGACGTCGAAGGCCGTTTGCCTTTTCGACACCAAAGGGCCAAACTACGACGACGATGGAACGGAGCCCGTTCAAGAGGTGCCCCGTCTGCAACTCCAAATACCCTCACATTGATGTGCACCCATTGTGCAATAAATGTTTATTCCCGGACCACGACGAGGCCAGCTGTATGGCCTGTTCAAAGTTTCGGTCGAAGAAGACGCTTCGACTTCGACGCGCCGCACGACAGTCGGCGCAGAAAGCGGCGCCTGACCCGGAGAACATCTTCGATGACGATGAAGACGTTGATGAAGGGGATCCTGACCAGCAGTCGGACCTTGCGTTGGAGCAAGACTCTAACTTCGGTGTGGACGACGATGAAGACTACGTCCATGATCTATAGACTCGCGTCAAGGCCCGGATAAGAATACTTCCAAGGAGCCATCGGTCGATCCACAGAAATCAAAACCAAAACCAACAGAGGCGAAAACGAAACCGAAACTGTTAAAAACAGTCCAACGGACTCCTGGACTCCAGTCAAGTCTAAAAGTGTCATCGACCCCTCGGGGTCACAAGGGGGCGTCGGCCCGAAGAGCGGGACGCCGAAGCCAGTCTCTACGGTCAAGCACGTCACTCTGACACCGTCGACGTCCAAACATGGCGACACTGGCAAAGCACTACAGGCTAAAAAGACTGTCAATCCCGAAGCTTACGGCCTCCAAGCCAATGTTGAGCAAGGCCCTCGAGTCGAAGACCAAACCCAACCCGAAATAACATATTGCGTTGAAGCCCAAGGCCGTACCTGCTGCGCACCATGAGCTCGAGTCGACGCAAGGCCTCAAGCAAGCTGGTGATCCAACGAAGCCGATCGGATCGAAGACAACGTCTATCTCAAAACAGGTCGGTTCGTCTTCAGTGATTCCTCCACCAATTAAATACGGACTGCCCCCGACCGCTCGACCCAAAGCGTTCGAGCCACAAAAAAGCACCAAAACATCCAAAAAGGTGTTGGGACTTTCCAGGTCTCAGTCCATTCCGGAGGAGGTGGTGTTCCAGGCACCCACGTATGATAATCAGTCAAAGCTCTTCATCGACTCGGATTCTGGCAGGCTCACCATTCATTAACGGAAAATCGCTCCAGAACATCCCTTGGAGTCATACAGGATCCCTCTCAAAAGAAAAAGGGATTCTGCCACCTCACCTGTTCTTTATGAACCTGTGGAATCATAAACCCTGCACTATGCCTATTCTCCCACACGCACCAACGAGGATGTGGGGGAAGGTTACAATGAGGATGAATTTACTTATCCTGCTGACACGTATCAGGAGGAACCTCAACCCTGGACTGACCCCGTCGACCCTGATGAGCCACACACTACGCCTGACACTCAGTCCTATAATGTCAAAACATCGCCTGCTGAAGACACGGCGGCGTTTAATGCTTTAATTGAAAGGGCGGCAATTAACCATGACGTGGAAATGCACGCTGGCCCAGTGGAGGACTTTGTGTTCAATACTTTCTCTCACCTCAGAAAGATCAGTAAAGACATTGCCTATGCTAAAGGGTGTCCTGAAACATGCTACTGACATTTTCAAGGAGACCACAAGGGCCAGGGTTGTCAACCCAAGGATTGAAAGAAAATATCGGCCTGCGCCTGTGGACCCTACGTACATCAAGGGCCAGCTCCCATTGGACTCCCAAGTAGTGGCTAATGCTCGCAATAGAGCAAACTCTCAGACAAGTGGTGATGCTCCTCCTCCGGACAAAGAATCCAAAATCTTAGAAGCTTCTGGCAAACGTGTAACTGCTCAAGCGGCTAATATTTGGAGGATCTCAAATACCCACGCCCTATTAGCCAGATACGATAGGGCCCACTACGACACGTTAGAGCAGCTAATGCAACACCTGCCTGATGTTTATAAGGAGGGAGTGGAAATGCAGAATCTGAAAGAAACACGTTAGTATTAGATTCCTTACCTTAGAATATCCCCAGGCGTCAGTCTGGATCCGGAAACTTTTGCGTAGCAGTACCCCTGCGCGTCGGTAGGCGTCGTCTGCAGGCGTCCCCTGCGGCTCCGCGTCCGTCGTCGGCCTCGTGCGCCGTGATGACGTCGCTGGAGTATATAGACGCCGCCTCCGCGCACTGACGTCAGTTCTTCTTTTTTCCGCGCCAGATCCGAAGAGCAGTACTCTGATCTTTGACCAAGTTTTTTGATCTTTTTTGATCTCTGAATCTTCTACGGTGCCGGTAGGATGCCCGGTTTTAAGAACTTAAGAAGTTAAACTTAAGAGGGCCCCGGCGCCGCCGACGGCTCCGATCCCGGCGCCGCAGGGGCCCTCGAGGTTGACGCCGGTTGGTCAACCGGCCTCTCCGGCGCCGATTCCATCGGGGCAACCCCTGGCGCCGGTTCCCCGGCTCCGGGCGGCGCCGTCCCCATTCCCTCTCCGAATCCGGACGCGGAGTCGGACCGGCGTCGATCGACGCCGGGCTCGACGCCGATGGGGCCTGTGAACCCTGAGGAGCCGGTCTACCTTGTTGACTCAGAGTATGGTGAGGATGTAGAATACGGAGAGGGGTCTGAGGACCCTCTGACACGCGAGTGTCAGTATGACATGGACTGGACAGGTGACTTGGGTGACTCCAGTGGTCTGGATGACTCCCCCAACCCTGGCTTTGTCTCGCCTCCTACCGTGGCTACGGAGGAGGGGGCTGCCTATTCAGTGGTGTTGATGAGGGCTGCCAAGGCCTTACACCTTGAGCTCCCCGTCGCGGCCGTGAGGACTAACATCCTCACTGAGGTCCTCAAACCGCAGTCATGCCCACAGGAGCCACTGCTGCCGTTTAACGAGGCCTTAACGGACGTTCTTTTGGGCACGTGGTCCAGGCCCGCTTCAGGTTCGCCTGTTGATAGGAACGTGGCCAGAGGCCACCGTCCATGTGCGGACGACCCCAAGTTTCTTTCCACCCACACCACCCCTGAGAGTATGGTGATCCAGGCCTCCACCTCCCAGACCGCATTCCCGTCGGCCCCGCCCGACAGGGAATCCAAGAGGTACGACCAGTATGGCAAAAAGGTCTTCTCGTCTCTGAGTCTGGGACTGCGGTCTTGCAACACCGCGTGCCTCTTGGGCCGTTACACCCATTCTCTGTGGGACACGGTCGCGGACCTGCTGCCTGAATGCCCCCCGGAGGTACGGGCTAAGCTCGGCAAGGCTATGATTGAAGGCCGAGACGCAGCAAGATATTTCATCAGGTGTGGTCTTGATACGACCGACTCGCTGGGCAGAGCGATGTCCACGACGGTGGCGATTCGTCGCCATTCCTGGCTGAGATCCACCAACTTCTCGGCTGATGTCCAGAATGCATTGATGGACATGCCGTTTGATGGCAGTCGCCTGTTTGGCGACAAAGCGGACCACGCGCTGGAGCGCTTGAAGGTCTCCAGGGTCACGGCCAAGTCCTTAGGTCTCTCGACCCAGCGCCAGCAAACGGGTCCGTTTCGCTCCTTTCGTGGCCAAGGAAGGGGCGGTCCCACACGTGCTGCCAGCCACGCGCCGCAACAGACTTATCAACGCGGTGGCGGCCGTGGTGGCGGTCGGGGACAGCGGCGAAGTCAGGCCACACCTCCCCCCGCAGCATCTGCCACTAAATCCTCCTAGTCAGAGCTTTCAGGCCCATGTGACACCGGTGGGAGGCAGGGTTCGCCATCACCTCTCCCACTGGCGCACAATAACATCGGACAGGTGGGTGCTCCAGCTCGTCCGAAGGGGCTACTCCCTCCCCTTCGAGACAACTCCTCCAGCCATGTCACCGCAGAACCACCGTGTGTCGGGGGACCACTTGGCACTTCTGAGGGAGGAAGTTACGGCCCTCAGGGGGCCATCGAGCGCGTTCCTGGGCCAGAAGTAGGTCATGGTTGCTATTCCCACTACTTTCTGGTACCCAAGAAGGACAAAGGGGGCCTACGTCCTATCTTGGATCTAAGTCAACGGCTTCCTCCGGAAGGAGAAGTTCAAGATGTTGACTTTAGCTCAGGTCTTGGCTGCTCTAGACCCGCGAGACTGGATGGTAGCGTTGGACTTGCAGGATGCGAATTTTCACATCCCCGTCCTGCCGGCCCACCGGCGTTACCTGCGGTTCACGGTAGGCCTCGAGCATTTTCAGTTTATCGTGCTCCCCTTCGGCCTTACCAGGCCCCACGGGTGTTCACCAAGGTGATGGCGGTGGTCGCAGCTCATCTGCGCAGATTGGTGGTTTCAGTCTTCCCCTATCTAGACGACTGGTTGTTGAAGGCGGGCTCGCCCCAGACAGTCGTCCACCACCTTCAGATGACGGCAGACCTCCTGCACGAGCTGGGGTTCTCCATCAATGTGCCGAAATCACACCTGTGTCCCTCTCAAAAGCTCCTTTTCATCGGAG
This sequence comes from Lissotriton vulgaris, assembly GCF_964263255.1. Taxonomy (NCBI): domain Eukaryota; kingdom Metazoa; phylum Chordata; class Amphibia; order Caudata; family Salamandridae; genus Lissotriton; species Lissotriton vulgaris. The sequence continues at coordinate 1,948,073,461 of NC_141693.1, forward strand.
CGGTTCTCGACTCAGCACAGTTTCGGGTCTATCCTCCGGAACGGCGAGTCCAGAATATACAGGCTTTGATTCCCATCTTTCAGCCGTTATCCCGGGTTTCGGTCAGGTTGACGCTGCGGCTGCTGGTGCTGATGGCTTCCTGCATCCTTCTGGTGCATCACGCCCGGTGGCGGATGCGGGCTCTGCAGTGGGACCTGAAGTTTCAGTGGGCCCAGCATCAGGGCAACCTGTCCGACCATGTCTTGATCTCAGAGGGCACTGCAAGACAACTGCAGTGGTGGCTTACGGACCGCGATTGGGTCAGAGGCAGATCCCTCTCCCTTCCCCAACCGGAGCACGTTGTTGTGACGGACCCGTCCCTCCAGGGCTGGGGAGGCCACTTGGGAGAGGCAGAGATCAGAGGCATCTGGTCTCAGGCGGAGTCCCGGCTCCATATAAACCTGCTGGAGCTGCGGGCGATTCGTTTGGCACTGAAAGCGTTCCTCCCCTTTGTCAACGGGAGTGTTGTGCAGGTGTTCACGGACAACACCACCGCCGTGTGGTACTGCAACAAACAGGGCGGGGTGGGGTCGTGGACCCTTTGCCAGTAGGCTCTGCGCCTCTGGCAATGGCTGGAACGTCAGGGCGTGACTCTGACGGTTCAACACCTGGCAGGTTCTCTGAACGCCAGGGCGGACGAACTCAGCCGTCGGTGCTCGATGGATCACGAATGGCGTCTGAACTCTGACGTGGCACAAGGCATCTTTCGGCAATGGGGAGAGCCTTGGTTAGATCTATTCGCCACAGAAGAGAACGCGCAATGTCATCAGTTCTGTGCGTTGGAGTTTCCTTTCGGCGCGAGTGGAGTTGCGGTCTGTTATACGCCTTTCCGCCTATACCACTTCTGCCCAGAGTGCTGAAGAAGATCAGGCGCGACCGGGCCCAAGTCATCCTTGTGGCTCCGGACTGGGCTCGAAGGTACTGGTATCCCGAGCTACTCAGCATGTCAGTTGGTCCCCCGATCCGCCTGCCCCTTCAGGAGGACCTTCTGTCGCAGCAACAGGGGACGGTCCTCCACCCGAACCTGTCCAGCCTCCACCTCCATGCGTGGAGATTGAGCGGCGGCAGTTGAGGCCATTTGACGTGCCTCCTGAAGTTTGTGATGTGATTCTGGCAGCCAGGCGTTCCTCCACGAAATCGGTATACGCCTGTCGGTGGAACAAGTTTGTGGCATGGTTCACAGCAAAGGCTGTGGATCCTCTCTCTGCCCCTCTTTCTGAGGTTCTTCTCTTACTTCTTTCTCTTGCCCAGCAGGGCTCTGCTCTGGGCACTATCAAGGGCTACCTTTCTGCCCTTTCAGCCTTTCTGAGGCTGCCTGATCAACCTTCTTTGTTCAAGTCCCCCATTGTAACGAGATTCTTGAAGGGCATCATACACATGTATCCACCTGTTCCGTTTGTGATGCCTCAGTGGGACTTGAACCTGGTTCTAACATTCTTGATGTGTGCTCCCTTTGAGCCGCTTCATTCTTGTCCTCTCCGTCTCCTGACTTTAAAGACGGCCTTCCTGGTTGCCATCACCTCTGCCAGGAGGGTGAGTGAGCTCCAGGCTCTTTCTGTCAAACCTCCTTTCATGTCCATTCATCCAGATAAGGTGGTTCTGAGAACTAGGCCTTCTTTCCTGCACAAAGTTGTCTCTGCTTTTCACTTCGGGCAGTCCATCACCCTCCCTTCCTTCTTCCTGCCTCCGCATCCTTCAAAGGATGAAGAGCGGCTCCATCGTCTGGACCCAAAACGTGCGCTTTCATTTTATATGGATCGCACACGCCAGTTCCGGGTGGATGACCAACTGTTTGTTGGCTACGTGGGTGCGAAGAAGGGACGGGCGGTACATAAACTGACCATCTCTCGGTGGGTCGTTCTGTGCATCAAAGCGTGCTACTCCTTGGCTCGGAAGGAGCCTCCTGTTGGGCTGAGGGCCCATTCCACTCGGGCCACGGCGGCTACTACTGCCCTGGGCCGGGGAGTCCCCTTGCAGGACATTTGCCAGGCGGCTACGTGGGCCTCGCTGCACACCTTTGCGAGGCACTACTGCCTGGACAGTCAAGTCCGGAGGGATGGCTTCTTTGGCCGTTCTGTCCTCCAGGACTTTCTGGTATAGGAATGTATTGGTTCGCAGACCCACCACCGGGGTTGGTATTGCTGGGGTATCTATTCTAAGGTAAGGAATCTAATACTAAAGTGTTTCTTTCAGATGAACAAGTGACTTACCTTCGGTAACGATATATCTGTAAGAAACATTAGTTAGTATTAGATTACTTACCGACCCACCCATCCTCCCCGTTCTGCGAACTGATACCTAGGGTTAAGGACATCCCTTTCAGGGCCCTAGTTTCAAATGGCACCAGTGTTGGTTCTCACATGGCTCTGCGTGTTCTGGCGCGGAAAAGCTGTGTGCAAAGAACTGACGTCAGCCCGCGGAGGCGGCGTCTATATACTCCAGCGACGTCATCACGACGCCGACGACGGACGCGGAGCCGCAGGGGACGCCTGCAGACGACGCCTACCGACGCGCAGGGGTACTGCTACGCCAAAGTTTCCGGATCCAGACTGACGCCTGGGGATATTCTAAGGTAAGGAATCTAATACTAACTAATGTTTCTTACAGATATATCGTTACCGAAGGTAAGTAACTTGTTCTACAGGAAGGAAAGTTGATTTCAAATGCATCCATCAAGTGTGCACTCTATGCCGCAGACACAGCAGCTAGGGCCATCAACAATAGTGTAATGCTGAGACGTCATGCCTGGCTCCGCATCTCTGGTTTCAAACCAGAGATCCAAACAACGTTGCTCAATCAGCCAGTTAACCCTGACTTTCTTTTTGGTCCTGATGTAGACACGACCCTTGAAAAGATTAAAAAAGACACTGAGACAGCAAAATCCATGGGGGCTCTACAGTCACAACAGTTCAGGGGTGGTTCCTTTCGTCGCTCCGGTAACAGGGGAGCCTCTAGAGGTCAAGCATCGCAGCAAGCCCAATACAACAAGGGGACCACGCAGACCACCTATAACAAAAATAACAGGGGTGGATATCGTGGGAACAGCACCAAAGGCAGAGGACGTGGAAATAATGATGCCAGATCCTCCGCCACCAATAAACAGTGACGCCTTGTCACTGCCCCCAGACCATATAACACCGGTCGGGGGAAGACTCCAGCAGTTCCTGCCAGTCTGGGAAGGCATTACCACAGACAGGTGGGTGAGACAACTTATACAATACGGCTATTGTCTAGAACTGACCTCCACTTCACCCAACATACCCCCAAGGCACCGTCCTATGTCCGCAGAGCACATGCACTTATTGCAGCAAGAAGTACTCTGCATGCTGCAAAAAGGGCCATAGAACTCGTGCCTTTAGAACAGCAAGGTACAGGGGTGTACTCACTGTACTTCTTAATCCCAAAGAAGGACGGGTCTCTCCGGCCCATTTTAGACCTCAGACCACTGAACCAGTTCATCTTGTCAGAACATTTTCACATGCTGACTTTACAACAAGTTCTGCCATTGCTCAGTCAGGGGGACTTCCTAGCAACCCTAGACCTGAAGTATGCATATGTTCGAGGCATATGGGCTGTTGAATTCATATCTGTGCACAGATCGCTGCCTAGTGTTGGGTCGGGATGATGGCACATTTTTGTCCTGGAAGAGTCTTCGAAGTATCACGAGATAGGTGGCTCCTCCCCTGGACTACAGTGCGCATGGGCATCCTCTCCATCCTCCGATTGTTTTTTTCCGCCATTGGGTTTGGATTTACTTTCTTGACTCAAGTTCGGAATCAACATAACACTCTTTGCGCAAGGCCAAAAGGCCTTCGGGGCGTCGGTATTGTCTCGTTCAGTGCCTATACTTCATCCAGTTCCTCGAACAGGACATCAAAGGCCGTTTGCCTTCTCGACACCAGGCCCCAACTTCGAAAACGATGGAACGGAGCCCGTTCAAGAGATGCCCCGTCTGCAACTCTAAGTACCCCCACATTGATGTGCACCCAGTTGGCAATAAATGTTTATCCCCGGACCACGACGAGGCCAGCTGTATGGCCTGTTCAAAGTTCCGGTCGAAGAAGACGCTTCGAGTTCGACGCGCCGCGCGACAGTCGGCGCAAAAAGCGACGCCTGACCCGGAGAACATCTTCGAAGCCGGTGACGATGAAGGCGTCGATGAAGAGGTTCCTGACCAGCAGTCAGACCCCGAGTCGGAGCGAGATTCTACCTTCGGTATGGACGACGATGAAGACTACATCCATGAAGAAGACGTCGTCGAGGTAGGAGACGACGCTGAGGCCATCGGAGCCGTCGATGACGACTCGAGCGATGAGCAAGGCCCACCCACAATCGTGGGGCCTAATATTGACACTGTACTCTCTAAGGCTCAGGTCGAGGCATCGCCGGAAGGCCTTAGCCAAGATCCTAAGTTACATTCTATAGCTCGCTTCAAGGCCCGGCTAAGAATACGTCTACGGAGCCATCGGTCGATCTACCAAAATCGAAACCGAAACCAACAGAGGAAAAATCGAAACCGAAACTGGTTAAAGCAGTCCTCGGATCGACGCCCTCGAGCTCCTTGGCTCCAGTCAAGTCTACTAATGTCATCGACCCTTCGGGGCCACAAGGCGGCGCCGACCCCAAGAGCGGTGCGCCGAAGCCAGTCTCGACGGTCAAGCACGTCAGCCTGACGCCGTCGACGTCTAAACATGGCGCCCCTGCCAAAGGTCTCCAGGCTAAAAAGACTGTTGAACCGACGCGTGCAGCCTCAAAGACTCTATTCAGTAAGGCCCTCGAGTCGAAGACCAAACCCGACCCGAAGGAGCATGTCGCGTCGAAGACCAAGACCGGACCTGCTGCGCACCATCAGCTCGAGTCGACGCAAGGCCGCAAGCATGCTGGTGATACATCGAAGCCAGTTCGTCTCCGGTGCCTCCACCACCAATTAAATATGGACTGCCCCCGACCGCTCGACCCAAAATGCACGAGCCACAAAGGAGCGCTGAACCCTCCAAAAAGGTATCGGGACCTCCTAAATTTCAGTCCATTCCAGAGGAGGTAATGTTCCAGGCACCCTCGTACCACAATCAGTCGAAGCTCTACATCGACTCGGATTCTCGCAGACTCACCATTCACAAAAGGAAAATCGCACCAGAACATCCTTTGGAGTCATATAAAATCCCCCTAAAAAAGAAAAAGGACTCTGCAACATCACTGTTCTCTTTGAACATGTTCAGTCCTATACACAACATGGTGCCGATTCTCCCACACGCAGCGACGAGGAAGTGGGAGATGATTATAGTCATATGGGATTCATTTACAATACTGACGCTGATCAAGGGGAGTCGCACACTAGACTGACCCTGCTGACCCCCACACTATGCCCGACACTCAGTCTTATAGTGTCAAAACATCGCCTACTGAAGACACGGTGGCTTTTAATGCCTTAATTGAAAGAGCAGCCCTCAACCATGATGTTGACATGCATGCAGAGCCAGTGAAGGAGGACTTTCTCTTTGATACTTTCTCCACCTCAGAAAGATCGGTAAAAACACTGCCTATGCTAAAGGGTGTCCTCAAACATGCTCTGACATTTTCAAGGAACCCACAAAAGTAAGGGTTATAAACCTAAGGATTGAAAGAAAGTATAGGCCTGCGCCTGTGGACCCTATGTACATCAAGGGCCAACTCCCATTGGACTCCCTAGTAGTGGCTAATGCTCGCAAGAGAGCAAACTCTAAAACAAGTGGTGATGCTCCTCCTCCAGACAAAGAATCCAAAATCTTAGAGGCTTCTGGTAAATGGGTGGCAGCTCAAGCGGCTAATATTTGGAGGATCTCAAATACACAGGCCCTATTTGACCGGTCGTGCATACAACTCTCTGCATTGGTGGAACACACAAAACCTTTGCTGGGGACGACCGTTCCAAGAGCCTGTCCCACAAATAGTGCTGACAACGGATGCATCCCTCTAGGGCTGGGGAGCGCATGTCCTCCATTATACCGTGCAGGGACTATGGACTACGCAGCAGCAAAAGATGCATATCAATCTGTTGGAGCTGATGGCAATCTTCATGGCGATGAAGGCATTCAAATTGCACCTGTGCAACAAAGTCGTGCTGATCCGGACGGACAACATGACTGCAATGTATTACATCCCGAAGCAGGGAGGCACACACTCTCCACTACTATCTCATCTAGCCCAGAGCATGTGGAAGTGGGCTATCCAGAGGAACATGTTCCTCATGGCAGAACATCTCCCAGGCAAGGACAACCAGATGGCGGACCTGCTCAGCAGGCACAGCCATCAGATGCACGAGTGGGAGATACACCCCTCGGTGCTCCAACCATATTTCCAGCAGTGGGGTCAACCAGAGAGCGACCTATTCGCCACACAGGAAAATGCAAAATGCCAAACCTTCGCCGCCAGGTTCCCACACCCGCAGTCTCAGGGCAATGCGATATGGAGCAACTGGTCAGGCAGATTTGCGTACGCTTTTCCTCCAGCACCGCTCATACCGCTAGTGACACACAAACTGCGACAACACTCCATGACGCTCATCCTGGTTGCTCCGACGTGGGCAAGGCAGGCGTGGTACACCACGTTCCTAGAACTTTCAGTGGTGCCTCACCAACGACTGCGCCTCACTTCCAGTCTCCTCACTCAGGGCCATGGAGACATTCAGCACCCAGATCCGCAACAGTTGAGCCTTACAATATGGCTCCTAGTTTGGCTACCTCAACTTGCCCCCTGACTGTATGAACATCATCAAGGATGCAAGAAGACCGACAACTAGGGCATGCTACGCGGCCAAATGGAAACGATTTGTCATTTACTGTTCCAATAATGACATAAATCCGCTGGATGCGTCCATGCAAAACATTATCTGTTATTTGCCACACCTATACAGATGCAATCTGGCATACAGTTCCATCAGGATACATTTGGCTGCAATGGCAGCTTATCTTCAAGACAGACAGCATCTTTCTCTTTTCACGGTGCCAGCCATTAAAGCTTTAAGGAGGGACTCGAGAGTGATTCCTCCCAGACACCTCCTTCTCCTGTCTGGAATCTCAACGTGGTTCTCACCAGATTAATGGGACCACCCTTTGAACCTCTTTACTCTTGTGAGATACAGTTTCTAACATGGAAAGTGGCCTTTCTAGTGGCAATCACATCGCTAAGAAGAGTTAGTGAGCTTCAAGCACTAACTATTCAAGAGCCTTTCATGCAGGTTCATGCTAATAGGGTAGGGCTGCGTACCAACCCCACTTTCATGCCTAAGGGGGTGTCACAGTTCCACATTAACCAAACAATAGAGCTACCCGTTTTCTTCCCAAATCCTGATTCAGTGGCAGAACGAGCACTGCACACATTGGATGTTAAAAGAGCTCTCCTGTATTATGTTCACAGGACAAAGGATTTCAGGAAAACTAAGCAACTGTTTGTTGCCTTCTCCCCACAACACAAAGGCAACCCCATTTCCAAAGCAGGTAAAGCCAGATGGATTGTTCAGTGCATACAGATCTGTTATCAAAAAGCTAAACGCACATTAACAGTTCCCCCAAGAGCGCATTCCACACGCAAGTTAGGGGCATCCATGGCTTTCCTAGGTAACATTCCCCTAGAGGATATATGTGAGCAGCCACATGGTCCACCATACATACATTTACAAAACACTACTGTGTAGATGTACACTCTAAACAGCAAGCTGCTGTAGGACAGGCTGTTCTCAAAACTCTTTTTCAGACTGCTGTAGCTGGCACGGGCTGTGAGAAGTTGGCCTGATATGTAGTGCTCACTATTCTAGTGATCACTGTGTTTCATTCCAAACGACCCTTATTGATGATTTGTTGTAAGTCAACCTTTTAGACCAGCTATCCTAGTAGCATGGACAAGAGCAGTCTTTAGGCTAAACTCTAGAGGGCGTGTTAAGCCAGCTGTTATACCATCACATATACCCCTTGAACACCAAGTGAAAGGACACCACACAAGTTGTTATGAAAATAAAAGTATATTTATTTAGGACACAACAGCCCTGGACTCTTTATGAGGACAGCGCGCTAAGCGCAATACAAAGCTCCTAAAGAAATTCTGAAAGTCGCACAATTTACACAAATGCCCGAGGGGCACGGAAAACCATATACTACAAAAGTGGAATGCGAAATTCTAGCAGGTAAGTAGGCTTTAGGATCGCTAGGACTGGACTACTGAACCTTCAGATTACAAGCAGGAGGCCTAGGGAGATCGGGTGCAGAGTGTGCACTCTCACGCGGGATGCGGGACAGTCTATGGATGCTAGATTTCGTAAAGTTAGTATTATCGGACGAATCCGACTAGGTAGAGCTGAAACGAAAAAGGATCTGGACACTTAGATAGTTAAGCTATGCTGGAGCACCGAAATGCTCAGGTTACCTAGCCCTGGGGCTGCGGCTGCATAGGGCTGAAAAGACGCCGGGAATCCCCGTTGCAGTCTATGGAGCCTGAAAGAAGTTGTTGCTGGCAGGCGACCAGTGATGAAGTTCGATGTGATCCAAGCCTGGATCGGTGATGAAGGCTACCTGTAAGCAGAGGGGACCAAGTTCTGAATCACTAGCCAGTGATTAGATGGGCACCAGGATGGCACCGGATGGAGTTACCTCGACCAGGTGAGTGGGTGACGCTGGGCTCTGCAGTCTCTCGGACCAGGAGGCGTTGTCGGCGACCAGGATGGAGGTGCGAGCTGTCCCACGAAGGTATCTGCTGTCGGCGATGCTGGACCCAGGATTGGGGCAACAACTCTTGGTAAATGCAAGCCCACGCGTTGGACTCAAAATGGCGTCTGGAGTGGACCAGGAGGGTCCGGGGTGCTCCTCTGTTGGAGGGGAGCAAGGGCCAGTCTGGAGCAACCGGACCAGCGATGGAATTGTCGTCGTTCGTCGTCAAGAGGGCTACAAGCCAACAGGCAAGTAGCCGGACAACGCGGTGAGCAGATAAGAGCAGAAGGGCCCCACGCAGATCTCGTGGATGCTGGGGGGCTGGACTTTGGTGCTGGAGCTGCTCAGGGTTAGGGCTTCTCAAACCCCAATTGCATTCACTCGAGGATCCCTCGGCGGTCGTGCTGCATAAGCGTCGTGCAGTTCTGAAGATGGCCGGTCCCTCGAGGTCTCGTCACACCCACAGATCTCAGCTGGGCTGATGATGTAGGTAGAGGTCAGAGGTGCCAGGGAAGCCGGGTCTCGTCGTGCTGGTCGGTCGGATTCCGGAGGAAGGACGTGCAGCAAACCGCAGTGTTCTTAGTTGGTGCCCGCAGATGCAGGGTGACTACTCCTTAGTCACAAGGGAGAAATCTTGAGAAGAAGTCTTGAGTTCTGTTAGAATTGGGGGTCTCTGGTTGGCGCAGTGCAACACTGGCGACAAGCAGGGACCCTCTCCTCTAAGTCAGGGCAAAGGATTACTCCCAGAAATATCCCCTGCTCACCCTCTAGGTAGTGTGGCGCAAGCAGTCTAGGCTAAACTCTGGAGTACATAGGGTTAAACACTTGCAGTATCACACACAATAATCATCAACCCACCACACAATGACACTAGACTGTATTTCTGTAAAAATATCTTCTTTATATATATCTTTATATCAGGCTTGTAAATACAGTCTTGTTACTTTGAATGCAAGGTTCCAGTTGCTTTCAGCAATGTCACAGTTCTTAATCAGCTTATTCTCTTAGTCCCCAAATACGATGCTGTTAGGGACTTCTTACGTTCAAGGTTCAATGTTTCCACAAGGGGAATTGCTTCGGCTGCCTCGGTGCATCTCCGACGGGTGAAATAGGCCCGACCGGCCCGGGCTCAAGCTTCTGGCGGGAGCGGCGGCAGGTTGGTTTGATTCCGGTTCTCAGTGCGAGTGCCACACGCCGCAGCTGTTTCTCGGACAGCGGCAGGTGGTCTCAGGGGCACAAGACACGGAGGGGTGCAAGCAAGCACCGGGCACAGCCTTTCTTCACGTTGCGAGCTGCGGCTCGGGACACAGTCACGGTGCTCGGGCCAGCGGGGCTGGTCGTTGCGATGCTTCTGGGCCTAGCAGGCGGCAGTCACGGTGTTTAGAGGGATGGCAATACCCAGCTTGAGGGAGAGCGCGATGGTCACAGCGCACTCCGCTTTTCCCGGATCAGCGTGCAGGGGGAAAGCAGCGTTTCACAGCGGTTCTTCTGTCAGCGGAAGTAGCGCCCAATGTTCCTGGGGCACAGTTCAGGGTGCAAGTTCCACAGCAAGCCCTTGGAGATCTCTTAGCAGAGTTTGGCACAAAATTCAATAAAGCAAAAGTCTCTTTCAGTCTTTCCTTCTCCTCTCCTTCTGCAGCAAGGCACCAGACACAGGCCAGAGACAGCACTCCTCCTTGTAGTCTTTCCAGGTCCTTCTCTTCGGGCAGAGTTTCTTCTGTAGCGCAAACAGGATCTAATTTACAAGGAGCAGGGCTCCTACTTTTATACCCCATTTCCTTTGTCTTCTCAGGCCAGGGGGGCCTCTGCATAATTTCTTTCAGTCTCTAAGCTCTTGTTGGGTGTACTCTGGTGTCTTCTTTCAGTGTGAGGGGCAGGCACATCAGACGCTCCACAGGAGGTGGAGCCAGCATTGTGTGGCCAGGGTCAGCCAGGAGTACCTTGTTGATGGGGCTTTCACCACCTGTCATCCCCCAGCCCTGTCACTCACACATCCCAGACAGTCAGATACACATCCTAGCAGAGGCGGGCTGAAATGGTTAGGCAAGCAAATGCTAACTTTCTAAAAGTAGCATTTGCAAACACAGGATCTTAAAATAAACTTTACTAAAAGAAGTATTTTATTATTCTGAGTTCAGGCATACTAAACATTATTTTCTACCATAGCAGTATTGGCATTTACAAGCCCTGGCACTCCTGGTGCACTCTACTGGGGACTGATAGTAAATCCAATGACCCAATCAAGAATATCAATTACAGATACACTTTGTACAGGGAGAGCATATGCACTTTAGCACTGGTCCGCAGTGGTAAAGTGCCCAGAGTCCTAAACCAACAAAAACAGGTCAGAGGAAATATAGTTGGAAAAAGGCAAAAGGTTTGGGATGACCCAGCAGGAAGGGCCAAGTCCAACAAGTTCCTTTCGTAGAAAGTAGTTTCAGGATTCAAAGATGATCTAATTTGGAAGGGTCCCCGCTCCCACCTTTATACTAAAGAAAGGGGCTGGTACGGGACTAGGTCCTGCCCATGGGTGGGACCAGGAAGGGGGGTGGTTACACCCCTCTCCCATGCCGGACTTTCCCCAGTTCAGGGGCTGGTGTGCCCCTGGAACTGGTTCAAACTGGCAGATGCACAGTGAGCACCTTCCTATTCAGCCCTGCCTACCTAGGATACACAAAACCCTGTCTGGGATGGTGCTAGCACCGCCCCTGACAGGAAACCCTTTGTCCAAGCTCCCCTCGCTGGAAGGACTCCCAGCTGCAGGGGTCAGACTTGTGTCTGTAGTGGCAGCATCCATTTTGTGAGGCTCGAGTTAACTTTAACCGGGGTTCACAGTTACATACATGTCGTGTCCCTCTAGAAGGGTGGAATGCTAACCCCGTCGCCAGAATTGGCGAGGGGTTAGTATTCCAATTCGTATGACACCTTACTCGACATGTTTTGATAAAGCGATACCAAAGATAGCAAATAACTGCAAGGATTATAATGCACTTAAGAGTATATGGTACGCGTTATCATAGAACAGCTATTAGGACTTGGTTCCGCAAGCTGCAGACGGGCTCAGCTCATGCCAGAGCACCATCTCACATAATTCCACGCACTCTGCCTTCAGGATTGTTAAGGCCTGCCATAGGAGTGACTGATAGGAATACATGGGTCCATTTTAGGGTTAGATATAGGTATACTATATCTACAGCAAAGGGTGATTACACCACTTTGCCCCAGCTGTCGTGCAGCCAGTTGTCAGATTTAGATGGCCAGCCAGGGGTGGCATAATACATGCTGCAGCCCCTGGTAGGCCCTGGGTACACCTATGCCCCGAGTTACAGGGTCTGATAAGGTGGCCCAGTACCAATTGGTAAATGCACCGAAGGTACACGTGTTAATTTAGTGAGAGAACAGCAAGGCTGTGGGTCTGATTAGCAGGCCCACAGCCAGAGAAGTCGTAAACCAGTGAAGCAAAAAGCAAAAATCTGGGGTGATCATAGGATTGCAGACCCCACTCTCCTACATGGGCAACCACCGCTAAGGAGGTACCTGCTATTTATTCTATGCACAGATATGAATTCAGCAGCCCACATGCCTTGAACGGAATATGCTACTTACCAGTATGCATCTGTTCTTGTCATGTAGGGCTGCTGACATTCATATCGCCCGCCCTCCTCCCCGGTGCCTGTCGCAGCTTTAGCACTCAGAATCATTCTCAGGCATGGTCATCATTTACTGTATTACACTCCATCTCTGCCACAATGGCGAACAATAATCTGAAGATGGAGAGGATGCCCATGCGCACTGTAGTCCAGGGGAGGAGCCACCTATCTCGTGATACTTCGAAGACTCTTCCAGGACAACAATGTGCAATCATCCGGATCCAACACTAGGTGGCGATCTATGCATAGATATGAATGTCAGCAGCCCTACATGCCAAGAACAGATGCATACTGGTAAGTAGCATATTCCTTCCTTCCATAGGCTAACATTGACTGGCTTTCACTGAAATTTCTTGGAGTTTTGAAACTTTTAGAAATTCATCCAAAATCAGCCGAATAACAAAATCCAAATTACTCACCTGTGGTCAGGCGAGAAGCCAGTACTGTACCTTTTAGCCCTGTACTGAACCACAAAAGTAATCCTAACTGTACTTACCAGTTACCTACATTTTCTTCCATAGGAAACCATTGACTGTTTTTCGCTGAAATGTTTTCTAAGTGTCGATTTTTGCAAACTACAAATACTCCTCAAAATTATACCAACTACTAAAACCTAATTACTTACCTGTCTTAGGTAGAGGTCCTAGTCCTGAACCTAGGAGTCCAGTACTAGATTACAAAAGTAACGAGAACGTACTTTACCAGTGACTTGAGTTTTCTTCCATAGGATAATATTGCTAGTTTTTCACTGAAAAGTTTCTAAGTGTCAACTTTGAAAATACATTTATATTCTTTAAAAAATCACAACTGTACCCAAAATGCTCTTACTTAACTGTTTACAGCTTAGAGCCCGGGACTGAATGCAGGATGCAGTCCTGCGGTTAGAAAAGTAATCCATAAAGTAATCAACTGCATTTATGTTGAAAAACCCATTGAGCTCAATGTTACATTTTTTTTAGAATTGTGTTGCCAATTGCAACCCCAGTAGCTATTGTACTTACCAAGTCTATTGCCTTTCTGCAAAGTAATTACCTATAGTCAGTCATATTGAGAAAAGTATATTTTTATACCTGTTGGTTCTAAAAGAAAACAACTATATCTTGTCATACAAAAACAATTGGCCTAGAGTTCAGTTCTTGAGTGTGTGAAACCTTTTACTAACTGAGTGGATACAACAAGTGCTTTACACTGTCCCCTGATACTGCCTTACTGCTCGACCAAGCTACCACTTTAGAGAGTAAGGTCATATCTGACCTTGACATCTGTCATACCTCGGGATATTTTGGTCCAGTATATATAGAGCCACTTTCTTACAACGTTTCATCACAGAGTGAAAGCCGTACAGTGTTTATGCAACTAATAGGGATGATGGCCTCTTGCATATTCATAGTACCTCACGCAAGTCTCCAGATGCACTCCTTACAGGAATGCTTAGCATGTCAGTGGAACCAAGCTCAAGGTCGGTTAACAGATCTGGTGTCGGTGGACGGCCGCACACATCGCTCTCTGCAGTGGTGGAACACCCACAACCTTTCCAAAGGGCGATCGTTCCTAGAGCCGGTTCCACAAATCATATTAACAGAAGACGCTTCGCTCTCCGGCTGGGGAGCTCTTCTACTACATCATCACACCATACAGGGCAGGTATGTAAGAAAGTGGCCTGTATATACTGGACCAAAGTAAGGTACAGTATGCACAGAGTCCACAGTCCCAAGAGGTATGGCAGAGGCTAAAGTTGGATATAACCATAATTCTCAAAGTGGTAGCTTGGTCAAGCAGTAAGGCAGTGTCTGAAGACAGTGTTAAGCGTTTGTTGGACACACTCAGTCATCAATTGCTCTCATACACTCAAGAACTGAACTCTAGGACAATTGATTTGTACATAAAAATATATAGTTACTTTATTTTAGAACCACAGTAGGTCTCATAAATATTTTCTCAGAATGAGAAGTTGCAATTGAATACTTTCAGATAGCAATAGACTTAAGAATGCAATAGTTACAGTTGTTGCAATATGCAACACAAGTTAAACACAAAATAACATTGAGCTCAATGGGAGGTTTTAAGTAAATTAAATAAAATCCCTTTACAATTGTTTCTCTTGGATCCTGGATTCAGCCCTGGTGCATTTCCTGTAAACAGTTGAAAGAAATCGTTATTGTCACGCAGGCGATTTTTAAGGAATATTTGTAAGTTTTTAATTTCGACAGAAGAAATTCTGGCAGAAACCAGGCAATGTATTCCTGTGGAGGAAAATTGGGTTAACAGCAAATCACGGTTATAATTACTTTTGAGTGTCAGTGCTGGGCACAAAGATCCAGCATTAGGGTCTCTCCTGATCACAGGTGAGTAAAGTAGTTTTTAATGTTCAGACGATTTTTAAGGAATATTTCAAAATTGCAAAACTCAACACTTAAAAGAAATTCTGAGTGAAACCCAGCCAATGTTACACTATGGAGAAAATCAGGTTATCGGTCTTTGAGTAAGTACTCGGCTGGCAGAGTTAAGGTTCTGGGGTAAGACTCAGGGGTCTCCCAGGGTCAGGGGAGTACAGTTGTTACATCCTCAGCGGCACAGGGACAGCCGGGTGCAAAGAGAATAGGCCCAATGTTAGGCTATGGCGGGCATGGGGCCTTTGGTTGGTGGCTGCTAGCAGGCAGAACACGCGGCTGTGGGAGCTATGCTTCTGATCACTTACACAGGGTAAGTGGGGAAGTAAGACAGGACAGATGTTGCACTCCCAGTGGCGGTCAGGCGGCTGGGTGCAGGGTGCTTTTGGGCCGTCGGGCGGTCGGGCGCCCAATGTATTTCAAGTGGAAAAGCTGGATGTTGAACAAAGGCTGCAGACTCTGGGACGGAGATTCTTCAGATTCGACCACCACTTCGAGAAGTACGTTTGGAAGCTGGAGGTTAGGTAGCCACCCAGAAGTTGGGCACAGGGGGCCGTGGGGCGCCGGGTGCAGGGTGGTCTTTGTCCACTCAGGCACAGGCCGGTCTCAGTGGGTGCAGTGTGTGCTGGATTCGCAGTTCCTGGCTGGCACCAAGGGTTGTTGCTGTTTGAGCAGAACCACTGCTCGTAGGAGTCCCAGTCTTTAGATGAGCAAGGCAGTCAGGTCCTCCGGAGTTTTCGAGGTTGCTGACCACTGGAAACGCCAGGGTTTAGCAGGAGCAGGTTCAAGGATCAACAGGCCGGTAGGGCTGGGGCCAAGTCAGTTGGTGTCGTCCTCCTCTTGTTAGTAGGTGCACGGCAGGTCTTCTTTCTTTTTGTTCTTCTTCTTGTTTCAAAATCGGGATCTGAGGAAGGAAGGTTCAGGGTGCCCCTAAATACTAAATTTAGGTGCGTTACAGGTAGGGCAATGGCAGGGACCAATGGGTCCCTGTCCTGGGATGAGTACACCCCCTATCCTGCCTTTCTCCAGTGGGAGGGGGGCAGGAGCCTAGCTCTGATTGGGTAGGGCTCCCCATCCTCAAGATGGCGGGAGCCCAGAGTTGTGCTTCACCTCGCCTCTCCTACCTGAGGGGTGGAGTTGGCAGAGGCTGGCACACCTCCTTTCCTCCCCTAGGGTTTCCCGCCTGTCTTCCCGCCAGAGTGGGGGTCAGATCTGTTGGGGGCCAGTTGCTGAGTACAGGAAGTGACCTGGAGAAGCTCACAAAGGCAACATGCCTTTGAAGCTTCCCCTGCCTTCAAAGGCATGTTGGAGCACATTAGAAGCTATCTGAAGGCTATTTACGTCTTGGAAGCAAGGATTGTTAACTATCATCCACAAAGTGGCCAGATCTCTCCGTTCAGCCGCTCCTCTCAAGTCCTCCCACGTTTGGGTTTGGAGTGCGTTCTTCCGGCGCCTTACTGCCTGCTTATAAATTAATCTGCAGTTTATGACCCTTTGTTTATCCCTTGGCTTATTTTTGAGAGCAGCTCTTAGATTCCTCTGGGCTAGAGAGCACCCTCTATTAAACCACTTGGGCTCATTCTTTCTCTTGCCCTGCCATGTCGTGTGCATAAGGCCATCTATCAGCCGCCCTATCTCTTGAAATGTCTCCACTAACGGGGGTCCGTTCACCGCTAAGTCTAGACACACCTCCAGGTACTGTTTCCCCTCTTCCACAAGGGACTTATAGAAACTTTCTCCATTAAGCCTAGACCATTTCAGGAGCCTACCTTGGTCCGTGACCGTCTCCCTATTAATCCCCACCCCCTCCTTATAGCCTTACTAACATTTGTCACTGCCACCATCAATGTTAGTGGGTTGTGGTCACTAAAACCACTCCACTCAATGGCAAAACCCAGCAGGCGTTTTTTTAACAGGTGGGACACAAGTATGAAATCAATATATGAACTGCATCCTCTTCCTTTAAAGGTGGGGTTAGCCTGCTTATTGGGTTCAATGGGTAATAAATCCATTGAATGTTCCATTGTATGTCTTTTCAATACCCTACTCAGTTCCCTTCCTTCCACCGTATGCTCAAAATGTGCTCCCTCTTCTAGATTACATGAGGACCAGTTTTCTGTAAACGGTATCAATTTCGGGCACGGGTGACAGTTAAAATCCCCCGCTATTAAGATCAGTGGAGCCATTGCACCCTGGTCCTGCTCTCTCTGTGACCCAAGTCTTTCGTCCAGCTCGCCTGCTCTACATCCTCTCGCATTGTAAAAATTGACCAAAATTAAATTAAGGTCCCTATTTTTAAACTGTACAGCTACCATACATTCCAGATTCCAGTTTAGGTCCTACCAGACCCCTTCCAAACCCAAATGCACCAATATTAGGAGACCACCCCTTGCTCTACCCACGGTGGACCTGCTTGCTGGGACCCCGAAGGACTTAAACCCAACTAAATGGAAGTTAGTGTGATCTACTTCCCAGGTTTCCTGCACACAGATTATATTAAATCTGTTCATGTAATCAAGCCTCTCAGTGTTTTGAAATTTGGCAGATAAACCCGCCACGTTCCAGGACACTAATTCAAGGGCGCTCCATTGACCACTAATGGGGGGACAAATGGTCATTGTGGGATCGTTATTTATTTGGGCATCCTTAAATCTAACTGGATGTGAGTTACATAGTGCCAACTGTTTCGCATTCAGAGGTACGCCATCCAGATGCTCCCCTACTTGTGATATTAAATGTGTCTCCCCTTCTTTACCTGTCTCTTCCTATAGTAGTCAGTCTATTCGCTGAGGTGTCTTCCCCAGCCAAGTGGCACGTATTTGTTAAACAACGGGAGTACAAGCCCTCCTACTTTCCTCATTGGGGCTACCAGGCTTATCATATGTATGTGCTCCCAGTGCGACCGTTTCCGGTAACTCACTCCTATCTCTATCGGCTCCTCCTCTCCATCTGTCTGGCTGCGCCATCCTCCCCCTAAAGGCTTCCCAGTGCCCACCATTGGGCCTAATGTTTACTGGCTTGTAAAAATAACTTCATTCTTGCACCTGGATGCTAGATCGTGAACCTATCTTGGGGCCTTGGGTAACATAATGTGCTGCTTTTGGGTCTTTAAAGTTCACAACAATGCAATCCCCTGGTATGGTTTTTTGCCTATTTCCCACCCAACTCACTCTCCTCACAAAGAGAATCTTACAGTGGGCATCTCGGGGCAGAGGTCTATTATGATTTAGCCAATATATTGTTTTATTTTTCATTTGATCATAAGATTCCTCTGCTTCCAATTTTAATTCAGGGACCCCGGTCAGGACAGCAACATATGGCAAGCAATCTGGGGGTAAATCTAAGTGGGGATACAATTTCTTTACCTTGTTTCTTTCACTATCGTCGTTACAAGGCACCCCCTGTGGCCTAACACAATCAGAAGTTCCCCTACCTTCGGTCCCCCCCCCCTGATTTATTCATAACCAATGGTTGCACAACACTGTCTATCGTCGGTGGGACGGTGAGATTTGAACCAGATGCACCCTCCCTTTCGCCCTACCTTCCTGATTTCTTCAAATGGCCACTCTTCTCTATTTTGTCGTCAGTACTACCCAAAGTGTGCATTATTAATCCCTCTGCCTTCCCAAGTCTCTTCTCAATTTCAGAAAGGGTTTGCTTTCTATTCCTGTCCTCCCTCCCCTCCTCAATTGCTATCCTCTGATTAAGGGTCATCTAGCCATGTCTTTCCCTTGTGGGTGGTTGCCCTCTATGTTGTGGTGGCTTGGAGGTTTGTTGTCCCTGTCTGTCTTGGGACTGGTCCCCTTCCTTGCTTAGGATGGGGGTGATGGGTTTCCTATGCGTTCCATGACCCTCACGCATGTTCCGTGCCTCGGGGGCACAGGGGTGGGAGGCTGGCAGGGTGGGTGCGCAGGACTCTACTTGTTTCTTCTTCTTTCTCTGCCTTGGTTTATGCGGTGTTGACACTACGGTGGTGGTGTTAGTCACAGTCTCTTTCCAAATTTTCTGCTCTTCTGACACTGTTCCCATGCTTCCACAGTTTTTTATCTGGTGGTTCCGCGTTGTAGTGCGGAAAAGTTCTCCGAAGAAAACTGACTTAGGCGCGCCGGGACGGGTGTTATGTGACCTTGCTGACGTCACATGCGCGTACGAGGCCTGGGCGGAGTCGCGTGATGTCACCCCGCCCCTGGCGCGCAGGGCTGCTGTGGCAAAAAAGTTTCCGGATCCAGTCTCACGCCTGGGAGTAATTCTACGTGAAGGAATCTGCGGCTAGAATCATCTCTACCAGATACATCGTTACCGAAGGTAAGTAGCTCGTACAACAATCCATTGCTACTCCTGCATCAAAGCGTAGAACTGTCCATGAATTGTTCATTTATGCCATTGGTCCTCAAGTCATTTATATTTTACTGAGCCCTACCCTAATCTATACTTCACCTCTAACTATTTATGTTGAAGGTATGATGCATAATGGTCAGTAGCTTTGGTTTTAGAGAATATATTGCGTGGTAAGTTACCTGTCCTTGTCTTACTTCCTTTCAGGTGGTGCTTTCCATGGTGGACTCTCAGCTTCCTATGATGAATTTCAGCTCCATGCAGCAGCCACCATCCTTAATGCCTGTTGGACAAGCAATTCAGCAGATTCAGACCCAGAACTTGTCCATACGCCCCCCTAACCAGCTACACACCCAGGTGCCTGACAGCGAGTTTCGTTCTTTTAAATGTTTGTTCTTCACTCTACATGTAGATCTGAAAGAATTAGTTAGTTATAGATTCCTTACCTTAGAATTAAACCCAGGTGTCAGACTGTATCCAGAAGGTTTTTCGTCCGCAGTACCCCTGCGTGTGGGAAGGTGGCGTCAGTCGACTCTGCGTCCGTCGTCTGCATCGTGGTCGCTGGGATGACGTTGCAGTAGCTACATAGACGCCGCCCTCGCGTGCTGCTGTCAGTTCTTTGATTTTCAGCGCCAGCAAGTGCATATCCGGAGGGAGCGGTATCCCCAGTCACTTTTTGACAGAGTTTTTGCGACTTTTGTCGACTTCGTTTTTGAGTCCCAACCGACTCCTGGTGCACAAAGGATGCCCGGTTTCAAGGTCTGCTGTTCCTGTACCCGACTGATGTCGATGACGGATCTGCACTGTGTGTGCCTCTACTGCCTGGAGCGCGACTGACCCCAAGTCGTGCTCAGACTGTTGAACCATGGTCCTGAAGTATTTCTGGGATTGGTCCCGAAAGCTCCTCGAGGTCCGGCAGTTGGCTCCGCGTCGCTCAAGTTCCTGCTCGCATGGGAGGTCGAGGGACTGATTGCGGAGTCATCATCACTCCTCTTCTAAGTCTTCTCATTACGGGTCAGGTAAGGCGAAGCACAAGAAGAAGTTGAAGAAGCATCGTCGCTCTTTGACTTCCCCCTCATCCGTCGGCCGGCGATACCTAGGGTGTGGGTGGTCCCCACCCTGCAACTCCGGCCTTCCAGGGACAGGGAGTGACCCCAGCCCAGCTTCGTCAATTTTACAAAGCGATACTCTCCATCTTTGGGCAGCCCTACTCCGCCGGCGCACCTTCGGGCCCTGCGTACTTGGCTGGGGGCCCTGGGTCTTCGGCCTCTGCATCGCAGGGCCCCCTTGGATCCAGGCCTGGGTCTGGATCGGTGCCAGTCGAACCTCATTACACTTCAACCGGTGCCGGTTCCACCAGTGACGTTAACTCCTGCTTCCGCCCGATGTGGACACAGAGCCAGACCGGCATCGGCCGACGCCGGATCCAGCACCAATGGGTACTTTTGTCCCTGTCTTCCACCCTGGCCATTTTCAGCCAGATTGACAGCCAGACGAGGGTGAGGTAGACTGGGAGGGGTCAAGTGACCCTTTGACAGACCAGTTGGAGGACGATCTGGACTAGGGAGTGGAACTGGGGGTTGCCAGTGGTCTGGATTACTCCCCAGACCTAGGCATCTTGTCTCCTCCTACCGTGGCTACGGAGGAGGGAGCGTGATGTTGCATAGGTCGGCCGATGCTCTCCACCTGGAGCTACCTACGGTGGCAGTCAGGACTAACCTCCTGAGGTCCTTTAACCAGCAAAGAACTCTTCGGAGCCCCTGCTGCCGTTTAATGAAGCCCTCATGGACATCCTTTTGGGCACGTGGTCCAGGCCCAAAACAGGGGCTCCTGTGGACAGGATGATTGCCAGACACCACCGCGCGACCCCCCCCCTTTCCTCTCCCAACACCCCACCCCTGAAAGCTTGGTGGTTCAAGCCTCCAGTTCTAAAGGTGCATTCCCAACTGTACCAACCCGAAAGGGAATTCAAAAAGCTGGACCACCTTGGGAAGAAATGTTTTCTTTCGCCAGCTTGGGACTGCAGTCTGTAAACACTGCATGTCTGTTGGGCCGTTACATCCATGTTGTGTGGGATACAGTGGCGCATGTGCTGCGTCAGCGCCCGGAGGAGGCCCGGGCCATACTCTCCTGTGCAGTTGCCGAGGGAAGAGGCGCAGCAAAGTTTACCTTCCGCTGTGGGCTGAATTCCGCCAACGCACTTGGCAGGACGTTTTCAACAACAGTAGCCCTTCAACGCTACGCCTTGTTGCGTTTGACTAGTGTTGCAAAGTCATCCTATGCCCTGGGCACCCCGCAACTTTGTTCTGACTGGAACTGGTGGTAACTGACTCTGACTGACCCCGGGCTCTGTTTAACCTGGCCCAGGGCTAGTGCCAAGCTAAAAGGAACACAGTAGAATACAGTTAAGACACCCAACATACACTAGGGTACACTATGGTATAGTGGGGTACTCCTGTAATTGCCATGACCTGCCCCATAAGCCCCTAGTATGTAATATGGCAGGGGATTGAAACTACCTAGAAGTCTCCAGTATCCTGGGGCATGGCAGTTTAGAGGCCAGCAGATTTTCTGCACCAGCATGTGTGCCGTGCTGAAGCCTGAGGTCAGTTTAAAAGCAACGCTGGTTGCCAAGACAGCTTTTAAACCTTAAATTGTGCCCAAACTCGACTTTGGGGGTAGGGGCCCTTAAAATTAAAAAAACCTACCATGCTTTTGCATATTGGGGACCCCCAGGGTCACCCCTAGGTATCCCAGCGGTGGGGGGTTAGTTATCTATAAGGTACGCCCTTATAAAATGAGTTTATATGCCTGGGTAAAGTGAAATTTTACATTTCACTCCCCATATTGTATTAAAGAGCTGCTCAAATTCGACTTTGATGTTAGAAGAACTGGGTATGGAAGATCTACAATATTTCCACAGATTCAGAACCCCAGAAGTCTCCCCTAGTTACACAGTGGGTGTGGGGGGGTCCTGTAGAAATTAGGGAAATACTTATAAACACTCTTGACCCAGAGTCAGGGCTAGGCTTAAGGAAGGTATGTGCAGATGGTAGGGGGAGAGTCCATGGAAATAAGCCATCCCAGGGGGCGTGTTTGGCCAGCTCTTACCTCCTTGCTGGATTTGGAAGAATGATGCACTCTGGAACAAACTAATGCCACACTCTACTGGATGTGGTCATAACTATGAGGAGTTGCCATGCTCTCATTAGTCAGCAGTGACCTGGTGCTTGACCCAGAGAATTTTGAATAAGTATCTGAGAGTGGCAGAGCCCTCCAGATCTGCTGCTTGAAACTTACTGAAGCAAGAAGATGTTGCTGTTAACAGAGCTCACCTGGACAGCCCCACAAAGAATTCAAAGCCTGGAGTACCAGTGGATTTGTAAGGATTTTGTTAAAGTGAATTGTAGAATTGAAGTTTCACACTTTCAAGGACCTTCTTGGAGATTCTAGAACCTTGGATTGTGTGTTGGATACTTTGGGACCCGCAAGCAGAACTCCAGGAAGGTGTTCTAACTGGACCCCGCTTGCTGAAGAAGGCGGCCCACTACAGTGGTGAGAAAGTTCTTCAGAACAATTTATAACGGTGTGTCCCTGACAGAGAAAACTAAATGACTAAAAGGGGCACTGTTGGTTTCTAAGCACTAGAAAGTGACTGATCTTTAAAAATTCATTTCTCTGGTTCCCTATAGTGGATTTTTTCCATTTTGGTGTCATTTAAAAGATAAAAATATGACCTATTTTTATAAATTGGCGTTGGATTTTTATTTTGTGGTGTCTGAATTATTTACTGAAAGGTTTTTAAATGCTTTACATACCTATCTTTAACGTTACGCCTGTCTGCTCTCAGCCACGTTACAAAGGGTTGAGCATAGGAATAATTTTCTAAGACCTATGCTGGGTCCTATCATGTGTTAGTGGCCTTATTGCCAGTGGCAGACCTACATTTTCCACTACCAATAACCCACTTTCTAACAACTAGTTTTTCCGGGGATGTCCATGTAGGAGGGTGGATACCTGACTATGGTTACCCCCAACTTTTTACCTAGTGTTTGGCTGGTTTTTCGACTTAGTTGGCCTGGGACCCTGCTATTCAGGGCCCCAGGCCTACTGCTCTCTCTCTAAAATGGATTCCATGTACCTTAGGTCATATCTAATTGGTACTGGGCCACCTTATCAGACCCTGTACCTCAGGGCATAGGTGTACCCAGGGCCTACCAGGGGCTGCAGCATGTATTATGCCACCCCTGGCTGCCCACCTAAATCTGACACAACTGGCTGCACGACAGCTGGGGCAAAGTGGTGTAATCACCCTTTGCTGTAGATATAGTATACCTATATCTAACCCTAAAATGGACACATGTATTCCTATCAGTCACTCCTATGGCAGGCCTTAACAATCCTGAAGGCAGAGTGCTTGGAATTATGTGAGATGGTGCTCTGGCATGAGCTGAGCCCGTCTGCAGCTTGCGGAACCAAGTCCTAATAGCTGTTCTATGATAACGCGTACCATATACTCTTAAGTGCATTATAATCCTCGCGGTTATTTGCTATCTTTGGTATCGCTTTATCAAAACATGTCGAGTAAGGTGTCATACGAATTGGAATACTAACCCCTCGCCAATTCTGGCGACGGGGTTAGCATTCCACCCTTCTAGAGGGACACGACATGTATGTAACTGTGAACCCCGGTTAAAGTTAACTCGAGCCTCAGCATCACAAAATGGATGCTGTCACCACAGACACAAGTCTGACCTCCTGCTGCTGGGAGTCCTTCCAGCGAGGAGAGCTTGGACAAAGGGTTTCCTGTCAGGGGCGGTGCTAGCACCGACCCAGACAGGGTTTTGTGTATCCTAGGTAGGCAGGGCTGAATAGGAAGGTGACTGCAAGTGGCACCCCGGTGCTCACTGTGCATCTGCCAGTTTGAACCAGTTCCAGGGGCACACCAGCCCCTGAGCTGGGGAAAGTCCGGCATGGGAGAGGGGTGTAACCACCCCCTTCCTCGTCCCACCCATGGGCAGGACCTAGTCCCGTACCAGCCCCTTTCTTTAGTATAAAGGTGGGAGCGGGGACCCTTCCAAATTAGATCATCTTTGAATCCTGAAACTACTTTCTACGAAAGGAAGTCAAGACTTCTTCTCAAGATTTCTCCCTTGTGGCTAAGGAGTAGTCACCCTGCATCTGCGGGCACCAACTAAGAACACTGCGGTTTGCTGCACGTCCTTCCTCAGGAATCCGACCGACCAGCACGACGAGACCCGGCTTCCCTGGCACCTCTGACCTCTACCTACATCATCAGCCCAGCTGAGGTCCGTGGGTGTGACGAGACCTCAAGGGACCGGCCATCTTCAGAACTGCACGACGCTTATCCAGCACGCCCGCCGAGAGATCCTCGAGTGAGTGCTTTGGGGTTTGAGAAGCCCTAACCCTGAGCAGCTCCAGCACCGAAGTCCAGCCCCCCAGCATCCACCAGATCTGCGTGGGGCCCTTCTGCTCTTTGCTGCTCACCGCGTTGTCTGGCCACTTGCCTGCTGGCTTGTAGCCCTTTTGACGACGCACCATGACGACAACACAGCTGGTCTGGTTGCTCCAGACTGGCCCTTGCTCCCCTCCAACAGAGGAGCTCCCCGGACCCTCCTGGTCCACTCCAGACGCCATTTTGAGTCCACCGCGTGGGCTTGCATTTGCCAAGACTTGTTGCCCCAATCCTGGGTCCAGCGACGTCGACAGCAGATACCTTTGTGGGACAGCTCGCACCTCCATCCTGGTCGCCAACAACGCCTCCTGGTCCGAGAGACTGCAGAGCCCAGCGTCGCCTACTCACCTGGTCGAGGTGACTTCGTCCGGTGCCATCCTGGTGCCCATCTAATCACTGGCTAGTGATTCAGAACTTGGTCCCCTCTGCTTACAGGTATCCATCTTCACCGATCCAGGCTTGGGTCACATCGAACTTCATCACTGGTCGCCTGCCAGCAACTTCTTCTTTCAGGCTCCATAGACTGCAACGAGGATTCCCGACGTCTTTTCAGACCTATGCAGCCGCAGCACCTGGGCTAGGTAACCTGAGCATTTCGGTGCTCCAGCATAGCTTAACTATCTAAGTGTCCAGATCCTTTTTCGTTTCAGCTCTACCTAGTCGGATTCGTCCGATAACACTAACTTTACGAAATCTAGCATCCATAGACTTTGTCCCGCATCCCGCGTGAGAGTGCACACTCTGCACCCGATCTCCCTAGGCCTCCTGCTAGTAATCTGAAGGTTCAGTAGTCCAGTCCTAGCGATCCTAAAGCCTATTAGAGTAGTACTTACCTGCTAGTAATTTCGCATTACACTTTTAGAGTATATGGTTTTTCGTGCCCCTCGGGCATTTGTGTAAATTGTGCGACTTTCAGAATTTCTTTAAGAGCTTTGTATTGTGCTTAGCGCCCTGTCCTCATAAAGAGTCCAGGGCTGTTGTGTTCTAAATAAATATACTTTTATTTTCATAAAAACTTGTGTGGTGTCCTTTCACTTGGTGTTCAAGGGGTATATGTGATGGTATAACAGCTGGCTTAACACGCCCTCTAGAGTTTAGCCTAAAGACTGCTCTTGTCCATGCTACTAGGATAGCTGGTCTAAAAGGTTGACTTACAACCAATCATCAATAAGGGTCGTTTGGAATGATACACAGTGATCACTAGAATAGTGAGTACTACATATCAGGCCAACTTCTCACAATCCAATCCACCCTTATGGACGTGCTCTTTGATGGCTGTCGCCTTTTCGGCAACAAGGCAGACAAACGCTTTAAGGACTCTAAGGCTACGGCCAGGTCCTTGGGCCTTTCCACCACCCGCCCTGCGCAGTCTGACTTTCGCCACTACGGAAGGGGTGCCCCGCTATATCACAGGCCACGCGCAAGCTGTTCAGCTCCAACGCGGGACGGGAACGTGGGAACCACCGGCATGGTTCAGGGGGCCAGCGGGCGGGCCAATCCACCTCAGCCCCTTTTGCAGCATCCTCCAAGCCTTCCTAGTCCGATCTTTCAGGGCCAACAAACGCCAGTGGGCAGCAGGATCCGCCATCACCTCTCCTACTGGTGCCATCACGTCGGACAGGTGGGTTTTATAAATAGTCCGAAGGGGCTACTCCCTCTCCTTCGAGACTACCCCTCTGTCCATGCCACCTCAGTACCATTGCATGTGGGAGGATCACCTGCCCTTCTCCAACAGGAAGGTTCGGCACTCGTGGTCAAGTGTGACATTAAGTGCGTTCCTGCCCCCGAAGTAGGCCCTGGTTGCTATTCCCACTACTTTCTGGTACCCAAGAAGGACAAAGGCCTGCGTCCTATCTTGGATCTCAGGAACGTCAACCTCGTCCTCTGGAAGGCGAAGTAAAAGATGTTGACGCTCACTCAGTCCTTGTCTGCCCTCGACTCTAGAGACTGGATGGTAGCATTTGACTTGCGGGACCCTTACTTTCACATCCCCGTCCTGCCTGCCCACCGGCATTACCTGCGGTACACTGTGGGCCACGAGAACTTTCAGTTTAACATGCTCTCCTTTAGCCTTACCATTGCCCCTCGGATGTTCACGAAAGTGATGGCGGTGGTAGCAGCTCATCTGTGCAGATCAGGGGTTCCAGTCTTCTCCTATCTCGATGCCTGGCTGTTGAGGGTCGTCTCCCACCTCCAGACTAGGGCCGACCTCCTGCATTCGCTGGGGTTCTCCATCAACGTGCTGAAGTCACACCTGACCCTGACCTGGACACAACGCAGTTTTGGGTTTATCATCCCTAACAGCGAGTTTGGGATATTTGGGCTATGATTCAAATCTTTCAGCCCCTATCCCGAGTTTGTCAGGATGGCCCTTGGGCTGCTGGGCCTCATGGCCTACTGCATCCTGCTGGTCGATCATGCCAGGTGGCATATGCAGACTGCAGTGGGACCTGAATTTCCAGTGGGCGCATCATCACGGCAATCTGTCCGATTGCGTCCAGATCTCGGAGGGCACTGGACGACAATTGCAGTGCTGGCTCACAAACCAGGATTGGGTCAGCGGCAGATCCCTCTACCTTCCCCAACAAGAACAAAGAGTGGTGAGAGATGCATCCCTTCTGGGATGGGGTTGCCACATGGGAGAGGCGGAGATCAGAGGCCTCTGGTCTCTGGCAGAGTTCGGGCTCCACATCAACCTTCTGGAACTTTGGCCAATCCTCCTTGCACTCACAGCCTTCCTTCCCTTTGTCTGGGGAAGAGTAGTGCAGGTGTTCACGGACAACACCACCGCCATGTGGTACTGCAACAATCAAGGCGGGGTGGGGTTATGGACCCTATGTCAAGAGGCCCTCCGCTTCTGGACATGGCTGGAACATCAGGGCATTTTTTTTTTAATGGAGTTTTATGTAGCGCGAACTTGACCGAAATCGGGTATCTGAGCGTTCCACATAGCACCAGTTATTTTTTGTTAGGCACGGGGAGATTAAGTGATTTGCCCAGAATCACAGGATGTTCAGAATCATTGCCTAGACTCGAACCCAGTTCCCTAGATTAGAGGACGACCCCCCTAGCTGTTAGGCCAACTCCTCTCCCCTTGGTGGTTCAACACCTGGCTGGTTCACTGAACGACAGGGCGGATGAACTCAGCTGCAGGTGCATGATGGATCACAAACGGCGTCTTCACTCGCAGGTGGAGAAAGGTCTCTTTCAGCTGTGGGGAGAGCCTTTGTTAGATCTATTCGCCACCAAAGAAAACGCGCAATGTCAGCAATTCTGTGTACTGGAATTTCTAAGGCGGCACTCGCTAAGCGACACGTTTTGTCACGAGTGGAGTTGCGGTCTTCTATACGCCTTTCCGTCTATATCACTTCTGCCCAGAGTGCTCAAGAACATCAAGCACGACCACGCTCATGTAAATGTAAATGTATAGGCATTTATATAGCGCACTACTTACCCGGAGGGTCCCAAGGCGCTTCGACCGCTGCAAAACCCTTCCTGGCTTCCCTGAGAGATGGTCCCTTAATGGGTATCTCCAGGGTGAGACCAGGCATCCCCGGCGGTCTGGTGGGGCCGTTAGTGAGGATGAGGCAAGCTAATGCCCAGAGTTGCCGAGTGTGATCGCTGATCAGAGTGGGCACCGAGGCGAGAGAATTATCAAGTCCGCTGACCCTGGTCCAGAAACCTGCCGTGCCGGGAATCGAACCCTGGTCCCGGGCCGTCCTCTGATCTCGGGTCTGCCGCCTCTAACCAGTGAGCCACACTACCTCACGTCTTATTTGTGGCTCCGGATTGGGCACGAAGAGTCTGGCATCCTGAGCTGCTCAACATGGCCATGGATCCTCCCATCAGACTGCCTCTTCAGAAGTATATTCCGTTGCAGCAGCAGGGGACGGTCTTCCACCCAAACCTGTTTAGCATCCACCTCCTTGTGTGTAGATTGAGCGGCGGCAGTTGATGTAGTTTGAACTGCCTCCCAAAGTCTGTGATGTAATCTTGCAAGCCAGGATTCCCTCCAATAAGATGGTATACGACTGCAGATGGAATACATTTGGGGCATGGTGCACAGCAAAGGCTATGGATACCATTTCTGCCCCTCTTTCTCTTGTTCCTCTTATCTTTGGCCTTGCAGGGCTCTGCTCTAGGTAGTTTTAAGGACTACATATCTGCCATTTCAGCCTTCTCTTTTCAAGTCCCCTATTGTGAATAGATTTCTTAAGGGCATTACTCTTCTTTTTCCTCCTGTTCCCTTCGTAATGCTCCTGTGGGACTTGAACTTGGTTCTGACATATCTTATGTGTGCTCCCTTTGAGCCACTACATAACTGTCCTCTAAGACTTCTCACTTTGAAGACTGCTTTTCTGATGGCCATCATCTCTGCACGCAGGATGAGTGAGCTGCAAGCTCTGTCTTCCAAGCCTCCTTTTCTGGCTGTCCATCCAGACAAGGTCGTCCTTAAACTAGACCTTCCTTTCTTCCCAAGGTGGTTACTTCTTTCCATATTGGCCAAACCCATCACTTTACCCACCTTCTTTCTGGCTCCGCATCCTTCGAAAGAGGAAGAGCGGGTCCACCGTATTGATCCAAAACATGTGCTTTCTTGTAAATGTATGTATGTATTGCGATTTATATAGCGCACATATCACCCGAAGGCATCAAGGCGCTTGCTTAGGGAACCCGTCCTGGTATTCCCCTGTGAGATACCCCGGCAGGGTATCCGCAAGGTGAAAGCCAGGCATCCCGCCGCGAGGGGCCGTTGTGGAGATTAAGCAAGCTATTGCCCAGAGTCGCAGAGTGTGAACCCGTGAATCGAGTAGGCACCGGAGCGAGAATTGTCGAGTCCATGGACATTTTAGGACTCAAGACCCCGCCGAGCCGGGAATTGAACCCTGGTCCCGGGCTGACCTCTGCTTCCAGGTCTGCCTCCTCTAACCAGTGAGCCACACTTCTCCTACTTGGATCGCAAAAAACAATTCCAGGCTGACAACCAACTCTTTTTGGGTTACATGGGTGCTAAGAAAGGTCGGGTCGTGCACAAACGTACCATCTCCAGGTGGGGCTTTTTGTGCATCAAAGCCTGCTATTCTTTGACTAAGAAGGAGCCTCCAGTGGGGCTGTTCGCCCATTCCACCAGGGTGACGGCAGCGACTACTGCTTTGGGATGAGGCATTTCCTTTTAGTCAGGTTGAGACCTCTTCGGAATAAAAATAATCATAGAGTATTACCTTACGTGTTTTAATCCACACACCACATCTACATCTCTTTAGGCCCCTCACACCCATGGCACCTATACGGCAAGGGACAAAAGATCTCCGTCAAAGAGTCCCTTTATGTGTGCCTGTCGAGCAATGCAGCGCCGGCTCGACGAGGAGCAGACTCATGATGAAGCATGACACCTAGCTTGCTGGGTGTGTGAGGTTCCTAGTTCCGAAAGGAGGTATTCCCCACCTCCTGATTACCTAGAGTACACACCAGGTGGGCAACTTGCCACTGAGGAACGACTTACTTTTCTTGTTTTCTATCTTCACCTAGGGAAGTACTTTGGACCTTTATCAAGCCCTAACTGTCACCCTCTTTGTTGATTTGGGACGAGGAGTCCCTCAAATGACATCTGTAAAGCAGCTACGTGGGCAACGCTGCACACTTTTACGAGATACTACTGCCTGGACAGCAAGTCCGAAGGAAATGTCTTCCTAGGCCGTTCTGTTCTCCAGGACTTTCTGGTGTGAACTTGGTTCGTAGACCCACCTCTGGTGTTGGTATTGTTGGGGTATCTATTCTAAGGTATCTATAACAAACTGTTTCTTTCTGATGATTAAGTTACTTACCTTCGGTAACGATATATCTGTAAGAAACATAGGTTAGTTATAGATTCCTTACCGCCCCACCCATCCTCCCCATTCTGCGAACTGACTGCTAGGGTTAAGGACGTCCTTTCAGGGCCCTAGTTGTGTGCACCAGTGGTCAGTGTCTTGCATGGCTCTGCGCTTCTGTGTAGAAAGTCATGTACAGAACAGATGTCAGCGTGCAAGGGCAGCGTCTATGTAGCTACTGTAACGTCATCCCGGCGACCACGACGGCTGACGCGGAGTAGACCGACGCCACCTTCCAACGCACAGGGATACTGCTGACGAAAAACTTTCCAGATACAGTCTGACAGCTGGGGGGTAATTCTAAGGTAAGGAATCTGTAACAAACCTATGTTTCTTACAGATATAGCGTTACCGAAGGTAAGGAACTTGGTCGACAGGGGCAGTCGCCTATTGTTGCACGGTAGTATGTTCATCTAGAGCTGGAGAATTGATAAAGAGCCAAATCAGCTGAATGTTCGTCTGCCAAAAGTAGTCCTATAGAAAACCTGTTTCTATCTATGTACTAGAGCTAGTCTTCTAGTGTGCCACTTACGATTTTCCTGCCATGCCCCAGTATTGTTAGATATTCCCGAAGTTAAGGCCTACACCTGTGGTGCAACAATGTTTGAAATACCCTCTTTAAAGTGTGTTAGCAAGTTGTGTTTCACCTGCTGTTCATAAAGCTTAGGAAAGGCACAGTTAAGCCGTAGCAGAGCTGAAACCAGACTGTCTTTTATGTTGAGGATGCTTGGTGGTCTTTACCATTGTTCTCTTCTGTCTTAGACCTATGCCCATGTTAATAGCATTACCCATAAACAGACAGGGTCATAGTCATGTCTTGAAAGCCACTGATGTTAGATTTCCATTCTCTGTTTAGACGTTTTATCCTTTTCTCCTCCCAGCTTCATCCAGTGGAAATAAAACAATTTCAAGACTACAGAAAGATGAGCAACTTACCAGGACCAGGCGGGCAAGCCCCATCTACTGGAAGGTGAGAGATGAGTATGGGATGAGTAGTGCTTTTCGGAGAGTTCTTCAGAATTATATTCTTTATGGATTCACTTGCTTGAATATTTCCTGCAGATCAGGCTTCACAAAGTCCTAATTAGAGTACTTTAAGCCATTATAAATAAAATTCGGATTTATGTAGTGCATTCACCTCATTTTATGACCCAATTCTGGCCATTCCTATGGATACTTCTAACCACATATCCTACCTTTCCAATATTCCTACATGCTAGGATTTTTTTCAGCACTTTTTCCTACATACCAGTAGGTGGTAACATATGGCTGCGCAGTGTCTTGATATTGTCTCAGGAGTGCCACAGGGGAGCCACATATAAGATACAGTCCTTGATGCTGCCCTCCGTTTCTTTATCTGCACCTTCAACTTTGATCCGGAGTTCTGATGCCAACTTTGTCAGCTTACAGGATGCATATGTCCGACATGACCTACACGACATGTGCCAGTGGTGCTTATGCTCCGGTCACTAGTCAAAGTTGTGCAATAAGTGCACCTTCCTTCACCTGAAGGAGATTAGAGAGTTGGAGGCAAAGTTCTGCATTGCTAAGCATGAAGAAATGTTTCGTTGAAAGATACATCAAGTCCAAGTCACACAGCTGATCTTGGTCACAAGCCATTTCCTCACAAAGTCCCATTACTGCTCCTCCAGTAAATCAAAGGCAAAAATGTGCCAGAAGCACAAGAAAGCCAAGCAAGACTATACCCATCCCACCACACTAACTCGGTAAGAAGGCACATGGGTGACACTATAAGTGTCCTTTGTTTTCTGACTGCTAACAGTCTTCTGCCCCATAGCAAATAGTGACCTTGAACGAGGGCCGCTGCAAATTTTCCAGGCGCTGCTGGCTTCCTCATGCATGCTTTTGTGCCTCACAGTGCCACAGAGACCTCAAGTTGGACTTCTGCTGGTGGGCCTGATGCAGACTATCGCCTCTGGTCCCAATCCGAGGGTCATACTGAGTATGTACCAGGCTTCCACTCCGGCCACAGGGTCTATTGCAAATCATGTTGTGCCAGATCCAATCATAGCACCGGGCTGTGACCTGAACTGACGGTAGCCTGCACTGGCCTCTGTCCTACTACAAAAAACAACCCAAGGACAGTCAGTGGTTGTACAGCTAGAAATGTAGCTTTGGCTCCTCTCTCTATTATATTACAGCAGTAGTGCTAGATTTATAGTTGTGTACTCGAGGCATGTGAGCTGTAGATCACATGCTTTGCATACTCCTACCATCAAGTGTTTGGTTCGGATGTTTGCAAGTTGTTTTTCTTCGAAGAAGTCTTTCCAGTCACGAGGTAGGTGGTGAATCCGTTCTTTTCCGCCATCGGGGTTTGGACATGAATTGCTGTGCTCCGATTCAAAACCGTTTCTCGGGTTTCCCTCGGTGCGCAATACACTTACCCTCGAAGGTATTTTTTGATTGCATATTTCCATTCTCCGCGTATCGTATTTACTGAAAATCCCTCTTTCGATCGGGTAGCTTGTGGAAGGCCATTGGGCCTACCCGCATCAGTCCGCCTCGCAGTAGATGGAACGTACTCCATTTAAATTCTGCCACAGTAGTGTGCAACTTGTGCTTATCTCCGGAACACAAAGAACAGGACTGTGATGCGTATAAAGCTTTCCGATCGAAGATGCTTCGCGACTGTCTGGCTCGATTGCGTGATATGCAGAGCCAACACAACGGTTCCTTTCCGACCTCTTCAGAGAAGATTCGGAACAAAAGACCAGAGATGCCATGGGAGCTGAGGAAAAACAAGAGCCTATCTCTTTCTCTGAATATGGCTACAATGTGGACAAAAAGGGTATCGTATCGCGTGTATTGATCCTCCCTTGCCCCAAAGTCCACCTCAGCTCAAGAAGGTGGCTCCAGTCCAACACCCGCATGCGGGCCACGGTCCGTTCCGAGAAAATGTTTGACGCCCGCCTTCCTACTCAGCACAGAAACGAACCTGAAAGCCTTCCGGCTTAAAATTAAGTAGAACTTCTGATAACCATGGGTTTAAGTTACATAAGGAATCCCTAGAAGAAGATTTACATTTCAACACACTGAGTAGTTCCCAAAAATCCTTGCACACACTTCCCTTGCTCAAGGGTCTGCTTAGACATGTGGAAGACATTTTTAATGATCCTGTGCGGGCACGTATCCTCACCCCTAGGCAGACAAAAAATATAAATCTGCACCATAAGATTCAACTTACATCAGGGGGCTGTTACCATTAGATTCTTTACTCGTTTCTAATGCACGAAAAAGTGCCAATTCCCAAATGTCAGGAGATACTTCACCCCAGACAAAGAGTCTAAGTTGATAGACGCCTCTGGAAAAAGAGTAGCCTCCCAAGCTCCACACTTTTGGCGCATTTCCAATACCCAAGCACTTTTAGCCAGGTATGATTGGGATGAAATGGAGTAATGGCTCCAATTTCTGCCTGATGAGCACAAGTCCAAAGCTCTCGACTTCGCGCGGGAGGGACAGCTCATATCGAACAATTCCATCAGGTGCGCTTTAGATGCGGCTGACACTAAAGCTAGAGCCATCAACACCAGTGTTCTATTAAGAAGGCATGCCTGGTTACACATTTTATGGTTTAAACCAGAGGTTGAAGCTTCTAGCCTTAACACTCCAAGCAGCACCTCTTTGGCCCTGTAATAGACTCCTCATTAGAAAAGATGAAACCGGACACAGAGGTGGCAAAATCTATGGGAGCCCTTCAGTCACC
This sequence comes from Lissotriton vulgaris, assembly GCF_964263255.1. Lineage (NCBI taxonomy): Eukaryota > Metazoa > Chordata > Amphibia > Caudata > Salamandridae > Lissotriton > Lissotriton vulgaris. The sequence goes on from NC_141693.1 coordinate 1,948,107,623, forward strand.
TTCATGCCGTGGTTCTTTTCCGTTCTCCAGCTACCGTGGAGGGTCCAAGAACGCCTCCTCAGACACTGCCTCTACGACCTACAAACGCAACAATCATCCCTCTGTTTATAAGGGTTTCTTCTTCAGAGGCGCTACAGAGGCAACAATGGCAAAGGTAGTGGTAGAGGTTCCAACACATGCGCCTCCCCCTCCAATACCAAACAGTGACTTGCCTACACCCCCGACCATTTAACACCGGTCTACCGGCATCTTTCACAATGCCGGACAGTCAATAACTACAGACAAATAGGTACTGGAAGTTATCCGTTCTGGTTATTTCCTAGAGTTTAACTACAATTTTATGTTAAGTTATCGGGGCTTGTATAGCGCTCAGCTGCCCCAGCAAAGGGGCATCCCGGCGCTTTCAGCATCAGTGAAGCAGAACAAACACAACACCTGAACAACATCAGAAAACAGCCACCAGAACTAAACTAAATGAAAAATAAGTTTTAATGGCTTTCCTAAAGATAAGCATACCGTCAATACTACGAATCTGCGGGGGCAGCGAGTTCCATAACTTAGCTGCCAAGCAGCGAAAAGAACGCCCCCCGGCAGGGCAGCGCTTCACCCTAGGAACTCTAAGCAGGTGCTGTCCTGCGGAGCGCAGCTGACGAGGGGGAACATAGGGAGTAAGCAAATTACTCAGCAAGTTCGGCATAGCAAGTTTCAAAATCTTAAAGGAGATGTTCGAGGCATGTGGGGCTGCTGAATTCATATCTGTGCATAGATCGCCGCCTAGTGTTGGGTCCGGATGATTGCACATTGTTGTCCTGGAAGAGTCTTCGAAGTATCACGAGATAGGAACATCAGGGCGTGACCCTGGTGGTTCAACACCTCGCAGGTTCTCTGAATGCCAGGGCGTACGAACTCAGCCGTCGGTGCATGATGGATCACGAATGGCGTCTGAACTCTGACGTGGCGCAAGGCCTCTTTCAGCAGTGGGGAGAGCCTTGGTTAGATCTATTCGCCACAGAAGAGAACGCGCAATGTCATCAGTTCTGCACGTTGGAATTTCCAAGGCGGCACTCGCTCCGAGACACTTTTCGTCGCGAGTGGAGATGCGGTCTGTTGTACGCCTTTCCGCCTATACCACTTCTGCCCAGAGTGTTGAAGAAGATCAAACGCGACCGGGCCCAAGTCATCCTTGTGGCTCCGGACTGGGCACGAAGGTACTGGTATCCCGAGCTTCTCAGTATGTCATTCGATCCCCCGGTTCATCTGCCTCTTCAGGAGGACCTTCTGTAGCAGCAGCAGGGGACGGGCCTCCACCCGAACCTGTCCTGTCTCCACCTCCATGCTTGGAGATTGAGCGGCGACAGTTGAGGCCATTTGACTTGCCTCCTGAAGTCTGTAATATCATTCTGACGGCCAGGCGGCCCTGCACTAAGTCGGTATACGCCTGCAGGTGGAACAGATTTGTGGCATGGTGCACAGCAAAGGCTGTGGATCCTCTCTCTGCCCCTCTTTCTGAGGTTCTTCTCTTCCTTCTTTGGCTCTGCTCTGGGCACTATCCAGGGCTACCTTTCTGCCCTTTCAGCCTTTCTAAGGCTGCCTGATCAACCATCTTTGTTCAAGTCCCCTATTGTAAATCGTTTTCTGAAGGGCATCACACACACGTTTCCACCTGTTCCTTTCGTGATGCCTCAGTGGGACTTGAACCTGGTTCTTACTTTTCTGATGTGCGCTCCCTTTGAGCCACTTCACAACTGTCCTATCCGCCTTCTTACTCTGAAGACTGCTTTCCTGGTTGCCATCACCTCTGCCAGTAGGGTGAGTGAGCTCCAGGCTCTATCCTCTAAACCTCCTTTCCTTTCTGTCCATCCGGACAAGGTTATATTGCGGACAAAACCCTCTTTCCTGCACAAGGTAGTCACAGCCTTCCACATCGGGCAGTCCCATCACCTTGCCCACCTTCTTCCCGCCTCTGCATCCCTCGAAAGAGGAAGAGAGGCTCCACCGTCTGGACCCAAAACGTGCGCTCTATCTGGATCACACACGCCAGTTCCGGGTGGATGACTAACTCTTTGTTGGTTACGTGGGCGCTAAGAAAGGACGGGCGGTGCACAAACGGACCATCTCTCGGTGGATCGTGTTGTGCATCCAAACGTGCTACTCTATGGCTAAAAAGGAACCTCCTGTTGGGCTGAGGGCCCATTCCACTCTGGCCACGGCGACGACTACTGCCCTGGGCTGAGGAGTCCACTTGCAGGACATTTGTCAGGCAGCTACATGGGCCTCGCTGCACACGTTCGCAAGACACTACTGCCTGGACAGCCAAGTCCGGAGGGATGGCTTCTTTGGCCGTTCCGTCCTTCAGGACTTTCTGGTGTGATTATTGGTTCACAGACCCACCATCGGGGTTGATATTGCTGGGATATCTATTCTAAGGTAAGGAATCTATCACTAACGTGTCTCTTTCAGATGCACAAGTTACTACTTGTGTAACGATATATCTGTAAGAGACATTAGTTAGTGATAGATTCCTTACCGACCCACCCATCCTCCCCGTTCTGGGAACCGATATCTAGGGTTAAGGTCATCCCCTTTCAGGGCCCTAGTTTCAATGGCACCAGTGTTGGTTTTTGACATGGCTCTGCGTTTTTGGCGCGAAAAAGCTGTGTCTAAGAACTGACGTCAGCACGCGGAGGCGGCGTCTAAGTACTCGACGACGTCATCACAGCGCCGCTGACTGACGCGGAGCCGCAGACGACGCCTACCGATGCGCAAGGGTACAGCTACGCAAAAATTTCCGGATCCAGTCTGACGCCTGGGGATATTCTAAGGTAAGGAATCTATCACTAACTAATGTCTCTTACAGATATATCGTTACACAAGTAGTAACTTGTGCAATAATAACAAAGGCAGAGGACGTGGTGGTAATGACACCACAGGGCTCGACAAATCCACTCGCCCGCTCGCATTTGCGAGGGAGAATGGATCAGGACTAGCTATTTTTAGGTCCTACTCGCCCTTTCTGGCGAGTAGGAAGTCAAACTAACTTTTGTCCTCTGTCTTTAAAAACAGAGCAAAAGTGACAAGATAACATGATTTAAAGGCACTTTTATTGCTCCTAAAGGGAATGAGCAATAAAGATGCCTTTAAATCTTGTTATCTTGTCACTTTTGCTCCGTTTTCAGAGACAGAGGTCAAGTGGGTTGCAGTCAGGTCGAGGGGATTTTCCATGGTACTAGACCTGCAGGACTAGTACCATTTTTCGGATTTGTCGAGCCCTGCACCAGAGCCTCCACCGCCACTAAACAGTGACTTGTTCACACTCCCTCCAGACCAAGTAACACCAGTCTGAGGCAGAATACCACAATTCCTACCAGTCTGGAATGCCATTACCACGGTATGGTTACTGCCTGGAACTCACTTCTACTCCACCCAACATTCCACCCAAACACCGTCCAATGTCCAAAGAACACATCACGCTGTTACAACAAGAGGTGCTATCCATGCTAGAAAAGGGAGCCATAAAGCCAGTCCCTTTTCAACACCAGGGCACAGGAGTATACTCTCTATACTTCCTTATTCCCAAAAAAGACGGGTCCCTCAAACCAATATTGGACCTCAGACCTCTGAACCAATATATACTTTCAGAGCATTTCCATATGATCACTCTACAACAAGTACTCCAGCAAGGCGACTTCCTCGCTACATTAGACCTCAAGGATGCATACTTTCACATACCTATACATCCAGCTCACAGGAAATACCTCCGGTTCACAATAGAGGGTCGCCACTATCAATTCAAAGTTCTTCCCTTTAGGGTAACTACAGCACCATGGGTTTTTACAAAATGCCTAGCAGTAGTAGCAGCACACCTCAGAAGGCAACACATCCATGTGGTCCCCTACCTGCACAATTGGCTCATAAAAGCCAACTCATACGTACAGTGTGCAAACCATACGTCTCAGACAATCCCGCTACTGCACAGTCTGGGTTTTGCCATAAATTACCCAAAATCACATCTGCAGCCCTCCCACATACAACAATATCTGGGAGCAACAATAAATACCTCAGTGGCGAAGGCATATCCAAATCCAGCCAGAATATCCAACATACAGTCTCCATTCAAAGCTTTCAGCCACAACACTCCCTTCCAGCACAAGTGTTCATGGGGCTTATAGGCAAGATGGCCTCCTGCATATTCATTGTCCCTTATACCCGGCTTCAAATGCGACCATTGCAGGAATGCCTAGCACGGCAGTGGAACCAAGCTCAAGGACAACTAAAAGACCTAGTGTTGGTAGACAGTCGCATTTACAACTCTCTGCAGTGGTAGAACCCACACAACCTTTCCAATGGGCGACTGTTCCAAGAGCCGGTTCCACAAATAGTATTAACAGCGGACGCTTCACTGACAGGTTGGGGAGCCTACCTCCTTCAATACACAGTACAAGGTCTCTGGACAGTCCAACAAAAGACACTGCATATAAACTACTTAGAGTTACTAGCAGTATTTCTAGCAATGAAAGCCTTCCAGAAATACTTGTACAACAAGGCTGTGTTAATCCAGACGGACAACGTGACAGCCATGTACTACATACAAAAACAGGGAGGGACACACTCCCCGCAGCTCTCACCTAGCACAGAGCATATGGAGGTGGGCAATTCCAAAAAACGTTCTTTCTCCTGGCAGAACACCTCCCAGGAATAGACCATCAGATCGCAGATCTACTGAGCCGCGCCAGGACAGTCCCGACTAACAGAGCGCGTTATAAATCATTATATACCATAACATAACAAATAAACAAATGAGAGATTCATCCTCAAGTTCTCCAACCATTCTTCAAAAAATGGGGACATCCAGAGATAGATCTGTTTGCCACAAAAAAAACCTCAAAATGCCAGTCCTTTGCCGCCGGGTTCCCACACCCGTTGTCACAAGGCAATGCGATATGGATGAACTGGTCAGGCAGATTTGCGTACGCTTTTCCGCCAACCCCACTGATCCCATTAGTGGCACGCAAACTAAGGCAACAGTTACTCACAATGATCCTGGTTGCTCCCACATGGGCAAAACAGCCATGGTACACGACGTTCCTAGAACTCTCAGTAGTTCCGCACCAAAGACTACGCCGGTCGCCACAATTGCTAACACAGAACCATGGCGAAATCAGGCACCAGATCCCAATCAGATGAACCTAGCGATCTGGCTCCTGAGGTCTTAGAGTTCGGATACCTTAACTTGCCTCCAGACTGCATGAACATTATCAAGGAAGCAAGGCACCCCATTACAAGAGCATGCTACGCAGCTAAATGGAATAGATTAGTCATCTATTGTAATATTAACCAAATCAATCCATTAGATGCCTCCATCCAGAACATAATCTGTTACTTGCTACATCTTCAAATATGTAATCTGGCATACTCATCCATAAGGCTACACCTTGCTGCTATAGCAGCATATCTTCAAAACAGGCAACATGTGTCCCTGTTCAGAATACCACCTATCAAAGTTTTTATGGAAGGACTTAAAAGAATTATCCCTCCAAAGCATCCACCTTCACCTGTCTGGAACTTAAAGGTAGTACTAACCAGACTTATGGGGCCACCTTTCGAACCGCTCCACTCATGTGAACTACAATTCTTAACATGGAAGGTGGCATTTTTAATTGCGTTTACCTCCCTCAGGCGAGAGAGTGAGCTACAGGCACTAACCATTCAGGAACCCTTCGTGCAAATACACCACAATAAGGTAGTGCTTCGTACTAATCCTAAATTAATGCCAAATTTATGCCAAATGTGACATCCACTTTCCACATCAATCAGTCTATAGAATTGCCAGTTTTCTTTCAAAACCCACAGTGGCTGAAAGAGCCCTACACACACTAGATGTCAAAAGAGCTCTGCTATATTACGTTGACAGAGCTAAATCATTCAGAAAAACAAAGCAACTTTTTGTTGCCTTTTCTCCACAACATAAGGGTAATCCCATTTCAAATACAGGAATAGCCGGATGGATAGTTAAATGCATACAAATATGCTATCAAAAGGCAAAGCGCACTTTTAACAGTTCCCGCAAAATCCCACGCAACGCGCAACATGGGGCATCCATGGCTTTCCTAGGAAATATTCCCCTAGAAAGCATATGTACGGCAGCTGCATGGTCTACCATACACACTTTCACTAAACACTACTGTGTAGACGTGCAAGGTAAGCAACAAGCTGCTGTAGGCCAGGCTGTCCTTAAAACTTTTTCAAACCACTGCAGCTGGTACAGGTGACCACCGCTAGAGGAGAAACTACTATACAGTCTATGCTAAGATATGAATTCAGCAGCCCACATGCCTGGAACGGAAAATGCTACTTACCAGTATGCATCTGTTCTTGGCATGTAGGGCTGCTGACATTCATAGCGTTGTTTCGGGTGATGAGGCCAATGGGATCATTTAGGCATTGATCAGTGTTGAGCTGATATGGGTATGTCGCAGATGATGCTTTTGGAGTCGGAGGTGTATGGTAAGAGGCGGGTTCTTTGGGTGCCACTGGTGAGAATAGAGGATAGCAGCTGGAGGGCGTTTTCTTGAATGTCGATGTGGTGGAGTCTTTGGATAAGGAGATGGTGGGAGACTGTGTTGAAGGCCGCTGAGGAGGGTCAGGGCTGCTGATTCGCTGCAGTCAAGGGTGGGTCTGATGTCATCTGTAGCAGCTATGATGGCGGTTTCCGTGCTATAGTTTGGGCAGAAGTTACATTGGAATGGGTCGAGCAGGTGGCTGGACTCCAGGTAGTCTGAGAGTTGGCAGTTGCCTTCTTTCTCCAGTACCTTGGCTGGAAAGGGGAGGAGCGATATGGAGCGGTAGTTCTCGAAGTCGGATGGGTCTGCTGTAGGCTTCTTTAGCAAGGGTTGTACTTCGGCTTGCTTCCAGGATTCCGGGAAAGTGGCAGCATTTAGTGCTGTGTTGATGGTGCTGGTGAGTGGGGTCCGATTGCTCTGTGTCCGAGGTTGAAGACGGGTGGAGGTAGGGGTTGGTGGGGTCCCGGGGTGGATGGAGGACATGATAGAAGTTGTAGTTTCGGAATTGAGGGGTGTCTAGTCGGTCAGGAGGTGAGGCGGTGGGTCTGTCAGGGTTGTGGGTTTTCAATTAAATATCTACATGTCCATGGGGCAAGTTGCTTCATTAATCTACTTGTCCTTTAACAAAATCCACTTGACCCTTTGGTGCCATGTAGTTCGGCGACAAATTTTGGCAGCAATCTCATTATATAAGAGTTCTGATGTAATCGCTGATTATGCTAGGGCTCATACCATAGTAGTGTTTGAATACTTCCAATCCCATTATGTTACCATGTTTCCGCAGAGCTACATACTGGGGCTGAAGGTAGTGGTACGCAATAGTTCCAGGGTTAGAATGCCCTTTTGAGTCCGTGCAAACCTACTAACTTGCATGTTTTAAGGGTTTTCAACAACTCTTCTCTAATCTTTACCCACACTGAGAAATGTATTCCTGATAATGGCACACATAAACCTTCATTTTAAAATGAAGTTAACAAATATTTGCTAGGAGTAATATTTCTGTAAATTCTTGGGAATATCCGAAAGCCGAATGGCTTCTGTTATTGTAAGGACGTAGGTTCACTTTTGAGACTTTCTTTAATGGGCCCCTAATTTGGTCTGACGTTGACCATGACCATTTGCAGTTATTAAAATTCTCTCACCCTCTCCCTCTCCCTCTTCCTCTCCCTCTCCCTCTCTCCCTCCCTCTCTCCCTCCCTCTTCCTATCTCCCGCCCTCTCCCTCTCCCTCTCTCTCACCCTCTCCCCTTTTCGGCACACAAAGTAGTTTTGTTCAGTGAGTGTGTGCTTTTTGACACAAAAAAAGTTTTGCTTTTACCAATGTTTGTTATAATGGTGAGGGCCTTGCAGCTCCACATCAATACGGTTTTACAAAAACCATGCCAAAACAATTAACACATTGATAAAACTAAAAAGCGGACCACCAATTTCGACCTATTTGGCTTTGCTAGTGCTTGTTTATTTTTGTTTCCGATAATCTTATTAAAACTGGTTACACTGATTTTCCATTATGAAAATCTTAGGGAAATACTGGCATGCATCAACACCTGTTACTAAATGATGCTTCAAATAAATGGTACCTGAAATTTTACAGTAGTTTAGCTAGATTTTTTTTCCGCCTGCTTTCCCTTTGTGCCGTGCCTTAAACCACTGCCCTGGCATAGATCCCCCTGGGTGCCCTATACCAGTGGTGAGGGTACAGGTGCATGAGGCCTGTACCCCTACAGTTCCCAGGTCCATTCTTAGACATTGTAAGTGCAGTGCTTCCAGTAAGAGTATATGGTGCTGGGAGGTTGTCTCTACGAACTCCACAGCACCATAATGGTTACACTGAAAACTGAGAAGTTTGGTATCAAACTTCTCAGCACATTAAACCCACACTGATGCCAGTATGGGATTTAATGATAAATGCACACAGAGGGCATCTCTGAGATGCCCCCTGAAAACGAACCCACCACTAGTGTCCAGGCTGAGTGGCTGCTTTCAGCTGCCACCACCAGACATATTTCTGGACACCTGGGTCGAGAGCCTGCTGCTCTCTGGGGCCTGAAACAATGCACAACCTGGGACGAGGTGCCAAGTCTCCTCCTCCACGATGGGCAGGGTTCACGAAGGGAAGCTTCAAAGGCATTCCCCCTTTGTGAGCCTCCCCAGAACATTTGCTGCTTTCAGGAACTGGTCCCCACTGGTTCTACCCCTCACTTTGGGCTAGAGAGCCGACAGGAAAAACAATTGAGGGAAAGAGGTGTGCCCACCTCTGCCAATTCCACCCCTCAGGTGGGGTAGGCGAGGTGAAGAACAACTCTGAGTCCCCGCCATCTTGAGGATGGGGGGACCCAACCAACCAGGGATGGGCTCCTGCCCCCTCCCACCGGAGGGTGGCACGATATAGTGGGTGTGCCCACCCCAGTGAAGGGACCCATTGGTCCCTCCCCTTTACCTACAACACGCCTATATCTAGTATTTAACGGGCACTCTGAACCTTGCTTCCTCGATCCAGCAACGACCAGAAGAAACTAAGGAGCGCTGTGCAGCCATCTAACAAGAGGAGGACGCCCAGTGACTTGGTCCCAGCCCCTATATGCCTGTCTCCCCTCGAACTTGCTCCTGCAAAATCATAGTGTGTCCTGCAGCCAGCAACCTCAAAAACCCCAGAGGACCTGCCTGCCTTCACTTCCAAAGACGGTTTCTCCTGTGAACACCAGATCTGTTCAAATGCAACCTCTGGCAGCAGCCAGAGACCGCAAATCCAGCCCACTCTGCACCTCCGAACCCATTGAGTGGAAAAACACCACAAGGAGGTCACCCAGCGATCCTGCACCGAGATCAGGAAACCCCTGACCTGCCTCAAGACTCCAGCCGACGGCTGCAGTCTAAATCCAGAAGGCCCCCCCCCCCCTCCCCCCCAAATCTGAAAGAGACACGTTAGTGATAGATTCCTTACCTTAGAATATCCCTAGGCGTCAGACTGGATCCGGAAAGTTTTTCATCAGCCGTACCCCTCCGCGTCGCGTCGTGCCGCACTTTGTCCGTCGCTGGCGTCATAAGCGCCGAGATTACGTCACGGAGACGACTTAGGCGCCACCCATGCACGCTGACGTCAGTTCTTTCTTTTTCCATGCCAGCAAGCGCAGATTCGGTTAGAGCACGTACCCTAGTCACTTTTTGACTAACCTTTTTGAGACTTTTGGCTCTACTTCTTTTGAGTCTTTGACTCCTGTCACCGTACGATGTCAGTGGCCGACCCCCACGGCGTCTGTCTCTGTTTCTGGAGCGCGACCATGACTCCCAGTCATTTTCTGACTGTCTGGCCATGGCTACGAAGGCTTTGCAGGAGCGGTCCCGAAAGCTGCTGGGGGCCAGGCAGTCGTTTACGCGCCGTTCGAAGTCCAGGGGTCGCTCGAGTGACCGACCACGGAGCCATCATCATCGCTCCTCGGGGTCAAAGTCTTCACCCTCGGAATCGGGTAAGAGACATCACAAGAAAAAAGTCAAAGAAGCATGTTCGCTCTCCGACGTCCCCCGTCGGTCTCTGGATGTGGATGAGGGGGCCAGGGGTCCTTCACCTGCGGCTCAGTTGGAGCCTGGGAATCACGCGGCCGACCCACCCTATCCGGGTCAGTTGGCAACTCCAGCCCAGGTGCAAGAGTTTCTTGCCACCATGGACAGCCTTTTCAGGCCTAGGGCTTCTGCCATCGCGCCTTTGGACCCTGCGGTCCCTATTGAGGGCCCTTGCTTGCCGGTGGATCCGGCCCCGGTGCCGCAAGGCCCTCCGCCGGTGGCTCCTGCCCCAGCGCCACAGGGCCCTCCGCTGGCAGCTTCGGCGCCCACTGTGGCTCTGTTCCCATCGCTGCCAATGGTTCCGTTCGTCCCACCTCTGCCTTTGCCCAAGTTTCTGGGCATTTTTGCTCTGGCTTGGGACCCTAATTAGGACATGGAGCCAGATCGGCGCCGACCGGCACCGTTCCCAAAGCAGTTGAGCATTTGTTTTCCCCGGTGCCTTCCCCGGCCGCTGCCGCATGGGCCCGTGCTGTGGAGGAGGGGGATGACTGGGAGGGGTCGGAGGACCGTCTTGCACGGCAGTGCGAGTCCGATCATTAGTGGGTGGAGGACTCAGAGGATGCAGGTGGCCTTGACCTCTCCTCTGAGCCTGGATTTGTGTCTCCTCCCGCTGTCATGGGAGAAGGGGCCACGTATACTGTGGTGCTCCGTAGAGCAGCGGAGGCGCTTGACCTTGATCTGCCTACTGTTACCCTCAAAACTAACGTCCTTACTGAAGTGCTTCAGCCGGCAGCAAGTTCCATGGAACCTCTGCTTCTGTTCAATGAGGCCTTGGCAGATTTTTAATGGGCACCTGGTCTAGGAATAAAAATGTGGTTAGGCGTCATCGCCCAGCACCCGGTGACCCTTCCTTTTTAACAAATCATCCGACCCCGGAGATCCTGGTCATTCAGGCCTCCACTTCCCAAAGCGCATTCCCTACCGCTCCGCCTGATAAGGAATCGAAAAAACTGGAGCTGTTAGGCAAGAAGTTGTTTTCCTCTGCCAGCCTGGGGCTGCGGTCAGTCAACACCGCAGGCCGCGTAGGCCGCTACTCTCATGCTGTGTGGGACACGTTGGCACAAGCTCAGCCCTAGTCCCGATCCCTGGAGGAGGTTTGGGCTGTACTTTACCAAGCTGATGCGGAGCGGAAGAATGCTGCGAAGTTCGCCATTCGGTGTGGGCTGGACACTACAGACGCTTTGGGGAGAGCCATCTCCATGACGGTGGGCTTGCGACGCCATCCCTGTTGTTTCGGTCCACAGAGTTTTCAGGGGATGTCCAAAGTTCTCTCATGGACATGCCTTTTGATGGTACTCGTCTGTTTGGCAATAAGGCAGAAAGTGCACTAGAACGTTTCAAGGATTCTCAGGCTACGCCAAGTCCTTGGGTCTCTCCACCACACACCCGGCCACGTCTACCTTTCATTCCTTTCCTGGCCATGGGGCCGCCTCTACACATTCGTTCAGCCTGATGCCTGCGCAGAACCAACCTCTGCGCGGGCGTGGTGGCCGCTGTGACGGCACAGGAGGCCAGCGTGCAGGGCAGTCCACCTCCGCTCCTGCAGCATTCGCCTCAACGTCTTCCTAGTCCAAGATTCAGGGTATGCCCCCTGCTGGTGGGCAGCAGGATTCAACATCACCTCCCCCACTGGCTGTCTGTCACTTCGGACAGGTGGGTGCTGCAAATTGTCCAAAGGGGCTACTCCCTCCCCTTCGAGTTTGCCCCACCAGCCATGCCACCTCCGTTCCACCGCATGTCGGGGGATCACTTTGCGCTTCTCCAACAGGAAGTTGTGGCCCTCTTGGCCAAGGGGGCCATCAAGCGCGTTCCTGAGCCAGAAGTAGGACGTGGTTGTTATTCCCACTACTTTCTGGTCCCCAAAATGGAGAATGGGGCCTGTACCTCCTCTTGGACCTCAGGAACGTCAATTGCTTCCTCTGGAAGGAGTTCAAGATGTTGACTCTCGCTCAGGTCTTGGCTCCCTTAGACCCTGGAGACTGGATGGTAGGGTTGGACTTGAAGGACGCTTATTTTCACATCCCCGTCCTGCCGGCCCAGTGGCGTTACCTGCGATTCTCGGAAGGCCAAGAGCATTTTCAGTTTGCCGTGCTCCCCTTCGACCTTACCAGCGCCCCTCTGGTGTTCACGAAGGTGATGGCGGTGGTCGCAGCTCATCTGCGCAGGTTAGGGGTGTCAGTCTTCCCCTACCTCGATGACTGGTTATTGAAGATGGGCTCGCCCCAAACAGTCGTCGGCCACCTTCAGACTACGGCCGACCTCCTGCACCTGCTGGGGTTTTCCATCAACGTGCCGAAGTCGCACCTGAGTCCCTCTCGGAAGCTCCCCTTCATCTGAGGGTTCTGGATTTGACGCTGTTTCGGGTTTATCCTCCCGAGCAGCGAGTCCGGGATATTCAGGCTATGATTCCGATCTTTCAGCTTCTTTCCCGGGTTTCAGTCAGGATGACCCTCCGGCTCCTGGGCCTGATGGCTTCCTGCATCCTGCTGGTAACACATGCCAGATGGCATATGCGGGCTCTGCAGTGAGACCTGAAGTTCCAGTGGGCGCAGAATCAGGGCAACCTGTCCAATCATGTCCAGATCTCGTAGGGCACAGCACAACAATTGCAGTGGTGGCTCAAGAATCGCGATTGGTTCATGGCAGATCCCTCTCCCTTCCCCAACCTGAGCACACAGTGATGACAAATGCGTCCCTCCTGGGATGGGGTGGCAACTTGGGAGAGGCAGAGATCAGAGGCCTCTGGTCTCCGGCAGAGTCCCGGCTCCATATCAACCTTTTGGAGCTTCGAGCAATCCGACTTGCACTGAATGCATTCCTTCCCTCTGCTCAGGAGAGTGTAGTGCAGGTGTTCACAAACAACACCGCCGCCATGTGGTATTGCAACAAACAGGGTGGGGTGGGGTCCTGGACCCTATGCCAGGAGGCCCTGCGCCTCTGGACATGGCTGGAACGTCAAGGCATTACCTTGGTGGTTCAACACCTGGCAAGTTCTCTTATACGCCAGGGTGGACAAACTCAGCCGCTGGTGCTTGATGGATCACGAATGGCGTCTGAACTCTGAGGTGGCGCAAGGTCTCTATTGGTGAGGGGGAGAGCCTTGGTTAGATCTATTCGCCACCGAAGAGAACGCGCAATGTCATCAGTTCTGTGCGTTGGAATTTCCAAGGCGGCACTCGCACAGTGACGCTTTTCGTCGCTAGTGGAGTTGCGGTCTGTTGTACACCTTTCCGCTTATACCACTTCTGCCCAGAGTCCTGAAGAACATCAGGCGTGACCGGGTCCAAGTCATCCTTGTGGCTCCGGATTGGGCACAAAGATACTGGTATCTCGAGCTACTCAGCTTGGCGATCGATCCCCCGATCTGTCTGCCTCCTCTGGAGGATCTTCTGTCGCAGCAGTGAGGTGCGGTCCTTCACCCGAAGCTGTCCAGCCTCCACCTCCATGCATGGAGATTGATGGCAACAGTTGACAGCTTTCGATCTTCCTCCCGAAGTCTGTGATGGTATTTTGGCAGCCAGGTGTCCCTCCACTAAAACGGTAGACGCCTACAGGTGGAACAAATTTGTGGCATGGTGCCCAACGAAGGCCGTGGATCCCTTTACTTTCAGAAGTTCTTCTGTTCCTTTTTTCCTTGGTCCAACAGGGCTCTGCTCTGGGCACTATCAGAGGTTATCTTGCTGCCATCTCCGCCTTTCTACGGCTTCCTGATCAGCATTCTCTTTTTAAGTCCCCGGTTGTAGGAGAGTAGGGTCTGCGATCCTATGGTCACCCCAGATCTTTTCTTTTTGCTTCACTGGTTTACGACTTTCCCTGGCTGTGGGCCTGCTAATCAGACCCACAGCCTCGCTGTTCTCTCTCTAAATTGACACACATGTACTTTAGGTTCATTTACCAATTGGTATTGGGTCACTCTTATAAGTCCTTGTACAGTGTACCATAGGTACCCATGGCATAAGTGCACCCAAGGCCTACCAGGGGCTGCAGCATGTATTATGCCACCCCGGGCTGGCCATCTAAACAGACACAACTGGCTGGTAACACAGCTCGGGAAGGTGGTGTAATCACCCTTTGCTGTAGATATAGTATACCTATATCTAACCCCAAAATGGACACATATACTCCTATAAGTCACTACTATGGCAGGCCTTATCAATCCTGAAGGCAGAGTGCTTGGAATTATGTGAGATGGTGCTCTAGCATGAGCTGAGCCTGTCTGCAGCTTTCGGGACCAAGTCCTTATAGCTGTTTCATGATAACACTATACCATATACTCTTAAGTGCATTATTATCCTCGCAGTTGTTGCTAACTTTGGCATAGCATTATCGAAACATGTCGTGTAGAGTGTCATACGCTTTGGAATACTACCCCCTTGCCAGTTCTGGCGACGGGGGTAGCATTCCACCTTTCTAGAGGGATAAGACATGTATGTAACTGTAACCCCGGTTAAAGTTAACCCGAGCCTCAGCATCACAAAATGGATGCTGCTGCCACAGACACAAGTCTGACCTCCTGCTGCTGGGAGTCATTCCAGCAAGGGAGGCCTGGACAAAGGGTTTCCTGCCTGGGGAGGTGCCAGCATCACCCCAGACAGGACTTTGTGTATCCAGAAAAGCAGGTCTGAAAGGAATGAGACATGCCTGGGGCACACAAGGTGTCCCTGTGCATACCCCGGTTCAAACCAGTTGCTGGGGCACTCCAGCCCCAGCTCTGGCGCGAAACCTGACAAAGGATAGGGGGTGTAACTGCCCCCTTCCTGGTCCCACCCATGGGAGGGACTTAGTCGCTAGTACAGCCCCCTTTAGCAGAATAAAGGTAGGAGCTCGTCCCATTCCAAATTAGATTATCCTGAACAACTCTACAAAGAAGAAACTCTGGACTTCGACGTTGTGCTCCACAGAAGACTGAAGAAATCTCCCTTGTGGCCAAGGAGTGACCACCCTGCAACCGCAGGCACCATCAAGCGTCCTAGTGGTTCACCTTGTCGTCCTTCCTGGCGGAACCAGACTTCAGACCCCGACGAGACCCGGACTTCCTGACCTCTCCGACCTCAACTCACATCTGCAGCACAGCTGAGATCCGTGGGTGCGACGAGACAGGTGGGACTGGTCATCTTGAAGAAACTGCACTTCGCTTCCAGCACGACCTCTGAGGCACCCTTGAGTGAGACTTTGGGGATTGAGAAGCCCCAACCCCGAACAGCTCCTGCACCGAAGACCAGCCCTCCAGCATCCACGAGATCTGCGAGGGGCCCTTCTGCTTGGTTGCTACTGGACGGGTTGTCTGGTCACTTGCCGGCTGGCTAGTGGCCTCTTAGACGACAAAATCTTGAAACTACACCGCTGGTCTGGTTGCTCCAGACTGGCCCTTGCTTCCCTGCAAAGGAGAAGTACCCCTGACCCTCCTGGTGCGGACCAGACGCATCTTTACTCGCCGCGTGGATTGCATTTGCCAAGGCCTGTTGACTCCGACCCTGGAACCGACACCGCCGACAGCAAGAGCCTGCGTGGGACAGCTCGTGCCTCCATTCTGGTCATCGACAACGCCTCCTGGTTCACGTAGCTGCAGAGTCTAGCTTCACCTCTTCACCTGATCGCGACGACATCATCTGGTTCCTTCCTGGTTCCACTTCAGTCACTGGCTAGTGACTTTGAACACTGTCCCCTCTGCTTTCAGGTCTCCATCTTCTTCGATCCGCCCTTGGATCACTCCAGACATCTTCCTTCTGGTTGCCTGCAGCATCTTTTCTCCCAGGCTCCATTGACTTCAACAAGGAAACCAGACGCACTTTCACACCTATGCACCCGCAACCCCGTGGGTGAGGTAACAAGAGCATTTCGGTGCTCATAGGTAGATTGACTCTCCTAGTGTCCAGGTATCCTCTAGTTTTAGTCTCAACCAGTCGGAACTGTCCTTACTTACCTATTTTGTAAATTGTTCGTGCCCATTGACTTTAAATTGAAACCCGCGTGTGTGTTCTAGCACTGCACTCGCGTCCCGTGGGCCTCCTGCTCCTTACCTAAGGTAAGGGTAGTGTAGCCCAGGCCAACTTCTCACACTGGTTGTTAACCTTTTCCTGAAATGCATTACACCATATTCCCTCCGGTTCCGTTTGTAATGCCTCAGTGGGACTTGAATCTTGTGTTGATTTATTTGATGTGCACTCCCTTTGAGCCGCTTCACACCTTAAAGACTGCTTTCATGGTTGCTATCACCTCTGCCAGAAGAGTGAGTGAGCGCCAGGCTATTTTTTACAAACCTCCTTTGCTTTCTGTTCATCCGGTCAAGGTGGTTTTAAGGACCCGCCCTTCTTTCTTGCCCAAGGTTGTTACGCCCTTCCAATTCGGGCAGACCATCACTTTGCCCACCTACTTTCCGCCTCCGCATCCCTCAAAGGAGGAAGAGACTCCACCGCCAGGACCCAAAATGGGCGTTTGCATTCTATCTGCAGCGTACCCAATAGTTCCTGGTGGAGGAACAGCTCTGTGTTGGATACGTGGGAGCCAAAAAAGGTTGTGCCGTGCACAAGCGGACCTATCCCGGTGGGTTGTTCTGTGATTCAAAGCATGTTACTCCTTGGCTAAGAAGGAGCCTCCTGTGGGGCTGCGTGCCCATTCCACCCGGGCAACGGCAGACACTACTGCCTTGGGATGCGGCGCTCCCTTGCAAGACATTTGTCAGGCAGCTACGTGGTCCTCGCTGCACACGTTTACAAAGCACTACTGCCTTGACAGTCAAGTTCGGAGGGACGGCTTCTTTGGCCTTTCTGTGTTCCGTGACTTTCTGGTGTAATCTTGTTCGCAGACCCACCACCGGGGTTGGTATTGCTGAGGTATCTATTCTAAGGTAAGGAATCTATCACTAATGTGTCTCTTTCAGATGCACAAGTTACTACTTGTGTAACAATAGATCTGTAAGAATCCTCTCCATTCTGCGAACTGATTACTAGGGTTAAGGTCATCCTAGTTTTATGCACCAATGGTCAGTATTTTGCATGGCGCTGCCTACCGGTGCGGAAAGTCGTGTACAGAACTGACGTCAGCGCTCATAGGTGGCGCCTAAGTACTCTCTGTAACGTCATCTCGGCGCTTACGACGCCAGTGACGGAAGCGGAGCCGCAAGACTCCACCTACTGACGCGCAGGGATACTGCTAAGGAAAACTTTCCGGATCCAGTTTGACGCCTGGGGATATTCTAAGGTAAGTCGACATGGAACCCTTTCCTGAGAGCCATGCCCACCAACATTGCCTGTGGCATGGGTAAGTCATCCCTCTAGCAGTCCTTACAGCCCTTAAGGCAAGGTGCACCATACCACCGGTGAGGGCATCATTCTATGAGCAACATGCTAATACAGTTTTTGTGCCATTCACAGACCTTGTAAATGCTGTGAAGCCATTTTGAGTATAGGGGCTGGGAGTTTGTCATTACGAACTCCACAGTTCCCTGATGGCTCCACTGAAAACTCAGACGTTTTGGTACCAAACTTCTCAGCACATTACACCCACACTGATGCCAGTGTTGGGTTTAATGTAAAATGCACTCGGAGGGATTCATAGAGATGCCCCCTGACAAACGACCAGCCCTGGTTTGGTTCCTGACTGTCAGTGACAGCCATCTGCCACTACCAGACAGGTTTCTGGACCCCTGTGTATAGAGTCCTCCGTTCTCTAGGTCCTGAAACAAAGCACATTCTGGGCAGAGGTGTCTTGCCTCCCCCAGAACCCCTCCAGGATGGGCAGGGTCCACGAAGGGAAAGCTTTAAAGGCTTTGCCACCTTTGTTAGCTACCCATAGTCTCTGCTGATATCAGAGCAGGATAAACTGTGCACCAGTCATCATAGTGGCCCACGGAATGGGCACAGAGTATAGTACCCTGAACTCCTGGGGATGAATATTAGTTCCTTTTCCTGTTTCGGGTTGCCTCTTCATTAGGATCTCTCGTCACAGCAGCAGTGCACGGTTCTGCACCTGAACCTGCGCAATCTGCACCTCCGTGTTTGAAGATAGAGTAGCAACAGTTGAGTGCTTATGAGTTGTGAATGTCATCTTGGCAGTCCTCTGTAACTCAACCTTCTCTTCCAGGGGATCCTCATCAATAGTCATAAGCAAATGAATATTCCTGCCCTGGCGCGGGAACACTGGAAACATATAAAAACATATATGTAGAAACATATATGTAGCTCTAAAAACATATACATATATATGTACATCACAATAAACACAATGCCGCCCTCCATACAGTAAAGGCTGGGCAATGTAAGAATTTCTTTTGCATAAATATATAACATTCCAAAAAAAAAGGGAGAAAGAAAACACATTTGAAAACTGCTTTAACAACATCGCTGCTGTGGTTATTTTTCCCCTGTGCTGGAAATTGCCATTTTGCTGGTGTCATGACGAGCTCAGCTCGTCATCAGCACAGCTCAACTGTGCTTCGTGACGAGCTGAGCTCGTCATGAGCATGGAAGGGGTTAATGCATCATAGAAATCATAGTCTTGCAAAGAGGAATGAAAAACATTGCCAGCCCATAGGCTGCATTGTAGAAACATTAGTGTAGAAAGCTGAAAAGCTAACCCACAGAAACACATAGAATGAAACTGGTGCCGTGCCTTTAAGGCAGCAATGACCCCTAGCTTCCCATCATGCCTCAGGGGTGACAGTTATGTTAGTTGTTCTCTCCAGCTCCTTCTGTCAGGACCTGGTTACATCAGCTCTCAGTTTCTTCTGATTTCTGTCAGAAATTGTCTACTTTTCTCAAACGCTTTCTACTTCGACGTCTTTTTACTGTTGTAGTAATTTTCTGCTATTTTTGAGAGAGTTGAGCATTATTTTTCACTCAAAAATGCCCACACTGTTTGATCCTTGCCCGTCCTGTGGCAAGAAGAAGACCAAAACAGACTCCCATCCAGTCTGTATGCTTTGCCTTCCTAATTATCACCCTCCTAAGACTTGTCAGCATTTCCAGTCTTTGTCCAAGAGAGAGGATTCGCCTCTATGGACTTGCTGAGAAGGGGAAGACACCTTCAAGAGGCAGGTCTCCGGTGAATAAGAGAAAGAAGAGAGACAGATCTTCATCCAGAAGTTGGTTCCAATCTACTCTCCTTCGGCGTCGGGCTCAGCGCCAAAAATACCTTTATTGGCTGCTAAAATGTCGACGATAACACCATCGACGGCGGGCTCGCCGTCGAGAGAATATCGGTCGTCGATGAAGACAACAGGTATGTCAGATCCTCCGCTGTCGTCAACCCGGCGACGTTCGTTCTCCGTTGGTACGGGCTTGCCCAACGTCGCGAGAGAAGTCTCCGTCTGCATCGGTTCAATGTACGACGTTGAGAGATGCTCCGCCGAGGCCTCGGCGATTGGCGTCAAAGCAGGCGTCTCCGTCAACCAGGCTGCAGGTGACGTCTAGATGAACACCTCCGTTGACGTCAACATCGAGGCCTAGACCCGTATCGACAGTGAGGAAGGATTCGTCGTCGAGACCCAATGTAAGGTATACACGACGAAGTTCAACGTCAAGACGGCTGTCTCAGTCGATGTCAAGAAGTACCCAGATCTCCGCTCCGCTGGCTTCTATTACACACTCAGCGTCGAGAGAAAGAGATCTGAGCAGTTTAAGGACACAAAATCGAGAAGGATTTCTCTGTCCATTCGCAACTCGAGAAGTCTGTGAGGTCCAGGTGTTCGACGTCTGAACATTCAGCGTCGAAACATAAAGAAAGATAGACCTTGAGGAGAAGATCCCTCTCGAAAGAATCACTAGTTTTAGTGATGCATAGTCGATCAACGTCAAGACACTCCAATCGACGTCACATCGTTCCTCGAGAAGACGTGCAGCCTTCAAAGACCACAGAGAGTCCTCTGTTTCAGTGATGAGCTCTCCCCACGTGCTCTCTATGTCCAGAAGCTATTCTACTCATTCTCCAGAGCAGACAATAAAGTCACCAAGAAGCTCTCCACAGAGGCAAAAATCTCCTTTGGTCCACCTTTCGCCACAATGGCTTCTGCCCCTTCATCATTGGCAGAAGGAACCCTCTGGCCAAGTACAACGGCCTGCAACCTATTCTAGTCCTCTGCACAGATCTCCGCTGCGACTGGAGAAGGAGGTGGACAGATCTCCTCCTACTCGGACCAGAGATCACTGAGGCTGATCTCCTGAGCCTCATG
The DNA here is from genome assembly GCF_964263255.1 of Lissotriton vulgaris. Lineage (NCBI taxonomy): Eukaryota > Metazoa > Chordata > Amphibia > Caudata > Salamandridae > Lissotriton > Lissotriton vulgaris. The sequence continues at coordinate 1,948,127,911 of NC_141693.1, forward strand.
CTCATCGTAAACGAAGAACGCCATCATGGTTGTCTTCCGCCACTCACTTTTCAGAAAGGGACTACCAAAGGTGCTGACCAAACTCATCCGATCCAGGTTGAAGGTGATCCTGATAGCATCAAACAGGCCTCACCAGTGGTGGTATCCGGACCTGCTGCAACTTCTATCTGCCCGCAAAGGAAGCTCCTGTCCAGGCCGGACCTTCTGACCAAAATGGGTGGGAAAATTCTACACCCCAGTCTCCCCTTGCTAAGCTTGGCAGTATGGCTCCTGAGGTCCTGCAGTACGGACATTCAAATCTCCCTCAGGACTGTATGGACATTTTGAGGGAGTCTAGGAGGCTATCCACAAGGAGCGCTTACTCCTACTTATGGTGTGTACGCAATGGTTGGAGTCAGCCTAGAGGGTAAGAGGAGGTAATCTTGCTGTATCTGCTTTATTTATCCAAGTCTGGGTTGAAGTACACTTCTATAAAGGTTCATTTGGTGACCATTGCGGCCTATAGAAAGTCACCTAACCAACCTTCTTTCTTTCAATTACAGGTGGTCAAGGATTTCGTTTAGGGGTTGAAGGTGGTTTATCCCCCTGTCCATCCTCCTTTTCCTCCTTAGGAGTTGAATCTGGTTTTGTCCAAATTGATGGGCCCTCCTTTCGAACCCATTCATAAAGCCACGTTACCGCACCTTACATGGATAGTGGCTTTTCTAGTGGCTGTAACATCAGCACGCAGAGTGGGGGAAATCCAGGCACTATGCTCTAAGAAATCGTAGACGGGCTTCCAGCACAATAGGGTGGTTTTGAGAACTCGCCCTTCTTCCTTACCAAAAGTAGTGTCTGACTTCCATGTCAACCAGACGATTTCTCTCCCCTCTTTTTTCCAAATACTGCTACACCAGCAGAAAGGTCTCTTTATTCGCTAGATCTCAAGATGGTTCTCAAATTCTATTTGGAGGAAACAAAATCAGTTAAAAAAGTCTGTTTGTAAACTATGGCTCTATTAGGACAGGATTTCCAGCCTCCAAACTATCCATTTCGAGGTGGACAGTGTCCTGCATTCAATTGGCTTATCAATTAGCGAACAAGCCTCTGTTGGTTTCCACTAAAGCTCACTCGACAACGGGAAAAGCGGCTACTATAACTTTCTTACACAATGTACTGATGGCCAGGATTTGCAAGGCTGCAATTTGGAAATCGGTACACACGTTTAGTAGACATTACTGTTGTGAGTCTGACTCAGAGCAGATACCCAATGTAAGCCAAGCCTCCTTTAGGAATCTGTTCAAATGCTAACCTGATTGGAGTCATTGGTGTTTTTTTAACAATGTTTACTCTATTTTGTACTCGTCACTTGCCCGCAGGAAGAGAGGATGGGCTTGCTACTCGATTCATGTTCTTATGACTATTGATGAGGATCCCCTGGAAGAGAAGAATAAGTTACTTACCTGTAATCCTAGTTCCCTTCCAGAGGTATCCTCATCAAAGTCATAAGCAACCCACCTGCCTCCCCGGGCAAGTGATCAAGGTGAATGTCATCTCTTTGTGCCCTGGCCTTTAAGTCTCCACAAAGAACTGACCTAACTGTCAACCCTGAGGCATGATGGGAAGGTAGGGGTCATGGCTGCATTAAAGGCATGATGCCAGTTTTATTCCATGTGTTTCTGTGGGTTAGCTTTTCAGCTTTCTACACTGTTTCCACAAGGCAGCCTATGGGTTGGCAATGTTTTTCATTCATCTTTGCAGGACTATTATTTCTATGATGCATTAAAGCAGTTTTCTTTCTCACTGGTTTATTGGAATGTTATAAATGTATTCAAAATAAATTCTTACATTGCTCAGCCTTTACTGTATGGAGGGCTGCATTGTGTTTATTGTGATATACATATATATGTATGTTTTTAGAGCTACATATGTTAGCCACATATGTGTTTTTATGTTTCCGGGTTCCCCGCGCATGGGCGGGAATATACATGTGCTTATGACTTTTGTGAGAAGTTGGCCTGGTATATGATGTTCACTATTCTAGTGAACACCTTGCACCAGTCCAAACAACCCTTATGGTGATGGTTGTAAAGTCAACCTTATAGACCAGCTATCCTAGAGGTAGCCTGGACAGAACAGTCTTAGGCTAAAAGTCTCTTGAGGGCGTGTAAAGCCAGCTATTTTACCATATGTAACCCCCTGAATACCAAGTGAAAGGACACCACACAGGATATATATAAAATATATATGTATTTATTCACTAACACACTCCTCTGAAATCTTTATGAGGTCAGAGGCAAAGGCACATAACAAGTTACACTTAGAAATACTTTAAATAGCACAATTTACAGTTAGGCCTTATGGGCGCGTAAAACCATATACTAAGTAAGTGGTATAAGAACCACAACTTGGCAAAGGAAGAGGCCTAGGGCGTAGGGAATCGCTGGGGCTAGACTACCTGACCCTTAGGTTAGGAGTAGGAGGCCCACAGGCGGCGCGTGCAGTGTCAGTAGACTCACACGAGAGTCAATAGAAAGTCAATGGGAACGTAAAAAGGTAAGTAATGAAGTTTTAGGACACTTCCGGTCTAACAAGGATTACACAACCAACAAAACTAGACACTAGTGTAGGAGAGTAGGGTCTGCAATCCTATGGTCACCCCAGATTTTTGCTTTTTTGCTTCATTGGTTTATGACTTTCCCTGGCTATGGTCCTGCTAATCAGACCCACAGCCTAGCTGTTCTCTCTCTAAATTGACACACATGTACTTTAGGTGCATTTACCAATTGGTATTGGGTCACTCTTATAAGTCCTTGTACAGTGTACCATAGGTACCCAGGGCATAAGTGCACCCAAGGTCTATCAGGGGCTGCAGCATGTATTATGCCACCCCTGGCTGGCCATCTAAACAGGCACAACTGGCTGGTAACACAGCTGGGGCAAGGTGGTGTAATCACCCTTTGCTGTAGATATAGTATACCTATATCTAACCCCAAAATTGACACATATACTCCTATAAGTCACTCCTATGGCAGGCCTTATCAATCCTGAAGGCAAAGTGTTTGGAAGTATGTGACATGGTGCTCTAGTATGAGCTGAGCCTGTCTGCAGCTTTCGGAACCATGTCCTTACCCCAGTATTGGAACTTTCATAGATTCCCATGCTTTGTATCATTCCCCGTCGTCGGAATGGGAGTCTCGGTAACAAAAATACCATAGCTGTACGTACAAAAAAAAAGAAAAAAGGCCTAGGCCTCATTCCCTTTTGTAGCATATCACCCTCTTTGTGTAAAAGAGACCAAACTATGGCCATCAGCCAATCAGAAGTGCCTCACCCCTTAGAACCTTCCTGAAGGAACCTCAGAGCCTCAGATTTTCTACCGCACGTTGTGCTTAGGGAGTCTCCTGTGAGCTCTGCTCAACTTATACTTTTCTAGGAATTTCTTTGGATATTTTCTTCAGAATCTTTTGATTCCCTTCAGGAATACTACTACCTTCCAGGTTGAGTGAAATGGAGAAGAAAAAAGCCCTTTTCAAGCCTTGTTCCACCTGTGGCAAGAAAAGGCTTTTTGTGGAGGATAGGCACAAAGACTGCATTTATTGCCTCTATCCTGACCACCAGGCTGCTGACTGCAAGATCTGTCGCACCTTCTCAACCAAGACCCTCCGGACCGTGAGGGTAGACTCTTGACATGGCTCCAGAAGCTGAAGGCCAGAAAGGATACTGTCTCCAGTGAAAGTGAGGATGCTGCGTCCATGTCTTCATCGAGAAGGTCAGTGAAGAGGGGTAGGGGTTCTCCTTCCCCTTCTGTGGAAAGACCTTCTAAGGCCTCTAAAAAGACCCCCAGTGAGTCTGAGAGCCTAGGTCCCAGCAAATCTCCTCACAAGAGTGAAAAAGAGAAAGTGGGTCCTGTTACGCCTTCAAAAGGTGAGAAGACTGCCTCAGCCTTCAAAAAACCTTCTTCTCAATCTTCCGAGAGGAGCTCTAAGTCCTCGACGACGAAGACATCGACGGCGGAGGTTCCGTCGATGAAAAAATCGACTTCAAAGTTGATATCGTCGACTGCGGCATCGACGGGAGTTTCGTCGACGAAGGTACCGTCGACGGCAGGTATGTCGACGGAGAAGGTGCCGACGACTAAGATGACATCGACAACGAACATATCGCCGACGACGAAGACTCTGCCGACGAAGGCGTCGACAACTAAGGTTGCAGTGTCACCGACGACGATGGTGACGACGTCGACGAGGGCATCGGCGACTCTGACGATGACGACGGCTGGTGTGCCCACAGTTTCCTCGTCGACTACTTTGACGACCCCGATCTCGTCGACGCATGTACAGCCGTAGACGACGGAACCGTCGACGATATTATCCTCTGAGAAAAGGATTACCATTTCTGTGATGAGAATCACGCCGGAGATGACTTCTCCGAGGAGTGTATCCCCCCCTTCCACCAACTATGCTTTTTCAAGAGGGGAGTCAGAGGATGGCAACCAGGACGCTTACAGTTGTGCCAATAGTCCCTCCCAACTTCTGGTCAAGTGCCAGGAGACGGACTCTGAGGGTGAATACATCCAGGAGGAGAGTGGTCATCATCAAACGGCCCCGTCGCAATATCATTCGGGCCAAGATATGGTGACGGTGCCATCTTCTTTTCTCCAAGAATTGCAAAGCATGCTACAAGACTATAAATCTAGGGCGAATAGGCCACTTCATGTCCCGGCAGCTGCTACAACGGCAGTATTTTTGCCTGCACCAGTGACGCCATCTTTGCAGGCTCAAATTTCACCTCAGCCTCAGACATCCTTCCAACAAGATTCCTCCGGACTGCTTGACGTCCATGATGATGATGATGAGGATTCCTCGGATGAAGACCAGCAGTCGAATCATGACTCTATTCCGAATACTGAGTATGACGAATATATCATTGCGGATCCTGCTTCACCAGTCCCACCATCGGCGGATTCCCCGCCAGTGGACATCGGGGGTAAAGTATGAGCTGAGCCTAGCTCCGTTGTCTGATTGTTTTTAACTTCTAGATGACAGTTGGAAACATCATTTTCCACCACTCTCCTCTAGAATAATTGCCTTTAACTAGAGCAGTGGCCCTTCTGAATAAAGCATTCCTGGTACCACTAGCTTTATTTTAACACACAATATCACGTCTACCCCATTGTTCTGGCCCCACACCCGCACTTCATCTATACGGCTGTTGGAAAAAGATCTCCGCCTAAGAGCCCCTCTATGAGGTGTTGCCCGTTGGGTATTGCACCGCCGACCCAACGAGGAGCAGGCCCAAATGATGAAGCATGACACCTGAAAGGGTGTGTGAGTCACTAAATCCAACAAAATGGATTCCCAGGGCTACCGCCTGGTTACCCTGCCATAAATCAACCGCATCACAGACTGTCATTCTCTTCTCTTCCTTAGGAACAACACGACAGCTAAACACCTATCTCATCTCCCTGTCTCTCCGGATGGTCTCTCTCCAGGACATCTTGAAGCTCATCAATCCTTGAGATTTCATGGCCACGCTCGATCTCGAGGATGCGTATTTCCATGTTCCGATCCACCCAGCACACAGAAGATTTCTGCGATTCACAGTAGCCAAGAGCCATTTTCAATTCAGGGTTTTACCCTTTGGACTCCGCTCAGCACCGAGAATTTTTACAAAGGTGCTGGCACCAGTAGCAGCTTTCCTGCGAAGGAACCATTTCCAAGTCTTCCCCTACCTGGACGACTAGTTGCGGAAAGCTCCGTCCAGAGAGGCAGCGCTGGAGGCAGTTCACGCTTGTACGAATCTGTTCCAGAATCTAGGCCTCACTCTAAACAACGAGAAGTCCTCTCTGGTTCCGTCAAAGAAGGCTCGCTTCCTAGGGGCCCTCTTGGATTCAAACCTCTCAAGAGCCTTCCCTACTCTGGAAAGGAGGGAAAAATTACAGACCTTGGCTCGAGACTTACGGGCAAGAAGGTGTCTCTCTGTACGCCGATACAAATCCCTACTGGGGGTGATTTCATCGTGCATTCCTCTGATTCCCCATTGCAGACTCAGAATGCGTCCTTTGCAGGAAGAACTGGACAACCAGTGGCAACAGGTCCACGGTTCATTGGAGGACATAGTGACGGTCACTCCGAGGATGAAAGACGCAACCTTATGGTGGACAGATCAAAACAACTTGTCCCAAGGTCTATCCTTCGTAAGCGACCCGTCTCCACACGTAGTGACAACGGACGCGTCATTGGAGGGTTGGGGAGCAGTGATGCAAGACTTACATGTCAGCGGGCATTGGTCGCCCCAGGAGAAAAATCTCCACATCAACCTTTTGGAACTAAGGGCGATAAGTGCTTATCAGGACGGACAACACCTCGGCCATGCACTATGTGAACAAGGAAGGAGGAACCAGATCTCGTCCTTTGTCCCAAGAAGCTCAACAGATCTGGGAATGGGCGATCCTCCAGAGGATATCACTGAAGGAAGAACACTTACCAGGGATCCTCAACAAAAACGCCGACAGGCTGAGCAGGTCATCCTCAGTCAGCCACGAGTGGGAATTGAATCAGACAGTTTTGGTAGAGATCTTCAGCCAGTGGGGCAGACCGGAGATCGATCTCTTTGCCACTCCGACCAACAAAAAATGCCGGTCTTACTAATTTGCATATAGCCAGGTTCTGAGCTGGGATGGTGCAGTGAGCTAAAAAACGGTGTTGGATCTAGCCCTGATCTCTCGACTGGGTGAGAGTATTCTGCTTAATTCAGAAACTCTGTCCATCACCACCACTTGTTGTTAAATATTTTGTCCACCCTAAGCGTGGAAGGGTATACTCAGATGTGAGTCCCTTGCTCATTGCACCATCAGGATTCAAGCAAGCCGGGCCGACGACGGCTGAAATGCCAGAAACCGGTCCTCGGAAGCTTGTTTCCTTCCCAGTGTAAGAATTGGCTTGGTAGTTTGGTTTGCCCTGTTCCCATCATGCACTGGGACAGGAACAGACTAATTTGCATATAGCCAGGTTCTGAGCTGGGATGGTGCAGTGAGCTAAAAAACGGTGTTGAATCTAGCCCTGATCTCTCGACTGGGTGAGAGTATTCTGCTTAATTCAGAAACTCTGTCCATCACCACCACTTGTTGTTAAATAAAGGTCTTACGCAAGCAGGCTTCACCATCAAGGTTCACTGGGGAGTGCGCTTTCGATCGCATGGTCAAGGACATTTGTCTACGCTTTTCCTCCCATTCCTCTGATACCACGACTAATCAGGAAAATCAAGGTGGAGCCGTGCAGGATGATCCTGATAGCCCCGGCTTGGGCGAGGCAGTTCTGGTACACGGAGCTCCATCTGTTGTCGATAGCTCCTCCCTTTCCTTAGAGGATTCTGCCGGATCTTCCCACGATGTCCGACGGACAAATTTGGCACCCAGATCCACAGTCGTTACACCTGACTGCATGGCTCCTGAGCAGCGAGAGTTTATGAACCTGCCCTTGTCAAGAGAGATTAAGGAGGTTCTATCCCAGGCAAGGGCTCCTTCAACGAACAGGACTTACCGCTTTAAGTGGAAAAGATTTTGTTGTTGGTGTAAGAAAGAAAGCATGGATCCTTTCAATTCCAAGCCTCATCAGATCCTACCTTATCTGCTGTCCTTGGCTGAGTCGGGACTAGCTCATTCATCAATTAAGGTCCATTTGGCTGCTTTGTCAAGGTTCAGAAGGACAGGATCCGGTCCTTCCTTGTGGTCTTCCAGGATTATCAAGCAATTTCTTAAGGGCTTGTTCAGGGTCTATCCACCGGTGAGACCGCCGCCTCCTACATGGCATTTGAATCTGGTCCTTTCTCAACTCCTGAAAGGCCCATTTGAACCAGTCCATCGGTCTGACATGAAATATCTTTCGTAGAAATTGGCTCTCCTCCTTGCTCTCACGTCGGCTAGGCGTGTTGGAGAATTACAGGTTTTGACCATCCAAGAGCCTTTCCTTCAATTCAAGAGAAACACTGTGATCATGAGAACTAATCCTAGGTTCATGCCAAAGGTTCCCTCGGATTTCCACTTGAATGAACCGGTCATTCTGAAGGCGTTCTTCCCTCTACCTTCTAGGCCAGCAGAAAGAGCATTGCATTCGTTGGATGTGCAGCGATGCTTGAATTTCTATTTAGAATGTACTAAAGGTTTTCGAAAATCTTCACAACTATTTGTAGCCTTCGGGGGTCCTGGTAAAGGCCTTCCGTTATCCAAACAGGGTGTTTCGAGATGTATCACAAGTGCCATTCTACATTGTTACAAGGCTGCAGGAAAACCTCTGACTGGAAAGATCCGAGCACATTCTACAAGATCTGTGGCTTCTTCAACAGCCCTCTTCGCGGAGGTGCAGATTAAGGATATTTGCAGAGCTGCTACCTGGAGCAGCGTTCACACCTTTACCAAGCATTACTGGTTGGAATCTCTGCAACAAGATGATGCGGCAGTAGGACAGGCTGTCCTGAGGAACCTCTTCCACTGATGGTGAGCTTTCCTTTCTTTCCCACCTTCCGTCTTTCACATTTTGTATCTTATGTCATGTTGCCTGTTGCTATAATTTATGATGCAAAATGTATTACCTTGCCAACTGCTTGCTACTCTGATACAAAGCATGGGAATCTATGAAAGTTCCAATACTGGGGTAAGAAAACAAGTTACTTACCTGTAACTTTAGTTCCCCAGTATTGGTAACTTTCATAGATTCCCATGCTCCCACCCTCCTCCCTGAGGAAAGCTCAGCCTACAACAGATGTGGTGTCTAAGTACACAACGGCTACGAAAATCTGAGGCTCTGAGGTTCTTTCAGGAAGGTTCTACGGGTTGAGGCACTTTTGATTGGCTGATGGCCAAAGTTTGGTCTCTTTTACACAAAGAGGGTGATATGCTACAAAAGGGAATGAGGCCTAGGCCTTTTTAGGTCTCGTAGACCTATTGCTGCCAAGTTGCCTCTGAAGCGACCTACACAGGTGGACGAGCGCCGATATCCCAGCGTGAACGCGCACGCCCAGCCCCAGGAGCCGTGCACATCTCCGATCTCAGTCAGCCATGCCTCTCTCAGTTCTCAGTTGCGCGCACACACACACACTCTCTCTGCATACACACACGCAGGCACACACACACTGCATACACACACGCAGGCACACACACACTGCATACACACACCCTCACCCCCCGCCCCCCAACCTACTCACGGGCTCACGCGCACACACACACACAGTCACACACGCGCATCCACACACTCGAAGTGCCCATCTCCTGTCTCGCTAGTCTGATGCACCAAAAACACAGTATTTACACGTCTCCCCCTACTCACCGGGCTGACTCAGGAGTCCCACGCTGCTCTCGAGGCCGGTCTTTCCTCCTCAGGTGTGCAGGGTTAGCGGCTCGGGCTCGGCAACAGCAGGCGACGCAGAAGGTGATGACGAGCTCCCTAGACGTCCGATGTGCATGCTCACGGCACATGGAAACGCGCACAGCGTGACTTGCTCCCGTACAGCTGAGGTGCATGCTCACGTCGTTATCCTTCGCTTGTTTCTGCTTGTATTTATTTCATTTTGCGGCCGCTAATGCTTGTGCGGCCGCCAATGCTTGTTACCTGAAATGAGGAGAGAGCCCGCCGCAGCAGAGCCGTCCCGCTGAAAGCTCCAGCCAGCGTAGGACGCTCCCTCCGCAGCTGCGTGTCTCAGGCATTTCGAGCAGCAGGTGAGTCCAGCTCTGATTTAATCACCCTTGTTTGAATTGTATTTAATTTTTACTTTCATTAACATACTATGTGTTAATTTCATTTAATCTCAGAGACCTCTCAAATGGTGTAGTTCTTTGAAGGATTCTCTCATGTCCTGCAAAACTGTCCAGCGATCTAAAACACTGTTAGTCCTTGAAAGAGACTAATCGCAAGATCGCTAATGTTTACAGCTCTGTCCCCTAGTTTTTTGCAGCCGCAGACCACGGTAACAGCTGACTAACTTCTTCACAGCAATAAAATAAGAGAACAGCATGTGTACTGTAGTGAACAGACGCAGTTTATTTCATTTTAAAACCCGACTTACTGCATGTTTACTTAGCCGATGGGGTTCAGAAGAGGCCTCTCACAGTTCACTGTCGGTTTCGTTTTGAGTCAGCCTGTTGACGAGCACAGCGTCGGAGCACAGGTAAAGTCCGCGCTATATAATGCTTTTTTAGGTCGAGCTACAGGTCGCTAGTAGCACCCACCTTGTTTAGATTGTAGACAAAAATTAGTTCACTGGCAGGACTTCCCTTCTGATATGGCCTCTGTTTATTAAGAGCCGACTCGCTGAGCCCCTGATAACAAAAGGAATTGGAGAGCGATGTTGATGGACTGCTGCTGGTAAGAGTTATGCCTTATTGGCCAACATTTTAATGTTGTTTTACTAGAGCAACAATGCAATTAATCCGAAGAACCTAAAATAACTATATTGTAATGCGTGGTTGTGTAGGCAGTTGTCGAAAAAGTACATTTATCAGTTCTCAGATTAAAAAATTGCAAAATAGTTGAGCTTAGCAAGAGGAAAAAAAAAGCCTGAACCTGTAATCTTTCCAGAGGATTATTAAACACGGAAACAGAGTGGCTGGCTGTTCTCTGAAATGCAAGGGGACTTTACACTTTTATAACCTGCAACTTCAACTGAAATTAAATAGAATGAGGCAGTGCTTAAAATGATCGGTCGTTTTTAGAGTAACCCTGACTCTATGTGCTGGTCGGTTGCAGTGTCTGTTGCTTTTCTAATGCCACCTGTAATGCACGTGTAATTTAGGGGATTTTTCTGCAGCAAAACCTATTGTAAGTAATGTGTTCACAGTTACCAGGGCTCGGCAGTTTTTCTCTGCTGCCTGGCAAATGTGCACTGCTGTCCCATAATCTTGTACCAAACGTGGTTCGACATTTACCCTGACAGGTGCCAAACTGACATTCCGCACCCATTGGTCAGTTGGTGCAAAAGTAATTTTGGCAGTAGTTCCCAGCTCCATTGTTAATGCAGAATTGGTTAGCACTGTGTGATCCTGCTCCTGTTCTTTCACTTGTCTGTAGTCCTCTATAATGCTCAGGAACCCTTCTAACACGCTTATTGTGCCCACTGCCAGTGCTTTTATGGAGATATAGAAGTGCAGGTACTCACTAGTTAGAATACCTGTGAAGTGCAAGTACTCTACCACTACATTTATCGCAGCAGGTTGACACGTGCAGGCACTCACTAGTTGGAATACCTGTGAAGTGCAAGTACTCTACCACTACATTTATCACAGCAGGTTGAGAAGTGCAGGCACTCTCCCTTTCAAATTAAACCAGTGCAGGTACTCCATACCAGACAGTACCTGCTCACCTAAAGCACATCCTACAGCTGTTAAACTCCAGCGAGAAGCAAACGCCTCTCTTTCATTCTTGGGTAGAATAGGTGATGTCGGATATGCACCTTTTGCCGTTTTTTGTATGTGTTTTATTTTAGCTACATGACCCGGCACGCAGGTTGAACCAGGCATTTTGGAACCAGATTCACTCCTCCAAATCTAACCAGCTCTGCTGCAGGCTGTTTTCTGGGAGCACCAGGTTATACCAGTTGAAATGGATGTATAACATGTGTTTGGGTTTAATGTGTGGATTTGTCAGTTGGTCTGATCATTTTCCAGAAAGAGATGATCCGTTAAACAAAAGTAGTCTATTCTAACTTGGTGCACAGAAGAGCTTTGCTCATGCAGCTCAAAATGCAACCTATTGACATTGTTTTGAGGTGTAGGAATTCCTTGTATCCATAACGTCCTTAATCGTACTGTCCATAACCTTGTTCGCAATCTAATAAGGGCTCGCAACACATTTTGCATCGTTTTTCCAGAACAACCCTTGCCACCTGGAGACGCAGGTGGTAGTTCTGGTCGGTTTTCTGTGTCTCGCTTTCTTCTCAGTTGTACTCCGTGCACATCTCAGTTGTACTCCGTGCAGAAACCCAGAGGCTTGGCAGTTGGCACAATGGCATGTGTGCCTTCTTTATTTAATGTCTTTTATGTTCGTTTTACACATCTTGATGTCGCCTTTCACATAAAGGGACTTTTCTTTTCTCTGAGCTTGGTGCACTTTCCATTCCAGTGTCGAAGACAATCACTAAATGTCGACACAAAATGGCAGCATTTTTCGTTTAGTGCAAACAAGTGTCTAATGTAAAGTGTATATTTTGTTTTAAGCAATCGCAGGTATTTGTATCTGGTATTGTTGCCCTTTTATGTTTTTGCTATGAAATAATTAAAAATAAGCAACTGATTATGTTTGCTTTCGGCTAAATAGGCGTATTCGCCTTCTGTCGGGGGAACTAGTGCCACAAACTATTTATCTACTTACACTAGAATATTCCTTTGTCTGCCCCAGGAAAGCAGTACTCATTCTTCCTTTACTTGAATATAGTTTTATTTACTTGATCTAATTGAATCATGATGTACTGCCCTTTTTGTGACAGTCTCATTCTACATGTGTACTGCACGTTTATTCCAATATATGGAATCACTGTACGTGTGAGTGTGTGTGTTTCCTTTTTGTGAGTTTGTGTCTTCCTGACATAGCATCCTTTCCTTCACACTAGTGTTCCACCTTCATCACACACTTCAATGGTCTTGCCACCGCACATCTGCCTAATGCCACCGCACATATTCTCCCTTACAATACTTTCCTCTCTTTCATGTATCACCCCACCCTGCCCCACTCCCTCTTTTCCGTGTGACCACATTTTTCCTTTGCCGTCCCCAAAGCTGCTCCACTTCATCATCGCCTTTCGCACACTTACATTTGCAAATCACACCACCATTGTTTACACATCTGTTTTCGCCCACCCAACATTTTATCCTACCTGAACACACCCGTACTTTACTACACTATACACCCTAATCTCTCACTAGATCCTAACTAAGCACACTCTGCACTAACACATGTATAATGACATTTCCTGTCATTCCAGATAGTCTTTTCAAATATGTGTTTATACCAGCCTGGTAGTAAAATCCTCCTGGGCACCATTGTTACCAACAGCAAAGGTGTTTTATTTTTCTACTGTGGATATATAGCATTACAATATTCAATTTTGTCTAATTAAAATGGGTACTGTTTCTTTTATTAATCAATCCATGCTCCTCAGCCTTGATGTTGACCCTCTAGGAGCTTCGTTACGAGGCAAAAAGATTTTCATTCTTCAATATGTAGATAATATAGATCATACTCTCAATCTCTTTAGAATTAATGAGTCTGAAAATTATTTTAGAAAAAGCTTATGAATTTATCTCGTCCTTCCCCCATGAAATAAACCCTCCAAAAAACCTCATCAATCTCCTACCCCTCCTCTCACAAATGGTTAAAATTGCTCTCACTTTTATTGGTTTAATTCTCCATATGACTTATCTGGATTATTGACCAAAAATGAAGAGTCCGCATAATTCCAAAATCGACAAAACGACTTATAAACAAATGCACTTCTAAACATGTGTACAGTAATTGAAGCTGTCCTATCTCCACAGGGCCTACAGTCGCTGGCAGCTTTCAGCGATGATAACCTGTCATCAATAGCCGCCCCGGAGCAGGGAAAATACGGCCCAGCGCCGGAGCAATGGACCCACATGTCCGACTCCATGCGCTGCTTGTCTCGCCCCGATACCCACTATTTTGGCAATAATGTGATCTCCTGTATTTCTTGACGCCCCTCTATCCATTCCCGGCAGTCCCAATATTGTGCCTCCTCCAGTTTATCCTATGGTGTTTGTTTGCCACCATGAAAGGCTCACCGAGCACAGAAGGATGAAAGTCTGACTCAACCCAGTCGGGATTAAAACTTGTGGCATGCAGTTGTGATATTTAGATGTTGAAAACGTGATGGTATTGACACCTTAGGATTTCCCCCATTTTTTTAAATTCATTTCGTGTAAATACCCACAAAAAAGTCAGTTTATACTGACTTTTTTGTTTGATGCACATAAGTCTTTCAGCACACGAGTGACATTTTTGCCTGAAGGACAGATGTCAAGGAGGCAGGCCGTAGCCACAAAAGTGGTTCCCATTGTCCAATGTCGGAAATATGTTAAGGAAGCAGAACGGGTCGTTGTTTTTTAATTTTTTTATTTACATGCTAATAATGGCTGGCCCGCTTAATGAGACACGCAGCTCACCCAACTCGAAACAAGCATTTGCAATGCAATAGATCTCGCATTTATGCAAGTTTGAGCTGTTGCCATTGTAAATGACAATGCCTTTTATTTATGTATTGGTTTTTAAATTTTAAATAAAAAGCATGGACAATTACAATGCCAATAGCTAAAACTTGTCATTCCTTTCCTCCACATATTGTTGTCACTTAGCGCCCCAAGGCGGATTTAGGACTTATGCACGCTATATTAGCACACCACGTAACATCATATTGTCCCTTCTCGCCATGCTATGCACCACCAAGCCCAGGTGTTCATTTATACACCAATTCAAAGTTTGAAAAAAAATTGATGCAACGCATTGTCATACACAATGCCAATAACTCAAACTTTAATGCTGCGAGACCTATTGCATTGTAAATGCTTGTTTCCTTTTCTTTTGTACCTACAGCTATGGTATTTTTGTTACCGAGACTCCCATTCCGACGACGGGGAATGATACAAAGCATGAGAATCTATGAAAGTTACCAATACTGGGTACTGGGGAACTAAAGTTACAGGTAAGTAACTTGTTTTCTTATAGCTGTTCCATGATAACGCTATACCATATACTCTTAAGTGCATTATAATCCTCGCGGTTATTGCTAACTTTGGCATAGCATTATCAAAACATGTTGTGTAAGGTGTCATACGCTTTCGAATACTACCCCCTTGCCAGTTCTGGCGACGGGGGTAGCATTCCACCCTTCTAGAGAGATAAGACATGTATGTAACTCGAACCCCGGTTAAAGTTAACCCGAGCCTCCGCATCACAAAATGGATGCTGCTGCCACAGACACAAGTCAGACCTTCTGCTGCTGGGAGTCCTTCCAGCAACGGAGGCCTGGACAAAGGATTTCCTGCCTGGGGAGGTGCCAGCACCACCCTGTGAGAAGTTGGCCTGATATATAATGTTCACTATTCTAGTGAGCACTTTGTATCAGTCCAAACAACCCTTATTGATGATTGGTTGTAAGTCAACCTTATAGACCAGCTATCCTAGTAGCATGGATACGAGCAGTCTTCGGGCTAAACTCTAGAGGGCGTGTTAAGCCAGCTGTTATACCATCACATATACCCCTTGAACACCAAGTGAAAGGACACCACACAAGTGTTATGAAAATAAACAGTGTATTTATTTAGATCACAACAGCTGTGTACTCTTTATGAGGACAGGGTACTAAGCACACAACAAAACTCTTACGAAAATACTTCAAGTTGCACAATTTACACAAATGCCCGAGGGGGGGCACGAAAAACCATATACTACAAAAGTGGAATGCGAAATTACTAGCAGGTGAGTACTGAACTAATAGGCTTTGGAATCGCTAGGACTGGACTACTGAACCTTCAGATTACTAGCAGGAGGCCTAGGGGACTCGGGTGCAGAGTGTGCACTCGGATGCGGGACAAAGTCTATGGATGCTAGATTTCGTAAAGTTAGTGATATCGGACGAATCCGACTAGGTAGAGCTGAAACGAAAAAGGATCTGGACCCTTGGATAGTGAGGCTATGCTGGGGCACCGAAATGCCGAAGTTACCTAGCCCAGGGGCTGCGGCTGCATAGGTCTGGAAAGACGTCGGGAATCCTCGTTGCAGTCTATGGAGCCTGAAAGAAGAAGTTGCTGGCAGACGACCAGTGAAGAGATTCGGATGGATCCAAGCCTGGATCGAAGATGGAAGACACCTGTAAGCAGAGGGGACCAAGTTCTGAATCACTAGCCAGTGATTAGATGGGCACCAGGATGGCACTGGATGGAGTCACCTCGACCAGGTGAGTGGGCGACGCTGTGCTCTGCAGTCTCACGGACCAGGAGGGTGACTACTCCTTAGCCACAAGGGAGAAATCTTGAGAAGAAGTCGAGAGTTCCTTTCATAGAAAGTAGTTTAAGGATTCAAAGATGATCTAATTTGGAAGGGGGCCCGCTCCTATCTTTATACTAGGAAAAAGGGCTGGCACGCGACTAGGTCCTGCCCATGGGTGGGACCAGGAAGGGGGGGTGGTTACACCCCTCTCCCATGCCGGACTTTCCCCAGCTCAGGGGCTGGTGTGCCCCTGGAACTGGTTCTAGCCGGCAGATGCATAGTGAGCACCGGGGTGCCACTTGCAGTCACCTTCCTCTAAAGCCCTGCCTACCCAGGATACACAAAACCCTGTCTGGGATGGTGCTAGCACCGCCCCTGACAGGAAACCCTTTGTCCAAGCTCCCCTCGCTGGAAGGACTCCCAGCTGCAGGGGGTCAGACTTGTGTCTGTGGTGGCAGCATCCATTTTGTGATGCTGAGGCTTGAGTTAACTTTCACTGGGGTTCACAGTTACATACATGTCGTGTCCCTCTAGAAGGGTGGAATGCTAACCCCGTCGCCAGAATTGGCGAGGGGTTAGTATTCCAATTCGTATGACACCTTACTCGACAGGTTTTGATAAAGCGATACCAAAGATAGCATTTAACCGCGAGGATTATAATGCACTTAAGAGTATATGGTATGCGTGATCATGGAACAGCTATTAGGACTTGGTTCCGCAAGCTGCAAACGGGCTCAGCTCATGCCAGAGCACCATCTCACACGATTCCAAGCACTCTGCCTTCATGATTGTCAAGGCCTGCCATAGGAGTGACTGATAGGAATCTGTGTGTCCATTTTAGGGTTAGATATAGGCATACTATATCTAAAGCAAAGGGTGATTACACCACCTTGCCCCAGCTGTCGTGCAGCCAGTTGTGTCGGATTTAGATGGCCAGCCAGGGATGGCATAATACATGCTGCAGCCCCTGGTAGGCCCTGGGTACACCTATGACCTGAGTTACAGGGTCTGATAAGGTGGCCCAGTACCAATTGGATATGTACCTAAGGTACATGGAATCCATTTTACAGAGAGAGCAGTAGGCCTGGGGTTCTGATTGGCAGGGTCCCAGGCCAACTAAGTCGGAAAACCAGCAAAACGCCAGGCAAAAAGTTGGGGACAACCATAGTCAGGTATCCACCTTCCTACACACCCCAGACAGGACTTTGTGTATCCAGATACGCAGGGCTGAAAAGACTAAGACATGCCTGGGGCACACAAGGTGTCCCTGTGCATACCCCGGTTCAAACCAGTTGCTGGGGCACTCCAGCCCTAGCTCTGGCGCGAAACCGGACAAAGGATAAGGGGTGTAACTACCCACCTTCCTGGTCCCACCCATGGGAGGGACCTAGTCACAGTACAGTCCCCTTTAGCAGAATAAAGGTAGGAGCGGGTCCCATTCCAAATTAGATTATCCTGAATTGAAACTACAAAGAAGAAACTCTGGACTTTGACATTCTGCTCCACAGAAGACTGAAGAAAATCTCCCTTGTGGCCAAGGAGTGACCACACTGCATCTGCAGGCACCATCAAGTGTCCTAGCGGTTCACTTTGTCATCCTTCCTGGTGGAACCAGACTTAAGAGCCCGACGAGACCCGGACTTCCAGACCTCTCTGACCTCAACTCACATCTGCAGCACAGCTGAGATCCGTTGGTGCGACAAGACACGTGGGACTGGCCATCTTGGAGAAACTGCACTTCGCTTCCAGCACGACTTCAGAGGCACCCTCGAGTAAGTGCTTTGGGGGATTGAGAACCCCCAGCCCCGAGCAGCTCCTGCACCGAAGACCAACCCTCCAGCATCCACGAGATCTGCGTGGGGCCCTTTTGCTTGGTTGCTGATCGACGCCTTGTCTGGTCACTTGCCGGCTGGCTAGTGGCCTCCTAGACGACGATCCTTGAAATCTACACCGCTGGTCTGGTTGCTCCAGACTGGCCCTTGCTTCCTTCCAAAAGAGAAGCACCCCGGACCCTCCTGGTCCGCACCAGACGCCATCTTCACTCACCGCGTGGGTTGCCTTTGCCAAGGCCTATTGACTCCGATTCCGGAACAGACACCGCCGACAGCGAGAGCCTGCGTGGGACAGCTCGTGCCTCCATCCTGGTCGTCGAAGACACCTCCTGGTTCACGTGGCTGCGGGGTCAAGCGTCCACTCTTCACCTGATCGCGACAACAGCATCTGGTTCCTTCCTGGTTCCACTCCGGTCACTGGCTAGTGACTGTGAACATTGTCCCCTCTGCTTTCAGGTCTCCATCTTCCTTGATCAACCCTTGGATCACTCCGGACATCTTCCTCCTGGTCGCCTGCAGCATCTTTCTCCAAGGCTCCATTGACTTCAACGCGGAAACCCGACACACTTTCACACCAATACACCCGCAGCCCGTGGGTGAGGTAACGAGAGCATTTCGGTGCTAATAGGTAGATTGACTCTCCTAGTGTCCAGGTATCCTGTAGTTTCGGTCTCAACCAGTCGGAACTGTCTTTACTTACCTTTTTCGTAATTTATTCATGCCCATTGACTTTGCATTGAAACCAGCGTGTGTGTTCTAACACTGCACACTCATCCCGTGGGCCTCCTGCTCCTTACCTAAGGTTAGGGTAGTGTAGCCCCAGCGATTCTACAGCCTCTGGGAATCCTCATTTCTTCTATCGATTTACTTATACCATTTACTTAGTATATGGTTTGCCATGCCCCTAGGGCACCATTGTAATTTGAGCGACTTACTGTATTTTTCTTAAGAGTTTTGTTATGTGCTTAGCCCTCTGATCTCATAAAGAGTTCAGAGGTGTTTGTTAGTAATAAATATATTGTTTATTTTCATAACAACCTGTGAGGTGTCCTTTCATCTGGTATTCAAGGGGTTATATGTGGTAAAACAGCTGGCTTCACATGCCAAAAGAGATCCTAAGACTGCTCTGTCCATGCTACCATTAGGATAGCTGGTCTATAAGGTTGACTTACAACCAATCGCCATAAGGGTTGTTTGAACTGATACAAGGTGATCACTAGAACTAGTGAGCATCATATATCAGGCCAACTTCTCACAACTAGGATAGTCAGTCCCTACAGGAGCACCGAAGTACTCGCGTTACCCCACCCACAGGAAGCGGGTGCATAGGTGTGAAGATGTGTCGGGTTTCGCCGTTGAAGCCCGACTATGAAGTAGTGTGGCTCACTGGTTAGAGGCGGCAGACCCGAGAGCAGAGGACGGCCCGGGACCAGGGTTCGATTCCCGGCGCGGCAGGTTTATGGACCAGGGTCAGCGGACTCGATAATTCTCTCGCCTCGGTGCCCACTCTGATCAGCGATCACACTCGGCAACTCTGGGCATTAGCTTGCCTCATCTTCACTAACGGCCCCACCAGACCGCCGGGGATGCCTGGTCTCACCCTGGAGATACCCATTAAGGGACCATCTCTCAGGGAAGCCAGGAAGGGTTTCGCAGCGGTCGAAGCGCCTTGGGACCCTACGGGTAAGTAGTGCGCTATATAAATGCCAATACATTTACATTTACATTTACATATGGAGCCTTGGAGAAAAGATGCTGCAGGCGACCAGGAGGAAGATGTCCGGGTGGATCCAAGGGTGGATCGAGGATGAAGATTACCTGAAAGCAGAGGGGTTAGGGTCTGGGTCACTAGCCAGTGACCGGGTGGAACCAGGAAGGAACCAGACATTGTCGAGGAGCAATCAGGTGCTGTCGTGAAGCTTGTTGTTGCAGCCACGCGGACCAGGAGGCGTCGAGGACGACCAGGTGCTGGAGAGGAGCTGTCCCACGAAGGTTCTCGCAGATGGAGGGGTCGGCTTCAAGATCGGAGCCAACAAGCCTAAACAAAGGCAACCCACGCAGGATACACAAAAGGCTTCTGGTGCAGACAAGGAGGGTCTGTGGTACTTCACCTCTTCAGGGAAGCAAGGGCCAGTCGGGAGCAACCAGACCAGCGGTGGATTTTTAAAAGGATCGTCGCCACAGGGCTACTAGCCAACTGGCCAGCAACCGGACAACGCGTCAAGCAGAACACAAGCCGAAGGACCCCACGCAGATCTCGTAGAGTTGTGGAGGGCTGATCTTCGGTGCAGGTGGAGCTCGGTGTCCGGGCATCTCAGTCCCCAGTGCACAGATTCGAGGATGCCTCAAGAGCTGTGCTGTTAGCAAGTTGAAGACTTTCCAAGTTGCCTGGTTTCACGGGTTCCGACGCCTTCCACGGAGCTCAGCTGTGCTGGAGTCGTGCAGTGGGGGTCAGAGAGGTCCGGGGCTCGAGGTCTTGTCAGGTTCTGTGCTCGGGTTCCGATGGGAACGAGGACAAAGCAAGCCGTCGAGTTGCTGGATGGTGCCTGGTTGCCCCGGGTGGTCACTCCTTAGCCACAAGGGAGATTCTTCAGTCTACAGCTCAGGTGAATGTCGAAGGGTCCAGAGTTTCGTCTCAAGTCGATTCCGGGATTAATCTAAAGTCTCCTGGGTCCGCTCCTACCTTTATACAACTAAAGGGGGCTGGTTTGCTCACTAGGTCCCTCCTATGGGTGGGACCAGGAAGTGGGGGGGGTTAAACTCCCTTTCCTTTGTCCAGTTTCGCGCCAAAGCTGGGGCTGGAGTGCCCTAGCAACCGGTTTGAACTGGGGTATGCATGAAGCACCTAGTGTGCTCCAGGCAGTGTCTCAATCTAGTCAGCCCTCCCTGTCCTGTCCCAATACACATCCTCCTGTCTGGGGTGCTGCTCGCACCTCCCCAAGCAGGAAACCTATTGTCCAAACCTCCATGACTGGAAGGACTCCCAGCAGCAGGAGGTCAGACTTGTGTCTGTGGCAGCAGCATCCATTTTGTGATGCTGGGGCTCTGGTTAACTTTAACCGGGATAGTCAGAACTAACATGTCTTCTCCCTCTAGAAGGTTGGAATGCCACCCCCGTCGCCAGAATTGGCGAGGGGGTAGTATTCCAAAGCGTACGACACCTTTCACTGCATGTTTGGATAAAGCCAAACCAAAGTTAGCTTTTAACCGCAAGGTTCATAATGCACTTAAGAGCATATGGTATGGCAATATCATAGAACAGCTATAAGGACATGGTTCCGAAAGCTGCAGACAGGCTCAGCTCATGCTAGAGCACAATCTCACATATAACCAAGCACTCTGCCTCCAGGATTGTTAAGGCCTGCCATCGGAGTGACTTATAGGTTACTATGTGTCTATATGTAAGTAGGTGTAGGAATACTACACCTAAGCAAGGGGTGGTTACACGACCTTGCCCCAGCTGAGTGATCAGCCAGTTGTGTCTATTTGAGTGGCCAGCCAGGGGTAGCATAATACATGCTGCAGCCCCTGGTAGGCCTTGGTTACACCTATGCCCTGAGTACCTACGGTACACTTCTACAGGGGCCGACAAGGGGAACCAATTCCCAATTTTGGATGTACCTACAGTACATACTAAATTTAGAGAGTGCATCTGGGCTGTGAATCTGATTAGCAGCCCACAACCACATCTAAGTCGAAAACCAGTAAAGCAAAAGCAAAAAGTGGGGGTGACCATAGGAAGCAGACCCTACTCTCCTACAACTTTGATGAGGATAGCCCTGGAAGAGAACTAGGATTACAGGCAAGTAACTTATCCATATCTTCATATGCCTGTTGGGATAAGTTTGTGGCCTGCTACTTTGCTAAATGAATGCACCCACTCCCAGCTAAACTGCCCAAAGTTCTCTGTTTATTCTTAATTTATTTTTTGGGCCCTCGTCAGCAATCCCTTACTATGGGCAATGCTAAAGGGTACCTGTTGACCTTTTTACGGTTGCCAGGCCAGCCATCATTATTTAAATCCTTTTTTGTAATGGTTTTCATTAAATCGTTACAACATGTGTTCCTTCCTTCTCCATTTGTTATGTCCAGTTCAGGCTTTCATTTGGTCCTCATCTTCCTCATTTGCTTGTCTGTTGGCCTCCTTCATAGTTGTTCTCACAGGCTACATCGGCTTAACCAGTCAGCATGATGCAGGCTCTTTCTGTTAAACCGCCCTACACCACATTCTATCTGGACAAACTGGTTCAGTAGACTTGAGCCTCCTTCCTTCCAAAGTTGGTGACTCCTTTTAATGTTAGTTAGAATATCGCCCTTTTTAGCATTCCTTGCTCTGCCTCGCCATTCTAAGGCGGAAGAAAGCTTTACCGTTTGGATCTAAAAAGAAGTCGTAGTTTCTACATTGATCATAGTAGAGCACACAGGGTGGACAATCTGCTCTTTATCTGGTACACTGGAGCAAGCAAAGGCCATCCAGAAGAGGGACATCCCACACTGGATTCTACTTTGCATCAAGATCTGGTACACATTGGCCATAACGCAGCTTCTTGAGGGCTTTCAAGCTCTCATTCTGCCAGGGCTGATATTGGTACCACTGTGTTGGCCTGCAGGTAGTCTATTCTCGACATAATGTGGTTGTCGCTCAATTTGTGAACCAGACACTATTGCCTGGACACTGAATAGGGGCCCTGCTACAACCGGTAGCAGTGATAGGACCTTTGGGCATTCACTTTGGGGAAACGCGATCGATTGACGCATATCGGATTTCCCCTACTAACCATGTACGGCTGCAGGTATATATGATGGACGCAACCGGATGGCTTGATGTGCGTCTACCATGAGATTTTAATCTGGAACCCCAACAGCTGTGAAGAAGTTCCCTGAAATTTTTCTGGGGCAACAAAACATCTTGGCGGCGTAATTAATTATGGTTTGATTGGAACCATTTTTAGTTTTGGAAGCTAGCAGCACCATATAAAGGTAGTTTCAGCTAGGTAGCTTCACCAAGTTTTAGTTGTGAGGATTGCTCTGTCAATATCCTCATGTGGTCCATTGGGTATACATGCTAGTAACATGTTTTGACACTTAGGTTTTGTGTTTTGCCTGATTTCATGGGTTAAGGTTTTTGTCAAACAACACACACACATATGTTTCTTTAAACAGGAAAGGTGGTAACCGATGATAAGTGGACTTGCTGACGAGTACCAGCTGGCAGTCCCCTTGGTGTTACGACCGTGAGGTGCCTCCTTTCCTTTTCCACACTTTTTTCTTGCTCATTGGGGGGGATATGATGGTATAAACAATGTTAGACTTTGGATACACCACAGCCTAGGGATCTAATGAGGTCCACGAGGGAGTGACAAAGTTTTTGATGACCCCTTCATTGCTGGATATACAGTGTTCGGTGTAGTGTCTGGTGATCAGGCCTATCGTTGAGTAGTAACACGTTGAGTGGGGGGCGGCCTGATCCCCTTTTCTTATCCCTGTGGCTCCTATTGTTTGGATGACTATTGCCTGGACAGCCAGATCTGCTCTATTCCTGAGGACTTTTTAGTACAAGTCCTTTAACAGAGCCACCACTCGGGTGGAATTGTTTGGGTATCTCTTCAAAAGGCAGGGCGGCTGCGTTTAAAAGTCTATATCGGAAAAACAAGTTATTTACCTTAGTTACCTTCGGTAAAGCTCTATTTGGTAGAGACTCTAACTTCAGATTCCTCACTGACCCTCCCATCTCCTGGTTCGGTGTACGGGTATCCGTATAAAAAGATCCCAATTTTCAGATTCTGCATATTGTTCACAAATCTTATTGGCTGTGCATCTGCAGGGGGAAGAATCTAGAAAGAAACAGATGCCTGCGCGCATGGGTAGCTCCTAGTGGCCTGCATATGTCACATCAGGAGTGTAATAATTATTGAGCTGCTGCGCTGGCACCTCCTACCGTCATGCAGGACTACTGCAGAAGATTTTACAGATCCAGTCTGATGCTTGTGAAAGTATTCAAAAGGTGAGGAATCTGTGGTACGGTGGAGTTTCTCCCAAAAAGGGCATTGGTAAGTGGCTTATTCTTTCATGCTGAAGGAAAGAATGTCCGCAGTGTAAAGCACCATTGATTTGTAAAACTTTGGAATGGGAGAAGACCATACAGAATCTTCCAATGTTTCATGGTATTTTAATTTTGTCCTTCGCAGCTAAAAAGGCCCGTTTCTCAAAACATCTCTGGTCATTTCTGATTGCTAGGTCTTTTCTTGATAGTCCTTCACTCTTTCTCATTAGATGTGTTAAAAAGGCTTACATAGGTGGTTTATGCTGGTTAGCCTGATTTCGATCTCTTTTGCTGCCTGCATATCCAAATAAATCCTTTATTCCATTCATAGTGGTTACTGTGTTGATGGATGTTGTGCTTGTGTGAGTGCCACTTACCAAGGCTGATCTAGGTTCCTGAATTGTTCAACTATTTACTTTGGTGTTATTTCAGGTTAAAGTCACCAGGTACCAGCTATGGTGGTGTTTTCAGAGCCCAACGATTCGATGTGTATCAGCAGGTAAGGAAAGGCTGAATCCACCGGTGCCTCATTTATGTCAAAGTATGACAAGTGAATTCTAAATGTTCTTGCACTGTTAAAATACTGTCTGGTTTTCTTGTAAGTCCTTAACTCTGCTACTCAGTTTTGTTTGTGAATACTGGGAGCTAGTTTCCAGACTGGCACTGTAGAAAAGTGGGTTTCTGTTGCAGTTCTCCCTTCTACCCCACACACACACTTTTTTCCAGACTACGGATGCACGTTAACTTGATGTGCCCTGGGTCCCTGACAATCAGATTTCCAGGCCCTGTGTTCTTCCCCCAAAACTAACCTAATTGGCATCTCTGGCCACAGGTTAGCCTTTGGTGAATGGTACCACAGGTACCCAGGGCAGACCCCTAAGGGCTGCAGCACTTACTGTGCCACCCTTAGAAGCCCTGGAAGCGCACACACACACACACACTGCCTTTGAGAGTGCATCTTTGACCCTGGGGGATCCTTGAGTCTACCCCCAGAACCTCAACTCCCACTACCAAATACTTACCTCAAAATCGATAACACTATGTTCGAGGCATATGGGCTGCAGACCACACACTATTGCATAGATCACCATCTGGTGGTGGGCCCGGATGATTACACTTTGTTGTTGTCTTGGAAGAATCTTTGTATGTTGGATGACTCCTCCTGTAGATCGTAGCACGCATGGGCATCAACTCCATCTTCAGATTGCTTTTTTCCGTCATTGGGCTCAGATGTGTTTATCGTTCGGTATCGTTACTGATCTCTTTTCGATTTCCAGTCCTTCATCATACCATCGGTATCGTCTTCGACAGTGTAGGAGAGTAGGGTCTGCAATCCTATGGTCACCCCAGATTTTTGCTTTTTGCTTCACTGGTTTACGACTTTCCCTGGCTGTGGGCCTGCTAATCAGATTCACAGCCTAGCTGTTCTCTCTCTAAATTAACATCTATGCACTTTAGGTGCATTTACCAATTGGTATTAGGTCACTCTTGTAAGTCCTTGTACAGTGTACCATAGGTACCCAGGGCATAAGTTGAACCCAAGGCCTACCAGGAGCTGCAGCATGTATTATGCCACCCCTGGCTGGCCATCCAAATCTGACACAACTGGCTGATCAATCAGCTGAGCAAGGTGGTGCAATCACCCTTTGCTTTAGATATAGTATACCTATATCTAAACCTACAATGGACACATATACTCCTATAAGTCACTCCTATGGCAGGCCTTAACAATCCTGGAGGCAGAGTGCTTGGCATTATGTGAGATAGTGCTCTGGCATGAGCTGAGCCAGTCTGCAGCTTTCGGAACCAAGTCCTTTAGCTGTTTCCATGATAACGCTATACCATATACTCTTAAGTGCATTATAATCCTTGCGGTTACTGCTAACTTTGGCATAGCATTATCAAAACATGTCGAGTAAGGTGTCATACGAATTGGAATACTACCCCCTCGCCAGTTCTGGCGACGGGGTTAGTATTCCAACCTTCTAGAGGGACACGACATGTATGTAACTGTGAACCCCGGTTAAAGTTAACTCGAGCCTCAGCATCACAAAATGGATGCTGCCACCACAGACACAAGTCTGACCTCCTGCTGCTGGGAGTCCTTCCAGCTAGGAGGCTTGGACAAAGGGTTTCCTGCCTTGGGAGGTGCTAGCACCACCCCAGACAGGATTTTGTGTATTAGGTAGGACAGGCCTGAAAGGAATGAGACATGCCTGGGGCACACGAGGTGCCCTGTGCATACACCGGTTCAAACCATTTGCTGGGGCACTCCAGCCCCAGCTCTGGCGCGAAACCGGACAAAGGATAGGGGGTGTAACCACCCCCCTTCCTGGTCCCACCCATAGGAGGGACCTAGTCATAGTACAGCCCCCTTTAGGAGAATAAAGGTAGGAGCTGGTCTCATTCCAGATTAGATTAATCCTGATTTGAAACACTACAAGAAGAAACTCTGGACTTCGACGTTCTGCTCCACAGAAGACTGAAGAAATCTCCTTTGTGGCCAAGGAGTGACCACTCTGCACAAGCAGGCACCATCAAGCGTTCCAGCGGTTCACTTTGTCGTCTTCCCGAGTGGATCCAGACTTCTGAGCCCGACGAGACCCGGACTCCCAGACCTCTCCGACCTCTACCTACATCTGCAGCACAGCTGAGATCCGTGGGTGCGACGAGACACGTGGGACCGGCCATCTTGGAGAAACTGCACTTCGCTTCCAGCACGACTTCAGAGGCATCCTCGACGAAGTGCTTTGGGGATTGAGAAGCCCAAGCCCCGAGCAGCTCCTGCACAGAAGATCAGCCGTCCAGCATCCACGAGATCTGCTTGGGGCCCTTTTGTTTGATTGCTGCTTGACGCGTTGTCTGGTCACTTGCCGGCTGGCTAGTGGCCTCCTAGACGACGATCCTTGAAAACCACACCGCTGGTCTGGTTGCTCCAGACTGGCCCTTGCTTCCCTGCAAAGGAGAAGCACCCCGGACCCTCCTGGTCCGCACCAGACGCCTTTTCCACTCACCGCATGGGTTGCTTTTGCCAAGGCCTGTTGACGTCGAATCCGGAACCAACACCGCCGACAGCGATAGCCTGCGTGGGACAGCTCGTGCCTCCATCCTGGTCGTCCAAGACACCACCTGGTCCACGTGGCTGCAGAGTCAAGCCTCCACTCTTAACCTGATCGCGACGACAGCATCTGGTTCCTTCCTGGTTCCTTTCCAGTCACTGGCAAGTGACTGTGAACATTGTCCCCTCTGCTTTCAGGACTTCATCTTCTTAGATCCACCCTTGGATCACTCCAGACATCTTCCTTCTGGCCGCTGCAGCATCTTTTCTTCCAGGCTCCATAGACTTCAACGCGGAAACCCGACACACTTTGACACCTATGCACCCGCAGCCTGTGGATGAGGTAACAAGAGCATTTCGGTGCTCAAGGGTAGATTGACTCTCCTAGGGTCCAGATTTCCAGTCGTTTTAGTCCTAGCTATTCGGAACTGTCTAATACTTACCTTTTCGTAATTTGTACTGTCCATTGACTTTGTTACGCATCTCGTGTGTGAGTTCACACTCTGCACACGCATCCTGTTGGCCTCCTATTACTTACCCAGGTTAGGATACTGTAGTCCCAGCGATCCTACAGCCTCTGGACAGCTCCATTCCTTCTATCGATTTCCTTATACCATTTACTTAGTATATGGTTTGTCGTGCCCCTAGGGCACCATTGTAATTTGTGCAACTTAACGTATTTTTCTTAAGAGTCTTGTCATGTGCTTAGCCCTCTGATCTCATAAAGAGTTCAGAGGTGTATGTTAGTTGATAAATATCTTGTTTATTTTCATAACTACCTGTGTGGTGTCCTTTCATTTGGTATTCAAGGGGTTATATGTGGTAAAACAGCTGGCTTCACATGCCAAAAGAGTTTAGCCTAATACTGCTTTGTCCATGCTACCATTAGGATAGCTGGTCTATAAGGATGACTTACAACCAATCACCATAAGGGTTGTTTGGACTGATACAAGGTGATCACTAGAACCAATGAGCATCATATATCAGGCCAACTTCTCACATTGGTGGCAGCGGTGGGATTTGAGCTTGCTGTTGTTTTTACCAAATATATTCTTGAGATATCATTTGAAAGATAACATAAGGTACCATAGGTACATATAACAAGCTTAGAAATACTCGGAGTTGTACTGAACCAGCTGTTGTAGTTGAAAGGGAGTAGCACACCCGGACTACAACTCTTAGCAAGGGATCAGTAGGAAAACCCATAGTGTAGGTAAGTCCACCACTTACACCTCACTAGAAAGCATGTCTATCACAGGAGAGAACACAATGGCTCCCCTGTGATTAGTGACCCTCCACAGGTCCTTTCCAGATATGCAGCCCTCCTCTTCCAGGAGATGAGACAGTTGTGTACCTCCAGAAAACTGAAACAGGGTTCTAACCCTACCCTTCCTTTTCTGGTAGGTCTCTTAGAGACATATGATGCTAGAAGTGCTTCTAATCCAGGCCCCTCTGATCCTACAGATGGAAGCATGCCCCCCCTAGAAGGTGACCCGGAGTCTAACCTCCCTGAAACAGAAGATGTAGATGGGGAGTCCTCTGATGGAGAGGTAGACAATGGTAAGGCTATAGTCAGCAGAGTTACCAGGGCCAACTTAAGCCTACATGAGAATATAACTGGGTGAGCTCCAGGCCCATCCACAAGCATGCCTAACCTTGGGAATAGACAAGCTAGGTCTCACTCCAGAGGCTCTAACAGATCTATTCACACCCATGTATCTCCGGCATCTTCTCAGAGAGGGATGACTTCACCTCAGTAAGTGATAGATTCCTTACCTTAGAATATCCCCAGGCGTCAGACTGGATCCCGAAACTTTTGCGTAGCAGTACCCTTGCGCGTCGGTAGGCGTCGTCTGCGGCTCCGCGTTCGTCGTCGGCGCCGTGATGACGTCGTCTGAGTAATTAGACGCCGCCTTCCGCGTGCTGACGTCAGTTCTTCTTTTTTTCCGCGCCAGCCAGCGCAGATCTGGAAAGAGCAGTTCCCTAGTCACTTTTTGACTAACTTTTGGTGATCTTTTTATCCAATTCGAAGTCTGTACGACTCCGACGGTGCCTGTAGGGATGTACGGATTCAAGCATTGCGACGAGTGCGACCGTAGCATGTCGGTCACGGATCCCCCCCGCCTGTGCCTGACGTGTTTAAGCGTCGACGAGGCCTGCCCCGACTGTCGGGCCCTTTCGAGGAAGGCCAGGCGGGAGCGGTCCCGCAGGCGCCTCGAACTCCGGCAGTCGGCCCCGCGCCATGTGAGGTCCCGGTCCCAGTCCCACGGGAGGTCGAGGGACAGGTCGTGGGGACGGAGCCGTCACAGCTCCGGGAGTCGGCACCACTCCTCCGGGTCCAAGTCGTCAGGTAAGAAACATAAGAAGTCGAAGAGACATCATCGCTCGTCTGACACCCCGCGACGCTCGCACGATGCGGCCGGGGGTTCGGGTGAAACCGCCCACGCGGCTCCTCGGGAGTCGCGGGCGCCGCGTTCGGCCCCATAACCCCCGGTCCCTGGGCTGAACACGACGCCGGAGGAGATTGAGCGTTTCTTCATGGCCATGAGGTCCCTTTCTCCTCCGACGGGTTCCGCGGCGCCTTCGGGCCCAGCGAACCCGTCTGGGGGCCCTAGTGGGTCGGGGGCTTCGACCCCGCCGCCGTGGGGTGCTTCGGCCCCGACGCCGCCGATGCCTTCATGCCCAGCTCCGCAGGGCCCCACAATCCAGACTCCGCCGGTGCCCTCGGGCCTGGCGCCGCAAGGTACAGCGGCCCCGGCGTCGTCGCCGCCTTCGGGCCCGGCGCCGCTGGACCTTCCTCCGGCGATGGATAGTCACTGGTGGACCTTACGACCCTCCCGGCGTCGGTCCATGTGGTGTCCCCTCCGGCGTCGTCCTTGGGCGGCGCCGTCCCCGATGCCTCCTTTCAATCGGTTCCGACATCAGTACGACGCCTATCGGCGCCGATCTCGACGCCGTTTGGAGATTTTAGTTTATATGAACCGACCTCATTCACTTACGACCCTGAATCTCAGGAGATGAGGGATGAGGAGGATTGGGAGGGGTCTGAGGACCCTCTGGCCAGGAAGTGCCAGTCTAACATGGACTGGGCAGGAGATCTTGGGGTGGCCAGTGGCCTGGACACCTCTCCAGACACTGGATTTGTCTCTCCTCCTACCGTGGCTTCGGAGGAGGGAGCTACCTATGGTGTGGTGTTGATGAGGGCTGCCAAGGCCTTGGGCCTTGAGCTCCCCGTCGCGGCCGTGAGGACTAACCTCCTCACTGAGGTACTTAAGCCGCAGTCATGCTCCATGGAGCCTCTGCTGCAGTTTAATGAGGCCTTGACGGACGTTCTTTTGGGCACTTGGTCCAGGCCCGCTACAGGTTCGCCTGTAGATAGGAACATGGCCAGACGCCACCGCCCGGCTCCGGGCGACCCATGTTTCCACCCCACCCCCGAGAGTCAGGTCATCCAGGCCTCTAACTCCCAGACTGCCTTCCCGACGGCCCCACCGGACAGGGAGTCCAAGAGGTACGAGAACTATGGTAAGAAGATCTTCTCGTCCCTTTGCTTGGGACTGCGGTCTTCCAACACTGCATGCCTCTTGGGCCGTTACACCCACTCTCTGTGGGAAACGGTGGCGGAAGTGCTGCCAGAGTGTCCGTTGGAGGTACGGGCCAAACTCGGCCAAGCCCTAGTGGAGGGCCGGGACGCAGCCAAGCATTCAATCAGGTGTGGACTGGATACTACTGACTCGCTGGGGAGAGCGATGGCTACGACGGTGGCGATACGACGCCACGCATGGCTGAGGTCCGCCAACTTTTCGACAGACATCCAAAACACCCTCATGGACATGCCGTTCGATGGCCGTCGCCTCTTTGGGGACAAGGCAGACCACGCCTTTGAGCGCTTTTAGGACTCCAGGGCTACGGCCAAGTCCTTGGGCCTCTCGGCCCCGCGCCAGCAAATGGGTGCCTTTCGCTCCTTTCATGGCCAAGGAAGGGGCGTCCCCACATGTGCCGCCAGCCACTCGCAGCAAACCGTCGTCCAGCGCTGCGGCGGCCGTGGAAACCGCCGTGGAGGCGGTCGGGGGAACAAGCGGAGTCAGTCCACACCTGCCCCCGCGGCATCCGCCTCTAAAACCCTCCTAGTCCGTGCTTTTCGGCCCATGTGACGCCAGTGGGAGGCAGGGTTCGCCATCACCACTCTCACTGGCGCACAGTCACTTCGGACAGGTGGGTGCTCCAGATCGTCCGAAGGGGCTACTCCCTCCCCTTCGAGAAGACCCCTCAAGCCATGCCCCCGCAACACCACCGCGTATCGGGAGATCATTTGCGGCTCCTGCAGGAGGAAGTTTCGGCCCTCTTGGCCAAGGGGGCCATCGAGCGCGTTCCTGGGCCAAGAAGTAGGACGTGGTTGCTACTCCCACTACTTCCTGGTACCCAAGAAGGGCAAAGGGGGCCTGCGCCTATCTTGGATCTGAGGAACGTCAACGGCTTCCTCCGGAAGGAGAAGTTCAAAATGCTGACACTGGCTCAGGTCTTGACTGCCCTAGACCCAGGAGACTGGATGGTAGCGTTGGACTTGCAGGACGCATATTTCCACATCCCCGTCCTGCCTGCCCACCGGCGTTACCTGCGGTTCACGGTAGGCCTCGAGCACTTTCAGTTTACCGTGCTCCCCTTCGGCCTTACCAGAGCCCCGCGGGTGTTAACGAAGGTGATGGCGGTGGTCGCAGCTCATCTGCGCAGGTTAGGGGTCTCAGTCTTCCCCTACCTAGACGACTGGTTGTTGAAGGCGAGCTCGCCCCAGACAGTCGTCAGCCACCTCCAGACTACGGCGGATCTCCTGCACCAGCTGGGATTTTCCATCAATGTGCCGAAGTCACACCTGTGCCCCTCTCAGAAGCTCCTTTTCATCGGAGCGGTTCTCGACTCGGCGCAGTTTCGGGTTTACCCGCCTGAACAGCGGGTTCGGGATATACAGGCTCTGATTCCGATCTTCGGGCCGTTATCCCGAGTTTCGGTCAGGTTGACGCTGCGGCTTCTGGGGCTGATGGCCTCCTGCATCCTTCTGGTGCATCACGCACGGTGGCGGATGCGGGCTCTGCAGTGGGACCTGAAGTTTCAGTGGGCCCAGCACCGGGGCAACCTGTCCGACCATGTCCTGATCTCGGAGGGCACTGCGAGACAGCTGCAGTGGTGGCTCATGGACCGCGATTGGGTCAACGGCAGATCCCTCTCCCTTCCCCAACCGGAGCACGTAGTTATGACGGACGCGTCCATCCAGGGCTGGGGAGGCCACTTGGGAGAGGCGGAGATCAGAGGACTCTGGTCTCCGGCGGAATCCCGGCTCCATATCAATCTATTGGAGCTGCGGACGATTCGTCTGGCACTGAAAGCATTCCTCCCGTCTGTCCGAGGGAGTGCAGTGCAGGTGTTCACGGACAACACCACCGCCATGTGGTACTGCAACAAACAGGGCGGGGTGGGGTCGTGGACCCTTTGCCAGGAGGCTCTGCGCCTCTTGCAATGGCTGGTGTGAGAAGTTGGCCTGATATATAATGTTCACTATTCTAGTGAGCACTTTGTATCAGTCCAAACAACCCTTATTGATGATCGGTTGTAAGTCAACCTTATAGACCAGCTATCCTAGTAGCATGGAAACGAGCAGTCTTCAGGCTAAACTCTAGAGGGCGTGTTAAGCCAGCTGTTATACCATCACATATACCCCTTGAACACCAAGTGAAAGGACACCACACAAGTGTTATGAAAATAAACAGTGTATTTATTTAGATCACAACAGCCCTGTACTCTTTATGACAGGGTACTAAGCACACAACAAAACTCTTACGAAAATACTTTAAGTTGCACAATTTACACAAATGCCCGAGGGGCACGAAAAACCATATACTCTAAAAGTGGAATGCGAAATTACTAGCAGGTAAGTACTGTACTAATAGGCTTTGGAATCGCTAGGACTTGACTACTGAACCTTCAGATTACTAGCAGGAGGCCTAGGGGACTCGGGTGCAGAGTGTGCACTCTCACGCGGGATGCGGGACAAAGTCTATGGATGCTAGAATTTACAAAGTTAGTGATATCGGACGAATCCAACTAGGTAGAGCTGAAACGAAAAAGGATCTGGACCCTTGGATAGTGAGGCTATGCTGGGGCACCGAAATGCCGAAGTTACCTAGCCCAGGGGCTGCGGCTGCATAGGTCTGGAAAGACGTCGGGAATCCTCGTTGCAGTCTATGGAGCCTGAAAGAAGAAGTTGCTGGCAGGCGACCAGTGAAGAGATTCGGATGGATCCAAGCCTGCATCGGAGATGGAAGACACCTGTATCAGAGGGGACCAAGTTCTGAATCACTAGCCAGTGATTAGGTGGGCACCAGGATGGCACCGGATGGAGTCACCTCGACCAGGTGAGTGGGCGACGCTGGGTTCTGCAGTCTCACGGACCAGGAGGCGTTGTCGGTGACCAGGATGGAGGTGCGAGCTGGCCCACGATGGTATCTGCTGTCGACGTCGCTGGACCCAGGATTGGGGCAACAAGTCTTGGCAAATGCAAGTCCACGCGGTGGACTCAAAATGGCGTCTGGAGTGGACCAGGAGGGTCCGGGGTGCTCTTCTTTTGGAGGGGAGCAAGAGCCAGTCTGGAGCAACCAGACCAGCAGCGTTGATGTCGTCGTTCGTCGTCGGGAAGGCCACAAGCCAGCGGGCTAGTAGCCAGACAACGCGGTGAGCAGCAAAAAGCAGAAGGGCCCCACGCAGATCTGGTGGATGCTGGAGGGCTGAACTTCGGTGCTGGAGCTGCTCAGGGTTGGGGCTTCTCGGACCCCAAAGCACTCACTCGAGGATCCCTCGGCGGTCGTGCTGGGCAAGCGTCGTGCAGTCTTGAAGATGGCCGGTCCCCCGAGGTCTCGTCGGACCCACGGATCTCAGCTGAGCTGTAGATGTAGGTAGAGGTCAGAGGTGCCAGGGAAGCTGTGTCTCGTCGTGCTGGTCAGTCGGATTCCGGAGGAAGGACGTGCAGCAAACCGCAGTGTTCTTGGATGGTGCCTGCGGGTGCAGGGTGACTGCTCCTTAGTCACAAGGGAGAAATCTTGAGAAGTCGAGAGTTCCTTTCGTAGAAAGTAGTTTCAGGAATCAAAGATGATCTAATTTGGAAGGGGGCTCGCTCCTATCTTTATACTAGGAAAAGGGGCTGGCACGCGACTAGGTCCTGCCCATGGGTGGGACCAGGGAGGGGGGTGGTTACACCCCTCTCCCATGCCGGACTTTCCCCAGCTCAGGGGCTGGTGTGCCCCTGGAACTGGTTCTAGCCGGCAGATGCATAGTGAGCACCGGGGTGCCACTTGCAGTCACCTTCCTCTAAAGCCCTGTCTACCCAGGATACACAAAACCCTGTCTGGGATGGTGCTAGCACCGCCCCTGACAGGAAACCCTTTGTCCAAGCTCCCCTCGCTGGAAGGACTCCCAGCTGCAGGGGGTCAGACTTGTGTCTGTGGTGGCAGCATCCATTTTGTGATGCTGAGGCTTGAGTTAACTTTGACCGGGGTTCACAGTCACATACATGTCGTGTCCCTCTAGAAGGGTGAAATGCTAACCCCGTCGCCAGAATCGGCGAGGGGGTAGTATTCCAATTCGTATGACACCTTACTCGACATGTTTTGATAAAGCGATACCAGAGTTGGCATATAGCCGCGAGGATTATAATGCACTTAAGAGTATATGGTACGCGTTATCATAGAACAGCTATTAGGACTTGGTTCCGCAAGCTGCAAACGGGCGCAGCTCATGCCAGAGCACCGTCTCACACGATTCCAAGCACTCTGCCTTCAGGATTGTCAAGGCCTGCCATAGGAGTGACTGATAGGAATCTGTGTGTTCATTCTAGGGTTAGATATAGGTATACTATATCTAAAGCAAAGGGTGATTACACCACCTTGCCCCAGCTGTCGTGCAGCCAGTTGTGTCAGATTTACATGGCCAGCCAGGGGTGGCATAATACATGCTGCAGCCCCTGGTAGGCCCTGGGTACACCTATGCCCTGAGTTACAGGTTCTGATAAGGTGGCCCAGTACCAATTGGATATGTACCTAAGGTACATGGAATCCATTTTACAGAGAGAGCAGTAGGCCTGGGGTCCTGATTGGCAGGGTCCCAGGCCAACTAAGTAGGAAAACCAGCAAAACACCAGGCAAAAAGTTGGGGGTAACCATAGTCAGGTATCCACCTTCCTACACCTGGAACATCAGGGCGTGACTCTGGTGGTTCAACACCTGGCAGGTTCTCTGAACGCCAGGGCGGACGAACTCAGCCGCCGGTGCTCGATGGATCACGAATGGCGTCTGAACTCGGACGTGGCGCAAGGCCTCTTTCTGCGATGGGGAGAGCCTTGGTTAGATCTATTCACCACCGAAGAGAACTCGCAATGTCATCAGTTCTGCGCGTTGGAATTTCCAAGGCGGCACTCGCTCGGCGGCGCTTTTCGTCGCGAGTGGAGCTGCGGTCTGTTGTACGCCTTTCCGCCCATACCACTTCTGCCCAGAGTGCTGAAGAAGATCAAGCGCGACCGGGCACAAGTAATCCTTGTGGCTCCGGACTGGGCACGAAGGTACTGGTATTCCGAGCTACTCAGTATGTTAGTCGATCCCCCGGTTCGTCTGCCTCTTCCTCTGCCTCTTCAGGAGGACCTTCTGTCACAGCAGCAGGGGACGGTCCTCCACCCGAACCTGTCCAATCTCCACCTCCATGCTTGGAGATTGAGCGGCGACAGTTGAGGCCATTTGACTTGCCTCCTGACGTTTGCAACATCATTCTGGCAGCCAGGCGTCCCTCCACTAAGTTGGTATACGCCTGCAGGTGGAACAGATTTGTGGCATGGTGCACAGCAAAGGCTGTGGATCCCCTCAATGCCCCTCTCTCTGAGGTTCTCCTCTTTCTTCTCTCTCTTGCCCAGCAGGGCTCTGCTCTGGGCACTATTAAGGGCTATCTTTCAGCTCTTTCAGCCTTTCTGAGGCTGCCTGACCAACCTTCTTTGTTCAAGTCCCCTATCGTAAACAGATTCCTGAAAGGCATCACTCATACCTTTCCTCCTGTTCCCTTCGTGATGCCTCAGTGGGACTTGAACCTGGTTCTAACGTTTCTGATGTGCGCTCCCTTTGAGCCACTTCACAACTGTCCTCTTCGCCTTCTTCCTCTGAAGACTACCTTCCTGGTAGCCATCACCTCTGCCAGGAGAGTGAGTGAGCTCCAGGCTCTGTCTTGTAAGCCTCCTTTCCTTTCAGTCCATCCGGACAAGGTTGTATTGCGGACAAGGCCCTCCTTCCTTCCCAAGGTAGTCACGGCCTTCCACATTGGGCAATCCATCACGTTGCCCACCTTCTTTCCGCCTCCGCACCCCTCGCGAGAGGAGGAGAGGCTCCACCATCTGGACCCAAAACGTGCGCTCTCATTTTACCTGAACCGCACACAACAGTTCCGGGTGGATGATCAACTCTTTGTTGGGTACGCGGGCGCTAAGAAAGGGAAAGCGGTGCACAAGCGGACCATCTACCGGTGGATTATCTTGTGCATCCAGGCGTGTTACTCCTTGGCTAAGAAGGAACCCCCTGCTGGGCTGAGGGCTCATTCCACTCGAGCCACGGCCACTACTACTGCCTTGGGCCGAGGTGTGCCCTTGCAGGACATTTGTCAGGCAGCTACGTGGGCCTCGCTGCACATGTTTGCAAGACACTATTGCCTAGACAGTCAAGTCCGGAGGGACGGCTACTTTGGCCGTTCCGTCCTCCAGGACTTTCTGGTGTGATTATTGTTTCGCAGACCCGCCACCACGGGGATGGTATTGCTGGGGTATCTATTCTAAGGTAAGGAATCTATCACTAACATGTCTCTTTCAGATGCACAAGTTATTACTTGTGTAACGATATATCTGTAAGAGACATTAGTTAGTGATAGATTCCTTACCGACCCATCCATCCTCCCCGTTCTGCGAACCGATATCTAGGGTTAAGGTCACCCCCTTTCAGGGCTCTAGTTTCAATGGCACCAGTGTTGGTTTTTAG
Organism: Lissotriton vulgaris; assembly: GCF_964263255.1. Lineage (NCBI taxonomy): Eukaryota > Metazoa > Chordata > Amphibia > Caudata > Salamandridae > Lissotriton > Lissotriton vulgaris. The sequence continues at coordinate 1,948,164,867 of NC_141693.1, forward strand.
CATGGCTCTGTGTTTCTGGCGCGGAAAAGCTGTGGCTAAGAACTGACGTCAGCACGCGGAGGCGGCGTCTAAGTACTCCGACGACGTCATCACAGCGCCCACGACGCCGGACGCGGAGCCGCAGATGACGCCTACCGACGCGCAAGGGTACTGCTACACAAAAATTTCCGGGTCCAGTTTGACGCCTGGGGATATTCTAAGGGAAGGAATCTATCACTAACTAATGTCTCTTACAGATATATCGTTACACAAGTAGTAACTTGTGCGTCAGCAGCCCTACATGCCAAGAACAGATGCATACTGGTAAGTAGCATATTCCTTCTCTTCCAGGGGTATCCTCATCAAGTCATAGGCAACCCTCCCGCCTCCCCGGGCAAAGGACTATTTTAAGTTGGAGATATTGTTAACCTCTTAATTTCATGGTTTTTCAGTCTCCGCAAAGAACAACTGACCTAACTGTCACCCCTGAAACATGATGGGAAGCTGGGGGTCAGGAGTGCCTTAAAGGCACGGTGTCCGTTTATTGCATGCAGCTACAGGTTAGCTTTTCAGTCTTTTTAGACTGTGTGTTTGCAATGCAGCCTGGGAGCTTTCTAGGCTTTTAGTGTTTTATAAGAATTTCTACTGTTTTCTGAGCATTAAAACAGTTCCAAAACAAGCTTTATTGTTGTTTCTCATGTGTCTAATGCATGTTATTCATGTATGGTGGAAATTCTTGATTCAGCTCTGGTGTTAATTAGGCTGCAATTGCTTATTTTATATATATATATATATATATATATATATATATATATATATATATATATACATATATACAGTATTTAACCACATGATTCTCTGGGTCGGTCATGTGATCAAGTCCGGGTTCCCCGGACGAAACACGTCATGTTGCCGTCCCCATCAATGGAATAAAGCACTTTATTCACCTGAAAAAACCCTTGTTGTAGTCTGTACCTGGTTTGTGTCTGGGCGTGGTTGCTGGCACCTCAGGATTGTGGATTCATATGTATATGTATATATATATATATATATATATATATATATATATATATATATATATATATATATATATATATATATATATATATATATATATACATATATATATATATATATATATATATATATATGGTTTTATATATATATATATATATATATATATATATATATGGTTTTATATATATATATATATATATATATATATATATATATATATATGGTTTTATATATATATATATATATATATATATATATATATATATATGGTTTTATATATATATATATATATATATATATATATATATATATATATATATATATATGGTTTTATATATATATATATATATATATATATATATATATATATATATATATATATATATATATATATGGTTTTATATATATATATATATATATATATGGTTTTATATATATATATATATATATATATGGTTTTATATATATATATATATATATATATATATATATATATATGGTTTTATATATATATATATATATATATATATATGGTTTTATATATATATATATATATATATATATATATATGGTTTTATATATATATATATATATATATATATGGTTTTATATATATATATATATATATATATATGGTTTTATATATATATATATATATATATATATATATATATATATATATATATATATATATATATATGGTTTTATATATATATATATATATATATATATATATATGGTTTTATATATATATATATATATATGGTTTTATATATATATATATATATATATATATATATATATATATATATGGTTTTATATATATATATATATATATATATATATATATATATATATATATGGTTTTATATATATATATATATATATATATATATATATATATATATATATATGGTTTTATATATATATATATATATATATATATATATGGTTTTATATATATATATATATATATATATATATATGGTTTTATATATATATATATATATATATATATAGATATGGTTTTATATATATATATATATATATATGGTTTTATATATATATATATATATATATATATATATATATATATATATGGTTTTATATATATATATATATATATATATATATATATATATATATATGGTTTTATATATATATATATATATATATATATATATGGTTTTATATATATATATATATATATGGTTTTATATATATATATATATATATATATATATGGTTTTATATATATATATATATATATATATATATATATGGTTTTATATATATATATATATATATATGGTTTTATATATATATATATATATATATATATATATATATATATATATATATATATATGGTTTTATATATATATATATATATATATGGTTTTATATATATATATATATATATATATATATATATATATGGAGCAAAATTCTGTTTCCAGTTTTGACCACAGAAGTGATGGACCACCACACGATTCAGCAGAGTGTCACAGCGAACTTTTATTATCCATTTTCAAATAGCAGTTCAGGTAGGCATGACGCGTTTCGGGCAGGGACTGCCCTTGATCACATAGCGGAAATGCAGATTGTATCACCTTAAATAGTGCACACACTCATTTTTTTCACTTTCTCTAATCACACCACGTGTTCTAGTGCAAAATCGATATGGAAAACAGACTTTTCTAGCGTGTTAAGTGTTATGAATATACACAAGGAATTGCAACTTTGCCCAGAAAATAAAATAATTTCTAGCAGCATAATTTGAATTGCACAGAGAATGGACGTTCCTTCAATATTGAAAATGTTGCAACGAAAAAAATAACCGCATAAATGCGTATTGGCGTGTATCCGTCCTTGACCAACAACATAATTTTACAACCATAAGTTACAACTATCATGCTATATACTTGGCAATCCAGTTAATAAAGCCGATTGCAAATAAATAACGCATAAATATCTTAAAATCGTAAGAAAAATATATCTCCAATGATTAAAAACAGTCAATTTGATAATTTACATGCATAAACATTATGTTAAAAAATGATTGTGCAAAATTGGCAAATTATCTTATAACTGGCTCCAACATGGTTGTTGATACATTCAAATGCATGTGTTGGTATTCAAATGGCTACACGTCTAAAAGTCCTGCAACTAGTCAGAGATGACTACTGTAGATCAAAGTGCAAGTGCTAACTTATTACAATAAGGGTAGCATCCCTACCCTCAAACTACTGGCTACTAAAGCAATCAATAACCAGATATGTGCAAAGTCAAATTCCTATTATGTAAAGTGCTGAGTAAAATAAGTGCAACCAAAATAATATCAAAAGGTTAAAAAACATGGTGATGTTCGGGAGAGATATGTATTTGTAGGTTTCAGACAACATAGCTCAAGGATATAAGCAAGTTATATTATATTGCTTGCTGCAGTATTCTAGATTACTGGCGATGTAAAGGGCCAAAGAAACATAACCCACTAAATGGATAGGTGGGGTGCAGAAAAACTTGTTCGTTATAGTAGGAAGGTATGCATGTCCTCCCTGTCATTGAGGCCATTAGGATGCTTGGAATCGAGATTGAGGATATATCTCGTCTCTAACTGCCTCAAGTCTTTATCTCTGTCCCCACCCCGTTTGGGTATCGGTGCCTGATCAATGACAAAGTAAGTAAGACAGTTCACGTTTTTGTTATGACTTACTTGGAAATGCCGGGCTACCGGATATGCCGGGTCAGAGTGGATGATGGCACGGATGTGTTGAAGGATGCGCATATATACCGGATTTTTAGTACTGCCAACATAGCGTAAGCCGCAGCTACATGTAAGAACATAAATAGCGTACTCAGTGCGGCAGTCGTATTTCCCTCTGATAGTTAGTGCCTTGCTTTTAAATGGGGTGTTGTAAGTGGCAGTGTTGGCTCCAAAGTTACATGCCCTACAGGTGGCGCATTTACGAAAACCATTACTGGAGGGCATCCAAGTTTTAATACTGGTAGACCCAGTAGAGATCTCTTTGGATAGAAGATTCCCTAAATTCTTAGACTTTCTAAACGTTACACTCGGATGTTCTAGTAACGTTGTTTTAAGAATGGGGTCTGTAAGGACAATGGGCCAATTTCTTTTCATTATATTGCGTATTTTGCGCTCCTGTCTGCTGTATGTGGTGATTAGTCTGGGGGAATTATTTTCATCTGCTGGACTTAAATCACTATCTATGGTGCTAGGAAGCAGGGTAGACCTAGGTCTTTCATTAGTCTTATTCATGGCTCTAACAAGGATGTCCTCACTGTACCCTCTTGCTCTCATGCGATCCAAGCATGTACCACTACAGATGTTAAACTGTTCTTGCGTGCTGCAAATGCGCTTAAGGCGCAGCAGTTCACCGTAGGGTATACTAGCAATAAGGTGGCGCGGATATATATATATGGTTTTATATATATATATATATATATATATATATATATATGGTTTTATATATATATATATATATATATATGGTTTTATATATATATATATATATATATATATATATATATATATATATGGTTTTATATATATATATATATATATATATATATATATATATGGTTTTATATATATATATATATATATATATATATATATATGGTTTTATATATATATATATATATATATATATATGGTTTTATATATATATATATATATATATATATATATATGGTTTTATATATATATATATATATATATATGGTTTTATATATATATATATATATATATATATATATATATATATATATATATATATATATATATATATATGGTTTTATATATATATATGGTTTTATATATATATATATATATGGTTTTATATATATATATATATATATATATATATATATATATGGTTTTATATATATATATATATATATATATATATATATATATGGTTTTATATATATATATATATATATGGTTCTATATATATATATATATATATATATGGTTTTATATATATATATATATATATATATATATATATATATATATATATATATGGAGCAAAATTCTGTTTCCAGTTTTGACCACAGAAGTGATGGACCACCACACGATTCAGCAGAGTGTCACAGCGAACTTTTATTATCCATTTTCAAATAGCAGTTCAGGTAGGCATGACGCGTTTCGGGCAGGGACTGCCCTTGATCACATAGCGGAAATGCAGATTGTATCACCTTAAATAGTGCACACACTCATTTTTTTCACTTTCTCTAATCACACCACGTGTTCTAGTGCAAAATCGATATGGAAAACAGACTTTTCTAGCGTGTTAAGTGTTATGAATATACACAAGGAATTGCAACTTTGCCCAGAAAATAAAATAATTTCTAGCAGCATAATTTGAATTGCACAGAGAATGGACGTTCCTTCAATATTGAAAATGTTGCAACGAAAAAAATAACCGCATAAATGCGTATTGGCGTGTATCCGTCCTTGACCAACAACATAATTTTACAACCATAAGTTACAACTATCATGCTATATACTTGGCAATCCAGTTAATAAAGCCGATTGCAAATAAATAACGCATAAATATCTTAAAATCGTAAGAAAAATATATCTCCAATGATTAAAAACAGTCAATTTGATAATTTACATGCATAAACATTATGTTAAAAAATGATTGTGCAAAATTGGCAAATTATCTTATAACTGGCTCCAACATGGTTGTTGATACATTCAAATGCATGTGTTGGTATTCAAATGGCTACACGTCTAAAAGTCCTGCAACTAGTCAGAGATGACTACTGTAGATCAAAGTGCAAGTGCTAACTTATTACAATAAGGGTAGCATCCCTACCCTCAAACTACTGGCTACTAAAGCAATCAATAACCAGATATGTGCAAAGTCAAATTCCTATTATGTAAAGTGCTGAGTAAAATAAGTGCAACCAAAATAATATCAAAAGGTTAAAAAACATGGTGATGTTCGGGAGAGATATGTATTTGTAGGTTTCAGACAACATAGCTCAAGGATATAAGCAAGTTATATTATATTGCTTGCTGCAGTATTCTAGATTACTGGCGATGTAAAGGGCCAAAGAAACATAACCCACTAAATGGATAGGTGGGGTGCAGAAAAACTTGTTCGTTATAGTAGGAAGGTATGCATGTCCTCCCTGTCATTGAGGCCATTAGGATGCTTGGAATCGAGATTGAGGATATATCTCGTCTCTAACTGCCTCAAGTCTTTATCTCTGTCCCCACCCCGTTTGGGTATCGGTGCCTGATCAATGACAAAGTAAGTAAGACAGTTCACGTTTTTGTTATGACTTACTTGGAAATGCCGGGCTACCGGATATGCCGGGTCAGAGTGGATGATGGCACGGATGTGTTGAAGGATGCGCATATATACCGGATTTTTAGTACTGCCAACATAGCGTAAGCCGCAGCTACATGTAAGAACATAAATAGCGTACTCAGTGCGGCAGTCGTATTTCCCTCTGATAGTTAGTGCCTTGCTTTTAAATGGGGTGTTGTAAGTGGCAGTGTTGGCTCCAAAGTTACATGCCCTACAGGTGGCGCATTTACGAAAACCATTACTGGAGGGCATCCAAGTTTTAATACTGGTAGACCCAGTAGAGATCTCTTTGGATAGAAGATTCCCTAAATTCTTAGACTTTCTAAACGTTACACTCGGATGTTCTAGTAACGTTGTTTTAAGAATGGGGTCTGTAAGGACAATGGGCCAATTTCTTTTCATTATATTGCGTATTTTGCGCTCCTGTCTGCTGTATGTGGTGATTAGTCTGGGGGAATTATTTTCATCTGCTGGACTTAAATCACTATCTATGGTGCTAGGAAGCAGGGTAGACCTAGGTCTTTCATTAGTCTTATTCATGGCTCTAACAAGGATGTCCTCACTGTACCCTCTTGCTCTCATGCGATCCAAGCATGTACCACTACAGATGTTAAACTGTTCTTGCGTGCTGCAAATGCGCTTAAGGCGCAGCAGTTCACCGTAGGGTATACTAGCAATAAGGTGGCGCGGATATATATATATGGTTTTATATATATATATATATATATATATATATATATGGTTTTTTATATATATATATATATATATATATATATATATACTAGCAGCCCGTCCCGGCGTTGCCCGGGGGCAGAAGGGGGCTGGGGGCTGCTTTTAAAGTATTAGTGTAGTCCCGGCCGGAAGCCCGCCCCCCCCGCCCTCCCGCCCGCCCCGACATTGCTTGCACCGCTGCCCTCCCGCCCGCCTCCAGCCCGCCCCGGCGTTGCCCGGGGGCAGAAGGGGGCCGGGGGCTGCAATTTGAAAATTTCTTTAGTCCCGGCCGGGCCCCCCGCCCGCCTCCCGCCTCCCTCCTTACCTAAGTCGCGCTCGTACGCCCGCCTCCCGCCTTCCTCCTTACCTCAGTCGCGCTCGTACTTAGCCCCCACGCCAGCCCCGACATTGCCCCTCTCGCCTTACCTGAGCTGCCGGGCCACTCGTCACTCCTCGCTAGGCCACTAACTCTGCAATGTAATCTAAGATTTTGCCACTTTCACTTATAGGTGTGTTAGATCAAAATGATGGGGCTCATATATAATTTGGTGGGTCTTCTGCCAGGCTGTCAGATTTACAGAGGCCATGACTTCTGCTGCCCTCTCAGAAGACCTCCCACCATACTTCGAGATGAGGACGGGTCCTGACTGCCTTCAGCGGAGTCACCACTTTGGTTGCTCCATTGAAGTTAGGCCAGTGCGGCCGCATGATGCGCCAGCATCTCCCATGCTCTTCGATTAGGCCGTGGGCGGCAGATGCATTGGCTGCCACGGGCGGCCTAATGCCTGGCTATGCCACTGTGTTCTTTCTGCCTTAAGTGAAGCTGCCTCTGCGACGGCACCACTGAAGCAAAGTGAGCACCTTGCTTAATGCTGTGGCTTAATGCTTTTGCTCTCTTTCAAGAATAAATCGCCAAAGCGAGAGCGTATTTTTGGGGTTACTAAAAAAGTATTTGTTGCAATGTAATAATCGGGCCACTCTCTCTGGTTATATTGCATTTTAGCATGATGTTTCTATCTGTTTCAAACTAACCGTGTGTCCAAAAGCTGCTTTTAAAACATATATTTAGATTCTAGAACGAGGACATGAAATGTATTTGCCTCTGACCTTTAGCAAAAAAGATCACATGGACTCCTTCCAATGAAATCGGAAATCTAACACTTACAGGCTTTAGCCATCCCAGGTTGACATTTTTAATCCACAAAATTGGAAACGAAAGCTTTCATATTTATTTTCAAAAGACCATTTTCAAAAGTTAACATATAAGACGGAATATGTAATTCAGAGTTCGTTTTTAAACTGTTGTCTTTCCCTTCTGCACTAATTGCTTTGCTTTTTGTTTTAAACCCTGTTGCATTGAAATAACGGGCTTAAAGGTATAAAAAGCAACAGGCGTAAAGATAATGTAAAAGAAAGCAATACGCATGCAGAGTTTAGGCGGGTGTTCCAGGTCTGAAGGGGAAAGCTCGAGAAGTGTCAGGTATGTCGTCAATTAGCTAGCGCGCTTTGTGTTCTGGCAGTGCTGGGGGAGTTGAACGTTTTAATGAAACCGTGTGCTTTGTTTTCTGGCTGACTGACTGGTTGATTACCCCTGCCCCATTCATGCCCGAGGTCTGTGCCTTGCATTTAAAGAGAAAGTGGATGCAGCAGGCCGACAAAATGTTCTTAAAAAAAAAAATATGCGGTGTTCTTTAAAGACAAATGCGACTGCACTGCACTCGTCAGTCCTCGCCGCACGTCGGCCCTCGTCCCCGCTCCTCCCCGCGCGTCATCACGTAGGTGTAGGTCGCGGTCAGCGCTACCTCGCGGCCGGCGCTTGTTTTCGGGGACTACTTTTTTTTTAAACTTTATTTTTTTAATTTACGTTTATTTTTTTATTTTTTGCAGCCTATGTCCGTCTACACACCCTGTGGTTTACAACAATGTATTGGGTGTGTGGATTGGCGCTGTGGTTCCTGAGTTTACCTTGCCAAAAGGTGCAAGTTCTCTCTTTATAATAGTAGTATAGATATATATATATATATATATATATATATATACTATCTACACATTTTCTGGCTCCATGCGTTGTCAGAAAAAAGAAAGGGCCGGCACACTGGTATCCGTTTTGCAAAATTTAATTACCAGAACCCCCCTTCACCCCTCGCAGACGCGTTTCGCCTTTGCAGGCTTCGTCAGTGCAACGTTTGTGATGAAATCAAAACCACCATTTTAAAGTCATTGGTCAATTACATTTACAATAACAATAGAGAAAGGACAATTTTTCTCAAAATGTGGTGGGCGCCATATTGTAACGTGCATTTATCACATATGCCATGACTTATATGTGGTGGTGGTGTAAAAGTGCTTAGTGCTCATTTAAAAACCATAGAACGTTGTAATTCATTTTTTAAATCATATACATATTCGCAGTGAAATTAATCATAAACAGAAATAAAGCATTTACATTTGCTCAATGACATTGATGAGGATACCCCTGGAAGAGAACTAAGAGATCTAGGATTGCCTTATTGCTGAAGGTGCCGTTCTGTCTGGCCTGTTGCTTTCTGGCTGTGTTACGGTTGGCTGCCCTCTTAACTGCCCTAACCCCCCACCCCCACCCCCACCCCCCCGGGCACGCAGGGATGCTGTGGCAAAAAAAATTCTGGATCTAGTCTCACGCCTGGGGATAATTCTACGTTAAGGAATCTGCGGCTAGAATTGTCCCTACCTGATACATTGTTACCAAAGGTAAGTATCTCGGACAATACATGCACACAGTCAGACTGCAGTGTGGGACAGTGGAGGCTGAGCATGACAAGTATTGGAATCCTCCATGAAGATAAGTCTATTCGCCCCCATCCCAGGCACTGTACATCAGTGGTTTTTAACCTGTGGTCCTGGGGGTCTGCGAAGCCTACTCAAAGTGTCCGCAACTGCTTAGAAAACTAAATAATACTAACCAATTTAAGAAAGTGTATATAAATAAAGAAGCAAAATGTACAATTGACATTTTTTTAAACGTTCTGTAACTCTGAAGGAATTTGACATTGAAGGCTAAACATTGTTGGTATAATAAAAATTAGTTCATGGGAGCAGTGCAAGTATATCAAACAGAATATAGTATGAACGATGAGTGGCCTTAATTGAATTTGGGAATACTCCAACCTTACTATTAAAATGTAAAAAAAAAATTGATATAGCTTTGTGAATTAAATATTTCCTCATTTGTGTATTTGTTTGATGAAACCTTGTTTTTTTTGTTTCTGCGTATTGTTTTGCAGTTTAAATTATAAGAAATTCTTAGGCCGGGGTCCTCTTCTATTAATGGCTCAAGAGGGTTCCCTGGATTCCAATAATGGTTCAGTAGGGGTCATCGGGTTCCAATAAAGATTAGGTGGGGGCCCATAGAAGTCAAAAGGTTAAAAACCGCTGCTGTACGTAAATGTCTTTCTAAAGTCTCTTTATTAAGCAATTAAATTGAAAATTTGTGAGCATAGGCTCTTAACTTTGCTAAAGATTTGGTGAGATTATGCTTGCCCACAGTGTGCTATGTAAATGTTAGCACATTTGTTGCGTTTGACATCATGAAGATTGGTGGCTTCTGTTAATCACAGCTATTTTCTTCTCCAGCTATTCATCTTTTATCTAGCTTCTTCCTCTGATCTCCCTGCTGCTGATCTTCTGACCATTGGGTCAGTGGTTCGAAGCTCTCCATCCGCATGCACAAGCCTGCACCGCATCCCTGGTGGTCTATTGGTAGAGCGTCTCTGCTCTGCTGCTGGATGCTCTCCTGTCCTTTTTTTTTTGTCTGCTTTTTTCTACCTTTCTCTCAGCTTGTTTTCAGATTTTTACTGCTCTCCTCCAACATCCTTGGTGGTTTGGTGTTGGAGCCTGTCTGCATACTGGTTAACTGCCCTCTGGCGCTCTTTTTCTTAGCTTTTTTCTTCCTTTCTCTTAGCTTTTTTCTGCTCTTTTCCTGCTCTTTTCCCACATCCCTGGTACTATAGTGGTAGTGTGTCTCTGCTCTGCTGCTGGACTGCCCTCTGCCTATTTTTTCCTGCCTTTTCTCTCTGTCCCTTTTACTAGTTTGTCACTTTTCCTCTTTTTTGTCTCTTGCCTTGCTTTACCCCTGCGATCCCTTGTGGCCCTACCCCCTCTAGTCCCGGTTTTTCCGCCTCCCAGCTGTCCAGCACCCTGCACACTAGTTATTGGCAGCTGCTGCTGCACGGTGAAGGTGCAGGCCACTGACCTTTCAGTGGACTGCTCCCTTCCTTACCCAGCTCTACCAGGTAGCTGCAGCCCCAAGCTCCCTACTGCTGAACTTCTGACCTTCATTTCAGGGGTTCAAGGTCCTCCTCCACCCGCAGGCGCGCCTGCGACTCGTGCCTGGTGGTCTAGTGGTAGAGCATCTCCGCTCTGCTGCTGGACTGCCCTCTGTTTCTTTTTTTCTCTGCTTTGTTTGGCCTTCCTCTCCGATTTTTCTGCTTTTTAATGCTTTTCTCCCACATCCTTGATGATCTACTTGTTGTGCGTCTCTATACTCTGCTGCTGGGCTGACCTCTGTCTCTCTTTTTTTCTGGTGTTTTCTGCCTTTTCTGTCTGTCCCTTTCACCCTTCTGGCACTTTTACCTCTTTTTCATCTTACGCCCTTTGGCTGCACTTTCCCCTGCTGCTGCGATCCCCTACCTCCCCACCTCCTCCAGTCTCACTTTCCCGCTCTCTGCGTTTTCCGTCTCCCAGCTGTACAGCCCCCGCACACTACTTAATGGAGGCCGCGCCACTGGCGTGCCAAAAATCTGAGAGACACGTTAGTGATAGATTCCTTACCTTAGAATATCCCCAGGCCTCAGATTGAATCCAGAAAGTTTAGCTTAGCAGTACCCCTGCGCGTTAGGTGGCGTCCTACGGCTCTGCGTCCGTCACTGGCGCCGTCAGTGCCGAGATTACATCACAGAGGGTACTTAGGCGCCACCCATGAGTGCTGACGTTAGTTCTTTCTTTTTCCGCGCCAGCAAGCGCAAATCCGGATTGAGCACGTACATCAGTCGCTTTTTGACTCCTTTTTTTCTCCTGGTGTACGTAGGGATGCCCGGCTTAAGTCGTGTGGGTCATGCAGCCGTAACATGTCGGTAGCGGACCCCCACGATGTGTGCCTCTACTGCCTGGAGACCGACCACGAATCCCAGGATTTCAGAGACTGTCAAGCCATGGCCCCGAAGGCCTTGTGGGAGCGGCACCCTGAGGTTGCTGGAGGTCTGGCATTCCTCTATCTGCCGCTCCGGGCCTAGGGGCCGTTCCCGAGACTGACCTCCTTAAAGAGGTGCTCCAGACGGCATCTGCATCATCCGAGCCGCTGCTCCCTTTCAATGAGACCCTTACCGAAGTCCTCTTGGGCACTTGGTTGTGGCCGGCCACCAGGGCGCCAGTGGATAAAAACGTCGCCAAGCGTAATCGCCCGGCGCCTGGTGATCCCGCCTTCCTGACCACTCACCCTATGACAGAGAGCCTGGTCATTCAGGCCTCGATGTCGCAGAGTGCCTTACCCACAGCTCTGCCGGATAAGGACTCTAAAAGGCAGGAGCAATTTGGCTAGAGGCTTGTTCTCATTGGCCAGCTTAGGGCTGCGGTTGGTTAACACCGCCTGCTTGTTGGGCCGCTACTCCCACGCAGTGTGGGATTCCATGGCTCAGGTCTTGCCTCAGTGTTCTGAGGAGGTCCAGGCTGTCCTTTCCCAAGCGATTGCAGAAGGTAAGGATGCAGGTAAATTTGCCATCCGGTGTGGTTTGGACACCGCTGATTCGCTGCGCTGGGCAATTTCCACAACTGTGGCTATGCGGCGCCACGCCTGGTTGTGTTCGACTGGGTTCTCGCCGATGTCCAGGGCTCGCTCATGGACATGCTCTTTGATGTCTCCCGCCTCTTTGGTGATAAGGCCGACAGTGCCCTGGAGCGAGACTCTCGTGCCACGGCCAAGTCCTTGGGTCTTTCTACGAAAAACCCTGCCACTCCTGGGTTTCATTCCTGGCCAGGGCAGGGGCACCCAAGCACGCTCCTCCAAGAAGCCTGTGCAGAACCAGCCTCCGCGCGGCCGTGGATTCCACAGGGGCGGGTCTGGGAACGAGCGTGTGGGTCAGTCTACCTCCTCCCCCGCTACTTCCGCCTCCAAGCTTCAGGGAGCACTCCACGCCGGTGGTTGGCAGGGTCCGCCACCACCTCCACCACTGGCGCGAAATTACATCGGACAAGTGGGTGCTGCAGATAATCTGCCACGGTTACTCACTCCCCGTTCTGTCCTCCCCTCCAGCCATGCCACCTCAGTACCTATGGAGGAAGAATCACTCCAGTGAAAGCAAGGAGCTCTATCAACACGCTGTCTCCTCCTATTACAAAAACATAAAAAAGGCAAGGAAAACCAGCCTTCAATTTCAAATAGATGAAGCAGACAACTCAACCAGAGAATTATATAGAATCCTGAGAAGTTTTACTAACCCCACAGCATGCGAAAGCCCTGACACCTTCTCTCAGGAGCTGTGTAATAAGATCTCACAATTCTTTGAAGACAAAATTGACACCATCTACAATAAAATATTGGCCAAACACCCCAATAATACAGAGACAGCTGCCGCCCTCTGCTCACAAACCAATTCTGAGACCTTCACTGACATCCCAGTAATCTCCGAGGATGACACAAAATCCTTACTAAATTCAATAAAAACAGGGTCTCCCCTTGACCTTCTCCCCCCCCCCCCCCGAGTGATGAACACCCTGAGCACAGCTCTCTGCCCCATTATCCAAAAAGTTTTAAACCTCTCCTACAAAGAAGGTAAACTTCCTCAGCAATGGAAAGAGGCAGTGGTGAATCCCATACGAAAAAACTCCATCTCCCCTTGGACAGAGCTCTCCAACCTCCGTCCTATCTCTCTGCTGCCGCTCCTGAGTAAACTGGCCGAGAAGCATGTTAACACCCATCTGTCCAGTTTCATAGAGGCGACAGGGGGCCTGGACCACTCACAATCTGGGTTCAGGCCCAACTACAGCACCGAATCTGCACTCCTCTCCGTGACCGATAACATCAAGATGTCACAGGATAGAGGAGGCTCAATGATTCTGGTGCTGTTAGACCTGTCAGCCGCCTTTGATACTGTGTCCCACAGGATCCTCGTGAGCCGTCTAAAGGGAGTAGGCATTGGAGGACAGGCCCTTTCCTGGTTGGAGAGTTTTCTGTCCGGGCGCGCACAATCCGTCAGCCTGGGACCCTATCGTTCCTCCTCAAGGATGCTCACGAAGGGGGTGCCACAGGGCTCATGCCTAAGCCCCACATTGTTCAATGTGTACGTGGCCCCCCTTGCTGAGATTGTGAGGAAATATGGATTCACCCCGGTGTCCTACGCTGACGACACCCAACTCCTCTACCCTTTCCATTCCCTTAACTCCAATGTTAGGGATAATTTTGCTGAAGGCATGAGGGCTATCTCCAACTGGATGGCTGCCAACCGTCTCCAATGCAACGTTGGAAAAACGGAATTAATGCTCTTTGGAAAAGCGTCCATACTATGGTCCCCTGATTGGTGGCCCCCTAGATCTGGGACCAGTACCCACCCCAAAACTAACAGTAAAGAATCTGGGGGTGAAGTTAGATCAAAATTTGACCCTGAAGGAACATGTGAATGCAGTCGCTGGGGCATGTTTCCACACCATTGGTCTGTTAAGACGAGTCTTCCCATACTTACCAGACAACTACAGAAAGACCCTTGTGCAAACAATGGTGATAAGCAAAATTGACTACTGTAACGGGCTCCTGATACAAGCCAACGAGGATGCCATAAACCGCCTACAGGTAGTCCAAAATACAGCGGCAAGACTGATTTTGAATGCCCCCCCCCAGAACCCCCTCCAAGCCTCTGCTGAGAGAACTTCATTGGTTGCCAATACGACAACGCATCAAATTTAAAATCTGCTGCATTGTTCACAAATGCCTGTTCAGGAAAGCCCCCAATTATCTGACCCAAAAGTTACCCCTTTACAAACCTGATAGAGCATTACGGTCAAGCAATCAACTGCTGATAAAAACTCCTCTTGTTAAAAAAAACAGACAAGGTGGCAGAGCTTTTTCTCTGGTAGGGCCTACCCTATGGAACAACCTACCCCTCTTTATTAGGCAAACCCCCAACCACTCCGCCTTCAGGAAAAAATTAAAAACCAACCTGTTCCTGGAAGAATAAATAACTAATTATCAGCCGATAACTACAACTTATCTGTAACACCTTTCCATGGCCATCTTGCGAGCAAAAGCGCGGAGATACCCCGCACGGGGTCGATTCTTGCGCTATACAAGAAATTAAATAAATACCACTGCATGTCGGGGGATCATTTGGCTCTTCTCCGTCAGAAAGTCACGGCTTTCCTGGCCAAGGGGGCCATCAAGTGCGTTTCCGGTCAGGAAGTAGGGAGTGGTTGTTATTCACAATACTTTCTGGTCCCCAAGAAGGACAAGGGGGGCCCTGCGCCCCATCTTGGACCTCCGGGACGTCAATCGCTTCCTCTGGCAGGAAAAGTTCACGATGCTGACTCTGGCTCAGGTCCTGGCTGCCCTAGACCCTGGAGACTGGATGGTAGCTTTGGACTTTGCAGGATGCTTATTTTCACATCCCCGTCCTGCCGTCTCACCGGCGCTACCTGCGGTTCACGGTAGGCCAGGAGCATTTTCAGTTTCCCATGCTCCCCTTCGGCCTTACCAGCACCCCTCGGTTGTTCACGAAGGTGATGCCGGTGGTCGCGGCTCATCTGCGCAGGTCAGTGGTGTCAGCCTTCCCCTACCTCAACGACTGGCTGTTGAAGGCGGGCTCGCCCCAGGCAGTCGTCAACCACCTCCAGACTACAGCCGTCCTCCTGCATTTGCTGGGGTTCTCCGTCAACGTGCCAAAGTCTCTCTCAGAAGCTCCCCTTCATCGGAGCGGTTCTGGATTCAACGCTGTTTCAAGTTTATCCTCCCGAGCAGCGAGTCCGGGATATTCAGGCTATGATTCTGATCTTTTAGCCTCTATGCCGGGTTTCGGTCAGGATGACCTTCTGGCTTCTGGGCCTGATGGTCTCCTGCATCCTGCTGGTGACACATGCCAGATGGCAAATGCGGGCTCAGCAGTGGGACCTGAAGTTCCATTGGGCGCAACATCAGGGCAACCGGTCCGACCATGTTCAGATCTCGGGGGCAGTGCATGACAGTTGCAGTGGTGGCTCACAAATCGCGATTGGGTCAGTGGCAGATCCCTCTCCCTTCCCCAACTGGAGCCAACAGTGGTGACGAATGCGTCCCTCCTGGGGTGGGGAGGCCACTTGTGAGAGGCGGAGAACAGACGTTCTCCCCTATAGCTGGACTTAGGGACGGACGGCTCAGTTTGCAGCTGTCACCCACGGAGGAATTGTTTTCTCCCCCGCAACGCCCTACGGAGGCCTGTTCCACAGCCGCTGGCATTTTGCGTATGAGCGAGCCTGTCACCCCTTTCCCAACAGATAATCTCTTGGAGGTTCTCCACCAGGGCTTTGGTGGACGGGAGCTGTTCCTTTTGAAACGTCGCTCCACAATTCTCTTCTAGGGGTTTTGGGGCGTCCTGCCACGGATGATCCAGTGCCTCAGCTGCTCCTGCTTCACCACCGTCCTGCTCTGCACGACCCAGTCTGCCTTTCCTTCCACCCTTCTACTCAAGGCTCTCTTTTGCAGACAGCTTTTCCGTCCTTGCCTGTGGTGTTGTTTCCTCCATCTTTGGAGGCCCGGTGGTTGGATTCATGGGGGCGTAACATCTTCGCTTCATCCAGTGCTGCCTTGCGAGCACTTAACACTCTTTGTGTATTGACCAGGGCTTCCTCCACCTGTGGAATTCTGTGGAGTCCCTTCTTTCTCAGGTTTCCCCATGCTGATCCATGGCATCATGTGTTGGACGGTCGGGAACTGGCCGGGTTTATTCTCCGTGCGGCCTTGGATGTGGCCGATGCTCTCAGCCGTGCTATGGCCACTTCTGTGGCTCTCCGGCGCCATGTCTGGCATTTGGGATGCTGTTTTCCCTAAGAATATTAGGGAGCGTCTGGTTGACCTGCCCTTTGATGGGGTCCTTTTGTTTAACACTCAAGCGGACTCCGCCATTCAGCATCTCCTGGCTGGGCTCCGTCCCCTTCCCCCTCCGTAGGCTGGCTTGTTGGCCCTCTGGGGCTTGATGGGAGGCGTTATCGCACCTGCTTCCTGGAATCTGGTGCTGAGTTGCTCGTTTGTATGTTCTGTGTAGTTTAATGTTCCTTTGGGATCCTTTAGTTGGCTCCCTCTCTTCTGTTAGCTGCTGATCGTCCCTTTTGACAAGTGTGTATTTTTTGGCTGATTTCGAAGCCTCTGTAGTTCCTACCGCAGGTCTTATGTTCTTGTCCTGTGATGTGGGATTTTTTCCCTAAGAGTCGTTCCCAAGGTTTTTTTGTGACGTGTTCTACTCTATGTGGGGTACTTGTAGCTATTATATAGCTCCGTCTTACACTGGGAGGGTGTGGACACCCCATCCAGGTTCCTCGCCTTTCCTGGCGTCACTGTATACCGCGGGTGCGGTTCCTTTGCTCCTGGTCTGGGCGTAGCTTGCGCTGCCCCAGGTTCTGTCATTTAAGTATCCGCCGGATCAGCTTTGGCATGCCGTCTGCTTCATTCTGCTGTGGTGTTTCCACCCTCTTTATATGTCCGGCCTGGTCCTCTGTCTGGTGTTCCAGGGGGATGGGATTTCTTGGTATTTTTCCTGTGTTCTGGTTGACGGCCTTATTCCGTCCTACGTATGTCTCCTCCTTTTCTTTTCTGGCTGGTCTTTCGTGGGTCAGTCTGTGTCCGGAATGGTCCCCTTTTCGGGGTTGTTCTGGACTTCCCTGGCCCTTGCCTTCGTCTTGCGCTAGGCTTGATCTGAGCGCTCAGCTTCTTGGATATGCCAGCTGCTGACTGTGCACGTCTGCGACCGGGGGCCTTGGAGTGGGCCCTTGTGCTCCTACCTCTGGTTCTTCCGGAGTCTTGCGTGTCTACATCTCTCTTCTCACGCCTGCCTTTCTTGACAGTGGAGCCGTTCCTGCCTTGTTCGCTGCCTTGCGGCTGTGGCCAGTTCAGCTGCCTCCCTTCACTGCGTGTGTGTGTTTTCATGTTGAGGGCTTTGCCTCTGTTTCTGCCACTTCTCCTTGGAGTTTGGGGTGATTCTTTTCTTCTTCGGGTCTCCTCTGCCGTTGTCTGTCCCTTCGGGCTTTTTGGTGGATGTCCCTGGTACCTTGGCTGGGCTTGGGTTCTCCTGGCCGCCCCTCGCCTCGTCCTTGCTCCTTCTGCTTGGTGGGGGGCTGGGCCGCCTACTTGCCCCCTTTACACATCCCCTGCCGGGGCCCTGTGTTCTTCCTACTGGGAGACTCTCTCGCGGGCCCTCCTCCCTTCTGGGTATGGCTAGGGTATCTATTCTACGTTAAGGAATCTGCGGCGAGTAGCCTTTATCAGATGTACAAGTTACTTACCTTCAGTAACAATGTATCTGGTAGAGCCGATTCTATCTGCAGATTCCTTCACGACCCTCCCTTCCTCCCCGTTCTGGGAGAACCCTTAGTTTGTTCTTCTGCACTCTCCTGCTTCTGGATGGTTTGTCTTCTGCGAGTGCCCTCTTTCACTTCCTCCTTAGCAGGATGCTTTGTTCTGTTTGTTTGCATCCACTCCTTTTTTCATGGTACCTGATCGGTAAGTTCATGTGTACTTCTGCGTCCCTACACCCTGGTGTTTGCAGTGTGGGGCCTCTTAATACCTTCCCCCCTTTTCATTGCTAGAAATTTCTGACTCAATGTGCAGTCCTCTGTGTTTGAGTCCCTTGGCTGTGCCTCAGCCCTTAGCTCTTTGCAGGGGATGAGAGACTCCTTGATGGTGTTTCTTAGTGTGATTTGTTGTTACTCTTCTGTTCTGGACTTCTTGTCCTTCACTGTTAATGGCCTGTGGTTGCAGGCTTCTTTCGCCTGCTGCCACATTTTTCACATGTTTTTTCTGTCTCCAGGGAGAATGTCTTATTTGTTTGCAACGTTGCTTTGCAGTAACTGCGCTCTGCTCTTCCCTTCTATAACTTTTGGTGCCACAGTGCCTGGTGCTCCCCGAATGGTGCTGTTCCTCACCATTTGCTTCTTTCCTTTCTGTTTATCTGATTTTTCGCACACTGTTCCCATTTTCTCCGTTTTTGTTTATGATGGCTCTGCGTTGAGGTGCAGAGAAGTTCTCTGAAGAAAACTGATGTCAGTGCGCCGGTGTGGGGCTTATGTGACCTCTCTGACGTCAAGCTCACTGACGTCAGGGCGGAGTCAAAGGGTACCGCCCCCTTGCGTGCAGGATGCTTTGGCAAAGAAAATTTTACGGATCCACTCAAGTCCTGGGGGTAGTTCTACGTTAAGGAATCTGAGGCTAGAATCGTCTCTACCCTAAACATCATTACCGGAGGTAAGTAACTCGTACGATAGTCTCCTAGCTGCAGATTCTTTACCTTAGAATATCCCCAGGATCCAGATAGGT
Source organism: Lissotriton vulgaris (assembly GCF_964263255.1). Lineage (NCBI taxonomy): Eukaryota > Metazoa > Chordata > Amphibia > Caudata > Salamandridae > Lissotriton > Lissotriton vulgaris. Next base: position 1,948,184,447 of record NC_141693.1, read on the forward strand.
AGGTTCCATCATTCAGCTCTATATTGTCGGCGTCATCCATGCTGGAAGTGATATGCACAGTAACTATGTAGGTGCCACCTCGGTGCGCTGATGTCTGTTCTTTCATTTCTGTGCCATGTAGATCTGATCCAGTCTGAGCTGCCTCTTTTTTGACCAAACTTAATCGACCTTTTTCTTCTCTCATCACAGGACCACTCATATGAGGTAGTGGGGGGGGCCAGTGGGTTGGACAACTCACCTGAAACTGGCCTGGTTTCCCCTCCTACTGTTGCTATGGAGGAGGGAGCCTCGTTTGAAATGGTGGTGCACATGGTGGCTGCTGTCCTAGACCTTAACCTACCCTCATTGGCAGTCAAGACTGTCTTGAAGGAGGTGCTTCAGCCCGGAGTCACCCCCTGTAAGAGGCTGGCTCTGTATATACTATACCAAAGTAAGGTATAGTGTGCAGAGTCCAGTTGATCCCTAAAGGTTGCCAGAGGTAAAAGGAGATAATACTGTACTCTCTATTTAAGGTAGTGTGGGCGAGCTTTATCAGAAGGTAGTGTAAGCATTTGTTGTACACACTCAGGCAAGAAATGTCACACACTCAAAGACTGAACACAGACTAATTTGTTTGTATAAAAATATTTATCTGAAAGAGACCATTAGTTAGGGATTTCTTACCTTACAATTACCCTCAGGCGTCAGACCGGATCTGGAGAAATTCTTTCGTATCAGTTCCCCTGCGCGTCGGTAGGCGACGTTGGTCGACTTTGCGTTTGTCGTTGGTATTGTCATCGCCGGGATGACGTCCAAGTATCTACTAAGACGCCGCCTTCACGCGCTGTCAGCTCTTTCTTTTTCCACACCAGCCAGCCCAGATCCAGAGAGAGCAGTACCTCTAGTCACTTTTTTACTACTATTTTTCAACTTTTGCCTTAGAGATGTCCCTTCCTCGAACCGGCTTCCAGGCTTGCGACTCCTGTCGCAAATTGATGTTAGTTATGGACCCGTACCTTGTGTTCCTTTTGGTGTTACAAGCGCAATCACAACCCGAAGTCGTGCTCCCACTTGAAAGCTTCTCGACGCCCGGAAGTCCAATCCGCACCGCTAGAGGTCCCGGTCGAGAGGGCGGTCGCGGGACCGGAAGCAGATCCATCACCACCTCCATCACCACCACTCATCGTCAAAGTCTTCATCTTCGGGTAAGTCAAAGCACAAGAAGAAGGCGAAGAAGCATAGTTGCTATTCGCGTTCTCCCCATCTGTCGCGGGATGTGGACGGTAGTCGTCCAGCTCCACTTGCGGAGCCTGTTGGCTTGACTCCGAGCCTCCCTCCCTTTCTGGAAGCCGGTGTGACCCCTGCCCAACTTCATAGTCTTCGGAGCCCCTCCTGCTGTTCAATAAGGGCCTTACGGACATCCTTCTGGGCACCTCGTCCAAGCCCAGCACAGGGGTTCCTGTGGCTAGGATGATTGCCAAATGCCAACGCCCGGCCCCTGGCAACCCACTTTTCCTCTCCCAACACCCTACCCATGAGAGCTTGGTGGACCAAGCCTCTACTTCTAAAGGCGCATTCCCTACTGCTCCTCCAGATACAGAATCCAAAAAGCTGGACCAGCTTGGGAAGAAGATGTTTTCTACTTCCAGCTTGGGACTATTGTCGGTGAACCTGCATGTCTTTTGGGTCGTTATTCCCACTATGTGTGCTATACGGTTGAGCAGGTGCTGCCACAGTGCCCGGAGGTGGCCTGGGCCACTCTCTCCTGTGCATTCGCTGAGGGGAAAGATGCAGCAAAGTTCGCCATTAGGTGTGGGCTGGACAACGCTGACTCGCTAGCCAGAACAATTTCTATGCCGGTGGCCCCTACGATGCTACGCCTGGCTACAGTCTACTGGCTTTTCGTGTCTTGTCCAATCGACTCTTTTGGACGTGCCATTTGATGGTCGTGCTTGTTTGGTGACAAAGCAGACAACGCGCTCGAACGCTTAAAGGATTCTAGGGCTATGGTCAGATCCTGGGCCTTGCTGCCACCTCTTCTACTGCGCAGTCTGCTTTTCGGACCTTTCGTGGTTATGGAAGGGGTGCCACACCATGTCCCATGCAGGCGGGCCAGTCCACCAGCACCCCCTCTGCAGCAGCCTCGAAACCCTCCTAGTCTGCCCTTTCAGGGTCACCAGTTGCCAGTGGGCGGCAGGATTTACCATCTCTTCCCCCACTGGCAAACCATCACATCAGACAGGTGGGTTTTGCAGATAGTCCAAAGGGGCTACTCCCTCCCCTTCGAGACTCTCTCCAGCCATGCCACCTCAATTCCATCATATGTTGGAGGATCACTTGGCCCTTCTCGATCAGGAAGTTACAGCTCTTTCGGCCAAGGGGGCTTCCGAGCGAATTCCTACCCCAGAAGAAGTTCATGGCTGCTATTCCCAATACTTTCTGGTGCCCACGAAGGACAAACGCCTGCGTCCTACCTTGGATCTTAGGAACGTCAACCGCTTCTTCCGAAAGGAGAGAAGTTAAAAATGTTGACATTAGCTCAGGTCTTGTCTGCCCTCGACCCTAGAGACTGGATGGTAACGTTGGGCTTGCAGGATCATTTTTCCACATTCCGGTCCTGCCGGCCCACAGGCGTTACCCACGGTTCACTAAGGCCACAAGCACTTTCAGTTTACCGTGCTCCCCTTTGACTTTACCAGCACACCTCAGGTTTCACGAAAGTGATGGCAGTAGTCGCAGCTCATCTGCGCAGGTGAGGGGTTCCAGCCTTCCCCTATCTCGACTACTGGCTTTTGAAGGCAGGCTCGCCCCATGCTGTTGCGGCCCAACTCCAGACAGAGGCAGACCTGCATACGCTGGGGTTCACAGTCATTGTGCCGAAGTCCAATCTGACCCCTTCTCAGACGCTCCTTTTCATCGGAGCGGTTCTTGACACAGCGCTGTTTCGGGACTATCCTCCTGAGTAGTGAGTCCAGGATATTCAGGCTATGATTCCATCCCAAGTTTCGGTCAGAATGACTGAGGCTGCTGGGCCTCATGGCCTCCTGCATTCTACTGTTGGATCATGCCAGGTGGCACATGCGGGCTCTGAAGTGGTACCTGAAGTTCCAGTGGACGCAGCATCAGGAATCTGTCTGATTGCGTCCAAATCTCTGAGGGTACTGCGCACCCGTTGCAGTGGCGGCTAACGAACCAAGATTGGGTCATAGGCAGATCTCTCTCCCTTCCCCTACCAGAGTTCAAAGTGGTGACAGATGCGTCGCTCCTGGGATGGGGCAGCCAAATGGGAGAGGCGGAGATCAGAGGCCTCTGGTCTCTTGTCTCTTGCAGAGTCTGGACTCCACATCAACCTTCTTGGAGCTCTGAGCGATTTGTCTTGCACTGAAGTCATTCCTTCCCTCTGTCTGGGGAAGAGTAGTGCAGGTGTTCACGGACAACACCACCGCTATGTGGTACTGCAACAAATAGGTTGGGGTCGGGGACCCTCTGTCGAGAGGCTTCTCTGCCTTTGGACATGGCTGGAACAGCAATAAATGTCTCTGGTGGTTCAACACCTGGCAGGTTCCCTAAACAGAAGGGTGGACGAACTCAGACACAGGTGCATGATGGATCCCGAATGGCGTCTTTTCTTGGAGGTGGTGCAAGATCTATTTCAGCAGTGGGGAGAGCCTTGGTTGGATCTATTCACCCCTGAAGAGAACGTGCAGTGTCAGCAGTTCTGCGTGTTGGAATTTCCAAGGCGGCACTCGCTATTCAATTCTTTTCGGGGCTCTGGATTGGGCACGGAGATTCTGGTATCCCAAGCTTCAAAACTTGGCCTGCTATCCTCTGATCAGACTGCCTCTTCCGGAGCATTTTCTGTCACAGCAGCAGGGAACGGTCCTCCACCTGAACCTATCCAGTCTCTACCTCCTTGCATGGAGATTGAGCAGCGGTAGTGGACATCTTTCGACCTTCCTCTCGAGGACTGTTGTTCTGGCAGGCAGGCGTACCTCCACTAAAACAGTATACGCCTGTACATGGAACAAATTTGTGGCATGGGGCACAACAAAGGCTGTGGATCCCCTTTCCGCAACTCTTTCCGACGTTCTTTTGTTCCTTCTTTCCTTGGCAGAGCAGGGCTCTGCTATGGGCACACTTAAGGGCTATCTATCGGCTATTTCAGCCTTTCTTCGGCTTCTTGATCAGCCTTCTCTTTTCAAGTCTCCTATTGTAAATAGATTCTTTTAGGGCATTACTCCTTTTTTTAAAAACTGCTTTTCTGATTGCCATCACCTCTGCTCGCTGGATGAGTGAGATTCAAGAAAAAAAGTCCTGTGCACACGTTATGTAGAAATTAGGTTCTGATGTCAGAACCCCACTGTAAGGGAAAAGTTCATGTAAATTAATGATGGTCAAAGTCCAGGTTTTGCGTGTGATAAAGATTTATCATTCAATCTTGATCAGTACAATTACAGGTCGCCAGCCAACACGTGTTTCGTCACACCGTGTACTAGATGTGACTCATCAGGGCTGGGAAGGACATAAGAAAGGGGCAAGTGGAGAATAAAGTAAGAGGGGGCAAAACAAAAAGATAAATAGGTGACTGTATGTGAAGGGAGATCACCCTACTGAACGTGGAGACCATATAAGGTGCAAAGACATGTTAAATGTGACACAGAGGAGAACACAGATCAGAATCCAAAAAGTGGTGCAAGAAGGTGGTCTGACACACATGATATCAAAAACTTTATGAAACAATTGAACCACACGGTTAAAAAACACAATGTAGTCGCTATCCGATGATCCAGTAACTGTCCTAAGAGAGAACAAAAACGATTTCATAAATGATCTTGTGACAAGCGTGCCATGAGTGCAAAGGTGATGAGGTACTAAAGAATACGATAAAAAACATCAATCACTGGTTTGGCAAAAGCAGGAAGAAACAACTAGAAAAAAGAAAGGAAAAAAGAAAAACTAGACAATACTAGAAAAAGGTCCTATGGCGCGTGAAGGTCCGGTCATGGAATCTGGTCACGTACATAGCGCATGGAGAGAAACAAGAAACATGACGTGCCGACTAGTAGGGCTGTTTAGCCACTAAAAGGCATCACTGCGGAAGTTAACAATACAGCTTGAAGGAGGAATATAATCATATCTAAATAAAGTTTCATGTTCTAATGGAGAAATACCATCGCATTTCAAACATGCACAAATGTGACATTGAGACAAAGCAAGGACAAAGTCATGGATCTATCGCATGTACACGAGTTGTGTCCTGGCGCAAATGTCGCATGGGTGAGTCATACATGTAAACACACTATAGAAAAGAGAGAAACTGTTGAAATAATGTAAGGGTAATGTAGTAGACAGAACTGTGTGAACTAGTTGTGAGGAGAATACTGTTACTGGGGAAAAAAGGTGTGCTTCCTTGACTAATGAATAATCTAGCCACATGCCAGTCTCAAGGAAATAGGGTAACGAGGAAGTGTCAAGTGGAGGGAATGAAGAATCTCTGAATGCCCAAATCGATGGCACGTACATTCTAAATGATGATGCACATGAGAAAGACTCGGAAAGTGAAAAAGGGGCTCGTAATTACCTGGGTAACTCTGGAAATGACGGGATATCTGTGGAATGGAGAAAAGAGGGGCCAATGTCAAAAGGAGCACGGGGTGAACCAGCGGTGTGGGGGAGAACACACAAGTTACAAAACCTACCGCAACGATGGAGTAAGGATCCTAACAGGCTGCGTGTATTAAACAGAAGAATGGCGATGGCCGTTCCCTGCTCGTGGTACATCAAATTTTTTACAAGAGGTTCAAAGGATCAGAAGAGAAAACAGAACGCAACAGCGACAGGGCACACGAGACAAAAAACCCGTAGAGGAAAAAGAGCAGGAAAAAAAGCAATACAAAAGGAAACTGAGGTCTGAAGACGAGAAGAAAGTTTAGAGAACACAACAGAGATACAAGTGATCAACCTATCCTCAACACCACTCAACGCTGACATGACATTCCTTTTACGTAGGGGACTTAGTTTTAACCCTCACGAACAAGGAGACTTATGCAGATCTAAAATTGACCTGTTTAAATTTGTCAAGAATCTCAAACTGAGAAAATACTTTGCCAACTCACCTAATGTCCTTACACATTATATGGTCTCAACGTTCAGTAGTTGATCTCCCTTCACATGCAGTCACCTATTTATCTTTTTGTTTTGCTTTGTTTTGCCCCCCTCTTACTTTATTCTCCACTTGCCCCCTTTTCTCCTTTCTTATGTCCTTCCCAGCCCTGATGAGTCACATCTAGTACACAGTGTGACTAAACACGTGTAGGCTGGGGACCTGTAATTGTACTGATCAAGATTGAATGATAAATCTTTATCACACGTAAAACCTGGAGTTTGACCATCATTTATTTACATGAACTTTGCCCTTACAGTGGGGCTCTGACATCAGAACCTAATTTCTACGTAAGGTGTGCACAGGACTTTTTTTCATATTTTGGGTATAGATCTCCTATACCAGTGCAAGGGTTGTTTAACTTTGGGTTTGTTTTCCCTTGACCTTTTTTGCACTGTGATACAATTGTATTTGCAGGTTACTCACTCATATACACGCATTAGCTCCACATCTTCCTGTTCATCGATGCAAACCCTTTTTCTTTGTCTATAATGAGTGAGATTTAAGGTCTGTCGTCTAAGCCCACTTTTCCTGGCTGCTTTTCCGGACAAGGCTGTCCTTAGAACTAGACCTTATTTCATTCCCAAAGTGGTTACCTCTTTCCACACAGGACAGACCATCACTTTGCCCACTTGCTTCCCACCCCCACATCCTTCAAAGGAAGAGGCGAGGCTCTACCATCTGGATGCAAAATGTGCGCCATCTTTCTATCTGAATCGAACAAAACAATTACGGGTGGATGACCAACTCTTTGTTGGGTATGTGGGCGCCAAGAAAGGCCGGGCTGTGCAAAAATAGGCCATCTCTTGGTGGGTCGTTCTTTGCATCAAAATGTGTTTTTCCTTGGCAAAGAAGTAACCTCCGGTAGGACTCTGTGCCCACTCCACCAGGGCCTCGGTAGCGACTACTGCTTTGGGACATGGAGTCCCCCTTCATGACATTTGTCAGGCAGCCACGTGGGCTTCAATGCACACATTCACCAGACATTCCTGCCTGGACAGCAATATCTGGAGAGACAGCTTCTTTGGACGTTCAGTTCTCCAGGACTTTCTGAAGTGAACTTAGTTAGCAGACCCACCTCCGGGGTTGGTATTGCTGGGGCATCTATTCTAAGGTATGGAATCCATAACTGTCTCTTTCAGATGAACAAGTTACTTACTTTCGGTAACAATATATATCTGTAAGAGACATATATTAGTTATGGATTCCTTACCATCCCACCCAACCTCCCCTCTCTGCGAACTGACTTCTAGAGAAAGGGACTTCTTTCAGGGCCTTACTTTTTGTGCAACAGTGGTGAGTGTCTTGCATTGCTCTGTGCTCCTATCCTGAAATGTTGTGTAAAGAACGGACGTCAGTGCGATATATACAGCGGCATCATCCCAGCGATCTCGATGCCAACTAAGAACATGGAGTCGACCGACGCACAGGGATACTGCTAAAAAAAAAGCTGTCATGTTCCAGTCCGATTCCTGGGGGTAATTCTAAGGTGAGGAAGCCATAACTAATATATGTCTTTTACAGATATATTGTTACAGAAGGTAAGTAACTTGTTCTTTACTCGTGTTTTTTTTAGACCCAAGCCATGCCTGGTACAGGTAAGTATAATGATACTTTGCAAGATTTCTGCAGTGAAATACAGTTTGAATGCAGTTGAATGGAATTAGTTTGGTTACAGAGCAGTCATTTGTTTATAAAACAGTTTGAATTACTTTTTAAGTTACTTTTTCTACTCGGTGTGATATGCCTAGTTATCTTCATGGAACATAAGGTAAGTAAATCAGTTTTTGTACATACTCAGTTTCTCAAGGTTTCATACAAACCAACTCCACACTTAAAACCATTTTCACAAGAAAGCAGTCAGTGCAGTCCTGTAGGAGATAACTATGTTATTGGTTTAACTGTAAGTACTTAGGTTTGGGAGTTTGTTTCCCCCAGGGTCAAGGATGCGCACTCAAAGCAATCTCAGTGGCACTAGGGCGGCCGGGTGCAGAGTGCTGAGGCCCAATGTTCTCCAATGGGGAATAGGGTGCCATTGGTTGGTGGCTGCTCACGAGCAGGCCACCAGGTTGTGGGAGCAAAGCTCCTGGTGTTTGGCTCAGGGCAAAGGGGAGCTGATTTAACACATAAGGTGTACACACACAGGCACTGGGGCGGATGGGTGCTGTTTGGCTTCGGGTGCCATGTTGTTTTCAATGGGGATTCTCCGGTTGCAACAAACACTGCAGACTCGGGGACGAAGATTTTCTGAAGGCGACCACCGGTTGGAGAGGTTAATCTGATAGAGCCTACTAGCCGCAGATTCCTTAACGTAGAATTATCCCCAGGCGTGAGACTGGAGCTGTAAAACTTTTTGCCACAGCATCCCTTCGCACCAGGGGGAAGGTTTCACGCAACTCCTCCCAGGTGTTGTCAGCGTATGTGACGTCAGCGATGTCACATAAGTCCCACACCGGCGCGCCTACGTCAGTTTTTTCCTTTTCCGTGTGCAACGCGGATCCATATCGTACTCCGGGCCAGTTCAGGCCTTTCTCTTTCGTGTATTGCATGTGTGTGGGAACAGTGTGCGGATGCCTTAGGGCTTTAAGTCGCGTCTAATGCATGCCCGATGTCGGCGACGGATCCTCACCCCATCTGCATGTGGTGTTTGGAGGAACACCACGACTCCACTGATTGTGAGGCGTGGCAGCAGATGAAACCAAAGTCCCGACAGAAGCCCCGGATGAAACTTCTCTCATCTCGCATGTCCAGTTCGGCGTCGTCACCACGCCCGGCCTCGGCGGAGGGTTTTCGGAACTGTTGCCTCCGTCATCGTCCTTCTCCCAGACCGCATGAGCGTTGCTCACCTGTTGGTAAGTGTTGCAGTTTGTCCCCGAGGGCTGGTTCCCAGCCTGTTGGGGCGCGGGCTCTCCGCGGGTGGTGCGGCCCATGTGTCGTCCCCCTATCTGCCGTTGTCCCCCTATCTGCCGTTTCCCAGTGTGGGGGCGACTAGAGCCCAGATGGAGACATATGCGGCGGCTTTGCAGGCCTTGCTGGCTTCTATTCTTCCTCCTTCCCCTCCTGGGACATCAACGGATCCCTTGCAGTGTGCGGGGCCATCTGCAGCGTCGCCGGCGCCGACTGGTTCGGATCCAGGCTCAGAGGATCAGGCCTTTGGGGTGCGGGCCTTCAGGTGTTCCTTCTTCAGACCACAGCGCCTCTGTTTAGCTGCAAACTCCTGCGGGCGTCCCTGTGGTGTTGCGGGAGGTCGCCGGGACTTGGGTCGCACCCCTGAGTCCTACCTAGTCCTCGGTACAGGCGGTGGCCTCGTCGGAGGCAGAGTTGGCGCAGCTTAGGCGCCGGCGGCTGCTGGTGCGGCACAACCGGGGCCGGTGGAGGGCCCTTCTCGTCCAGTCATGGGTCCCTCTCACCCCTCCACGCAGACAGCTGCCTTGTCGGAGGTCAGGTCAGTGGCAGTGACATCGGCCGTAGGCGCCCCCCAGAAGTCGAGCAAATCTCCAAATTACAGTTCTAACAGTCCATAGGGAGCAATTGATTGAAGCCATAGAAAGCGCTACAGCCATATATCTATAACATTGATCCTTTAATGTGGACCCACAGCTCCTAGGACTGCACACTTGATCATAGTATCAGAATAATTGCGCCCAGTTGCACTATCTCTCCTAACGTGTCTACAAAGTCTCCACAAAGAGACAGATAATGAGAACCCCTTGGTTTTAAGAGTATGAATGCACCTGTTTGTTGTCCAGTCTCTTGTTGGCCCTGAAGAAGGTGAAGTACAATAATTATGTCACCGAAACGTACGTAGGCCGTACGCACCAGAGACCCTTACGTACAATTTAATTCAAACTCTGGAGAAAGAAAGGAAAGGATCATAAAAGACCAATAACGCTTACAACAAAAAGAAAGACCTAAAGGCTACTGGTCTTAGCGAGATCTTGAGGCGTCTACTAGAGGACATTTTTATCTGTTTTTCATTTTTCTCACTGTTGTGTGTTATGTCAGCACCATTAGTATGAAAGATTGAGTGTGTATGAATGTTGGTATGAGTGAAAACAATTGTTCATGTAAAGTGTAGGGGTTTTTAGTTTACATATGATTTAATCTTGCATTTTAACTGATTTGTACATATGTTACCATGTCACTGTATTGTAATTTTGATAAAACAATCACCAAAAAATGAAAAAAACTAAACTGGTATGAAAATGATAGAAAATAAATGAAAGAAATAAAATATCAATATTAAGTCTAAGTGAATGTTTTCATGTTTCTTGTAGCATCTTGTATGTAATTTTGAAGTGACTTTAATGCTCATGTATAAAGAAATATAGGTCTTAATAGAGGTTCCCCCCTTTTTACTGTCGGAGGTCAGGTCGACACCTTTGAGGCGCTGTTCCCTCGTTGCCCCGGCTCCAGCCCAGCCCTAGTCTCCTGCGCCGAGCGCTGTGGCGGAGGTCGTTCCGGCGTCTCAAGACGATGTCCTGCCTCCGATTGCAGACTCTACAGCGCCAGGACGACGTCGGGCCGTTGACTTGTCCTCGGACATCTCTTCTCCAGAGGTTCAATGCTTTTTGGTGTCATCCTTGCCGGAGACGGGCCGACGCGTCGTGGCTTTTTCCTGACATTGTCTAAGGACTGCTCCTCGCTGTCACTGCGGCCGCACTCTTCGTCTGAGGCACCGCACCTCCGCCACTCCTCGGTCCCTCTTCCTCCTTTCTGGACCTGGCCCTTCCTTCCTCCAGTTGGCCTGGGGGACTGCCGTCTTAGCTTGCAGCCGTCGCCTACTGAGGAGCTGCTTTCCCAACCACTGGCCCTACGGAGGCGGGTGCAGCCTTCGCTTGCGTTGTTTCCACGGCAGTGGGGATTTTGCACATGGCCAATTTCCCCGCGGATCATCTTCTGGGGGTTCTCCATCAGGGGTCTGGTGGTATGGAGCTGCTGCTTCCCTTCGAGGGTTCCCTCCATTCTTCCCTTTTGGGGATTGGGGCCGCCCCGCCACGGGGGACCCGGTGCCCCAACACCTTCTGCACCGCCACCATCCGGCACCGTGTGATCCAGTGTGTCTTTCCCTCCACCCCTCTACCAGAGGCCCTCTTTTGCTGAATGCTTTTCCCTCTCTGCCGCTGCTGCTGTCTCCCCCATGACGGGAGACACGCTGGCTGGACTCTTGGGGGCGGTATATATATGCCTCAACCAGTGTGGCTCTGATACACGCTATGTGTCATTTGGCTAGGGCCACTTCTTGCTTGTGGGACTCTGCGGAGTCCCTATTGTCTGCCGCTCCTCAGGAGGGTGCCTGTGTTGATTTGAGGCACCATGTGTTGGATGGCCGGGAGCTGGCGGCGTTTATTTTTCGCTCCCCTCTGAACATCTCGGAGGTGCTCGGTCGTGCCATGGCTTCTTCGCTGGCACTTCGTCGCCATGCCTGTCTCCGGGACAGTGTGTTCCCGGAGAACGTTCGGGAACGGCTGGTGGACCTTCGATGGTGCACTTTATTTCCACGCCCCTGCGCACTCGGCCATTCAGAGGTTCTTGGCGGCTCCCCCTCCACTTCCTCCTCCTTCTCCTTCTCCTTCTCCTCCTCCTCCTCCTTCCTCCTCGTCGTCCTCCTCTTCTTCCTCCTCCTTTGTTGGCTGCTTGCCAGTCTTTCTTCTGTGCGTGTTTTGTTGAAAGTTGTTCACACCAGGTTGGCACTCAGACTAGGCCTCCTGTTCTTCTCTTGGCTGCTTGATAAGCCTTTGGCTGGGAATTTTCCCTGTTGCTCTTTCGGTTGTCCTCTGCTGCGGAAGTTTCTTCCTAAGTGGGTTCCCATGTTGGGACTAACATACCGTATGCGCGGTCCTGGTAGCTAATATATAGCTTGTTATGTGCTGGGGAGTTGTGGCAGCCTTCGTGCCTCTGCCCTCCGTGGTGCTTATGTACTTGCAGGTGCAATTTCCCTTGGGCTGAATGAGTAGCCTGGGTGGCACCCCGGGGTGTCCCTCTCTGGGGTTGCTGTGCTGTTCGTCAGGTCTGGCCTGGCGTTGTGTCTCTGGTCTGCTCCCTTTGGGTCATGTGAGCGTACCCCTCTTTGTGGTGTGTTACGGTCTTCTTCACACTCATGTTCGCTGGCCTGGGGGTAATGAAGTTTCTTGTGTTTCTATTCTCTTGGGACGGAGCCCACCTATCTTCATGGGTGACCCAGGTTGTTCTTCTTTCTCCCTGTCTCCAGGAGCCTCTGGGTTGCTCTTCTTCCTCTTCCTTGCATTGGATTTGGTTTGTGGTTCTGTGGCCCTGTATGGACGTGGGATGCTTCAGCCTCCCCTTGTCTTGTTTCCTCTGTTGAGTGGCATGGTCTCCCCTTTTCATCTTTTCTTCTCCCGCCCCCCGTGGGATCGGTGGCGTTATGCTGTGGGGGTTGCCCTTACCTGTGGGGCTGAGGCTCTACACCTTGTCTGTTGGCCTGGTCCCCTGTGGGGCCCTCTGATATATCCAGGCCAGTGGGGCCCTTTCGCAGAACCTCCTTTCCCCTGGGTATGGCTAGGGTATCTATTCTACATTAAGGAATCTGCGGCTAATAATCTCTATCAGATGTACGAGTTATTAGTGGGGTGGGAGCGCACCAGACACGCCCCAGCACAATCACCTCTTGCATGATGGTTCACGTAGTTCATGATTTCTCGCTCCATACTCAGTTCAAAGTGTTCATAGCCAGTGCACTGAGTATGGAACGAGAAATCATGAACTATGTGAACCATCATGCAAGAGGTGATTGTGCTGGGGCGTGTCTGGTGCGCTCCCACCCCACTAATAGTTTAAACATGGCTCTCACGAGCCGCCGAGCTAACGAGCTCGGGAGCTTGCGCCTTCATGCTGTGATTGGAACTGGTCCTGAGAGATGAGGCAGCACGCCCTGCAACCTATGAACTTTGCTTATTTTCCCTACTCACGATTGAGGAATCATGAAACACGTGTCTAGGGATACGAAATGGAAATAAATAATATAGCACTGGCTATGAACACTTTGAACTGAGTATGGAGCGAGAAATCATGAACTACGTGAACCATCATGCAAGAGGTGATTGTGCTGGGGCGTGTCTGGTGCACTCCCACCCCACTAACCGATGTAAGAGTTACTTACCTTCCGTAATGATGCATCTGGTAGAGACGATTCTAGCTGCAGATCCTTCACGGCCCGCCCTTCCTCCCCATTCTGCGAGGGCCTTTGGCTTGGGCTTCTGCACTTGCCTCCCTGTGGGTGGCTGTATCTTCTGTGAGTGCATTCTTTTAACATGATTATTTGTTTCTGTTCTTGTTCCTTCCTCCCCTTGTTTCTTTGGATGGTGTTATATGTTCTCCTGTGCCCCTCTGCTCTGGTCCAGGTTAGGGGCTTGCCTTCTTCCCCCCAACCCCCCTCTCTTCCCTTGGTTATTAGGGTTCTGGTCCCTCTCCTACCTTCTGGGTTGGGGTCATCTCACCATGCCTTTGCCCTTGTTCCTTGTGGGGGTGGTCGCACTCTGTGCTGGGGTTCACCTGGAGATTTCTCGTTCCTGTTTGTCTTGAGACCAGTTTCCCCTTCATTGTTCCTGGTTGGTGTTGTACTCCTGCTGAATGTGGTCGTGACATTTTTGCATGTGCTCCTCGTCTCTGGAGGGGGCTGTCTACATCCTGGCAGGGTGGCTGTTCAGGGTTGTCCTCTGTTCTTTTTCTTTCCCTGCCTTTGGCTGCTGCAGTGTTGGCACTGCTCCTTATGGTGTTGTCGTCACCATTCTCTTCCACTTTCTTTCTGTTCTTTCGTGTACTGCTCCCATAATCCCACAGTTTTGTCTAGTGGCTCCGCGTTGTGGCGTGGAAAAGTTCTCAGATGAAAAACTGACGTAGGCACGGCGGGGTGGGACTTATGTGACCTTGCTGAAGTCACGTACGATGCCTGGGCGGACTCGCTTGATGCCTTCCCCCCGGCACGCAGGGATGCTGGGCAAAGAGTTTCCGGGTCCAGTCTCACACCTGGGGATAATTCTACATTAAGGAATCTGCGGCTAGAATCGTCTCTACCAGATACATCGTTACCAAAGGTAAGTAACTCGTACTTCATTACTTTTTAGTGCTAGTATCAACCTCCATATTAGGAAATGTGACTTGATAGTATATTTGTCTTGCATGTTCTGATTCCTAATGTGCCCTTAAATTTGTGTCTCCTCACATATACCTACATATTTGAACTAATTTGAAACAATAATGCACGTTTTCTTAGACAAGTGTTTTAGCATATTTTTTCCTCCACCAGGAACCTCATGCAGATGTGGTACAATGGACTCAGAAACCTTGGGATAGGCCCATTCAGCCCCGTGACGGCAGTAACCTGTGCCCTATGAAGCGACCTGAGCTGGAGAATCGGCCACAAAGCACAGTGGAAAAGCATGATTCAAGAGGGGCCAGCAGCCACTAGATGTGGACGAAGCCTTTGTGGCTTGAATGAGCAAACTGTGGAATTCCCATGTTTCTGACATGAGCAGGACTTTTTAGAGAAAAGGACAAGACATGAGAGTATTTCTATGACTATCAGAGAAAAGTTTCCTTTTTAAATATTCCCTCACTGTCCCCTTCAGAGAGGCCCTCCCTACTCTGCACCACACATCGCACGGGTTTCTCATGAAATCCTCATGTCCTCTCGAGCCCAACTTCTCTCCCTTTGGAAAAGCGAGAATTATAGTTGTTGCCTACATTTTGCAAATAAAGTGGTACTTTAGGTCAAATATTTGCTTAAGTGTAAAACTATTACAGAACACCTTCAATGGCCATTGTCCCGAAACCTTGGGATTGATCTGAATGATAGTAATATAACCTACGGCAAGGAGACAACTTCAGACACATTGAAAAATAAACATAACCGTTACTGCAGCCTTTGTATATACCTTCAGATAACCAGAAACTCATTGGTCTGTGGTGCTGTGTTTGGGAAATGGTTTTATTTAATTTATTGTTCTACTTAATACTTTTGTCCTCAGCTAGGCTCTCAAGGCGCTGGAGGCAGATTAAGGCAACAGATGCAGAGGAAAATAAGTGCATCTCTTTCTATCCTAATAGTCTTGGTCCTGCCCATTTCCATCATGTGGAATGTCTTTTTCTTTCATTGAGTGCAGAATATATTCTATGCTGAATCCTAAATGAGTTCAGATCCATGCCTTGCATACCCATGCAGAACCTACCTTGTTTACTCCAGTTCACCACGTCATCTCTGTCATACCATACAGACTCATAATGCAGTCACCTAAAGCACATTTCTAAAGGTTGCCATAATTTCAAGTTGTATAGGTAACTTCCCAGAAGCTGTAATGAGTAATGTTTGAAAATTGTGGATCATGTGAGGCACAATTAACTTCATTTCCAAATCACAAACACTGCATGTGATGCATTAGGTTGTATTTGTGCTTGATTTTCAATTGGAATGCAAGCCAGCGTTTACTTTTACATGTTCTACACTGGACAGTCTTTTATGGATGTCATCTGGTTACCATAAGGTCTGTAGATGTTTGAAAGAGGCAGAAAATAAAGCGGTTTTCTGTTCAGAGTTTTGGGGGGACACTTGGTGTGGTTCGCCTTATTGTGGGTGGCACTACCAAGGGTAAGCCATCTGAATTACAAGACCACAAGATGCCTAAAAAGCCGAGTTTCATGCTTAACTATGGCTTGCTTCATTGTCCTACTTTTGTGAGTGATCCTGTTGTGGCCAACTGCCTTAATTAGGGGGATGGCTGGCTTATTTCAGGAAGGGCCCCAAGTTATCTGGTTTGTACCAAGTTGCAACAATACTGGGGTGCTTCCTTACATGTGGGAAACTTTCACTTTTGCTAATTACCCTGCCATTTAGCTACCCCATAGGTAAAGGAACAACGTACTGGGACAAGGCCACATTTGTGTACAATTAATTCCTCATAGATGTGCAGCAACGACCTCATTATTATAAGTAAGAGAAGCAAATAGTAGGATTTATGTAACGGCCCCAGCAGTGCTGAACTTTCTGCCATTGAACATATAGGGCCTTCCTTGCTTTAAAGGCACTTAGCACTTTTCTTAAAGATCTACTATTCCACTGCAGAGGTGTACCCCTATTCCCAAAATGTAATGTTCTCATCACAATGAGCGCTTCACGCACCGCTTTATATTCCTTTTTTTTCTCACTATTGGCTTGAGAAGATTTTCGCCAAATCGTTGTTTAATGGTAAACTTTGCTTTAACTACAACACGTCCAGGTTGACCCCCCTTCCCTATCTTCTTGTTTGGAACTGGCAGTAAGGCCCCAGTAATCCATGACAGGATAAACAAAATGGTGTTTATCCTCTTCTGGGGTGTTTTGATACTGTGGTCTACATTGAAACATACGTTGAAATCTGGAAGAAGTCTCCTATTTAGTCTGTTTCTCTCAGTTAAATTTAGGCTAAGTTGGCATGATTGTTTCGATTCACCCTTTGTTTCCTGCTAATGTTTTTCTGGTTTTTGCGTGAACCAATTGCTTCTGCTCGTTGCTGAATCTAACTTCAGAAACGCATGAGAATGGGATTGTTTTGCTTCAGTAGTGTAAACTGTTTTTGATCTTCGATTAGATTGTATTTATGTGGATCTTCACTGCTAAGGGAAGGCCATTGTGCTTTGACAGATGAAGCTGAAGCACATTTCCCTGCCACTGTCACTGCTGATACGTTCATGACAGCTATTAGGTCCTGTTTATAAACGGTGTGCTGACTGTCCACTTTCATGCCATCTCTTCCACCCCTCTAGTTTTCATGTTTGGAAAATTATCAGTGTGTTGGGTAAGGACCAAGGAGGATTGGAAGCATGAGATGTGCACAGTGTTATTGATATTTTCTTCAGTCCCAATACCCATTTTAATTACCTCTGCATTAGTGTATGCATTTAATCATGAGCACAATTGATGGCACAGGCTAAACTACTGGGTATAGGATCTAGGCACAAGTGTGGCCTTCTATTGGTTCAGAGTTGGTATTGAGAGATCTGCTCTGTCAGGTCCCATTCAAGGAGAAATGCATCTTATGGATTTTGAAGGGAAACATACAGGACTAAAATACTATAATGTGTGTGGTAAATGACATTTCTGTAATGCTGAAAATCATTCCCTGTGCAAGGCTCTGACAAGTTAGACCACTTCTTGTTGGGTTTTGTTGGTTTCCTCATCCTTTGGGCAGTTTGGAGGATGCTTCAGTTTTAATGGGCGCCTAGGCTTGAATATCCATCCAGCTGTGACAATTGTTTGTAAATATTTAGATACAGATATACAGTAACGCTCAAGTGTGAATAAATATGGTGGAACAACCTTCCTCCCTCCTCCACCTCAGTCCGCCTGCCAATCTTACCAGTGCCCATCCAATTACAAAAGTAAGACATTTTTCTAGATTTAAAGCCTTCTGATAGTGATTGCCCAAATAATGTTGCTGTTACAGACGAGTTGGCTGCAGGTTGTTTTGTTTAAATTGATAAAAAAACAATAAAGTGAAAATAGAATATACATGTGCTGTTGTAGAAAGGTGAATTGTGAGTAGCGAAATGGAGTTGGTTTTGAAACTGAAATATTTTATAGAAACTTCTAACTGCAGATTCCCTACCTTTGAATTTCCCAGGAACCAGACTGGATCCAGAAACTTTTGCATGAGTAGTGCCCCTGCATGCCATCAGGTGACTCAATCCGGTTCCCACATTGTTGGCACAGCGTGACATCATGGTCACCTATATAGGGGTGGGGAGATTGGTTCTTTTCTTTCCGCACCAGTTAGCGCTGACCTGGAGAAGAGCTACCCCGCTGTCTCCATTTGACAGCCTGTTTTCGATGTTTTGTTGAAGATTGTTTTTTGTGTGTTGAGTGAATGTCCTCTAGAAAGGTAGGGTCCAAGCCTTGTGGCACCTGTCTCCATGCCATGTCAGTCACCGATCTGCACTCTGTGTGCTTAATGGTATCTCGAGCACGACCACCCCTCAAAGTCATGCTCAGACTGCCAGGCTATGGCCCCGAAGGCTTTGAAGGAACAGTCCTTAAAACTACTTACAGCCCGGCAGTCAACGCCATCTAGCATGACTCATAGGAGGTCTCAGTCCAAAGCAAGGAAAAAAAGATCGCTAAACTACTCTAAGAGCTCCGGGTTGTCTTTCTCGCACTTGAGGTCCTCTGGACACTCAGGGAAGAAGCACCAAAAGAAGTAGTAGTCTAGATGGACTTTTACTTAACCTCGTCCGTCGGATGGCGAGATGATTGGGGAACATAGAAGTTCCAGGCATGGTTCTGCGGAGCCGTTACCAGGTTCGACTACATTCCTCCCCCCATTTCTGTGAGCCGAACGGACCCCCACTCAAATGAAGTGAGTTTTATGAAGCCATGCGCCAAGTATTTGAGCTGGCTGAACCTTCCAGAGTGCCTTTGGGCCCCATGGGGTTGGTGGAGGCTGTGAGAAGTTGGCCTGATATGTAGTGCTCACTATTCTAGTGATCACTGTGTATCATTCCAAACAACCCTTATTGATGATTGGTTGTAAGTCAACCTTTTAGACCAGCTATCCTAGTAGCATGGACAAGAGCAGTCTTTAGGCTAAACTCTAGAGGGCGTGTTAAGCCAGCTGTTATACCATCACATATACCCCTTGAACACCAAGTGAAAGGACACCACACAAGTTGTTATGAAAATAAAAGTATATTTATTTAGAACACAACAGCCCTGGACTCTTTATGAGGACAGGGCGCTAAGCACAATACAAAGCTCTTAAAGAAATTCTGAAAGTCGCACAATTTACGCAAATGCCCGAGGGGCACGGAAAACCATATACCACAAAAGTGGAATGCGAAATACTAGCAGGTAAGTAACTAGTCTCAAAGGCTTTAGGATCGCTAGGACTGGACTACTGAACCTTCAGATTACGAGCAGGAGGCCTATGGAGATCGGGTGCAGAGTGTGCACTCTCACGCGGGATGCGGGACTAAGTCTATGGATGCTGGATTTCGTAAAGTTAGTGTTATCGGACGAATCCGACTAGGTAGAGCTGAAACGAAAAAGGATCTGGACACTTAGATAGTTAAGCTATGCTGGAGCACCGAAATGCTCAGGTTACCTAGCCCAGGGGCTGCGGCTGCATAGGTCTGAAAAGACGTCGGGAATCCTCGTTGGAGTCTATGGAGCCTGAAAGAAGAAGTTGCTGGCAGGCGACCAGTGATGAAGTTCGATGTGATCCAAGCCTGCATCGATGATGGAGGATACCTGTATGCAGAGGGGACCAAGTTCTGAATCACTAGCCAGTGATTAGATGGGCACCAGGATGGCACCGGACGAAGTCACCTCGACCAGGTGAGTGGGCGACGCTGGGCTCTGCAGTCTCTCGGACCAGGAGGCGTTGTCGGCGACCAGGATGGAGGTGCGAGCTGTCCCACGATGGTATCTGCTGTCGACGTCGCTGGTCCCAGGATTGGGGCAACAACTCTCGGCAAATGCATGCCCATGCTGTGGACTCAAAATGGCGTCTGGAGTGGACCAGGAGGGTCCAGGGTGCTCCTCTGTTGGAGGGGAGCAAGGGCCAGTCTGGAGCAACCAGACCAGCAATGGAGATGTCGTCGTTCGTCGTCAAGAGGGCTTACAAGCCAGCAGGCAAGTGGCCGGACAACGCGGTGAGCAGCAAAGAGCAGAAGGGCCCCACGCAGATCTCGTGGATGCTGGGGGGCTGGACTTCGGTGCTGGAGCTGCTCAGGGTTAGGGCTTCTCAAACCTCAAAGCACTCACTCGAGGATCCCTCGGCGGTCGTGCTGGATAAGCGTCGTGCAGTTCTGAAGATGGCCGGTCCCTCGAGGTCTCGTCACACCCACGGATCTCAGCTGGGCTGATGATGTAGGTAGAGGTCAGAGGTGCCAGGGAAGCCGGGTCTCGTCGTGCTGGTCGGTCGGATTCCTGAGGAAGGACGTGCAGCAAACCGCAGTGTTCTTAGTTGGTGCCCGCAGATGCAGTGTGACTACTCCTTAGTCACAAGGGAGAAATCTTAGGAAGAAGTCTTGAGTTCCTTTCGTAGAAAGTAGTTTCAGGATTCAAAGATGATCTAATCTGGAAGGGTCCCCGCTCCCACCTTTATACTAAAGAAAGGGGCTGGTACGGGACTAGCTCCTGCCCATGGGTGGGACCAGGAAGAGGGGTGGTTACACCCCTCTCCCATGCCGGACTTTCCCCAGCTATGGGGCTGGTGTGCCCCTGGAACTGGTTCAAACTGGCAGATGCACAGTGAGCACAGGGGTGCCACTTGCAGTCACCTTCCTATTCAGCCCTGCCTACCTAGGATACACAAAACCCTGTCTGGGATGGTGCTAGCACCGCCCCTGACAGGAAACCCTTTGTCCAAGCTCCCCTTGTGGAAGGACTCCCAGCTGCAGGGGGTCAGACTTGTGTCTGTGGTGGCAGCATCCATTTTGTGATGCTGAGGCTCGAGTTAACTTTAACGGGGGTTCACAGTTACATACATGTCGTATCCCTCTAGAAGGGTGGAATGCTAACCCCGTCGCCAGAATATGCGAGGGGTTAGTGTGAGAAGTTGGCCCGATATGCAGCGTTCGCTATTCTAGCGACCACTATGTATCGTTCCAAACGACCCTTATGGTGATTGGTTGTAAGTCAACCTTAGACCAGCTATCCTAGTAGCGTGGATACGAGCAGTCTTCGGGCTAAACTCTAGAGGGCGTGTTAAGCCAGCTGTTATACCATCACATACCCCTTGAACCCCAAGTGAAAGGACACCACACAAGTGTTATGAAAATAAACAGTATATTTATTAAGAATCACAACAGTCCTGGACTCTTTATGAGGACAGGGTACTAAGCACAGAACAAAACTCTTAGGAAAATACTTCAAGTGCACAATTAAAAACAAGTGCCCGAGGGCACGGAAAGTTCTAATGGTCTCGGGCGGACCCGATAAGGCAAGTCGGAAGCGAGTGACTCGGGACCCTAGAGTAAGGAGGCTATGCAGGCACCGAAATGCCGAAGTTACCTAGCCACGAGGGCTGCGGCTGCACAAGTCTTACAGGCGTCGGGGGTCTTCGCTGACGAGCCAGGAGCCGGAAGAAAGGAGTTGCTGGCCGGCGACCAGTGATGAATAGTTCGTAGAGATCCAAGCCTGGATCAGAGATCGATGATACCTGAAAGCAGAGGGGACCAAGTTCGTACTACTAGCCAGTAGTCAGAGGGTACCAGGAAGGCACCGGATGGCCGTCACCTCGACTAGGTGAGTGGGCGACGCTAGGCTCTGCAGTCTCACGGACCCGGAGGCGTTGTCGGCGACCAGGATGGAGGTGCGAGCTGTCCCACGAAGGTTGATGCTGTCGGCGTCGCTGGGCCCAGGATTGGGGCAACAAGCCTTGGCAGATTTCAGGGCCATGTGGTGGGCCTAAAATGGCGTCTTGAGTGGACCAGGAGGGTCCGGGGTGCTTCTCTCAAAGATGGAAGCAAAGGCCAGTCTGGAGCAACCAGACCAGCAGCGTTGGTTGTCGGATGTCGTCAAAGAAGGGCACAAGCCAGCGGCTAGTGACTAGACAACGTGCGGAGCAGATAGCAGAAGGGCCCCACGCAGATCGTGGAGATGCTGGGAGACTGCACTTCGGTGCTGGAGCTGCTCAGAGTCGGGGCTTCTCGGACCCCAGAGCACTCACCAGAGAATTGCTTCGATGGTCGTGCTGATTAAGAAAGCGTGCAGGTTTTGATGATGGCCGGTCCCTCGAGGGCTCGTCGCACCCACAGATCACAGCTGAGCTGATGACGTGGGTAGAGGTCAGAGGTGCCAGGGAAGCCGGTTCTCGTCGAGCTGGGCCGTCGGATTCCTGAGGAAGGACTTGCAGCAAACCGCAGAGTTCTTAGATGGTGCCTGCGGATGCAGGGTGACTACTCCTTAGTCACAAGGGAGAAATCTTGAGAAGAGTCTCGAAGTCCTTTCGTAGAAAGTATTCTTGATTCAAAGATGATCTAATTTGGAAGGGTCCCCGCTCCGGCCTTTATCCTAAAGAAAGGGGTGGGTACATGACTAGGTCCTGCCCTAAGGGTGGGACCAGGAAGGGGGGTAGTTACACCCCTCTCCCCTGCCGGACTTTCCCCAGGTCAGGGGCTGGGCGCCCCTGGAACTGGTTCTGACCGGCAGATGCGTAGTGAGCACCGGGGTGCCACTCCGCAGTCACCTTCTCGCAAAGCCCTACCTACCCAGAATACACAAACCCTGTCTGGGACGGTGCGAACACCGCCCTTGACAGGAAACCCTTTGTCCAAGCTCTCCTCGCTGGAAGGACTCCCAGCAGCAGGAGGTCAGACTCGTGTCTGTGGTGGCAGCATCCATTTTGTGGAGCTGAGGCTTTAGTTAACTTTAACCGGGGTTCACAGTTACGTACATGTCGTGTCCCTCTAGAAGGGCGGAAGGCTAACCTCGTCGCCAGAATTGGTGAGGGGGTAGCATCCCGATTCGTATGACACCTTACTCGACATGTCTTGATAACGCTATACCGAAGTTACCGATATGATACGCGTTATCATGGAACAGCCATTGGGTCTTGGTTCCGCAAGCTGCAACCGGGCTCGGCTCGTGCCAGAGCCCAATTCACACGGGTCCATGCACTCTGCCTTCAGGATTGTCAAGGCCTGCCATAGGAGTGACTGATAGGAACCCGGGTGTCCATTGTGAGGTTAGATATAGGGATACTATACCTAAAGCAACGAGCGTGTACGCTACGTTGCCCCAGCTGTCGTGCAGCCAGTTGTGTCAGATTTAGACGGCCAGCCAGGGGTGGCATAATACATGCTTCAGCCCCTGGTAGGCCCTGGGTACACCGATGCCCTGAGTTACAGGGTCTGACAAGGTGGCCCAGTTCCAATTGTGTAATGCACCTAAGGTACACGCGTCAATTTAGAGAGAGAACAGCTAGGCTGTGGGTCTGATTAGCAGGCCCACAGCCCGAGAAAGTCGTAAACCAGTGGAACAAAAGCAAAAAGTCCGGGTGGTCATAGGATTGCAGACCCTACTCTCCTACAGTTAGTATTCCAATTCGTATGACACCTTACTCGACATGTTTTGATAAAGCGATACCAAAGATAGCAAATAACCGCGAGGATTATAATGCACTTAAGAGTATATGGTACGCGTTATCATAGAACAGCTATTAGGACTTGGTTCCGCAAGCTGCAGACGGGCTCAGCTCATGCCAGAGCACCATCTCACATAATTCCAAATACTCTGCCTTCAGGATTGTTAAGGCCTGCCATAGGAGTGACTGATAGGAATACATGTGTCCATTTTAGGGTTAGATATAGGTATACTATAATCTACAGCAACGGGTGATTACACCACTTTGCCCCAGCTGTCGTGCAGCCAGTTGTGTCAGATTTAGATGGCCAGCCAGGGGTGGCATAATACATGCTGCAGCCCCTGGTAGGCCCTGGGTACACCTATGCCCTGAGTTACAGGGTCTGATAAGGTGGCCCAGTACCAATTGGTAAATGCACCTAAGGTACATGGAATCCATTTTACAGAGAGAGCAGTAGGCCTGGGGTCCTGATTGGCAGGGTCCCAGGCCATCTATGTCAAAAACCAGCTAAAACACAAGGCAAAAAGTTGGGGGCAACTATAGTCAGGAGCTACCCTCCTACAATTCTCCATTAAACTGATACCTTCGGTGAATTTTAAAGGTATCCTCCTTTATCGTCCACCAGGGCATAGGTCTGGATTCATTTCCGACATTGGTCCTGTTCTGGAAGTGTCTGCCCTCGATAGCTCCTTCGCCATGCTAGGCGACTTCAAATTTCATTTTGATAAAACTGAAGATAATGATACAGCTGCTCTCCTGGCAGACCTGAAAACCTTCGGCCTTTCCTCGTTGGTAAAATTCCCTACTCACGAAGGAGGCCATATTCTTGATGGGATTTTTACTAACTTGGAGGACCTACATGTTACCGAAATATTCCCCCTCACTTGGTCAGACCACCATGTCGTAATGGCTTCATTGACCACCCATGACACTGGAGCACCTATGGCAAGCGCTAACCCTCGCCTGCCGTATCTGGCCTGGAATGACATCGACAGCGACAGTCTAGAATCACTCCTGACCACCTCCAATCCTCTCCTCTCACACGACCCAAATACTGCTATTACTCAATTTAACAAGTGGGTGGGTTCCGCGACCTCCGCTTTGGTTCAGGCCAAACAACGTTCTCGCAACAGATCCTCCCCGTCAGCCCCCTGGTACTCCGAGACCTTAAGGACACAGAAACAATTGTGCAGAAGGTACGAAAGGTATTGGCGCAGAGATTATTCTGAAGAGGCCAAAACCAAGTACAAAGAAATGGTGACTAAATATAAAATAATGATAACTGAGGCCAAGAACAAGTTCTATTGTGAGAGAATAGAACTTTCTAAAAACTCCAACAAGGCCTTGTATGAAACCACCAAACAGCTAGCAGGCTACTCGCCCAATTTACATCCTCCCCCCTCCCAACCACTTTCTGATGCGCTGGCAAATTTCTTTTTTAATAAAGTCAATGATATCTATGCAGCCTTCGCTAACGGTGTTAAAACAAACCACCCCTAAAACTACCTCCGAGTCGGTTTGTATCCCTAGGACTAGCCCCTCGCTCCTCCAGTTTGCGGAGGTTTCACAGCCCAGATTAGGGATATTATGTCCTCCATTAAAGCAGGCTCTGCCCTTGACCCATGTCTCTTTAAAGTATTATCTCCAGTCATCGAAGTGGTTCTTCCTGCTATTACCACCATTTGCAACATCATGATTACTACAGGTACTTACCCACTTACCTTGAAAAAAACTCTAATAAGACCTTTGCTGAAAAAACCGAATCTCGACATGGATGAACTTAAGAGCTATCGGCCCATTGCCAGCCTCCCAGTCTTGGCGAAGATTGCCGAAAAGGCTTTGAATTTTCAACTTTCAGCCTTTATAGAGGAATATCACTTACTGGATGATTCCCAGTTTGGCTTTCGTCAATATCATGGGACGGAGACGGCCCTGATCAAAGCTGCGGAGGATATTAGAGCTATTCGGGATGCTGGGGGAACAGCAGTCCTTATACTGCTGGACCTGTCAGCAGCATTCGACACGGTCGATCATACCATCTTGATCGACCGTGTCGAAAGCATGGGTGTTCAGCAAAAGGCCAAAACTCTCCTGGCCTCCTTCTTGGCAGAAAGGACCCAGGTGGTTACCATAGGATCCTTCCAGTCTACCACCCTATCACTGCCATGTGGAGTACCCCAAGGCTCATCCCTGAGTCCGACACTTTTTAATATATACGTGTCGGACCTTGCCAATACCATTCGAACCCATGGGATGAGCCTCACATCCTACGCTGACGATACCCAGCTGGTCCTTGCCATCCGGAATGACGGCCAAAAAATTGCTACGAATTCAATCTGGGCATGCAAGCTATAGGGAACTTGATGGCCTCCAATTGCCTGAAATTGAATTCTGATAAGTCCGAAGTAGTTATCTTCGGTAACTTGACCCCGGAATGGTCCTCCCGCTGGTGGCTGCTGTCATTAGGCGCCCCCCCCACACCTGTATGCAGGGTGAGGAATCTGGGAGTCATGTTTGATGACCGTCTTACTTTCCTCCCGCATGCCAATCAGATCACCTCCTCTGCTTTTTATAAGTTACGACCCCTTCCTTCCGGCTTCAGCAGGCAAAACCCTGATTACGTCCCTGGTATTGTCCACCTTGGACTATTGCAATGCTCTATTCCTGGACACACAAGAAAGAGTTCTCAATAAAATGCAAGCTTTCCAAAATGCAGCTGCTAGGCTTTTGGGTGGTGTCCCCAAATTTCACTCAGTGTCCGGAACCATCAGAGAACTCCATTGGCTTTCTATCAGGAATAGAATAAAATTCAAAACCCTTTGTATTGTTTATAAAGCCTTGCATAACCAGGGACCAGCCTTCCCTATTCAAAATCTTATTCCCTACCGTCCCCTCAGATCCTTGCGATCTTCCAACTCACATGAGTTAGTGGTACCTCGTACCAAACTGGTGTCATGGGGTGACAGAAGATTCCTCGTGTCAACACCCAAACTCTGGAATACTCTGCCACCAGCCATTAAAACCAGCCCATCTCTCTGGTCTTTTCGAAAGCAACTCAAAACCTGGCTTTTTAATCAGTGATCCCCCTCCCCTTTTTGGCTGAACATAGCAGATATCTTAGCGCCGAGATGCCCAAGGGCCTTCGTTCGCGCTCTATAAGTGCTATAAATAAATAAATAAATACAGAGGCCACATCCGGTGCCATGCTGAGGGCTATAATAATCTGGTATTTGTAAAGCGTGAGCTAATCACCTGTAAGGGTCTCAAGGCGTTGGGGACAGTCGGGGAGATTAAGTGAGCTATTGCCCAGAGTCACATGATGCTGAACTGGTATGCCTCCGGTGCTGGGGATCGAACCGTGAGCCCTGCGCTCAGGAGTCCGTTGAACTGGCCACTTGGCTAAAACCTCTCTCCCGCTCCAGCTTCATCTCCGGTGGGCTCTCATGGATCCGATTCTGGATCTGTGCCGATTGTGCCAACGTGACCTTCTCCGGCATCAGTTCTGACGTAGATTGTCTCGACACCACCAAAGTCCACCGATGGCACCAGCCCATTTTCATCCTTGATTATTTGGAACAGCGTTGGTGGATGCAGATTCCAGCACCAAAAGGGCTCAGTGGTCCTAGGTTGTTGCCCGAGGCTTTTGAAGAGCAGACAGGCCTGGGTAAGAGTGGGAAGGGACACTGGACCCTTCAGAACACCAGTTATATACTCCTGGCGAGAGTTTGGACTGGAACTAGCAGAGGCCAGCGGACTGGACACTTCTCCAGATTCTGGTCTGCTCTTTCCCCCTACCGTGGCTACAGAGCAAGCGCATCTTATGCAGTGGTGGTGAAAAGGCCAGTGGAAGTTTGACCTGGAATTGCCTTCGGTGGAGGTTAAGACTGACCTCTTGACCAAAGTGCTTCAAGCTAGGGCTTCCTCATCTGAACTCCTATTCCTCTTTAATAAAGCACTGACTGATGTTCTTCTGGACGCTTGGTCCAAGCCTAGCACAGGGGCTCCTGTGAAAAGGACAATAGCTTGCTGCCATCGCCCTGCCCGTGTAGTAGTTTCCGTTAGCCAACATGCCATTAAGTGTGGTCCTAATGCGACTGTCTCACTGAGCAGATCGATTTCATTGACTGTGGCCTTATGGCGCCACGCCTGGCTGAGAACATCTGGCTTGTTGAGGGACGTCCTAGTCCACCTCTTGGAAATGCCCTTCAATGTGGACGCATCTCTAAGGATAGAAACCATACAGGCCGCTGTAGTATTTCAAGGACTCCCAGGCTACGGCCAAGTCCTTGGACCTCTCATTGATACCTCATGGCCATGGCTTACATGGCAATTGAGTGGCAAACGTTGATAGCTTTTGACCTTCCGCCCGAAGTTTGCAAAGTTACCTTGGCTGTCCTCCACCAAAGTGGTATAGGCCTGCCGTTGTCAAAAATTTGTAAAATACTGTACAGAAAAGTCTTCAGACACTCTTTTCGCCTCTTTCTGATCTTCTCTTTATTCTTACCCTTGCCCAGCAAGGCTATGCTCTAGACACTCTCAAGGGGTTATATTTCACTCTGTCCACTTTCCTGCAGCTGGCTGCCCAACCCTCTTTAAGTCTCCTATTGTAAATAGGTTCCACAAAGGGCCTGTACATATCTTTCCCCCTTCATAATGTCTCAGTGGAATCTGAACCTGGTTCTTACTTATCTCATCTGTGCTCCCTTTGAGCCACTTCACAGTTGTCCCCTCCAGCTGCTTACCATCAAGACAGTCTTTCTAGTGGCAATAACAACAACCAGGAGGGTCGGTGAGCTGCAGGCTTCATCATCCAAGCCTCCCTATCTTATTGTATTCCCGGATAATGTGGTGCTTGGCACTCTGGCTTCTTTCCTGTCTGAAGTGGTGTCCCCATGCCATTTGGGACAATCTGGCACCCTGCCCACCTTTTATGCTCCTCCACATTCCTTTAAAGAGGAGGAACGACTATCAGCTGGACCCAAAAAAATTGTTGTCGTTCTACCTTGGCTGTACAAAAGAGTTCTGGGTGGGCTGTTGTGTAGTTCCTAGGACCCCCCAGGACCTACACATTTTGGTTGACCTAAACTGAGGGCTTGGTGTGCAGACAGACTCTGAACACCCCCACAGGATGGGTCAGCCGTTAGACCAGCTAGCTTTTCGGTGCATTGACCACCCACACATACCCCACCTTCTATTCTACAGTGGTGTATGTAGTTTCTGGCAACCACTGAACATGACAACCCTGATTCCTCGGGTATTGTGAAAACAATACAGTATCTTTTGTTCAGTGACTCGTGCTTGCTTTTCTCAGAATACACATTGAATGACAATTGGAACAGTTTCAATAATTATTGGTCAAGCGTCAGTCTAGAATTAAACATATTACCTGCGACAATCAAGACAGGAGCAGACAAATGTAACTGCTAACACCAATATCATAAATAGCAGATACATTTCTACCCATGTGCTAATAAGATTAATAAAACCTATTATATAAAACAATAGCAATGCTGTATTCCTACATTGCGTAGCCTACCTAAATGTCCCTAGTCTAGGTATGTGAGTGAAGCATGTGTATGTAAATGTCAGGATAGATTCTAATAGAGCTAAGAAACGCCCGGGGACGTACTAACCCCTCACCTGATGGTTCTGAATGAAGGACCCCGTCCCTGCATCAAGGATTGCAGCCCGCAAGGGATGTCAGGTCTCTGCTTATCGAAGGATCAGCCTGCAGAGTCTGTGTCCAGCCTGGAAGGACTTCTCCTCTTTGTCTGTAAGGGGAAGTGAGGGTATTTTATACTAAAGTGGTCACTCCAGGGTTTTTCCAGAATCAATAGGTTTTTAAAAAAATCGCTAATCCTTTTCTAAACCTTTTCCAAACAAAAACACTCATGCACAGCTGGCTGTTGGCCATGGATGGGGAAAAAGTGCAGACCCTTTTACAGAATAAATCTACTGTACCTGGGGATATGTTTACGTCCGGTACAGGGATTTAGATAGGATAACTAGAGCCTGGTTGCCAAAGAGACAGAAGTAAGCTACTAGGTTAAAGGTCACCTGCGTTTAGGACCATTATGTCATTTGGATGAGACACAATGTATGTAATCAGTATGTACATGATGGGACTATTCTAAAGAACATGACACCCACTCCTCGTTAAAAGGTCAACAAGGTCAGCTTGGGTAAAGATAGCAAAGCCTAAAAAAGCATAATACTTGTGTACATAAAAATAGACAAAAACGTTCCTAAAACACTTCTTAAATTTGTCCTTAAAAGCAAGGTCTAGAGTGAAAGCATTCTTCCCTAAAAAACGTTCCTAAAAAGGTCCTTTATATGTTTGAGTATATATTGTTTTTTGTTTTTCTGAGCACCGTGAAAGTTTAGTTAGGGCAGAAAAGAAAAACAGTCAGTTCGACCTTCAATTTCGTACAGGTTTAAAAAGTTGCCTAACAGTTCCCAGCACAGGAGAGGCCAGATTGTTTAGGAATCCTGTGCTGAAGACTTAACATCACTGAACATTTCACCCGCAGGAGGCAGTCCTTTTAGTACCTCCAGTATGATATCAAGGGAGCGGAGGTGGTCAACACTAGTTCCTGCGTCAGCTGCCGGAGAAGAATTAGATGCCTGTGTGCCTGAGACTGATGCCTGTACATCCGTGGTGTAGCAGATATCTAAAAAAACAGGTTAGTGTTAGATTCCTTACCTTAGAATATCCCCAGGCGTCAGACTGGATCCGGAAAGTTTCGCGTAGCAGTACCCCTGCGCGTCGGTAGGCGTCGTCTGCGGCCTCGCGTCCGTCGTCAGTGTTGTTGGCGCCGGTATGACGTCGTCTGAGTACTTAGCCGCCGCCCTCGCGCGCTGACGTCAGTTCTTCTTTTTTCCGCGCCGGCAAGCGCAGATCCGGAAAAGGCAGTACTTTTTCGATCTCTTTTGGATCCTTTTTCTTTCCGATACGACTCAGATAGGGATGCCCATGTTCAAACCCTGTGCCGACTGTAACCGCCTGATGACGGTTACCGACCCCCACCGTCGGTGCCTCTATTGCCTTGGGACCGACCACGATGACCAGTCGTGCCCCGACTGCCGGGCCTTGACGCCGAAGGCTAGGCGTAAGCGGTCCCGTAAGCGCCTCGAGCTCCGGCAGTTTGCCCCGTACCGTTCACAGTCCCAGTCCAGTTGGAGGTCGAGGGACCGGTCGCAGGGCCACAGTCATCACAGCTCGGCGAGTCAACACCACTTGTCGGGCTCCCAAGTCCTCAGGTAAGAGGCACAAGAAGTCGAAGAGACGACACCGCTCTTCTGACTCCCCCCGATGCTCGCGCAATGCGGTCGGGGGGTTTGGGGTGACACCGCCGACGCGGCTCCGTGCTCCCCTTCGGCCTTACCAGCACCCCTCGGGTGTTCACGAAAGTGATGGCGGTGGCCGCACCCAGCTCCATACCCGCCGGTCCCTGGGCTGAACGCGACACCGGAGGAGATTAGCGCCTTCCTTGTGGCCATGAGGAATCGCTCCACTCCTATAGGCCCTACGGAGGTGCCTCCGGGCCCCGTGGGTCTGTCTGGGTGCCCTATTGGGCCAGTGCCTCCAGCCCCGACGCCGTCGGGTGCTTCTACCCCGGCGCAGTCGACGACTCCGGTACCGACGCCGCTTGGCCCCACTGGATCCAGGTCGCCGCTGGTCGACTTTACGACCCCTCCGCCGACCCCCAGAATGTCGCCCTAGACGCCGTCCGGGATGACTCGTCCCCGGTCTCCCCCTGGGTCCAGATCTGGCGTCACTCTACGCCACATTCGACGCCGAGAGAAGAGCAATTCTTCTATGATCCGGCCCCATCCTTTGGACCTGACTATCAGGAGATGGGGGGTGAGGAGGATTGGGAGGGGTCTGAGGACCCTCTGGCACAGGAGTGCTAGTCATATCAGGACTGGGCATTTGAGCTAGGGAAGGCCAGTGGTATGGACACTTCGCCCGACACTGGATTTGTCTCCCCTCCTACCGTGGCTACGGAGGAGAGGGCTGCTTACAGCGTGGTGTTGATGAGGGCGGCCAAGGCCTTGGCTCTTGAGCTCCCCGTCGTGGCTGTGAAGACTAACCTCCCCACCGAGGTCCTTAAACTGCAGGCATGCTCTTCGAAGCCTCTACTGCTGTTTAATGAGGCCCTTACTGACGTTCCGTTGGGCACCTGGTCCAAGCCCGCTACAGGCCCCCCTGTAAATCGGAACGTGGCCAGACGCCGGCCCCGGGCGATCCTAGCTTCCTGTGCACCCACCCCACCCCCGAGAGCCTGGTTATCCAGGCCTCAAGCACCCAGACCCCATTCCCGACTGCCCCTCCTGATCGGGAATCCAAAAGGTATGACCATTTCAGTAAGAAGCTGTTCTCCTCACTTAGTTTGGGGTTGCGGTCGGTCAACACCGCTTGCCTTTTGGGCCGTTACACCCACTCTGTAGGACACGGTTGCAGACGTGCTGCCAGACTGCCCAGAGGAGGCCCGGGCAGAACTCGCTCAAGCCCTTACGGAAGGGTCGGGATGCAGCACAGTACTCTAGTCGATGTGGGCTGGATACCACTGATTCGCTAGGCAAGGCAATTTCCACGATGGTGGCGGTTCGCCGCCACGTTTGGTTGAGATCTGCCAACTTCTCGGCTGATGTCCAGAACACACTCATGGACATGCCGTTTGATGGCCGTCGCCTCTTTGGCTACAAGGCAGACAGTGCGCTTGAGCGTTTCAAGGACTCCAGGGCTACGGCCAAGTCCTTGGGCCTGTCGGGCCAGCGCAGCAAACTTCTGCTTTTCGTGGCCAAGTAAGGGGCTCCCTCTCAAATCATGCCAGCCACGGGCCTCAGACTACCATCCACGGACATGGTAACCACCGTGGCGGTGCCAGGGGACAGCGGCGAGGCCAGTCCACATCCACCCCCGCAGCATCCGCCTCAAAGCCTTCTTAATCCAAGCTTTCAGGCTCATTTGACGCCAGTGGGGGCAGGGTTCGCCATCACCTCCTCCACTGGCGCACCATCACATCGGACAGGTGGGTGCTGCAAATCGTCCGAAGGGGCTACTCCCTCCCCTTCGAGGCGACCCCTCCAGCCATGCGACCGCAGTACCACGGCATGTCGGGGGATCACTTGCATCTTCTGCAAGAGAATGTTACGGCCCTCTTGGCCAAGGGGGCCATAGAGCGCATTCCTGGGCCAGAAGTAGGGTGTGGTTGTTACTCCCACTACTTTCTGGTGCCCAAGAAGGGCAAAGGGGGCCTGCACCCTATCTTGGACTTGTGGAACGTCAACGGCTTCCTCCGGAAGGAGAAGTTCAAGATGCTGACTTTGGCTCAGGTCTTAGCTGCTCTAGACCCCGGAGACTGGATGGTAGCGTTGGACTTGCAGGACGCCTATTTACACATCCCCGTCCTGCCGGCCCACCGGCGTTACCTGCGGTTCACGGTAGGACAAGAGCACTTTCAGTTTACCGTGCTCCCCTTCGGCCTTACCAGCACCCCTCGGGTGTTCACGATAGTGGTGGCGGTGGTCGCAGCTCATCTGCGATGATTAGGGGTGTCAGTCTTCCCCCTATCTCTACGACTGGTTGTTGAAGGCAGGCTCACCCCAGACAGTCATCAGCCACCTCCAGACTACAGCGGACCTCCTGCATCTGCTGGGGTTCTCCATCAATGTGCCGAAGTCACACCTGTGTCCATCTCTGAGGCTCCTCTTCATCGGAGCGGTTCTGGATTCGGCGCAGTTTCTGGTTTATCCTCCCGGGCAGCAGGTTCGGGATATTCAGGCTCTGATTCCGATCTTTCAGCCTTTATCCCGAGTCTCGGTCAGGTTGACGCTGCGGCTTCTGGGGCTGATGGCCTCCTGCATCCTTCTGGTGCATCACTCCAGGTGGCGGATGCGGGCTCTGCAGTGGGACCTGAAGTTTCAGTGGGCCCAGCAACAGGGCAATCTGTCCGACCACGTCCTGATCTCAGAGGGCACTGCGAGACAGTTGCAGTGGTGGCTCACGGATCGCGATTGGGTCCGCAGCAGATCTCTCTCCCTACCCCAACCAGAGCACGTAGTGGTGACGGATGCGTCCCTCCTGGGATGGGGGGGCCACATGGGAGAGAGGGAGATCAGAGGCCTCTGGTCTCCGGCGGACTCTCGGCTCCATATCAACCTTCTGGAGCGGCGGGCGATCCGGCTTGCACTGAAAGCCTTTCTTCCCTCTGTCCGGGGATTTGTAGTGCAGGTGTTCACGGAGAACACCACTGCCATGTGGTACTGCAACAAACAGGGTGGGGTGAGGTTGTGGACCCTTTGTCAGGAGGCTAGGCGCCTCTGGCAATGGCTGGAACACCAGGGCGTGTCCCTGGTGGTTCAACACCTGGCAGGTTCCCTGAACGCCAGGGCAGATTAACTCAGCTGTCGGTGCATGATGGATCACGAATGCCGTCTGAACTCTGACGTGGCGCAAGGTCTCTTTCGTATCAAACAAAGAGTGTTATGCGCAAAAAGTCATCGGGTTTCTTCGTTGATGAACCAGGAGCCTGAAGTGGAAGTTGCTGGCAGGCGACCAGTGAAGATGTTCCGGGCCGATCCAAGGACTGGATCAGCTGAAGAGAGTACCTGTAAGCAGAGGGGACCAAGTTCTGAATCACTAGCCAGTGATTAGATGGGCACCGGATGAAGTCACCTCGACCAGGTGAGTGGGCGACGCTAGGCTCTGCAGTCTCTCGGACCAGGAGGCGTTGTCGGCGACCAGGATGGAGGTGCGAGCTGTCCCACGAAGGTATCTGCTGTCGGCGACGCTGGACCCAGGATTGGGGCAACAACTCTTGGCAAATGCAAGTCCACGCGGTGGACTCAAAATGGCGTCTGGAGTGGACCAGGAGGGTCCGGGGTGCTCCTCTGTTGGTGGGGAGCGAGGGCCAGTCTGGAACAACCAGACCAGCGATGGAAGTGTTGTGGTTCGTCGTCAGGAGGGCCACAAGCCAGCAGGCAAGTAGACGGACAACGCGGGGGCAGCAAAGAGCAGAAGGGCCCCACGCAGATCTCGTGGATGCTGGGGGGGCTGGACTTCGGTGCTGGAGCTGCTCAGGGTTAGGGCTTCTCAAACCTCAAAGCACTCACTCGAGGATCCCTCAGCGGTCGTGCTGGATAAGCGTCGTGCAGTCTTGAAGATGGCCGGTCCCTCGAGGTCTCGTCACACCCACGAATCTCAGCTGGGCTGATGATGTAGGTAGAGGCAGAGGTGCCAGGGAAGCCGGGTCTCGTCGGGCTGGGCAGTCTTGATCCGGAGGATGGACTTGCAGCAAACCGCATGCGCTTAGATGGTGCCCGCTGATGCAGGGTGGCTACTCCTTAGCCACAAGGGAGAGTCTTCAGAAAGGTTCAAGAGTTCTTTCGTGGAAAGTCATCAAGATTCAGAATTATCCAATTTGGGAAGGGGGCCCGCTCCTACCTTTATGCTAAAGAAAGGGGCTGGCACGCGACTAGGTCCTGCCCATGGGTGGGACCAGGAGGGGGGTCGTTACACCCCTCTCCCTTGTCCGGACTTTCCCCAGCTCAGGGGCTGGTGTGCCCCTGGAACTGGTTCAAACCGGCAGATGCATAGTGAGCACCGGGGTGCCACTTGCAGTCACCTTCCTTCTCAGCCCTACCTACCTGGGATACACAAAACCCTGTCTAGGATGGTGCTAGCACCGCCCCTGACCGGAAACCCTTTGTCCAAGCTCTCCTCGCTGGAAGGACTCCCAGCAGCAGGAGGTCAGACTTGTGTCTGTGGTGGCAGCATCCATTTTGTGATGCTGAGGCTCGAGTTAACTTTAACCGGGGTTCACAGTTACATACATGTCGTGTCCCTCTAGAAGGGTGGAATGCTAACCCAGTCGCCAGAATTGGCGAGGGGTTCGTATTCCAATTCGTATGACACCTTACTCGACATGTTTTGATAAAGCGATACCAAAGATAGCAAATAACCGCGAGGATTATAATGCACTTAAGAGTATATGGTACGCGTTATCATGGAACAGCTATTAGGACTTGGTTCCGCAAGCTGCAAACGGGCTCAGCTCATGCCAGAGCACCTTCTCACATAATTCCAAGCACTCTGCCTTCAGTATTGATAAGGCCTGCCATAGGAGTGACTGATAGGAATACATGTGTCCATTTTAGGGTTAGATATAGGGATACTAGATCTAAAGCAAAGGGTGATTACACCACCTTGCCCCAGCTGTCGTGCTGCCAGTTGTGTCAGATTTGGATGGACAGCCAGGGGTGGCATAATACATGCTGCAGCCCCTGGTAGGCCCTGGGTACACCTATGCCCTGGGTACCTAAGGTACACTGTACAGGGACTGATAAGGTGACTCAGTATCCAATTAGATATGTACCTAAGGTACATGGAATCCATTTTACAGAGAGAGCAGTGGGCCTGGGGCCCTGAATAGCAGGGTCCCATGTCGACTAAGTCGGAAATCCAGCAAAACACCAGGCAAAAATTTGGGGGTAACCATAGTCGGGTATCCACCCTCCTACAGTGGGGTCAACATGTTTCTGCCCATCTAAGTGTATGATTTACAGGGCATTCTTCAGGACCGTGTTGTGTGTACCTTGGCGGTATGGGCGCGCTAAGGCAAGGTCTCTTTCAGCAGTGGGGAGAGCCATCAGTTCTGCGTGTTGGAATTTCCAAGGCGGCACTCGCTCTGAGACTCCTTTCGTCACGAGTGGAGCTGTGGTCTGTTGTCCGCCTACACCACTTCTGCCCAGAGTGCTGAAGAAGATCAGGCGCGACCGGGCCCAAGTCATCCTTGTGGCTCCGGACTGGGCACGAAGATACTAGTATCCCGAGCTACTCAGCATGTCAGTTGATCCCCCGATTCGTCTGCCTCTTCAGGAGGACCTTCTGTCGCAGCAGCAGGGGACGATCCTCCACCTGAATCTGTCCAGTCTCCACCTCCATGCGTGGATATTGAGCGGCAACAGTTGAGGCCATTTGACTTGCCTCCTGAAGTCTGTCATGTCATTCTGGCAGCCAGGCGTCCCTCCACAAAATCAGTTTACGCCTGCAGGTAGAACAATTTGTGGCATGGTGCACAGCAAAGGCTGTGGATCCCCTTTCTGTCCCCCTTTCAGAGGTTCTCCTCTTTCTTCTTTCTCTTGCCCAGCAGGGCTCTGCTCTGGGGACTATCAAAGGCTACCTCTCTGCTATTTCAGCCTTCTTAAGGCCTCCTGATCAGCCTTCTCTTTTCAAGTCCCCTGTTGTAAATAGATTCTTGAAGGGCATCACTCACATGTTTCCTCCTGTTCATTTCGTGATGCCTCAGTGGGACTTGAACCTTGTTCTAACTTATTTGTTGTGCGCTCCCTTCGAGGAACTTCACAATTCCCCTCTTTGTCTTCCTACTCTTAAGACTGCATTCCTGGTTGCCATCACCTCTGCCAGAATAGTGAGTGAGCTCCAGGCTCTATCTTCTAAGCCTCCTTTTTCTTTCTGTCTGACAAAGTTGTTTTAAGAACGCGTCCTTTACTGCCCAAGGTGGTTACAGCCTTTCACATCGGGCAGTCCATCACCTTGCCCACCTTCTTTCCGCCTCCGCATCCCTCGAAAGAGGAAGAGAGGCTCCACCGTCTGGACCCAAAACGTGCGCTCTCATTCTATCTGGACCACACACGCCAGTTCCCAGTGGACGACCAGTTCTATGTTGGTTACGTGGGCTTTAAGAAGGGACGGGCGGTGCACAAACGAACCATTTCTCGATGGGTCGTTTTGTGCATAAAGGCTTGTTATTCACTGGCTAAAAAGGCCACTCCTGCCCTGGGTCTGGGAGTCCCCTTGCAGAACATCTGTCAGGCAGCTACGTGGGCCTCTCTGCACACATTCGCTAGACACTACTGTCTGGACAGCCAAGTCCGGAGAGATGGCTTTTTCGGCCGTTCCGTTCTCCAGGACATTCTGGTGTGATCATTGGTTCGCAGACCAACCACCGGGGTTGGTTTTGCTGTGGTATCTGTTCTAAGGTAAGGAATCTAACACTAACCTGTTTCTTTCAGATACACAAGTTACTTACCTTCGGTAACGATATATCTGTAAGAAACAGTAGTTGGTGTTAGATTCCTTACCGCCCCACCCACACTCCCCGTTCTACGAACCAATATCTAGGGTTAAGGTCATCCCCTTTCAGGGCACTAGTTTCATGGCACCAGTGTTGATTTTTATCATGGCTCTGCGTTTCTGGCGCGGAAAAGCTATGTATAAGAACTGACGTCAGCGCTCAAGGGCGGCGTCTAAGTACTCGTGGAGCCACAGACGAAGCCTACCGACGCGCAGGGGTACTGCTACGCAAAAATTTCCAGATCCAGTCTGACGCCTGGGAAGGTAAGGAATCTAATGCTAACTACTGTTTCTTACAGATATATCGTTACCTAAGGTAAGTAACTTGTGCATTGCGCCGCATTGCACAGTTTTTAAACTTGCACCGTACCCGATATAGCTTTCACTTTGTGCTTCCCCGGTCCACCGCTGAGCAATCAGTTTGAGTGGAGGGAAGTTCTCGAACGCACCGGTGGTTTCTACACTTCCGGTTTGAAGCAGCTTTAAGGTCAGCAGGCTAGTTGTGCCTCTCCTTCACTACCTCAGCTCAATGGCACCCGCGACGCGCAGTGGACGCGCGCATGGGTGCGCCGAAGGATACGCCAAAGTCAAGCCGTCTGCGCCCGTCCTGCCTCGACCGGACCTAGGGCCACCCCCCGTCGGTACCCCCAAAGATTTCTGTGTCAAACCATTGAGTTACACCTCTGAGCAGGTTAAATCGATATTTAATATCAACAAGTGCTCTCACAGCTGCCCAGCCATTAATGTTGAGCGAATAAGTCAGTTTCCTTTCTTTTGCTCTGCATGTTTGTTTTCCTTAGACAACTACCACGGTCTCTTACCTTGGCATACCAAAGAGCAACATCCGGCACTTAGAATTATCCGGTCAGCCTTCATTAACGTATGGTCGCTACTTAAACATAAATATGAAATTCTAAATTTCCTTGAAGATCTTAAATTGGACCTTCTTTTTATAACTGATACTTGGGGCGACCCGACTTGTGGCCCAGATTTCTCCACAGCGACTCCTGAGGGCTTTACGAGCATTAGATTTGACAGAGCCTCAAAAAATGGAGGAGGTCTGGCAATTATACATCGCGACAAGTATTCGGTGAGAACAGTACTCATCCCCACAACAATTTGTGAAGCAGTTAGCTTCACTATCACGATACCTCACTTAAATCCTTTTAAAGGCATCCTTCTTTACCGGCCCCCAGACTCTCAAACTGAATATCTCTCCTCTGTGTTGTTTGCTAGAGTCAGAGGCTGGAGAAAATCACTAAATTTTTGGAGACTTCAGTTCCATCTTGAAGCCATTGAAGACCAAGATACCTTGGCCCTCCTGGCGAAAATTGAAGCGGTAGGCCTTATCCAACTGGTCTCATCTCCCACTCACACTGCGGGCCACACATTGGATGGCCTATTTTCTAACCATCAATCAACAACTTACATTAGGGGACATTATTCCCATGCCATGGACAGACCACTGTGCGGTCCTTTTTTGAAATTCAATCTAAAATTAATCATGCTTTGCCCACTAAACCTACCTCCCCTAACGATTTTAAAGCATGGGGTAACATTGATTTGCAAGAAT